>NW_026262581.1:104562770-105187770 GCF_021869535.1 Mytilus californianus
ATGTGTAGAAGGCCTCATATTTTACTGCCTGTCCGAAGTCAGGAACATCATCAGTATTTGGCCAGTGTCATATCTTTATGTTAATGTTATTTGGTTAACTTGGTGCTAGTGGCTGAACTTTTTGATAGTTTCCATTATTTATCAACACATTTTTCTAATCTCTGGACAATTTGGGCTTGACATTGTATAGACAACTGTTTACTGCTGAAGATTCAATGTTGACCTTTAAATGACTTTTGGTTATTTACTTATAAGCTGTCTTGCCCAACATTTTATTTTATTCACATTTATCCGATAGTCATTCATGAGATATTATAAGGTATATTTTATATCAGTTACTTTGCTTATTCCAATGGTTTTTACCCTTTACAATATCAGTTTGAACAGTTTTTCCAAGTTGCAAGTTCTGGGATGAAAAAGATTCGTATTGATTTTGAGGTCACTAAATCTTAATGGACTTGCAAGTGCTAGAGTACTGGTGCTTTTTAGTCCCCTACTGACGAAGTCAAAGGGGACTTTAGGTTTCCACTCTGTCTGTCTGTCCGTCAGTCCGGCAAATCAGTTTTCCACACTTTTTTTCTTCATGCTTGAAGATATTGGTTTGATATTTGGTGTATTGTTTTATCATGACAAGTTACAGGACAAGTTTAATTTTCACGATTTTAGCTTTTCTCTTTGTTCAGTAAAAGCCTTTTCCCTAGAATTAAATTTTTGATGAAATACTTATTAATTAGTAGTTTTCTATTCAAAGGAAAATAACTCATTTTTTAAAAGGCAAAATAACATTTTGAACTTTTTTCCTTTTCTTTGGTAAATTGTTTAAAGAAAATAGTGGTAAGTTTGTTTGTCATTCTTGAAGATATTGATTTGATAATTAGTATATAGTTTTATCATGACAAGTTACAGATCAAGTTGGAAGTTTGTTCCGGTCTGATGATTTTGTGCAGAGTTATGGTCTATGGACATAGAAAATTCATTTAAATAATCAGTTTTCAACAGTTTTTTTCGTCATGCTTGAAGATTTTGACTTGATATTTTTATGTAGTTTACACCATGACAAGTTATAGATCAAGTTAGAATTTCGTTCCATTACAATGAATTTTAAACCGGTAGGGGACTATGTATTGCCATGCAATACTCACAGAATGCTTGTTGTTTTTATTTTGAAAACTTTTTAATCGCCAAAAATAGAACATAGTGGTAGAATACAAGAACAATTTCTTATCTTGTAAATCATAAAGTGTGAAATCTGACAGAATCTTTCAGTATTTCAAGATATACCTACTATCTATATGTACCAAAATTATCAGATGACTTTTTATGGAATTTGTTGTTCTTAAATGATAATTATGCCCCTGCCGTAGCGAAGGGGGCATTAAGTTTTACCCTTGTCCGTCTGTATGTCCGTACGTCCGTCTGTCCGTACATACGTCCTAAAATTGGTTTCCATTTTCTAACTTTAGTTTGCCTAAACACAATGCTTATTACCACAAAACACAGATCAAGTTTGAATTTTGGTGGCGTCACTTTTACCGTTCTAGAGTTATGCCCCTTTACAAATGGAAAAATTGCTTAATTTTTCGTTTCCATTCTCTAACTTTAGTTTGCCTCGACCAAATGTTATGAAACTTATAAACTATGCTTATTACCTTAAAACACAGACCAAGTTTGTATTTTGGTTGCGTCACTTTTACCGTTATACATGTATGCCCCTTTACAATTAGAAATATTGTTGAATTTTTCATTTCCATTTCTCTAACTTTAGATTACCTCAATCAAATGTTATTAGACTTATACGCAATGCTTATTACCACAAGACACAGATCAGTTTTGAATTTTTGTGGCATCACTTTTACCGTTCTAGAGTTATGCCCCTTTACAAATGGAAAAATTGCTTAATTTTTCATTTCCTTTCTCTTACTTAAGTTTGCCTCAACTAAATGCTATGAAACGTATACACAATGCTGATTACCACAAAACTCAGATCAAGTACAAATTTAGGTAGCGTCACTTTTACAGTTCTTGAGTTATGTCCCTTTATAACATTATATGCAAGCGGGGGCATCATCTGTGTCCCATGGACACATTCCCCATTTATTTTTTACAAATTTTTGTATTTTTGGTTATCAATTTGAAAGCTTTAACAGCCCTGCGATTTTTTATTTCATCTGGCGACAAAATACAGCTGCTGGCGATATTTCTGGCGCCAACATTTTCCTATGTCAAAATTTTCATTTCTTGAATGTAACGGTAATATTATCGATCTTCATTTAAATTGGTAAAAGTAAAAAATGAATTGTACGAAATTTTACCTGGTGACAAGTTTATGACTTTTTTTACAACCACAAGCTTATCACAGTTACAACAGGTGTCATAATCTGTTGTTACAGGTAATCCGTTTATCTGATAGGTCATTAATGATCACCAACATTAATTAATTCAAATAGAATTGGTCAGTCGGCATTTGTCATTTCATTATAAGAAATTTTCATATGGCAACACAATTTGCAACGTTTATCGTAGTTTCATGAAGAAAACGTAATTGACAGAAAGACGAAAACCATAATAAACTTGTTAAATAACATCGTTTTACTTGTTTTCCGTAAAAAATGGTAAACTCAGACGTAATTTGTCTTTGCTTGCCCTCACTTTTGATACGAAAGTAACAAAACAGGCCGCCATTGTTGATCCTATCTACTTCTACTGCATTCTGTGTATTATCCTGCGAAGAAAGATAAGTCAATTTTTTTTTTCCTAGTATTGAGATACCTACTCAAGATATGTCTACATACTTCTGACTTTAGAATTTATAGGTTTAGGTCTTTTGAGTTATGGGCAAAGTTAAGAAGGTCTTGGTAGCGGGATGGATAGTGTGCTAGGGTCATCATTTTCTGTATTCTTTATATTTTTTACAAATTTTCACTGTTCTATATATCTTAACACCCATTTTTCTCTTTTCTTCATTTAATTGCTCTATTTGTCTATTCTTTATTTTTTAATTTTAAAAACATTTTCTCTATTCTGTAGCATATACAGACCATAAGCTAATTATAAGGACAGGAACATTGATCAATAATCATTATATAAGTCCCATTAGTCACTGTTTGGAGACATAAACATTCAAATAAAAACATACAATATGCGGTTTTGTGGAAAATCTGCTGCTCTGTTTTAATCTTTATTGTTATATGTTTATTCGTATACTTATGAAATACTGACAAAGAAAATAAAAGTACACATGTTTTTTTCCCATGTATATAAACCCTATGCAATAACTACCTTAGTCTATCATGTTAAATGATGTACAATGCATAACAAATTTAAATTGAACATGGTTTCAATTTTGGTAGAGGAAATCAAGACTCTAGCTAGCTCTAAAGTTGGCTCCAAGTTTTCAAAACTGGCAACAAAATATAGCAGCTGGCGATTTTTCTGGCTCCAACTTTTTTAGAGAAAAAACTGTAAACAGCAAAAATGATCAGTAATAAAAATTGTTAAGAAAGACACCTTTATTAATGTAGCATAACAAATTAGCTTTAGGTATCAGATTTATACATTTTGGTATTTTAGTGTAGAACATACAGGTTAAGTTAGTTCTAATAGTAAAGACATTATAACTACAATTTCTTCTTTCAGATTTTGGCAAAAGGTTGGTGCAAGAAATTTGACAAAGAATTAACGGGTACACAGTTGGATGCATTATTGTCAAAATCCTCTTCAGAAAACCTTTTGTGGTTGTCATTAGCTTGTGAAGAGATCAAATTGGTCTGTGACCCAGACCAAATTGATAAAAAAATCAGTGACCTGCCAGAAGGTTTACCAAAGTAAGTGAAGAAAACTATCAAATGAATTGAATTGTAGAAATTTATAAGTAGTAAGAGAGGACTAGAACTGACAGACTAGGTTATGACAGAAAGACAGAAAGAATGATGATAATAGTTCAGAATCAGATAACAAAGAAAACACATGATTGGGTGACATGAACCACTATTTCATTTATAGATGACCTATGGTGTTCCAGAAGAGTGAGCTGTTCCCCTTCTTGTAGCACTTTTTATTTACTCATGTTAAAAATTTAGTAATAAGACTTGAACATGGGGAAAATACTCAATATTGCAAGATACTGAATATATCTTTGACCATCTGTTATACGCAAATATTTAAGTGCAAAAGATGCGAAATTTATATTTTTGATCAATTCATCTTTGAGCCTTTTTTTCAAAGTAAATTGTTTCAAAGGACCAGTTGTGCGTTCATGTTCATGCTGTATCTGATGTAGCCTTTTGATTATAATTTCAGTTTATTTGAATACATGTTAATGAGACTGGAGAATGAATCTGGTAGTAACCTTGTTATAGGTACTCTGTGTCTTCTTGAAGCTTCATTTGCTGGATTATATGAGCTTGAATTGCGACAGATATTAGGTCATGAAAATACATTGATGCCTCCATCACCATTTGATGAAAAAGGTATGGAATATTTAAAAACAATCATAAGTATTATTGTAAATATGTTATATTCCAAGCATGTAGATGAAACATAATGTACATGCTTTTTCATCATTTTGAGAATAATTCTATTTTTATGCCCTTATTACAATAAAAGGGGGCATCAGATTATTTCTACTTTAGAAGGTTTACATCATAAGCCAGTCTTGCCTTACAGCAAAAACCACTCATGTGTTTACAGCATAAACCACTCTTGCATTATAGCATAACTCAGTCATGTGGTACATCATAAACCATTCATGTACTACAGCATAAACCAGTCATGTGTTATATCAGAAACAAATCATGTGCAACACCATTTACACCATAAACCATATATCTGTTACTGAATTAACAAGTTATGCATTACAGCATAAACCAGTTATGTGTTACAGCATAATCTCTTCATGCATGACAAACATTAACAATTCATGCACTCCAGCATAAACCAGTCATGTGATGCAGCATAAACCCTTCATGCGAAACAAACATAAAGCAGTCATGCATTACATCTTAAACCAGTCATGTGTTACACCTTGAACTGTTCATGTGTTACAATCATAAACCAGACATTGGTTTAAGCATAAATCATTCATGTGCTACAGCATAAAACATTCATGTATTACAGGATAAATCAGGCATGCATAACAGCATAAAACAGTCATGCTTTACAGTATAAACCAGTCATGTGTAACAGAATGAACCAATAATGTGTTACAGCCATAACCATTCATGCATTTCAGCATAAACCATTCATGTGTTATAGCATAAACCAGTCATACATTACACCATAGACCATTCATAGTCTACAGCATAAACCATTCAATCATATGGAACTGAATGATGGCAGGAAAATAGTTTGATCTATGTGAAAAATTGTTATCCACAATTTTTTTTTTACTGGAGAACTGAATAGTGATCTCAAACTTTATTTCATGATATACATAATTGTATGAAAAGAATCAAAACTGATCGAAGTAACTGTTATTATACCCCCGCTTTAAAAAAGTGGGGTAATACTGTTTTACCTCTGTCTGTCCGTCAGTCCGTTTGTCCGTCCCATGAATATTTTTCGTCGTATCTTTCTCAGGAACTACATTACAAGGATTTCTGAAATTTGTTTTCAGGGTTTATATGAGTCAGCTGTACCGTGTGATGCGTTTTCAGATTCATCACTCAACAACTTCCTGTTTACCTTATACTTTTAGCAGGGCGAGGGTATCATTAGTGAGCAGTAGCTCACAGATTCACTTGTATTTAACTATTTTTAGCTGATTACAAATTTAGATTGTTATTGTACTGATTTGTATTTTAGATGAAAAAGAATCATCTGAGAAAGAAGTTATTAAAGTTATGGATCCTGTTTCATCAAGAAAATGGAATGCTATTATGAAAACATTACAGCCCTACTTACGCTATAATGGTGAAAGTAAAGATGGCAGATTGGATTTCTATCATAGAGCACTCAGTAAAGCTGTTAGGAGAAGGTAACTTAAATATATTGTCATGCTAGTATTGATTGACTATTGAAAATTATTATAGAATTCATAACAGTTTTGACATGGACACCTGGTTTTTAAATGTTATCGTGTCTGCTACTGGCTGACGGCAACAAAGACTTCACGTAATTACAGTATGTCAGGGGCCTTTCAATGTGGATGTACATGATAACTATCTTTACACATGTCCATTCATAAAATAAAAGTTTGTGACTGCAAGTTTATAGGAATTTGTTTTGAATAGATTTATATAATCACGACACAAAGTTTCTTTTGAAAGAATAAGTATATTCAGAGGTGATATCACAGCACATTTTTATTTTATTTTTCATATTACTATGCAAATGTATTCTGACTTCAAAATTCTTGTGGTATCGACCTGTTTGAAGCAAAATCTTTTCATTTTTACTATTTTTACATTTAATTTTTCTGTATATTTTTCTCATAGAATTTCTTTTGATTATTTGTGTCGCTGGGATGCTGTCATGCTCATTATAATACTGGTCCATAATATAGCTGACATCTTTAATATCATCCTGAACACGCATGAAATATTTGCCACTGGACGTAAAGCAACCAACAACCAATCAAGCAATCTCTTTTGATTATATTCTACAGTAATCAAAACCCTAGTTCTTTCCCTAAACTTTATATACCTATATAGAGTTATTTACTTTCATAACGATAGGTCTTTCTTTTGAAGAATCAACCCGGATAATACCAAGTTTCAATGGAAGTTGCTTCAAGGCATAAAATAATGACCTGTGTAAGGTCATTATTGTTCCCTGATTAAAATGCAAACAATAATTTACTTAATTCAATTCATTTGATAGTTATTGTGTGTTGTTGCCATTTGGGATTTTACTTTTTAATTTTCCGTCTGCGATAGGTTTAAGGCAGAAAATATCTTTTCCCCCGTTTATTAGACTGAAATACCAAAAGTCGTCTTGACACACATTTTAATTTTCTAAACAATAATGTGCAGTTTTGTTAATTTTTCGCTACAATAAAGGAACGTTATGTGAGATGAATTTAATAATACAAAACTTTTCAAAACTCTTTAAAAACCAGCCAAATTTTAACACATTGAGTGTGTAAGACTTTTAAAATCTCATTGATTCACACTGTATTAGAAATCATACTTTGACCAATGGATGTTCGTTTTTTTGTGTTACATCTACATCACGATTTCTTGTTCTCTTCCTGTCAGTTCTTAACTTTTTATATTTATGTATACCTTTTACTCTATCAAATGATCAATTGACAAAGTATTCTCATTTTCTATACAATAACAGTCACTTACTTTACATGGGGTGCTCAGGGGAGGAAGGGGAGATATAATATCCAATCCTGATACTCATTAAAAAAAATTGTATTGCCAGACAAAAGTAAGAAAGCAATGATAGTTCATTAAAAATTGACATAGGGATTGCTTTTCCAGCGATGACGACAGCTCTGGATCTGGCATCAACAATTGTTAACTTTTCTGCTTAAGTTAGTTTGATAGGAACTACTTGTGATAGATCAATGAAGTTTAATGACTTTTATGAGGCTGTGCCCACTATGTCATGGTCCAGTGACTTTAAATTTATTAGCTATTTTCAATGTTAAGTTTTTCTGCTTAAGTTAGTTTGATAGGATCTACTTGTGATAGATCAATGATATTTTGTATGAAGTTGCATTACTATCAGTTCATATCAGTTTAATGACTATTATGAGGCCGCCGTGCCCCCTTTTTCATGGTCCAGTGACTTTGAATTAATTAGCTATTTTCAATGTTAAATTTTTCTGCTTAAGTTATATTGATAGGAACTACTTACAATAAAAAAAGATATTTTTTATAAAGTTACATTACTGTCTGTACATCTCAGTTTGTCGACCGTTTTCAGGCCCTGCCCTCTAGATCATGGTCCATTGACTGAATTGATAAGCAATGTTGCTGTCCATCAGATTGTCTTTTTCTGAATTTTAATGCTGATAGGCGAGACATATCTCTGTGTCAACAGTTTATTTTTAGCTCACCTGGCCCAAGTGAGCTTTTCTCATCACTTGGCATTCGTCGTCATTCGTTGTCCGTCGTCCGTTAACTTTTACAAAAATCTTCTCCTCTGAAACTTCTGGGCCCAATTTAACCAAACTTAGCCACAATCATTATTGGGGTATCTAGTTTAAGAAATGTGTCTGACAACCCTACCTTCCAACCAACATAGCCGCCATGGCTAAAAATAGAACATAGGGGTAAAATGCAGTTTTTGGCTTATATCTCTGAAACTAAAGCATTTAGAGCAAATCTGACATGGGTGTAAAAATGATCATCAGGTTTAGATCTATCTGCCCTGAAATTTTCAGACAAATCAGACAACCTGTTGTTGGGTTGCTGCCCCTGAATTGGTAATTTTAAGGAAATTTTGCAGTTTTTATACGACCGCAAAAATTGAAAATTTTTTGGTCGTATATTGGTATGACGTTGGCGTCGTCGTCGTCGTCGTCGTCGTCGTCGTCGTCGTCGTCTGGCGTCGTCCGGCGTCGTCCGAAGACACATTGGTTTTCGCACTCTAACTTTAGTTTAAGTGAATGGATCTCCATGAAATTTTACCATAAGGTTCAATACCACGAAAGGAAGGTGGGGATTGATTTTGGGGGTTATGGTACCAACAGTTAAGGAATTAGGGGCCAAAAAGGGGCCAAAAATAAGCATTTTTGTAACTTCCAGACAATAACTTGTGTGTAAGTGTATGGATCTCTCTGACATTGTACCACAAGGTTCCATATCACAAAGGGAAGGCTGTAATTGATTTTGGGGGTAATTGCCTCAAAATTTTAGGAATTAGGGGCCAAAAAAGGGGCAAAAAACAAGCATTTTTCTAGTTTCATGACAATAACTTGTGTGTAAGTGTTTGGATATTTCTGAAATTGTACTACAAGGTTCCATATCACAAAGGGAAAGCTGGAATTGAGTTTGGGGGTAATTGCCCGAAACGTTTAGGAATTGGGGGCCAAAAAGGGGCCAAAAATAAGCATTTTTCTAGTTTCCAGACAATAACTTGTGTTCAAGTGTATGGATCTCTCTGAAATTGTACTGCAAGGTACCATACCACAAAGGGAAGGCTGGGATTGAGTTTGGGGGTGATGAATCATAAGTGGGTTCAAAAAGTTTGGGGGGGGGGATTTTTTTTTTTCTTTTAAAATTTTCCATTTTAAGTTGGTTATTTCTCGTTAATATTTAAAAGCAAATAATAATGATATGGTAGGAGATACACACCAAACAGGATGTGTAAATTATTATATAATAAGTATTGTGCAATAGCAAGAAATTTTCAATTGCACAGTATTGCACAATTGCAAGAAATCTTCAATTGCACAGTATTGCGCAATAGCAAGAAATCTTCAATTGCACAGTATTGCGCAATAGCAAGAAATCTTCAATTGCACAGTATTGCGCAATAGCAAGAAATATCCAATAGCACAATATTGCGCAATAGCAAGAAATTGTCAATTGTACAGTATTGCACAATAGCAAGAAATATTCAATTGCACAGTATTGTGCAAAAGAAGATACTTCGTATAAATTGCTTATTTCTTGATCAATTTCAATGGGGTTTTATTCTTGAATTCTTGGGGTTCTTTAATATGCTGAATCTAACCGTGTATTAAGTTTTTGGATTTTGGGCCCCGTTTTTAAATTGGTCCACATTGAGGTCCAAAGGGTCCAAAATTTAACTTTGTTTGATTTCATCAAAAATTGAATTATTGGGATTCTTTGATATGCCGAATCTAACCGTGTATTTAGATTCTTAATTTTTGGTTCCGTTTTCAAATTGGTCTACATTAAGGTCAAAAGGGTCCAAAATTAAACTTAGTTTGATTTTAACAAAAATTGAATTTTTAGGGTACTTTGATATGCTGAATCTAAACATGTATTTAGATTTTTGATTATGGGCCCAGTTTTCAAGTTGGTCCAAATCGGGGTCCAAAATTAAACTTTGTTTGATTTCAACAAAAATTGAATATATGGGGTTCTTTGATATGCTGAATCTAACCATGTATTTAGATTTTTGATTTTTGGGCCCCGTTATCAACTTTGTCCACATTGAGGTCAAAAGGGTCCAAAATTAAACTTTGTTTGATTTCATCAAAAATTGAATTCTTGGGGTTCTTTGATATGCTGAATCTAACCATGTATTTAGATTTTTTATTTGTGGACCCGCTATCAAATTGGTTCATATTGAGGTCAAAAGGGTCCAAAATTAAACTTTGTTTGATTTCATCAAAAATTGAATTATTGGGGTTCTTTGATATGCCAAATCTAACCGTGTATTGAGATTTTTAATTTTGGGTCCCGTTTTTAAATTGGTCCACATTAAGGTCCAAAGGGTCCAAAATTAAACTTAGTTTGATTTTAACAAAAATTGAATTCTTGGGGTTCTTTGATATGCTGAATCTAAACATGTGTTTAGATTTTTGATTATGGGCCCAGTTTTCAAGTTGGTCCAAGTTGGGGTCCAAAATTAAACTTTGTTTGATTTCAACAAAAATTGAATATATGGGGTTCTTTGATATGCTGAATCTAAACATGTATTTAGATTTTAGATTTTTGGCCCAGTTTTCAAGTTGGTCCAAATTGGGGTCCAAAATTAAACTTTGTTTGATTTCAACAAAAACTGAATATATGGGGTTCTTTGATATGCTGAATCTTACCATGTATTTAGATTTTTTATTTGTAGGCCCGCTATCAAATTGGTTCATATTGAGGTCAAAAGGGTCCAAAATTAAACTTTGTTTGATTTCATCAAAAATTTAATTATTGGGGTTCTTTGATATGCCAAATCTAACCGTGTATTTAGATTTTTAATTTTGTGTCCCGTTTTTTAAATTGGTCTACATTAAGGTCCAAAGGGTCCAAAATTAAACTTAGTTTGATTTTAACAAAAATTGAATTTTTGGGGTTCTTTGATATGCTGAATCTAAACATGTGTTTAGATTTTTGATTATGGGACCAGTTTTCAAGTTGGTCCAAGTTGGGGTCCAAAATTAAACTTTGTTTGATTTCAACAAAAATTGAATATATGGGGTTCTTTGATATGCTGAATCTAAACATGTATTTAGATTTTAGATTTTTGGCCCAGTTTTCAAGTTGGTCCAAATTGGGGTCCAAAATTAAACTTTGTTTGATTTCAACAAAAATTGAATATATGGGGTTCTTTGATATGCTGAATCTTACCATGTATTTAGATTTTTTATTTTGTGGGCCTGCTATCAAATTGGTTCATATTGAGGTCAAAAGGGTCCAAAATTAAACTTTGTTTGATTTCATCAAAAATTGAATTATTGGGGTTCTTTGATATGCCAAATCTAACCGTGTTTTTAGATTTTTAATTTTGGGTCCCGTTTTTTAAATTGGTCTACATTAAGGTCCAAAGGGTCCAAAATTAAACTTAGTTTGATTTTAACAAAAATTGAATTCTTGGGGTACTTTGATATGCTGAATCTAAACATGTGTTTAGATTTTTGATTATTGGACCAGTTTTCAAGTTTGTTCAAGTTGGGGTCCAAAATTAAACTTTGTTTGATTTCAACAAAAATTGAATATATGGGGTTCTTTGATATGCTGAATCTAACCATGTATTTTGATTTTGGACATTGGACCATAATAGGTAAATTAAAAAAATTGAAGTTCTTAGACCACATTCTTTCTGTGTCAGAAACCTATGCTGTGTCAAATATTTAATCACAATCCAAATTCAGAGCTGTATCAAGCTTGAATGTTGTGTCCATACTTGCCCCAACTGTTCAGGGTTCGACCTCTGCGGTCGTATCAAGCTGCGCCCAGCGAAGCATTTTATTGGTTATTATCTTAAATATTATTATAGATAGAGATAAACTGTAAACAGCAATAACGGTCAGCAAATTACGATTTACAAATAAGACAATATGACCAAAATTGTCAATTGACCCCTTAAGGAGTTATTGCCCTTTATAGTCAATTTTTAACAATTTTTCCTAAATTTTTGTAATCTCTTTACAAAAATCTTCTCCACTTAATCTACTGGGCCAAATAGAATTAAACCTGGCCACAATTTTCAATAGGGTATCTGGATTGAAAAATGTATCCGATGACCCTGCCATCCAAAAAACATGGCCGTCATGGCTAAAAATAGAACATAGGGGTTTACTATAGAAGTCTATGGGAAAATTGTAAAAAAACAATTTCAAATGGTCACAACTTGAAAACTAATTTAGATAATGATAAGGGGTCTTCAGTAACTATTGTAGGACTACAATGGGATGACCTGCTTTTAATTTAACTACAGGGCCAAATTAAACCAAACTTGGCCTCAATCATATATTAGGGTATCTTATACTATTTATTATGATTTTAACCTTATTTTACGTGATTTCCAAAACCTCAGTAGATACAGGTGAGTGACACAGGCTCTTAAGAGCCTCTATTTTATTGTAACTGGTAAATGATTTCAGAAAAGAATATCCCATTTTAGTTTGATCGGTAGAATAGGATGCAAATCTTTGCAGATAAATACTGTAAATTCAGAAATTATTGCGAGGTTTTTATTATTGCGACAAATGCGACAGAGTTGTAAACGCAATAATTTAAACTGTATTTTAAAATATTTTATATGAACTAAACAGGATTTTTCTCAAAATCGTAAAAATTAAAATCGCATTTAAGTCTAAAATGACAAAATCGCAATAATAAATGCACGCAATAATTTCTGAATTTACAGTAGTATTTTTTGACGGTATATAAGTCAGATAATGCATATATTAAGGTTTTTCTTGTCGTATAACACACCTAGGGGTGTCAGGATTTCCTAAGAAAGACTGACCAGAGAAAGACCTCCATTTGGTCGGTCTTTCATTTGATCAATCCAGACACCCCTCGGTGTGTTGTAGGACAAGAAAAACCTTAAAATATGCAGTATCTATAAATTATAGTTATTACTACAACGTAACACATTCAAAATTAGGAACCTCGATTTATGTTCAATCAAAACATCAATATGTTTTTTTTTATTATTTAAGTTTTTTGCACACTAACGATTGGATTCATATGCTTCTTGAATGATATTTCCATGAGTAAAATTTTGTTAGCATGATATTTAAATGGCCAGGAAAATGTAATCATTGGAATTGTCTCTATGTTCCGTTCAAAAAATTATCTAGACCAGGGGACTGAAATGATTTTTGTGATTACAGGATCAGGGTTCTTATTACTAATAAAAATTTAAGAAGAAAATTGAGAGTAGGTTTCTCTAATGTTAAACTTGTACGAATAGATTTTTTCGTATTTTTTTTAAATGACTAATGAACCATAAAAAAAGTTTTGTGCAAGAAAAAATATATCTTTTTTTCCTGATTACATGATGATATGACCTCTGAATATAATATTTCAAATTAAACTGTTTTGGTGTGATTATATAGATCATATTAAAAAAAAAATTTATAAATTTTTATGTAAAAACTTTTATTTTATGAAAGATAGTAATTATGTACCACCTTATTAAGAGGCCACTGGCATATTATAATTGCGTGAAATCTTTGTTGTCCACAGCCAGTGACACACACTTTAACATTTAAATAACATGTGTCCATGTCCATGCTGTTATGAACTTCATTCTATATATTTTACTCTAAATGAATTTATATTTTTCTAATTTTCATCCTAATTTTGATTAAAAACATGATTACCACAGATGATTTATTGAGTGTTTTCTTATTTCTATGTAAGATAGATCGAAGAAATAAGGCTTCTTAAGACTGTCTAGCTAACTGACTAAGTGACACTGCTGAATTGTTTAAAATTGCAGTTGAAATTATTACTCAGGGTCACAAGATTTGCAGGTTGTTTTTGAGCTTTGAACAGTATTTGATAAAAGATAACTACATTATTCCGACTTTCTCCACTTCTGTGAGAAATCCAATATAATTTGCCATTTTATATTCTTATTCTAAAAGCTTGCTAGTAAATTTGTAAAAATATATGAGTGACTACTACTAGGGCTTTAGTGTAGACAGCTTTGAATGATCTATGCATATTGATTATTGTTGATGACTTGGTGATTGTTTCATTATATTTACACATCAGTCTTGTACTTTGGGATTGTTTTTATACACAATTGTTTCTGTAGGTATTTTGTGAAGTCTGAAGATAAAGGAGCAGCTGAAGAGCATTCAGAGGAATACTATTGGTGGCATAAAAAGTTGGCTGAATCATTTGAACATTCCCAAAATGATGAAAGATTTGTTGAGGTATTGTGACTTTTTAATTAAACTTAAAAGCTAAATCAGTAGTCCTTATAAACTAATTGCTCAACTGTTCAAATAAATTTGGCATTCAAAAAGAAAGAAAGAAAAACACCAGTGATTTTAGCATACATCAGTTGTCGTAGTAATAATAGATTGTAAGTGGCAGACACTGCCAAAAATCTTGTTTTGCATCTTAATTACCAGCCATGCATACCCCAGGTATCTCCATGACCTGTTTTATGATGGCACATCGCCATCGTTAAATTATCTTCCGCCATCGTCAAATGATCTTTGCTATTGTTAAATTATCTTCCACCATCGTCAGATGATCCCTGCTATTGTTAAATAACTACACTGGGATTGAAAGGTGTAGTCAAAAATTTTTTCGTTTCGCTAACCGCTCCCATTTTTGTTAGCAATTATGATTAATTTTATGTAACTGCATAACCCTTATTGTATTATAATCCAAAAGGTCCTCCTGATAACTGTTTTAAAGCCCTGAGGGATATCAAACTAACTAGCGCTTATCACTTGTACAGGTAGATCAACACACCTGACAAGAGAACACTTGATCAAGAGAAACGATAAGAGCTATTTTCCTAATGCTTGTATTTAAAAGGTATGGTTGGCTTGCTTGCTTTGTTTGTATAAATGTTTGTTCAAGCATTATAATTAAGATTGACATCTGCAATCAATAGATAGGTGGGGCTTAGCTTGAATACATTATACTTAACATCCAATAACATTTAAATATAATGTATACAAGCTGAAGCCCCACCTATCTATTGATTGCAGATGTCAATCTTAATTACAATGCTTGAGCAAACAATTATACAAACAAACAAAGCAAGCAAGCCAACCTAAACTACAAGCATTAGGAAAATAGCTCTAATTGCATAATTTAATTAATTTTCAGCAAATGCTGATGAAAATTTAGATTCAAAATAAAATTTAAATTCAATCACGAAGAAAAAAGTTTAACAGGTGGAACATATGCTTTTATTGATTAACGCAATCCGAATCCCCCTTTTTAGGTCACCGGGGCCCTAAGGGACTCATGTGAGCTTATGCCATCACTTGGCGTCCGTCGGCGTCCGTCGTCTGTCGTCGTCGTCTGTCGTCGTAAACTATTTTAAAAATCTTCTCCTCTGAAACTACTGGGCCAAATACCTTCATACTTTAACTAATGTTCCTTAGGGTATCCAGTTTATAAATTGTATCTGAAGTTTTGATCCATCAACAAACATGGCCGCCATGGCTAAAAATAGAACATAGGGGTCAAATGCAGTTTTTGGCTTATATCTCAAAAACTAAAGCTTTTAGAGCAAATCTGACATGGGGTAAAATTGTTCAATTGGACAAGATCTATCAGCTCTGAAATTTTCAGACGAATCTAACAACCCATTGTTGGGTTGCTGCCACCGAATAGGTAGTTTTAACAAAATTTTGCAGTTTTTAGCTTTTCTCATCACTTGGCGTCCGTCGTCCGTCGTCGTCGTTAGCTTTTTACAAAAATCTTCTCCTCTAAAACCATTGGGTCAAATTTAACCAAACTTGGCCACAATCATCATTAGGGTATCGAGTTTAAAAAATGTGTCCGATGACCCCGCCAACCTACCAAGATGGCTGCCATGGCTAAAAATAGAACATAGGGGTAAAATGTAGATTTTGGCTTATATCTCTGAAACCAAAGCATTTAGAGTAAATCTGACATGGGTAAAACTGATTATCAGGTCAAGATCTATCTGCCCTGAAATTTTCAGACAAATCTGACAACCTGTTGTTGGGTTGCTGCCTGTAAACAGCAATAACATTCAGCAAAGTAAGATCTACAAATAAGTCGTCATGACCAAAATTGTCAGTCGACCCCTTTAGGAGTTATTGCCCTATATAGTCAATTTTTAACAATCTTTCGTAAATTTTTGTTATCTTTTACAAAAATCTTCTTCTCTGAAACTACTGAGACAAATTTAACCATACTTGGCCATAATCATTATTAGGGTATCTAGTTTGAAAAATTTGTCTGGTGACCCCGCCTTCCAACCATCATGGCCGACTTGGTTAAAAATAGAACATAGGGGGTAAAATGCAGTTTTTGGTTTATATCTCTGAAACTAAAGCATTTAGAGCAAATCTTACAGGTGACAAAAAATGTTCATCAGATTGAGATTTATCTGCCTTGAAATTTTCAGACGAATCCGACAACCCGTTGTTGGGTTGCTGCCCTGAGTTAGTAATTTTACAGAAATTTTGCAGTTTTTGTTATTATCTTAGATATCATTATAATATCTAATATCTAATACTATTAATTATGATTTTAACCTTATTTTACATGATTTCAAAGCATCAGTAAATACAGGTGAGCGACACCCGCTCTTGAGAACCTCTAGTTTGTTATTATTTTGAATATTATTATAGATATATATAAACTGTAAGCAGCAATAATGTTCAGCAAAGTAAGATCTACAAAAAAGTTAATATGACCATAATTGTCAATTGACCCCTTAAGGAGTTATTGCCCTTTAAAGACAATTTTACACAAATTTGTTCATCAAGTTTGCTAACATTTAAAAATCTTCTCCTCTGAAACTACTGGGCCAATTACCTTCAAACTTTAACTAAATGTTCCTTAGGGTATCTTGTTCATAAATTTTATCCGAAGTTTGTATCCATCGACAAACATGGCTAAAAATAAAACATAAGGGTCAAATGCAGTTTTTGGCTTATATCTCAAAAACTAAATCTTTTAGAGCAAATGTGACATGGGGTAAAATTGTTTAATTGGTCAAGATCTATCGGCCCTGAAATTATCAGACGAATCGAACAACCCATTGTTGGGTTGCTGCCACCGAATTGGTAGTTTTAACAAAATTTTGCAGTTTTTTGTTATTATTATAGATATATATAAACTGTAAGCACCAATAATGTTCAGCAAAGTAAGATCTACAAAAAAGTTATTTTGACCAAAATTGTCAATTGACCCCTTTAGGAGTTATTGCCCTTTAAAGACAATTTTACACAAATTTGTTCATCAAGTTTGCTAACATTTAAAAATCTCCTCTGAAACTACTGGGCCAATTACCTTCAAACTTTAACTAAATGTTCCTTAGGGTATCTTGTTCATATCATAATTCCGAGTTCATTTTGTAGTTTACAATCAAATTTATACATCTGCTTTAAATTTTTTTTTGTTGATTTGTCGCACATATGGAATATTTTGTGGTCTGTGTATATGTGTATCTAAAACAGAATAAATAATTTACTTTTGATCAGTCCAAGCTAGAGATAAAAAAAATGATAAAAAAATGATAGAAACCTTTCGTAATTACACAATAAAAGAAAAAGATAATTTACTATGATACAGATATTGCATAGGAAAAGCATCGAATATATAGAACATTCAAATCAAGATTTAATGTTTGATGTGGTCTAAAGTAGACTTTTTCTGTAGTACTTTTTCCTGACCTTCTGTACAGTACTCTAAAGTGTATGGCCTTTGATAAAATGATTTGTTAATTACAGGAATACTTGTACCAACTAGTATGTACAGATGATACCTATAGACTGACAGAATGTTTGTGTGATTGGAGAGTATTCGATAAACTTTACCATGAAGAATATAGCTCTAAATTGCTGGAATATTGGAGAAAGGTAGGGAACAACCTGCACTGTAAATTGTAAACTGTTAAATTGTTAGAATATTGGAGAAAGTCGGATAATAAACTTTGCCATGAAAATAGTTATTGGAAATTCAGAAACTATTGTGATGTTATTATTAATGCGAAAAATGCGACAGCATCACGCTCGCAATAATAAAAATTGCATTCATAATTTCAGTAGTGATTTTCATTCACAAAATGTTTTGCAATCACATTAATCAGACCTCACAATTTTACCAGTAATGAGTAATCGCTATAATAAATGCACACATTAATTTCTGAATCAACAGTAATCTATAGAAGAATATTAGGGTGATGCTTTACCAATGAGAGCATAGCTTTAAATTGTAGAGGAACCATAGGGATATACTTATAATATCAGGGAGAGTAGTGTAGGATAGACTTAACGGTTCAACTAATGAATGGTAAAAATAAAGAGTATAGGTCTAACTTGTTACAATATTGGAGAAAAGTAGATGGTGTTCTTTCCAGTGAAGAATATAGTTAAATTTTTTTGAATATTCTAGTAAAAAAAGGTGAAAAGCTTGGCTAATATGGCTATACAGGATAAATGTGAAGCAAAACATTTAGAACTAATGAACCCTTATGGGCCTAAATAAAAAGTTAGAGGAAATGTCATGGAAGGTAATCTCTGACATGTAATATAAATTTTGATAGACAAAGGATTATGTCTTATCAATGAGCATATAACAATATATTTAAGGAATGACTGTAATATTTTTTCTGTCTATGAAGAAATAACATAAAAAATGTGGTGCACACTGAATAACCCGTGTAGCAGGTTATTTTAAAGTGTGCACCACATTTTTTATGTTATTTCGAATAGACAGAAAAAATATTACAGTCATTTCTTATAATTTAATTCTAAATTCCATTTTAAACCGAAGTAAACCATGAAAAAACGTTGATGACGTCACGGTCACATGACAAAATTATGTCTATGAGCTGATAAACAAAACAACGCGTTACATCCCAAATTAAATTATGTTGAAATATTGGTGATTGGTATGAGGTCAGCTGTACCATACTTTGTATCAAAGAATGTTAGGAAAAATTAGACACAGAAAGGAGATTTTTCTCAACAATTGTTTAAGGTAGCTGGGGTGTCTAAATGTTCGACAGTAGATTTTTCTTAAGCTTCTGTAAAAGGCTTATGGGTGTATGTACTTTACTTTTTGGTTAAAATACATTGAAATTAATGAAATCCCAGATATTTTATATGGGTTATACAGGGGAAACTTATTTTTCCTTATTGAGGAAACATTAAATGATAGAATTGGTTAAAATTCAATGAGAGAATTACTTTTCACAAATACTTCTGAAATATCAAATAAAAATAGTGGTCACAGGCTTTATTATCTTGAGAAATCAAAAAACTCAAATTGTCCTATCAAATTCAATATAATTATCTGCCCTTGATTTTAAAAGGATTTATTTTGAAAATTTTAAATACACTCAACCTTCATTTTTAGATAGTTTACTCTATAAATTTCGAGTTTTAAAGATCCTATTATTACTATATAAACAGCCAAATGCCTTAATATAATATTAATGTTTTGCAATAGTTAAGAAAGCAATTATGTGTGTTTATAGGTAGGAAGTACCCATGTTATGATAAATAAATATGGTGAAGCATTACACGGACTAGAAGCACATTCAGCACATAAGGAGGAAGCTGTATCTATAAGATATGAAAAAGTCTGCAGGGTCATGTATGTTACTTTATCTTGTTTCAAAGTTTGTGATTAACTGTACTCACAAAGATAATTATTAGAAAAAAAAACCAACAGCAACCAATAAATTTGAAACCACTAAGGAGAGACAATATCAAATTATGTACTTTGAAAATCCTAAAGATAAAAAATATTGCGCTTTTGCTGTTTTTCATGTTAAAGTAATTTTATACACTACAACAGACATAGTATGGTTTACCATTTACCAATTTGTTCGAAGAGTTACCACCATCAAGTGGTTGATGTCAATTACTCTGACCGTGAACTGTGGAATAAATGGCAGATGACACCCAATCAAAAGTAGTGTTACATATAATATTGCATTAGAGTATAGCATATATATGAAAGACCCATTGGTGGCCTTCGGCTGTTGTCTGCTCTATGGTTGGGTTTTTGTCTCTATGACACATTCCCCATTTCCATTCTCAATTTTATTACTTTGGGAACTACTGAGCAAAATGAATTCATATTTGATCTGTGGCTTGACAGTGATGAGTTGTAACTTTAAAGGACATTTTGGATCTGGCAGACACATAGTTCCTGTTTTCTGATTCTTTTCATTGTAAATTGGGGTATGCACAGCACAACAACATGTGCAACGTCTTGTTTGATAATGTAAAATATATGAAGTGATATACATGTATATTATCTAGACAAATAATTTAAAAAAAGAGATTTAGCACTAAGCTTGACTTTATTGAATATAAGAACTAATTTATTGTCAGAAATTTACTTAATTGTTCAGCAGCCAGCAATTAATCAAAACTGCAAGAAATGAATATTATAATTTATAATTATTAACATTTAAAACAACTTGTAATATGATATTGTAACAATGTTCTTCCTTGAAAATTAGGGCAGAGGGGTGCTAGATGACTGAGAGGGCACTTTATGGCAATCTTTCATATTTTAGGACACTGTTATACAATGTACATGACTTGAAATATTCCTTTATATGAATACATTAAAAAAATAGAAGATCTCAAAAACAAATTCGAAAAAATCAGCTGGAAAGGGCTAAATGGAAAAAATAAAAATAATTGTAAAACAAGTTGGTTTACATTAACTAGATCTTTTTTTGTTTACTACCAATAGAGTCCAATGTGGGAAATACCATGATGCACTAGATCTGCTAAAGACAGCCATGAAGATTGAAGAGAAGGAACTTGGAGCTCGTCCACATAGAATGGTGGAGCTTTATGCACTGATGGCTGAAATTTATGATGAGGTAATTGGAAAAGTTTATCACCAGAATCTTTGGACAGATGTTATCGGATATGAAATGGTTTAGTCTTTAACTAATAGTCAAGCTTGTTTACTTACAAATATTATTTAAAGTTTTAATGAAATCAGAGTAAAATTTTGTGGTTAATGAAAAATAGGAAGAGTGTGCAAGAAAAATTGAACAATCACAAAAGTGGTAATGATGTTTAAATTATCTTTGAATGAACTGTCTGAAATGTGGTTCAGTCATATCAACTGTAATGATTTATTTCCCTTTTACTTCTCTTTTAGTTAATGTAGAATGCTGATTCAAATTCATAAACTTATATATATTGTAATTTTCATTGATGATCAACACACAAAAATTTGATGTGAAAATCAATGGTTAGTCTATATGATAATTTTTATCTTGTAGAAATTAAAGTTAAATGATTTTGTATCTCCAAGCCAGTTACCAGATCTGAGGAAGACTATTCACTATGGAAAGAAATCAATAGCCATCAGGAAAACTCTGCCTGGCACCTACCATAAAGTAAGAAATACACAAATATCAAAATGAAAAGAAGGAGATGTGGTATGATTACCAAGGAGACACATTTACACCAAAACCGAAGTCATAAGAACTTAATGCTTTCAAACTGGTTTAACCACACCACATTTTGTATGTGCCTGTCCCAAGTCAGGAGCCTGTAATTCAGTGGTTGTCGTTTGTTGCTGTTTATCATATTTGTTTTTCGTTCATTATTTTGTACATAAATCAGGCCATTAGTTTTTTTCTTTTTATTTGTTTTATATTTGTCATCTCAGGGCCTTTTATAGCTGACTATGTGGTATGGGTTTTACTAATTGTTGAAGACCCGTATGGTGACCTATAGTTAATTTCTGTGTCATTTGGTCTCTTGTGGAGAGTTGTCTCATTGGCAATCATCTTCTTATTTTTAAAATTAAAGCAAATTTTAATTACCATATTATTTAGTAAAGGACCTTAATTCCTTAATTGCCTTCTTTTCATTTGCAATCAGCTGTTTATTATGAAGATTTCATTTCTGCTTTATCATTTAGATTGAAACTTTTGTTTCAGTTTAAACTTGGGATGAGTTTAATGAAGCTAGCAATAAACTTAGAAAGTTGTGTAACTTCTGTTTCAGTTTAAACTTGGGATGAGTTTAATGAAGCTGGCATTTAACTTAGAAAGTTGTGTAACTTCTGCTTCAGTTTAAACTTGGGAAGAGTTAAATGAAGCTAGCATTTAACTTAGAAAGTTGTGTAACTTCTGTTTCAGTTTAAACTTGGGATGAGTTTAATGAAGCTGGCATTTAACTTAGAAAGTTGGGAAGCATGTGGTGGAGGACCCGAACTGACAGGGTCATCAGCTTTAGAGGAAGGCAATAGATATATAGACAAGGCATTAAAAATATTTCAGGAGGTATGAATATAACATTTTTTGCCTTGATTACAATTGTCTGCCATTGGAAAATAGTAGTTTATTGTGTATACATGAAATTGGTTTACTCGTACTGAATTTTTTATGGTTGTTCGGAACAAAGAAACTATTGTCAAAACAATAACAAAAAATGTTTCATCTGTTTTTCTTTGATAACCCAAACCATTTTTATAATAGCTCAAAATTATGTTGTGTTTTCCTTGTGCTTTTATTATGACCATAGTTTGCAAGAATTCATTAAAATAATTTGATTTAGATGAGCATGATTTCCAAGCAACATGGCTGTGATTTATTGCACATAACAGAATAAATACACCAACATATATTTCTTTTTCTCTTCACTAACAAATGTTTTTTCTATAATTGATAAAACTGTTGTTGAGCTGCAGTGCTTTTACTTGACGCCAGTTGCCCTTGAAATTCTACATCTTCCTGACCTTCACTTACTTTTAATTCATTAGAAGTTAGTTTATGGTTAAAACTCTAACTTACAAATGTGTAACAAAATGGGTCAATAAACCATTCAATTTTGATATAAAAATTTCACTTTTCTATTGGTTTGCTTTTTAGTTCACCTCAACAAAGTAAAAGCAACCTTTAGCATAGTTTTACCTCCTTTTCACTCTGAAATTGGATTTCACTTTGATGAAACTGATATTTTGTCTGAATACACATGAAATATTTGCCACTTGACATTTACATGTAGTAATCAGCAATCATTAAATCATTCTGATTACTGTTTTTACAGTTTTTGGGGCGAAAAACAAAATTGAATGCTGTATAAGGCAAGGCTAGATTACTTATGTTTTTAATCATGTTTACCTAAAAAAAGTTTTTACACATTATTGTTTATTATATCTCTCACATTGACCATAGAAAACTGAAAAAAATCAAGCTACCAAATAGTCACCAGTCTCTAACCTTACCATAAATATTTTACTTCAATATAAACAAGGTGTCAAAACAAAATAAAGAAAGTGGGGTAACTTTTACTGTAGAAACTGATTCACTAAAGGATGAAATTAGAAAGTGTCTATGTTTTTCAGTTAAATGATATGGGACATTACGCAGAAGCTTTAATGACTAAAGGTGTTCTTGCTAAGAGAGGAAGTATGGAACAGTTGAAGGTAAATCTCTATAAAATATAGCAATCCTTTTTATACAACTCATAATCAACTTCAAGGCAGAATTTTTGCAGTTTTACATACTTATCTTCTAATTATTTCCATGAATTTCGATAAAAATAACTGAATTGCAGAGGTGTTTTTCTGAATAGTTAGCCCAGTATGTCAGTATATGCAATTTGTCTTTTTCACATTTATAGCTTTTATGTGCTTCAAAATTTTGATTTTAGCCATGGACAAGGATTGTGGATGCTGATAATGATACATGTAGATAGAAAAGCAATTAAGATGTGGTTTACAATTTTGGGCCTTCAATAAAAAAACTTGTTCAAAGTATTTTTTTGATTTGTCTAAGGTATTTCATCTAAAACTTGCATACAGTTTGACATTTTAACTCTTTTAAGCAGTTTCTAGCCCTTTGCTAAGATATTTTTTCTCTGTTAAATCCCAATACAATGAATTACATATAGCAGTTTTTGTTTTCCTTCTTTTTCAGTTGTATAATGAAGCAATGGACTTGTGTATGCAAATGTATGGAGAATATCATATTTTGATGTCAAGACTTTATATAAATATAGGTATTGTTTACGAGGATAACTGTGATTATAAAAAAGCTTATGAATATTTCAAGAAATGGGCTAGAATAAGTGAGGAAATTCTAGGACCTGATCATCCAAAGACAAAGCGTGCTAGAGGTGTGCTTAGAGAAAGTAGATACCAAAATATTGCTAGGAATTTAGATGAATGGGAAAGAACTGGCCATGATTCCTCACCTGGGGAAGAAAATGCTGATGAAACAGAAAGACGAGATTTAGAAAATTTTTACGATGATTCTTCTGACCAGAATGATATCAATTTAGTGGTCAGTGACTGTAACCAGAATCTTGTTTCTCTTGGCAATTTGCCAAATAATGAACAAGATGCATTACATAGTGAAGAGGAAGTGTCAAATGGTTATTTTGAGGAAGCATCTTCACATGATGGTAGTAGCAGTAGTAGTGACAATGAAAGTGAGAACTCCGATCATGAAAATTTGTATGACGATTGTTTAGACGAGTATGCCGAACAGTATGCAATGATTAACCCAATAGATGACAATTTAATGAATGAATTAAATATTAATATAGATGATAATGACGATGTAGATGATGAAATTGAACAAATTACTTCACGTGAAAATTACGATAATGAAGCAGAGATGGACAATAGATATGCAATTTATGCTGGTGATAACAATAGTGAAAATGAATCTGATAATTGTTCTAATACCAGGCAGAGAGTAAACCAGTTATGATTATTAGTTTGTCTTAATAAAATTAAGGTGGTCTATTTAACTATCCTCTGCATTTATTCCTGTTTTCTCTACATACACATCCAAACATAAGTAACAGGGTCATTTTGTTTTGCATGTAAATGTGACATTGTACTTAAGTTTTGTTACATTTAAAAAACCAATCAAAACCAAATTTTTCTTAAATTTTGATTAAATAAGGTAAAGTTTTACATCAAAGTCTAAATGTGTATTGGGTATAGAGATGCACCAGGTATGGATGTCAACATGCATATATAAGTAAACTAGTCTTTTGTTTACTAGTAAATGTTTGCTTCAAAATATTAAGCATCTTAAATCATTGAAAATTTAATCTACATCAACCTGAAATAGTAGTAAAATGTACTTGGAAATAATGAGTAGGTTTAAGGTTTCTCTGACCTACTTTTTATGCATCCTGATTCTTCTTATATTGGTGTTCATATCTCAGGTATTTAAAGATGTAGGATTTTTTTTTATTTCGCATTGAAATCTATTACCCTGGCTTCAGTAAGTGTTGAATGTGATAGTATTGTTAGGTATTAAGGATATTCTATATTAATAGTTTTAATTATTTATGATGACATCATGACTATGTGAACTTTGTAATTTTTGATTATCTATCATGCTTATAGTTTATATTGTCTTCCCATAGAGTTAAATCAGTGCCATTTTGAATGGCTGAACTAGAAAAATCTTGCCAGTGTATGAACATGTAATTACAATAAGGCAATAATTAGTAAGGTTTTGTTACAAGGCAGAACCCATCCAAACTCCTTAAGATATAAACTCAACAGAAAAGTAATTAAATGGACACTTAATACTTTCTTACTGATCAATCCTTCATGAATATTAACTGAATATTCTATGTATATTTCCTTCTAGAACATTTACTCGGGGTAATTTCTTATGGCCTTTTTTTAACTTGGTGTTCAGTTACCACGATTCACATTGACACTTTTATGCGCCTTCTGACTACAATCTGAAATAAATTTAAGGCATGTCATTATATCTTCTTTTGTGAAGTAAAAGTCTAAATTTATTTAGTCTGGTCTTATTTGTTATGGTTTTATGATCAACTTATATTCAATGCAAGTGAGAACGAACCATGAGATGAATCACAACTTCAACATCTTTCATATTAATACTTATATGGCTCCTGCATGTGCTGGATATTTTCTACTTTTTCTATGTATTTACTGATTTTTGTTTCCAAACTTTGGCTTTGAGTTTTCCTGTTGAAGTTTCAATTAGAAAGGAGCTTTAAATGCCTCAAATTTTTGATTTTAGATTTTCACTTTACATTACTAAGGAAGCTTAAAAAAACTATGAAATATGTCAAAATAATGTGAAATTGTTGATATTTCTTCTTTAATTTTTGCAAAATTGCCTGATTTCGAATGAAAAATAAAAACCCGGATATTTATGAATAATCCTGTTCTGTTGAATACAGTGCTTCCAGAAATCGATAATACTAGAGAACACACAAGCAACATCATAGGTAAATGACGGATTTATTTGTCAAGTTGCTGGGATTTTTAGTATCAGTATTATCACCTGATAAAGTCCTGCAGCTAATCAGGAAGACACCTTTCTCTGCTTGGAATAGCTTTCTATCTGTACCTGTCCTTTTTTATGATACTTGGTTTCCTACTATTGGACTTAACAGTAAGAATTTTTGTAGATTTTTTAATCATAATTATCTATTGGGGTATTAATTAAATATGTTGAGCCTTGGTATTAGTTAAAGTGCATTTTCTGGAATTGTATCCCCACAAGCTAGTCGATTTTAAAACCAGATTAGAGCTTGTGTTGTAACTATATAATTTATTGACTCTAAACAAAGCTCTTTGTATTTGTATTTGTATAATCCCTTCAAAAATTACCCCCTCCCCTCCCCCTTTTTTACATGCTATAGGTTTGAGGTCAACAACTAATTTCAGGGGCCAGCTGAAGCCCGCCTCCGGGTGCGGGATTTTCTCACTGTGTTGAAGACCCATTGGTGGCCTTTGGTCGGGTTGTTGTCTCTTTGACACATTCCCCATTTCCATTCTCAATTTTAATCATGTTTACTTGTTTAGTTGCATTATGCCATGAGTTAACAGTCCTATTAAGCTCTAGAAGTTTATAAATAACAAATGTAGGGTTATTTGTGAAAATTTAAACCTACCCAAAAAAGTAATGTGTCTGCTCATGAAGGTAGTGGTACTCCAGATAGTTGAGAGAAGAAGGGTTTATCTCAATATTTCATTTGCACTGTTCCTTTAGCAGTAAGCATTAATAGTTGTAGATAAAGACAGCAAGAATCAAGTTTAAGCAACAGTATTCAATTGTCTGATAAACCTTTTTGATTTTTGATTATTTAGTTGGTTTGATTTAATTTTCAGTAATATTTCAACAGTACTGTAAATTCAGAAATTAATGTATGCATTTTATTATTGCGTTTTTTTAAGAATGGACAAAAAATAGAGATAAATCATTACAATTTTAGGAAAATCTGCATAAAGATACATGTATCTGATATCAATTATTGAGTTTGATTTAATTTTCAGTAAAAATCATATTAAAAGAGTTTTCTCAAACTCCTAGCAAATACAATAGGATGAAGTTTCAACCTGCATATTTTTAACCAGATTATCATGTGGCTGCAGATATAAGATGTATGTCTTTAGGAAAATCAGCATGAAGTTAATAAATGTTTGTAAGTTCTGTCTACTACTGCTGCAAATACCTCAACAATTAAATGAAATAAACTACATTTGAAAATTATATCAATAATACTATTACTACTATTACTACAATGTTTGCCACAATTGGTGGAAAATCATTTTGGAATAATTCTGTATTGTAATAAAAAGCAAAGGAAACAAATGTACTTTACTGACCTTAAGTTTTCATTTGGTTGAAAAATAAGAAAGGCTCAGCATGTGTAATGTGATGTCTCTGAGGTCACAAATAATATAAGTGCATGTTTAAGAGACATAACCATACAAAGGCAATTAGTTTTTTTAAAATTTGGGCGTTTTTTTTTATATTAATTTATATATTAGGGTGGGATAAATTTGTATTTTTTATACAAAATGTGACACAGTAGTCATTATACTATTGGAGAAGAAGGATTTGATAAGTTGAGATGAAACCCTTGATTTCAATTAATTTTCTTGTCCCTCTAAGATACTAATGCATTTATAAAACTGAAAGTGCTGAATGATGTATCAAATGTATTTGTTTTTATTAAATGCTTATAAAGATGAATTAAGAGTTTATTATATTTCTGATGAACCAATGTATATTTTGTGTTGATCTTATATGTTTGGTAATGTCTGTTAAATTTATTCTAATAGTAGACTTAATATGCTATTTGACCTTGACCTAGTTTTCAAAGTATAAGAGTCAAGATAAGTAGTAAATAAAATACAGTTTTTGGGGACATACTGATCACAATGCAAACCAAGCTACATGCTTTCCTTGTGCCTGTTTACAGTCACACACCTACATGATGAATAGAAGGGAAATAGTTTCTGAATGGAATCTGCTGCTGTCCAAAGTTTACTAGCTATTAAATAACAAATCATTCCCAAAACATCATTAGGTTTGTGAATCACAAGGTTGATTCATGGTTTGAAAGAACAGCTTTTGATATGCATTTTTCCTATATAGTATAAAAAATGATCTTCAGAAATATTCCATTTGCATTTATATCAAACAGGAACATCTTAGGATAATCTTTGCCAAAACTATTATCAATTAGGCTTAACTGTTGTTTATTGACATTTCCAGACAAATTTATACAAACCATCATCTTACAGATCTTGCATCTTCCTGCAGAACACACTATAAACCATAGTCAAGACTACAAATAGATACAAATAATCCTCATTTGCTTAAAAATACTGACCTGCTCAAAAGATTTTTTCTTCACTTACAGCTGCTCAATTATTTTATTTAATTTTAAATATGAATTTCAATACAAAATATTTAAACAAAGTTAAAAAAAGTATGGTCAAACAGAATATTGTTTTTTTTAATACTGACAAACTAATGTGATGTTGTTGTGTTGCTATTTCATTGACATGTATCTTTTTATTACCTCACCTGGGCCATATCAGCATTTCCCATTGCTTGAAGTTCATTGTTGTCATTAGTTAGTGTTCATTTTTTTGTGTCTGTAAACTTTCACATTGTTGCCTTTTCTAAAACAATATTTCAAACTTTTACAGGACTGGTGTTTGGAAGGTTTTCCACAAATGATCCTCATTTCATGTTTGGATTAAAAATGTTACCACCAGATGCAATTTTTGTCTTGCTTATGATGAAAGTTGCAAAGGGGAGGCATAGCAATCCTACATTCTGTCTTTGTCTTAGGTGTTGTCGGATAATCTATATATATATATATATATACTGGTTAAATTTTTTTGAGATATTTTAAATGACTTTGACAAACCTTTATAAGAATTTTACTATTCTTGAACAGAAGCCATATACTTCATATGAATAACCTTATGCCTTATATTGTTGTTGTACCATTCAAAGTTACTAAGGAACTGACTTCATCACAAAAGATGTAATACCACCAATACAAAGTATGTCACATCAGGTTTCATGTTGAAATAGACAAACAAAATAATCCCCTTGAATTTGAAAAAAAATTTCTGAGTCATAAACATATATCTTGGGTGTTTTCAGGTATCATCCTTTTTTGTTTGTTTGGGGTTCTTATAAAGTATTTTTTGAAACATGCTATGAAGTAGTTACTAATGCTTGTAAACACCAAAAAGAAAGTTGAGAAATTGCCTTGTTTACTTCTAAGGTTTACTTTCTTAGATGCAATGAAACATTGTGTGAAATTTTTACTAAAGTAATGAGCAGGAGAATTTTTTTTCATGCCAAGTATCTCTTTATTTAAAACAAAGGTAAATTCTGCACAATTTTTAAAAAAATGCCAATTTAATAAAAGACCAGAGTTCCAATGTCCCCCGCATTGCACATATTTTATCTATCCAAGGGCAATAAAAAAAAATTTTTGTTTGTTTGTTCTTTATAACTTTTTATAAATATCTTAGAGAAATGAAGGCTTGAGAGCAAATACAATGCAATTTCCAATATAAGTAATATTTCCAAGGGCATGATATAAGTTCATATAAAAATCTGGCAAGAATTGTACACATGATAGCACTTACAATGCAATTTTTCATACAATTAATATTTCAAAGGGGTACAACTCTTTTAAAAATAATTAATCGGCAGTGATTTTCCAACATTTCTAAGATATTGCTGATATAAAACTATGAAATGAGTTTCAGAAAAATCTGGCTAGAATTGTACACATGAGAGCGCTAACAAGGCAATTTTCCATATAATTAATATTCCAAAGGGGCATAACTCTTTTAAAAATAATTGATCAGCACTGATTTTCGAACTTGTCTGAGATATTGCTGCTATAAACCTATGATATAAGTTTTATAAAAATTTGGCAAGAATTGTACATGTGAAAGCGCTAACAAGACCAGACGGATGGAAGCCTTTCTATGTTCCCCGCAATGCATCGCGCAGGGAACAACAAAGACTAATAGAGGAAAACAATGGTGGTATTACCATATTTAGGGAAACTGCATATGCACCTTTAACATTGTATGTACTCACATTTTTATACACCCAAACAAGACCGCATATATAATGGTATTCCAATGTCCGTCTGTCCATCCATCCATCAACACTTCATACGATAACTCAAATTTGCTTTAACCAAATCTCATGTCATAGGATTGACGGAAGAAAGCTCCCTTTCAATATTGGAAATGTTTGGCTTTGTCATTCCAGAGTTATAGGACTGTTACCCTTTGAATCAAGGCAATTTTTGTCTCGCCTTGACGAAGTCAAAAAGCGAGACATAGGTATGCTGTTTCCAGCGTCGATGACGACGACAGCAGCGGCGGCGTCAACAATGTATTAGTTTATGGTGAACCCATAGTGGTAGGTCAATGATATTTGGTATGCAGTTGTATTAGCATTGGCACATCTCATTTTCATGGAGATTATTTGGCCCCGCCCCTCAGTTATGGTTTATTGACTTTGAAACTTTTGCTTAGTTTTCATGTATTAGTTTGTGATTAGGTCAGTTTATGGGGAACTACTAGTGGTAGGTCAATGATATTTGGTATGCAGTTGTATAAGCAATGGCATATCTCATTTCCATGGAGATTATTTGGTTCGGCCCCCTCAGTCATGGTCTATTGACTTTGAAACTTTTGCTTAGTTTACATGTATTAGTTTTTGATTAGGTCAGTTCAAGGGGAACCATTAGTGGTAGGCCAATGTTAATTGGTATGCAGTTGTATAAGCATTAGCACATCTCATTTCCATGGGGAATATTTGGCCCAGCCCCCTCAGTAATGGTCTATTGACTTTGAAACTTTTGCTGAGTTTACATATACATGTATTAGTTTGTGATTAGATCAGTTTAAGATGAACTGCTAATGTTAAGTCAATGATATTTGGTATGCAAATTTATTGGCATTTGCAAGTCTCGTTTCCATTGAGATTATATAGCCCCACCCCCTCATCATGGTTCATTGACTTTGAAACTTTTACATAGTTTACAAGTTAATGTTTATGTTTAGGTTTGTTTAAAGGGAATGACTTATGATAAGTCAATGGTATTTGGTATGCAGTTGTATTAGCATTGGCACATTTCATTTCCATGGAGATTGTTTAGCCATGTACCTTCAGTCATGGTTCATTGACTTTGAATATTTGCATAACTTACATGTTAAAGTATTGCTATTTTAATTTCAACATTTGCATTATCAAAATTACAAAAAGGCAAGACATCTCTGTGATAACAGTTTATTTACATATGTTCCCTAACTCCAGTATGCCTGGATTGATTTCCTCAAAATTGAGATTGATAAACTTATTTTGTCTCACCGTAGTATGCGAGACATAGGAATTACTATCCGGCAGCGGCGGTACAAACTATTTGTATAAAGCTTTATATTTCAGAGGGTAGAAGACCTGGATGCTTAATACCTTTGATACAGATACCTTATGTTACGAAGTTTCAATCTTTCATACGTCCATTGTCCTTGACCTCATTTTCATGGTTCATCAACTGGTTGAAAAATAAGTTTTTTTTGTCATGTGAATTTCTCACTTATTATGACTATCATAATGCTGACTTGATACAGGCATTTCCTTATGTAGAAAATGGTGGATTAAATCTGGTTTTATAGCTAGGGGTGCATGTCAGTCTGGCAGGTTTCATCTGACCGTGACCTCATTTCCATGGTTCATTGGAGTGTGTTTTGGTCTGTTGTTCAAGTGATATAAGCAATAAGAACTATATTTGGTGTATAGAATGATTCTAAGGTGTACATGTTCGTCTAGCCGGTATCATCTGACCTTGATGTCATTTTCATGGTTCATAGGTCAATGTTAAGTTTTTGTGTTTTGTCTGTTTTTCAATTACCATTGGCAATAGGTCAACTATATTTGCTGTATGGAATAATTGTAAGGTGTACATGTCTGTCTGACAGGTCTGACCTCGACCTCATTTTCATGGATCTTTAAAAATGTTCAGTTTATGTGAAACTTTAAATAAACTATTACCTTTAAGACTTTGAACATAAAATGAATGGTCAGTAAAGCAGGAGAGACATTTCAGCATGTGCACTCTTGTTATTTTCCAGTTTAGTCTTTCCAGAGTTATTAGACCTTAATTTTCAGATTTAAGTAATTGTTTTACATATTGTACCGTAACTTGAGTTGTTTTGGTTGATTAACTGGAAACTTAACATAATGGTTGGAATTGGGGAGAGAACACTCAGTTTGATTTTTAAAAAAATGGATATGTCATTCTAGAGTTATGGGACTTATGGACTGTCAGATCAATAAAAGGCATTTTTTAAATGTCATGCACTAGCTATGCTTAGATCAAATTACTACAAACTTGACACTGTTGCTCGGATTGGTGAAAATTTTCTGGTTTGTCATTCCAGAACAGTTATGTGGGTGGTTTTACTAGAATTAAAAAATATGCTCAGTTAAATGGCCTAAGCAATGACAATAGCTCAATTTCACAAAAAAAGGCTATGCGAACAAAATATTCATATGTCTTCCCTCTAATGAGTTTAAAGAATTAATACAGAAGTAGTTAGAAATTCATTTATTATGAGAAAAATACACAGTAACATCAAAACTCTGAAAAACATAACAAAAATAATTTGTGGTTGGTCATTTGTAAATACATATAAAAATGTATTGCTCTATTGTCAAAAACACTAGCTATTTAACAACACAGGGTTTTGTGTATGAACTATGAAATTACTAATACTCCTGCAGATTAACAAGACAGACTTGGAAGTAATATTTCCTGTCTTCCCTATAGATAGGTTTCGAATGATGTTATTTGAGTTTGAGTTATTTCAGTTGGCCGCCATTTTGGAGGGATAAATTGTTGATTTCTTATTTGACTAACCAAATAGAAACATGCTTTACAAACAAGTCTGATAAGCGATCCTTACTAGATCTTAGTGATGAAACAAGCAAGTCTAAAAGAAATTGTTCAGAAAAAGTTCAAGTCTAGTGGTCAATATTTCAAGTTGAATTTGGCTGATTTATGAAGAAATGTGCGCACTTAAGACCTCCAATATGGCGATAAAAGGAAAGTAACTCTTGCTCAAATTGTGTCAATCGAAATCTATCAATAACAATATTCATCTTTAATGCATCCTGTGTACAAATTTGATGTCCAAATAAATTACTATATACTCTCATTAGGTTACAGATATACATGTAAAAAGTAATCGAAGAAATATAGTAATTAAAGTAAATGTTATCTTCAGAAATCTGGTTTTAGATATAATGTTTACAAGCAATTTTTTTTTATAAATTAAGAGTTAGTGTAATATTCTATGTACAAATGAAAACTTTATTCTCACTGAGAACTGTATTAGTAATGATTAGAACTCCCAACATGTGTTCGTATAGCATTTTTCAAGATATACACACACAATTATTTACAGATAAAAACTGATTACAAAATATAAATAAGTAAATTGTTCATAAATATTTAGGTGGGACAAGTAAAAATACTAGTAACAATAGAGTAAAAGATAATATATTAAATTTGTATTTTTACCATGTCTGATTTTGGCCAATTTTAAACTGCTCTTTTAGACTGTATTTTATTTAAACTTTATGTAATGCCATTCATTTAACAAAATAATGGCAGTATCATGATAAAGAAATTAATCATAATGGAAATTACATTTACATTACAACAATAAAAATATTCTAATTATCACGAATATACTTCTAATCATTACCTCCTACTTACAAATTATTAACAGAAAAAACTGAATCATGCATGGAAGTAATAGCAATATGCTAGTTTACTTTCACACATTATTTTCTTGATTCATTGAAAATGGGGGAAACAATCTATTACAAAACTTACTATATGCTTGAGATTTCAAATACAAATTCAAGCATGATTTGCGTACGTTTTTTCATGTTAATTTAATATATTAAAAGTATGTGGAATGTTTATTCATATCACAATTATTGGAATAAATAGTACAGGTATCAAATTTTGTTTGTAAAAAGTTTTGTACACACCAACAAATTTACAAGCAAATGTTATTTCTTGAATAGTAAACACACTGGTAAATGCTGACAAAATTCTCAATCAAGCCAGTATCCAGAAATGATTAAAATAAGCTGCATCACATGTTTAAAAAACAATATGAATCCTTTTATGGTAACAAATCAAATCTATATAATTCTTTTTTATCCTATTGTGACTTTTTTTAACAACTAATATTCTCCATTGCTTTTCTCAACAGTTGATCATGAACATTTCAACTGATATAATACAACTTATGAATAACTATAATAGAAGGTCATGTAATGAGAGAAAAGAGAGGTTTAATGCACAAAAAAAGTTGTTTAAAACTAATTTTACAAAAATTAAAACAAAGTTTAATTCATTACAAAAATCATACTATCATACAAAATTCTCAGTTACAGTTTGTATCATACAAAAAGTTCTTTTGACTTATTGTGAAGGAAATGAAACTTTTTCCCAGAATCAGTTGGTGTTTACTTGGCAACTTTAATTTTTGCAAATTGAACTGTCCCATTGGATAAATATTATTACATGTATTTTCATTATTAGAAGTTTATTTGTTTTACTGCTGAATTTATCAATGAATGATTGGTTTTTCACGGAGAAATTTGAAGCTCCCATTTAATGAACTCCACAGAGAACAATAACTATTGTATTTATTCAATGGGGCAGTTCATTTTGCAAAAATTTAAATGGAATGTAAACACCAACTGATTCTGGGGAAAGAATGTGTTTCCTTCACATAACACTTTAAACATATGAACCATTCATATATTATTATGCACCATGAAAAAAAGATTTGTAGAATGAAATATAATATCCACAAGCCAGCATGTAAATGGAATATGAAAATGGCATGATATGACTGCTTTCGTAGCACCAGGAATAAGGACACAAAAAGATATATAAAGAAAAAGTATTATTACAAAAAAAAAAAAAAAAAACGTAAGTGTCGTAATCAAACAGTTTAAATATCTGTTTTTATAAAATGTAACCACTATCTGCCATTTACGTTATGACATTATAACATACACAACATTTTTTTTATCCTAGCTCCTACAGTTTATTTTAGATAACAGCCAAAACTGCAAAAATAAAATGTAAAATTAACATTTCAGAAGCAATAACTACATAACAGGATGTCAAGTAGATAGATCTTGACATGCTGGTAATTTTGATGCTTACACTTATAACATTTAAAATAATAGCACACAAATTTAAACTATGTGATCTTTTCATTTCTCCAAATTCATCTAACCTAAAAATAAAACATAAATCCCAACAACAAAAAAACTGATGATAAGACATATATATCTGATTGAAGTCTTGAAGAGAGATAAGGTCTGAAAATTCAGGAAACGATTACTTCTGCTTTAATTTGATTTTATAAAATAATTGGTGCAATCACAGCAATTTAAAGTGTCCCCCCCCCCTTCCTCCCTCAATCTTACAGTGCTGAGACAATTAACTAATTTTATGCTGAATTCAAAACGTAAACTGACATTTTTTTATATATTTTGTACAGATGAGTGTTTTATACAAACATATATATCCTTTCAGATTTTACATGGATGTCAACATAAATCATCCCTCATTTACTAATAACCCCAATATCATAAATAACAAAATTTGTAGTCATTGTCATTAAGGCATATAGTTCTGGCAAATTTTTACAAATCACTTACAAATATTTTCTATTTGCAATAACAAAGATAAACAACTAATTACCATGTAAAGTTTTAAACATTAACATTATTGGAACAATACTGGTAGGATCTTATTCAATTGATTTCTAAAAAAAATCACTTTCTTAAACTCAGCAGTCTCTGTTGTTGATATTTCATCTTCTGGTCAATTTCTTCAAACGTGGGCCGATCTTTTTTACTAAAAACACATTAAGAATACATTTAAAATTCAGCTTGTGAAGAAATTAATAGATTGGACAATTGGAGAAGATGTTAATAAGCTGTAAAACTTGTGTCTGAGTCATTTATCACTTTGAACAATAAAATATGTTTGAACTATATTAAGATATATATAGATTCCACCACTGCATCAAGTGTGTTACGATATTTCTCCACTCACGACAGTTAAATTTTAATATTGCCTAGCTTTTTAAATAATTAGTGGAGAAATGTCGTAATACACGAGTTATAGTGGTGGAATCTGTTTCTCTAATGATTTTTAGACAATATCTGAACAAAGTTTATTCTTCCTTTTGAAAGTTTTGCAGAAAGTTGTGTTCTTTATATGCAACGTCATAAGGCATGGTTGCCTTTTTTCATGACGTCACAATAGGAAATTCAGAAGAAACCAAGAGAAAATTTGACGTCATTATTAAATTTTGACCAATCATTTGCTGAGAACAAAGTTGTCTCTAGAGATGAGAAATACTTTTCTCACACTGATAGAGAAATGTGAAAAAAGCATGAAAATTAGAGAAAGCAGTTAAACAAAAAATTAGAAGCTTAACATTTAAGTGTGCAGTTTAATGAAATGCTTTTTTTAAAAATCGTCTACCTCTTAAACCTTGTTTCTTTCTTCTTCAACATTTAACCTCAAGGTAAGGAATAAAACAATAAAAGAAACTTCATTAAGCAAGCTTAAATACCCAAAGCCCCATATAAATGATATAGGATATTTTTAGAGCCCCCTCCCAAAAATTGGTTCCACATTTCAGTTTTCTGGTTTTAACTAGAGAAAATGTTCATTTAAATTTGACAAGAATCTAACAAAAAATAAAGACCCTATTCTTGCAGTGACAATAATTACTATGGGAATTTTTCATATACATTCTGATTATCAAACTCGTCCATGATTATGATGGGTTGAAACCTTCTTTAAATTTTGACAATGATTCCACTAAAAATGAAGGTGCTTTCCCTGTGACATTACTCAATATGAGATATTTTTACATATACCCTTCCAAAAAAAAAAAGATTTCCATTTCATTTTTTTTTTTTTATCGACTCATTGATGATATTGACCTTTACACAATTTTGAAGAGGATCAGAAAAAAATAAGTTTTGTGGTAAAAAGCATTATATATACATTTCATTACATTAATTTAAGACAAACTCAAGTTAGAGAACGGAAACGAAAAATTCAGCATTTTTTTCATTTGTAAATGAGCATAACTCTAGAACAGTAATCAAAGTGCTTGTAAGCACTGAATGGTAAAGATTGCTTTAATTTATCAGTAGGAAGTAAAATTGAATATTGCATTGTATAAAGCATTGGTTGTAGTTGATTCAACTACCATTATGCACAAAGAAAGATAACTCCAATTTTCAAAGAAGACTTTAAAATATTTTTAGAAATGAAGGGTAAAAATTGCTTTAATTTATCAGTGGAAGGTAAAATTAAACATTGCATTGTATAAAGCATTGATTGTAGTTGATTCAACTATAATCATGGACAAAGAAAGATAACTCCAATTTTAAAAATACTTGATATTTAGAAAAAAAAATGAAAAATTCAGCAATTATTCCATTTGTAAAGGGGCATAACTCTAGAAAGGTAAAAGTGACGATAACCAAAATTCACACTTGATCTGTATTTAGTGGTAATAAGCATTGTGTATAAGTTTCATAACATTTGGTTGAGGCAAACTTAAGTTAGAGAACAGAAACGAAAAATTCAGCAATTATTCCATTTGTAAAGGGGCATAACTCTAGAAAGGTAAAAGTGACGATAACCAAAATTCACACTTGATCTGTATTTAGTGGTAATAAGCATTGTGTATAAGTTTCATAACATTTGGTTGAGGCAAACTAAAGTAAGAGAACGGGAAACCAACTTTGGGACGTACGGACGGATGTACAGACGGATAAGGGTAAAACTAAATGCCCCCTCCGCTACGGCGGGGGAATAATAAATGGAGAATGTGTCTATGGGCCACAGATGCCCCCTCTTGTAAATATGCATGAGTCAACTTCCCCTAAAGTTTTATAACATTTGGTAGAGGCAAACTAAGGTTAGAGAACGGAAATGACAGATTTAGCAATTTTTCCATTTATAAAGGGGCATAACTCAAGAACGGTAAAAGTGACGCCACCCAATTTCAAACTTGATCTGCGTTTTGTAATAAGCATAGTGTATAAGTTTAATAACATTTGGTTGAGGCAAACTAAAGTTAGAGAATTTAAACCAATTTTGGGGACGTATGGACGGGAAAGACAGACAGACGGGATGGACAGGACGGACAAGGGTAACACTTATGCCCCTCCACTATGACGGAGGCATAAAAATGAAGGTGCTAGCAAGGCCACAAACAAAGTGAAGACTTATTTCAATGACTTAACAAAATTAACTGATATACTGTATATCAAAATTTCCTGTATGTCTAATTTTGGCTATGTTAGAAGTTGGCATTTTTGCAAAAAATTAACACTACACTACATTTCAATGTCCAATAAATGCACTATACAAGGCTGTGAAATGTGAATGATGAGCATAGCCATAGTCTAATTGACCATTCTAAGGCCTAAACTGTGAACAAAACTGGACTCAGATAACCTGATATATGGTATACTGTATATAAAAAAAAGGGAAATGTGGGGTATATGCAACTAAAGTCACTGGCTACAGATTTACACATATATAGAGTTCAAGGTCAATGACTCCTAGAAGGTAGACATGTTCACCATACAACTTTTCTATAGATTAAATAGGGGTCACTTATTACTTCTGGTAAATGCGAAACTGATCTTATTACAAACATTATTGCCTTACATTATTTTTCAGGCCTTTAAAGGTTTTGAATTTAAACAAAAACAACAAGATTTGCCTCATCTGGAAATCTCCAGAGAAAATTCAGATATGAGCAACAGCCTTACAAAAAAGGGTATTTGGTAATATATGTCTTATACTAAGAAGTTTATGCTAGTCAAATTTCTGTTTTGGTTAAGGCTGGTATTAAATTTGTTCCCAAATAATATCTAACATGACTTTTTTTACTAAAACGTTTCTACAATAATATGCATATGACATCCCAAATCTCACTAAATTTAGAGTACATGAACTATTTCATACTATAAATTTATCAACAGTATTGAAGAAGATTACTGTTTTTGCTATTTCTGTCGCCAAATAATAGCTTTCATTGTACCTCCTCCTTTATCATAAAAATACTTGGGAATTATACTGGAAGTTACTTACTCATATTGCCAGCATTCCAACATAATTTCATAAACTTGTTCATCACAAAATTCTGGTTTCTGTAACCTCTTCTCGTCTTCTACTAAAAACTTTAATATCTCATTTCCTTTCATTTTCTGTGAAAATCAAAAGCATCAAAATTTTAAAAAATGTTTTAATTGTTTCACACTACAAAAAGAAGTATTCGCACCCAAGCCAGTGATTATCCCTTTCCTTCAGAGTGTCAGAAAAATCACCTTTACAGTTCATGATGGTTTTATTTAAAAAGTGTAAGTTTTAAAGTTCTCTGTTAAGCATCAGAGTTTCATCAAAAGACAATTTTTTGGTATCGAAGTTGAAGTAATTGTTCAATTTACTCAATTTTCTTTCTGTGAAACATATATGCTCTGATTTTATTTATGTCATTTTTGACAGCTTTACTAAAATATACCCGAACTCTTAAATTGTGAAAACAGATAACAAATATTTTTTTCCTGATTTACTGAAGTTCAAAGTAACGTTATGGATCTATATTTACTCCATATATTTTCAACTCTTATTGAAAAAAAAAAATTGTAGCTGAATTATTTAATAAGAATTGTTCATCATTAAAAACATACAAAAAATCAACCTTCATGCAACAGATTTTTTTCTTCTGTTCTGTAATCAGTATAAAATTATATTTTAGCTGGTTTTGCACGATATCATTTTTGGCAAGTCAGATAACCGGCTGCCCATTTTTCTTCAAGAATCAAGTATGCCCAACTGGGGACTACAAAATCATTATCAAAAGCATTGCAGTAAAAGTTAGACATATGGTTCAAAAGATAACAGTTGAAAGCCAAAATTTCAGTATATAGATAGTGTCTGTGACTTTGGATTTTGACCTTCCCCAATGAGGTACTATGGTAACAAGTTTGGTAAAAGCTGGACAAATTTCAGTTTATCAACAGCTGCTGTAACTTTAACCTTTGACATATTGATCCCAAAATCAACAGGGGGTCTTCCTCTTCCATTGGTGCATTATCTAACAAAGTCTAGTAAAGACATTCTAAAATTTATGACTCATAAGATTATGTTTTGAAACAGAGATGTTGAAGTCAAGACTGCCAGACAGCTGGATAGCATTCATCATATTATAAGCCTAGTTTGACTTTGTTGCAACTCAGGTAGTATTATTAAACCAATGCTAGATTTTATCATAACATTACCACCTACCCTGTAAGGTTTTTCACCATACGAAGCTGCCTCCCACAGTGTAACACCATAACTCCATACATCAGATTTTGCATCAAACTTCCAATAATATACACATTCAGGAGCATACCACTTTAATGGCCATTTACCAGCTTCTTGGGCCTGTTTAAGATATATCATTTAAAAATTAATTGGTAGATAAAAAGACATGACATTTCAACTTTAAAGAAATAACAGACAACTATCCATCTTTGTTTACATTTTTCAGTAATAAAATTATAAATCTACATAAAAGACCTTAACCTCATTTTAACAATTTTCCCTTCAAAAAAATAAAATTTAGCTGCATGGTAAAAGGGCTTCATTTTAAAGGGTATAATAAGTTAAAACTATAAAACTATAAGGGACAAAAAAAACATCTTTTAATTTTTAAATCAGTAAAACATGAAATAACTGTCAGGGTAACCTACTTTTAATGGTAGGCATTTATGTTCCAATAGACCCGAGTTTTATGCTAGTTGGTCACTTGGTATATAAGAAGAAGACTACTTCTATTCAGATACTTAAAATGTCAATTAAAAATATCCAACTTGATTATATTCAATGAGACAATAAACATATATTCATTGAAGCTCCTTCATTAATGAACTTGACCTAATGCTGAGATGTTATTAGCTTTGACCAGTGCTATATAAAAGGTTTAGAGATATTTCTTTCTTTTGTTTTGGGGCTACAGCTGCAAGTATCTGTATTTGGGTATTTTGATACAAAGTTTTTAGTCACTCTCGATAAAAATTTATTTCAATCCCAAGTTTGAAAATTTAGCTAGAGTTGTCTCCCTTTGCATGTGGAGACAGAACATTATACATTATTGTTTTTTTCTGTGCAGTATAAGTCCCTAGTTGCCATGTTGTAAATAAATTAACATGTTTATATTCTTTGAATAAATAATAGTTTAGTACTTAACTTTTGTATACATATATATCAGTACACTTCTCGTCTTACTTAGTTTATTACTAACTGCAGACATGTGTTTATTAAGAATTGAAGTTTTGGTTTATGCATATGAGACAGAAACTCAAAGAGAATTATCAATACTATTTTTTAAAGAGTAGATATGGGGTAAATGAAAGAGACACCAACTTGTCATTAAATATAAACAATACTTGCTTCATATGCAGTTTTTATACCTTATTAGTTGAAATTCTGGAAGGGTCATGATCAACACCTTGTAAATTGTATGTGCCTGATTCTAGCTTTTGTTTTTTCAAGATTTTATAATTTGTCTAGAAAAAGTGAAGTCATTTAATGTGTACTAATTGATATTTTAGTCTGGGAATCATAATTTATTTATTAGTAATTGACCTTGAACTAGCTTTCAGTAACTGTGAGTACTTCTAGGTTGTTACTTTGTGTTTTTAGTCTCTTTGTTAGTTGGTGTTTATGCTTTATGTCAATCTGATGAGTCAAGCTGTCTTCAACTGATGTCTATAGTTTGTTTCTTAAGTTGTGCTGTTATACCACTGTCCCAGGTTAGGGGAGGGGATGGGCTCCCAAACATGTTTAACCCTGCCTAATTCCTTATGTGCCTGTCTAATATCAGGAGGCTGTAATTCAATGATTGTCCTTGGTTGCTGTCAGACATATTAGTTTTTTGTTTTTGTACATAAATCAGGCTGTCCATTTTCCTGTAGAGGGCTTTTACAGCTTTCTACATGGTATGGGTTTTTCTCATTGTTGAAGGCCGTAAGGTTGCTAACAAGTATGTCATTTGGTCTGTGGTAGATAGTTTTCTCATTTGAAATCACAACTTCTTAGTTTTATATCAATAAACACTCCCCTCCATTATCATTTCATACTTACCTTGTAATAATCATTTCCGATGTTGAGTGCTTTAGACATACCAAAGTCACTTATTTTAGCAGAATTTTCGGACACCAATAATACATTTCTTGCAGCTAAATCTCTATGTACATAATTTCTAGAATGAAGATAAGACATGCCTTGTGCTACCTGCCACATTAACTGGACAACTGTGGACTGTTTTAGTTCTCTGTAAAGATAATCAATTTATTAAGAACATACCATAAAATAATACACCTGTAAGAAATACACAATATACACAACAAATGTTTTATTTTTGATGATTTCTGTCTTTCTACAAGTGTTACAAATATCTCATTTATTCAATGTGTTTTATTTCAATAAATCAAATGAAGTATACTATATTAGCAATATTAAAGTGATACAAGCTCCCAAAATAATAAATTATTAAAATGCATTATTTTGATTGGCTTATGAAACAATGTTGGAACATTTCCATTGGCTATTTGTTAGATGATTGATGATTTTCAAAGGTCAAAACGATGTGCATTTCCTTCATGTCATTGAAGATATTTGATTTCTTCCATACTATACAAACCACTGACATCATATTGAGGCCAAGAATTGTATATTGCATTGATTATTCAGCTGTGTTCTAAAGCGTCTGCTTAATTATGTAAGACTAACACTAGGTTATTTGATCAATATGATTGGCAGTTAAGAGGATGGGACATTCCAAAATTGGCTCTACCTTATCTCTTGATCAATTCTTGACCAAATTATCTAGCAAATTGACAAAACTAATGACATACATACTTGAATGAACTGCTCTAAAGTTATAACCCAAATATTTCGCAGTTCATTTGTGCATATGTACACAGACATGAGAATTATTGGGAACTATATTTCAGTGTGTATATATTGAGTAGCTAATCTGGCTACTTCCTGTTTTAGAGGCCGGCACCTTAGGAAAGAACTGGAACAATAGCTCAAATATTTCTAAAATGTATATTTTCAAATTTATTTGTTTGAAAATGAAACACAATAATTTTGATTTTTTTCTAAAATACTGTGGATTCATTTGTGAGATAACAATTGTTCGTGGATTTTGTGGGTAAAAATAAACGAGGTATTTGAATTTTCAACGAATTGCACATATTCTATAGGCTTGTATGCAGATTTGACCAAAACCATGAAATCAAATATCCACGAAAACACAACTTTTCTTCAATCCACAAAATTGGTACCCATGAAAATAAATGAATCCACAGTATATTTAAATTAGCTGCTTATTTAACCTTAAATTCCTTGAATAACAATAGAATAAACAAGTAGACTATCTCTTTTTTCACCTGTTGGATTTTCTTAATTTAGAGTATATATTTTCTATGGATACATAAAACATTTTCTGATTCTACTTACTTGTGCTTAGCTAAAAACGCATTTAAAGGTCCACAGGGACATAATTCTAACACTAACATTATACAATCTGCTCTACATAGACCTAAAATAATCAATAATCTTATTTTAATACAAGATTTATAAATCTGCTATAAATAATAAAAATTCTTAAGGGTTCTGCGGAACCCAGTGTCTCACCTACTTTTGCTGTTAATCGCAGGCTCAACAAAAATGAGAAGAGGAAAAAATTTAATAAAAAAATTCCTCTCGATACAATTTTTTTATTGTAAGAAGCTTCTGTCCAAGTTTGGTAAAAATCCAGGATAGTTTATGAATCTAATAAATGTTTTAAAAAATTTAACTGCAGACTGTAGGTAATGTTAACTGGAAAAAAACTAAGTCCATTTATAAGTAAAATATGGATAAACAAGTACAAAATTTTAATAAAAATTTCCTTCTAGATACTAGCTTCTGATCATAAACAAACTTCTGTCCATGTTTGGTACAAATCCAGGATAGTTCAAGAAAGTTATTAAAATTTTAAAAACTTTAACCACAGAGTGAATGTAATGTTTCCTGGCAGAAAAACTAAGTCCATTTATAAGTAAAATATGGGAAAACAGGAATTTTTTTTTTTAAATTTACTTCTGGATACTATCTTATGATCATAAACAAGCTTCTGTCCAAATTTGGTAGAAATTCAGGATAGTTTGAGAAAGTTATTAAAATTTTAAAAACTTTAACCACAGAGTGAATGTAATATTTATGGCAGAAAAACTAAGTCCATTTATAAGTAAAATACGGAAAAACAGGAATTTTTTTTTTACAAAATTTACTTCTGGATACTATCTTATGATCATAAACAAGCTTCGGTCCAAGTTTGGTAGAAATCCAGGATAGTTTAAAATTTCAAAAACTTTAACCACAGAGTGAATATTTGTGGACGCCGCCAACTACGCCGACGGAATGTAGGATCGCTATGTCTCGCTTTTTCGACAAAAGTCGAAGGCTCCACAAAAAAGACATCATTTAACAGATGCAACCAATTAATTAATTTCAATGGTTGCAGAAATAAAAATATTAAATACATCTAATAAATCAATTATTAATATTTCATTATAAGCTGTCAGTTTGGCCCAAATTTGTTAAAATAAGCTAGAATACAGGTAAGCTGCAAGTCGATAATTCAATCTCCATTGAATTCGTATTCATGTGACCTTCAATTTAACCCCTTTTCTGGTGATGAATTATGCATTTCTAGGCATGTTCACCTATTAAAAGGAAAGGAATGTCAACATTGAAAGTGAAACAAGGGTGAACCATTTCGTTGACTGATTAGTTCCACAAAAAATTATTCTTACACAGGTAAAAACGATGATTAACATATTTTTCAAATCTATAACATGAAATCAAACAGACCTAGAAAAATCCCAATTGCACGTGCTTGATATCTATTTATATTTATATTCATGTTTATATCGGGTTATATGACTTTCGGCAGTCTTCAGAGGCCATATCGATGGTTAATTAGTTAAACACATGGCGTCAATACTGAAATACACACAAAATGCTGATACATAATATCGAGTCCATGCATTGTTAATTGTTTATTTTAGATTTTTTGTAATTTGGATATACGTTTTAGTATGTTATAAATAATATGAGAATTTGAGTCAAATCAGTGACCATGAATTTTACAGCTAATGCAACTTTAGGGAACAGTTTTGTTCAAATAGTATATCATTCTTAAATTGATTTGTTGAGATTATTTTGCAAAAAAAACAAAAAATCATTCGAGTACATATATTTTAACCACTCCACATTCTGTATGTGCCTGTCCCAAATCAGGAGTTTGTAATTCAGTGGTTGTTGTTTGTTGCTGTATATCATATTATTTTTTCGTTTATTTTTTTCTAACTAAATCAGGCTGTTAGTTACCTCATCTGAATTGTTTTACATTTGTCTTGCCTGAGCCTTTTATAGCTTGCTATGTGGTTAAGGTTTTTCTAATTGTATAAGGTTTTAGGGTGACATATAGTTGTTAACCTTTACATCATTTGGTCTCTGGGTGAAAGCCGTCTCATCGGCAATCATACCATAGCGCCAAAATTTTATATTTAATTCCAATCCTGGACTTGTTATATTTTTCACTCACCTATCATGCGAACAATTCTTTGATGAGTTAAATTTCTCATCAAATCAGCTTCTTTTAACATCTGAAAAGGTAAGTTTCCACTCATTAAGGAGTTAAAAAAAAACAATAATTATAAGAGTAGATGGCTAATGATGATGAATAAAGGCTGCTTAATGTCCAGCGGCAAATTAAATGCATATTGAGGACGAGAACATGTTAATTTACCCTTTTTTTACTTGACGGACACATTCAGGTGGATTTTTAACGTGCTAGTTCCCAAGGTTTCAGTCTGCAAGAAGACCTGTTACCTAGAGTAGATCGATCAACTGTGGATCCTTTGCATTTCCTTTGAATAACAGACTAGAATTTTCAATAAAAGCACACACACTGAAATTTCACGCCTGCTTTACTGATCATGATTTAATTTTATGTTGAAAGTATGTAAAATAAAGGTTCTACTACAGGTATTACATGAAGTTTACATTAATCAATGATCAATGAAAAATAGGTCAAGGTCAGATGAACCCTGCCAGACAGACATCTACAACTTACATTGATTCCCTACATCAAACATAGTTTATCTATTGCTGATTGTATCTAAGAAAGGGACCTAAACAGGAAAACTTAAAGTTGATCAATGAATCATGAAAATGAGGTCAAGGTTGAATGAACCCTGCCCGATGGACATGTGAACCTTACAATCATTCAATACACAAATATAGTTGACCTACTGCTTTAAAGTATCTTAGATACAGACTTGACCTCAAAAACTTAACCTTGATCACTTATCCAAGAAGTGAGCTCAAAATTGCTTCATTTGGACTCTGTTGGATAGTTGTCTCATTGGCAATTATACCACATCTCCTTACTTTATATCAATGTCAACTATGGTATATAGAGTCATTATTGTAAGGTCTACATGTTCATCAAACAGTGTCCTGTCACTCTTAATAAGTGAAAAAAGCATGTAACTATGGAAGAAAAGACAAAAATGGGAAAAAGAATAGTCATGAGATGCAAATACATCAATTATAATTTGGAAGATCTTTCCATTAATTAGTACGCTAATAACCCCTGCTTGACTGGTTACTGGTACATGCACAGACTATTACTTCAAATTTTTACTTAGTAACAGAATCATACTTTGATAAGTTCTTCAAAATTTGTCCCAATCTAAAAAAAATTTTTTTTATATACTTTAACCATTCATATGTAACGGTATTGTGACCTATCACAATTTGAAAATCTCCCCATCATCTATTTATCATAAAAAAGATGATATTTTACACCATTTGACTCCAGTATATGCTTTACAGTTTCTGTGATTCAAGAATTATGATTTCTATCTAAATGGTAACATAATTTCTCTCTCTCTGGGTTTTCGGTTGCCGAGTAGTCTAAGTGGTTCATCTACTGTATCACTACCCTATCAACATTGAGATTGTGAGTTTGAACCCCACATGTGGCAGGTGTGTTTGACTCCAATCTTAATTGACTAAGATGGTCAGTTTTGCTGCCAATGGTCATGGTTCTATCAGGGCACTTAAGCTTCCTACACCAATAAAAACTTGCCGCCATGATACAGCCAATAATGCTAAAAGTTGCATACAGCAACAACAAACAATCTATCAATCAATCATAATTATTCTCTCTCTGATATTAGTATTTTAGATATGAATATTACCTCCTCCTCTGCTGACTTGTCTTCACTTTTCAGTTTCTTTACAGCTACAGGAATTCTTCCTTCTCTCTTTAATGTACAATATCCCTTCTGTACAGATCCAAACTGCCCAGATCCTGTTAATAAATCAAATTTAAATATTCATAAACAGTGAATTTCCTATATATAAGTAGTAAAGTTCATTTCCGAATAATACATTTCATTATAATATCCTTGAGTTTATCATAATATAAATCTAATGTGCCTTTCTTTTTAAAATTGTAGCCTTTGTTACACATACCTTTATTTATTCAGGTCCTGAATATGCATGAATACATTAATACAGAGATCCAATTACAAACTTTTCATGGATGCCATTACGAGTTGGTTGATCGTTATGGAATTTCTGTTTCACAGATGACGAGGGATATGTTCCAACCATCTTAAGAACAATTCTAAGTACAATTCTGTCCATTTTTCCTTGAATATTACCTACCGAATTAGACTTATCATCAGGTTTGTACTTACATGAGCAACACAACGGTTACAACATGTGTAGCAGGACCTGCTTACCCTTCCGGAGCACCTGAGATCATCCCCAGTTTTTGGTGGGGTTCTTGTTTCTCAGTCTTTAGTTTCTATGTTGTGTTTTGTATAATGTTGTTTGTTTTTTATTGTTTTCTTGTTTTTTGCCATGACATTGTCAGTTTGTTTTTGAATTATGAGTTTGAATATCCCTTTGGTATCTTTCCCGTCTCTTTTAACAATTGTTGATGCAATAAATGCAGGAACCGGCATAGTTAAGTCACACTTCTGCAATTTTATTGGCACATATTAATGTTTTATTTGAATGTAAATAACCTATGAGAGTCAATGGTTTGCTTTCATTCATAAATTATTTCTTGATGATTTTCACAATATCATAATCATTACCAAGTTCTTCTTCCAGTTCAAGCTGAGATTGTCTAATGCTAAATGTATCCTTTGTTCTCGGAAGGTCATCATAAATCTTTTCTAACTGTGAACTGTCCATATCAATTTTAATTCTTCTGTCCTGAACATCCTCTACAAAATTGAATATAACTTTAAGTAATTACATTTTTCACAATTGAATACATCAAGTTTATCAAATAATTTACAAGAAAAAAATATGATGACAACTTTATGTTAATTTTCTATATATATAATTTTCTAGTTCAATTGTATAACATTATATCATACTCTGGACCTTTGCACTATTCTAAAATTTGTGAACCTGAAGATTAAATAAACTTTTGTAAGGCAACAGTCTTAGGATTGCTGTACTATCCACTTACAATTGAACAGCTGCTTGCATTTCATTGCATTCAACATCATGTCAAATAAGCTGTTTCTTCTTAGAACATGGTATACATATATACCGGTATATATTTATGGAAAGGAAAGGAATTTTATTCTTCAGGAAGCATGCATTCAATGTAAAAACTTCCCTTATATTTCAAAGTACGCACAGTTTATTTGGTTGATGTCCAATGAGTCTGAACATGTTAATATATCAGTGTCAAGATTTATTAGTATTTGTTTTGAAATAAGAGAAAATTTTACATTCCAGTGTCTAAATATACAGTAGTAGAGATTTATGTATTACAAAGGGTTTATATTCTATATTCTATTATTTCCTTTTAAACACCATCTTGTATGGAGGATAGTTATTTATTCATTTTCAATGCAATATATCTTAAAAATTACTGTATAATTAATACTAGATATAAATATGTATATGCTTGGAACGGGTCCTTTAATTGGATTTAATAAAGTATTTGTATCCTTATTCGTATTTGTATGAAAAAAAACATGACTGAAAAAATTCTCAAACAACAGCTGTTTTGATTCATCTGAAGAACAAATGTTCATCCAAATACAGAGGCTGAGGGTAACAGTTTGGGGCTGATGGTAAAACAATACAGTTTTTATCCTTTAACCCTTTTTAATAACTGTACACTGTTTATCCTTTCAATAACCTATTAACTATGGTTTGGTTAACAGTCTTTATTCGTTTATATTATTGTTGCACGGTTTGCATATTTCAAATCTAAAAAAATAAAATAAAACAGATCAATCAGTTAGAGTTCTTTCAATAGTGATAAAAATGAACTTTTCTGTTGTTAGAAAATTCGTACCCTTCTTTATATATACTGTGGATTCATTATTATTCTTGGGATACCAATTTTCGTGGGTTTTGTGGCTGTAGGTGAACCACGAATTTAAATATTCAATGAAGAACACATTATCTATAGGTTTGTATGAATAATTTGGCAAAACCATGAAATAAATAATCTACGAAAAAGTATCTAACGGTTTATTCAATTTGACATCACTATGCATTTAAGTATATCTATTAAGTATTATGATTCAACATTTAATCATATCAAAATCATACATCTTTCAATAAAATGACTTAAAAGAACAATTAGTATAAATATATGACAAAAGGATTTTATGATTACCATATATATCAATATGTCATTTTTAAAGGACAGACCTTAAAACATCTTTATCATATCAACATCATATATTGTATCAATAACTAGATGACTGTACCTGGTTGTTCCCAGTTTCCACCTGTCCAGTTTGCCCTTTCTGCACCAGTAGGTAGTGGAGGTGGGGGTCTGCCTTTGATACCAGATCCAGTCCGTGAAGGAGGAGGTTGTGGTGCTGACTCTTCAGGAGGAAGAAGGGGTAATGCTCGATCTCGATTACTGTTAGCCCTAGATGGGACTTTCCCTGGGAAGCTATTAGCAGTAGGAGAAGTCTAAAATTAAAGTAAAAGTTTGTAAATTTTCTTTAACATCATTTGAACATTTCATAATCATAACTAACTCATATCATACTTAGTCTAGTTAGATTTTGAAAATAGCTAAGAAAAGTATTCATATATTTCACAAGTTTGACAACTAATGGGCTGAGCATTGATTCTAAAAAATCCATTGAACAAAAGAATAATGTCAGATATGGCAAACGAAATACTTCTGGGAAAATGAATAAGTTTCGTAAAAAATCTATATTCATTCAATAGCTGAATTTTTTAGTCATTGTGAAATATACATAAAAATAAAGCCTTATTTTAAAATGGAGTCTGATATCTGACCTGGGTGCCTCACTCTCATCCATACATGAGTATTAACCACCTTTGTCAATTTAGGCTCATCATTATATATACAAAATCAAAGACTTTGGTTAAATGAGTGCCATTGGATGGCTCATAACAGCACACAATATTATTCGTCTCAGACATAAGATGCTATTGGATGAATAATTCCTAGGAAACGTGTAAAAACTTACAGGTGAGTGCAATGAGGTGTGTGACTGCCTACGTTCTGGAATTTGATGATCAGAATAAACCATGTTTTGCCTTGTACTGCTTTCCATATATTCTGAAAAAAGTTTTTACATAAGAAATAGGAATTTAGTAATTTAAATAGTTATCTGAAAAACTGATCACCTAGCTTCTTAAAAACAATTTGATTTGTATATGAAAACTTCCATCATTATGACAGTTAAAAAGTTGGTTGTTCTTTTATGTTTGTAACATATCAATGCTTTCAGTATTATAGAGTTATTGCCTGTATAAGGATATGTTATAATGCTATGAAAGTAAAAGCACAATTCTTTTGAGTACATATTTAAATATAAGGATATTTTGCATCATTGTCATGGCCACAGGTAACCATCAAAGATTTCTTCACTATTCATTATCCCTGCTTGTAATTTCTAAAACATAATGAAGTCTGGTGGTCAAGATTTAATAGAAACTTCTTTTTGTGAACTAGCTCACATTGAGTATCAATGTAAATATTAAGATGATACACATAAAGATGACAAATTTCTTTTTCTTCATTTGATGTACTACTATAGTTTCAGCAAGAAAAACAAATTAGAGCCTGTGTCGCTCAACTAGATCTATGTGCATCTTTAACATTGGACACTCTCCAATATTGTGGACTAGAAAAGATTTCATTACAAAAATATCTTTTTTGTTGATATTGTATTGCTGATAATTTTTACTGTTTACAGTTTCTCTCTATCTCCTTTAGTTTTTTGCCCAAAACACACAAAAAAATGGTAAAATTCATCATTATAAAGCAATAACTCAAATAAGGAGTAGACTGACGATTTCTGCTATATTCACTCATCTGTAGATTTTGTCTTGCTGATCGATTTTGCTATCAAAAGTGTCTATCGTTGATAGTTTTCAAGATAATAATCAAAAGCACTAAAAATGGGTTAAAGTTGTCATTAAAGAGAAATAATTCTAATAAGGAGTTGTCAGACAATTACGGCCATGTTGGAGCTCTATCACTTCATGATTAGGCACAGGAGTGGATATATGATACTTGTTTCATAAACTCTTATCATCCTATATTTTGGGTACAGGACTGACAAATTGTTCTATATTTAACATACTCTGATATTCAAACTGAAACATACAGGAGTGGAATAGGAGGTTGCTAATTATTTGACAATATCCAAGGCATACTGAATAGGGAGAGAACCAACCTAGGCTAGCTGATACTTACTTGCCAAAGCACTTTTATCATACCTTGTACTGGTACCCAGTCGTTATTTGACAAGTTTGACAATACCCAAGGCATACTGAATATTTTAGGGAGAGAACCAACCTAGGCTAGCTGATACTTACTTGCCAAAGCACTTTTATCTTACCTTGTACTGGTACCCAGTTTATTTGACAAGTTTGACAATACCCAAGGCATACTGAATAGGGAGAGAACCAACCTAGGCTAGTTGATACTTACTTGCCAAAGCACTTTTATCATACCCTGGTTTAGGAACAGGAGTGGCTAGTTTACATAGTAACCCATCAGATTTATTATGATAATGGTCAATCAACTAAAATGAAAATAAACATATGATACTTTTGAATTATAGAACATGCAGTTGTATAATATGTACATAAATCATTATAGAAATGAAAACTATTCAAATTTGTTTATGTTATTTCCATGTATCATATCTTAAAATAAAATGCTTCGCTGGGCGCAGCTTGATACGACCGCAGAGGTCGAACCCTGAACAGTTGGGGCAAGTATGGACACAACATTCAAGCTTGATACAGCTCTGAATTTGGATTGTGATTAAATATTTGACACAGCATAGGTTTCTGACACAGAAAGAATGTGGTCTAAGAACTTCAATTTTTTTAATTTACCTATTATGGTCCAATGTCCAAAATCAAAATACATGGTTAGATTCAGCATATCAAAGAACCCCATATATTCAATTTTTGTTGAAATCAATCAAAGTTTAATTTTGGACCCCAACTTGGACAAACTTGAAAACTGGTCCCATAATCAAAAATCTAAACACATGTTTAGATTCAGCATATCAAAGTACCCCAAGAATTCAATTTTTGTTAAAATCAAACTAAGTTTAATTTTGGACCCTTTGGACCTTAATGTAGACCAATTTAAAAAACGGGACCCAAAATTAAAAATCTTAAAACACGGTTAGATTTGGCATATCAAAGAACCCCAATAATTCAATTTTTGATGAAATCAAACAAAGTTTAATTTTGGACCCTTTTGACCTCAATATGAACCAATTTGATAGCAGGCCCACAAAATAAAAAATCTAAATACATGGTAAGATTCAGCATATCAAAGAACCCCATATATTCAATTTTTGTTGAAATCAAACAAAGTTTAATTTTGGACCCCAATTTGGACCAACTTGAAAACTGGGCCAAAAATCTAAAATCTAAATACATGTTTAGATTCAGCATATCAAAGAACCCCATATATTCAATTTTTGTTGAAATCAAACAAAGTTTAATTTTGGACCCCAACTTTGACCAACTTGAAAACTGGTCCCATAATAAAAAATCTAAACACATGTTTAGATTCAGCATATCAAAGAACCCCAAAAATTCAATTTTTGTTAAAATCAAACTAAGTTTAATTTTGGACCCTTTGGACCTTAATGTAGACCAATTTAAAAAACGGGACCCAAAATTAAAAATCTAAATACACGGTTAGATTTGGCATATCAAAGAACCCCAATAATTAAATTTTTGATGAAATCAAACAAAGTTTAATTTTGGACCCTTTTGACCTCAATATGAACCAATTTGATAGCGGGCCCACAAATAAAAAATCTAAATACATGGTTAGATTCAGCATATCAAAGAACCCCATATATTCAATTTTTGTTGAAATCAAACAAAGTTTAATTTTGGACCCCAACTTGGACCAACTTGAAAACTGGGCCAAAAATCTTAAATCTAAATACATGTTTAGATTCAGCATATCAAAGAACCCCATATATTCAATTTTTGTTGAAATAAAACAAAGTTTAATTTTGGACCCCAACTTGGACCAACTTGAAAACTGGGCCCATAATCAAAAATCTAAACACATGATTAGATTCAGCATATCAAAGAACCCCAAGATTTCAATTTTTGTTAAAATTAAACTAAGTTTAATTTTGGACCCTTTGGACCTTAATGTAGACCAATTTAAAAACGGGACCCAAAATTAAAAATCTAAATACACGGTTAGATTTGGCATATCAAAGAACCCCAATAATTCAATTTTTGATGAAATCAAACAAAGTTTAATTTTGGACCCTTTTGACCTCAATGTGGACAAAGTTGATAAAGGGGCCCAAAAATCAAAAATCTAAATACATGGTTAGATTCAGCATATCAAAGAACCCCATATATTCAATTTTTGTTGAAATCAAACAAAGTTTAATTTTGGACCCTGATTTGGACCAACTTGAAAACTGGGCCCATAATCAAAAATCTAAACACATGTTTAGATTCAGCATATCAAAGAACCCTAAAAATTCAATTTTTGTTAAAATCAAACTAAGTTTAATTTTGGACCCTTTTGACCTTAATGTAGACCAATTTGAAAACGGAACCAAAAATTAAGAATCTAAATACACGGTTAGATTCGGCATATCAAAGAACCCCAATAATTCAATTTTTGATGAAATCAAACAAAGTTAAATTTTGGACCCTTTGGACCTCAATGTGGACCAATTTAAAAACGGGGCCCAAAATCCAAAAACTTAATACACGGTTAGATTCAGCATATTAAATACCCAAGAATTCAAGAATAAAACCCCATTGAAATTGATCAAGAAATAAGCAATTTATACGAAGTATCTTCTTTTGCACAATACTGTGCAATTGAATATTTCTTGCTATTGTGCAATACTGTACAATTGACAATTTCTTGTTATTGCGCAATATTGTGCTATTGGATATTTCTTGCTATTGCGCAATACTGTGCAATTGAAGATTTCTTGCTATTGCGCAATACTGTGCAATTGAAGATTTCTTGCAATTGTGCAATACTGTGCAATTGAAAATTTCTTGCTATTGCACAATACTTATTATATAATAATTTACACATCCTGTTTGGTGTGTATCTCCTACCATATCATTATTATTTGCTTTTAAATATTAATCAGAAATAACCAACTTAAAATGGAAAATTTTAAAAGAAAAAAAAAAGGAAAAAAAGAAAAAAAAAGAAAACCCCCCCCCCCCCCCCAAATTTTTTGAACCCCCTTATGATTCATCACCCCCAAACTCAATCCCAGCCTTCCCTTTGTGGTATGGTACCTTGCAGTACAATTTCAGAGAGATCCATACACTTGAACACAAGTTATTGTCTGGAAACTAGAAAAATGTGTTTTTTGGCCCCTTTTTGGCCCCCAATTCCTAAACGTTTCGGGCAATTACCCCCAAACTCAATTCCAGCTTTCCCTTTGTGATATGGAACCTTGTAGTACAATTTCAGAAATATCCAAACACTTACACACAAGTTATTGTCATGAAACTAGAAAAATGCTTGTTTTTTGCCCCTTTTTTTGCCCCTAATTCCTAAAATTTTGAGGCAATTACCCCCAAAATCAATTACAGCCTTCCCTTTGTGATATGGAACCTTGTGGTACAATGTCAGAGAGATCCATACACTTACACACAAGTTATTGTCTGGAAGTTACAAAAATGCTTATTTTTGGCCCCTTTTTGGCCCCTAATTCCTTAACTGTTGGTACCATAACCCCCAAAATCAATCCCAACCTTCCTTTCGTGGTATTGAACCTTATGGTAAAATTTCATGGAGATCCATTCACTTAAACTAAAGTTAGAGTGCGAAAACCAATGTGTCTTCGGACGACGCCGGACGACGCCAGACGACGACGACGACGACGACAACGACGCCAACGTCATACCAATATACGACCAAAAAATTTTCAATTTTTGCGGTCGTATAAAAAAGTAAAATGGGTGATGTAAATTTCATAAAAATATCAATTCAACAACAAATAATCACTCTCTCATCAATGCAATAAATATTGAATACAATTATTATGGATCATGTTATAGAGCATCTCTTGACCAATGTAGATTATAACCACCCTCCTTTGCTAAGAATGGATATAGACTATGTAAACAATTGTTTCAAAATGTGTTGTTCTGTATAAGGAATTTGTCATTTACTTTTATCTGAACCCTAAAGCAACACATAATAAAGTCACTCAACCACAAAAAATAGGTTAGATATAAGAAAACTATTAGATCTTTTTAAAAGGATTATAGTACTCAGTTTTCATATATCATCCTTGATTTCCCAAAATTTTGGACATCGGTCAGAATGGACACCCATATTATAGAGGATTGATGGGTTAACATAATCTTTATAATCTCTACATTTCTTGGAGGACTGTAAACATATACATTTATATGAAGTGTATTATCTTACAGAAACTGATTAGGAGAAAACTAATTATTTCATTGGTTGCAATGAATTACATTGATTTCCCAGTGAAATAAAAACCGATAATTTCACATGTGGAATAAAAGTGGTTATTTCACTCCTCTGACGTCACACAACAATAGGCGTTGTCAAGATGTCGATAACGTTGGATCAAAACAAATTGTGAATGCGTAGAAAAAGATATAGTTCCTGACATTTTCTACTTTAATTTCATAAAAAAAAGTAATTTGCCAATGTAATAAAAAGAATAACTAATCAAAGAATTCAAATATCGAAAAATATTCAACTCGTGACCGAATAACACTGATAATTAACTCATGCGCTATGCGCATTCATGAATTAATGTGTTGTTCGGTCACTCGTTGAATATTTTTCTCTATTTGAATTCTTCGATTAGTTATTCTATAATTATTAGTAGTTGAAGACTCACCATCATTAAACAATCAAATTTTGGACCATCTTGTATGGCAAATTTTTCTTTTTTATCAATCATGTAGTGTCTGGCTTCATTTCTGTAACTTAATGTTAATGCAAAGGTCTTTTTATCATCTCTTTGTCTAACTCTGCAAAAGAGGCAAATTATAGTTTGTTCATAATTTCAATTCTATGGAGAAAATTTTTAAGTTACTATTAAAATTAACTTCGATGACAATAAACACGGTGTTTCATATGAAGTATTTTTCATATTTATAAAAAAGTTCCCAATACAGGAACCTCATCAGTGGTTGTTAATTGATATATATCTTAAGATCTATGGTAGAATAGTGTAAGTTTAGCTTGACATATTGAATGGTTGTAAACTGAATTTTCCAGTGACCAGTGCTTCATTATTGGCAATATTGTGTGATACATTTTTTTTTAATTTCCAGGTCATATAAGTATATACTTGATGATAGCTATATATAGTTTTTCAGAAATATGTGCTGTGCAAAGTAAGGAATAACAGTACTGTAGTTGCAGAGTTGCTGTCATCAATTAGCGATTTGATGGTTGCAAATGCAGTTTTACTGGTGACCCGTAGTGGAGCCAGTAAAACAGATATTTGCGACCATCAAATCCCAATTGATGACAGCAACTCTTCAACTACAGAACTTTTATTCTGATTCTAATGCATTACAAAAAGAAACAATATGTTAGAACTTGAAGAATATCTATAAAATTGAAATAAAATAAAATACTGGAAAATTCATGAATGATTTTGGCACATAAACGTCATGGCTAAACGTGACGTCATACAAAAGACAATGTTGAAAGTAAGGCGAATATTGTGAAAATAATTGTATAAAGATCGAGATAGCATGTCAGTTACGTAAGCCTGTCACTGTTTTTGATATCCTGTGGTGTTTTTCGTTGATGGAATATGTTCGTTGTTGTTCTGTGGTTTGCATGTTGTGTCGACTATTATATTATTTGTTTGTGCGTTACTCTGTTATGAATGTTCTTGCGTGTGTTTGTGCTGTATTTCTGTCACATAGTGTTTTAGCAATATTTTTTAACATTGTCATAAAGCGAGAGGTTTGGCATGCCATGAAACCAGGCTCAACCCACCATTTTTTCTTAAAATGTCCTGTACCAAGTCAGGAATATGGCAGTTGTTATCAAATAGTTCATTTCTATGTGTGTTGGCGTTTGTTTTTGTTGAACTTCAGTGTTCCTGTTGTTCCTTTGTTTTCCTCTTATAGTTGATGTGTTTCCCTCGGTTTTTATTTGTAACCCGGAATTGTTTTCTCTCAATCGATTTATGACTTTTGAACACCTGTATACTACTGTTGCCTTTTTTTATTACGTTATTTCTACGATACAATTTTGGATAAAATCACATCAAAACGGAAGTTTTGGGGTAGATTTTGTTTATTTTTGATTATATAGTATTCAAACATTTATTGATCCAAGCAATTCAATATGCCGGCTCACTCCTTAGTTACGACATGTCAACCATGGATTTGATGGTAAATTTTAGCCAATGAAAAAAATTGTTACCCAGTATATAAAATTGTATTAGAATGGAAATTATATCGTTTGTTGGTTTTTTACCTCGAAATGCCATTTTATTTTTTGTATCATTGGGTTACTCATCGATGTATACCCTACATCTCCTTTTGTTCATAAAAGCTAAGATTTTTACAACAAAAAAGTAACTTCTAAATTTATGTTTATATCAGTTAATTTATATGGAGTAAAACTTACAGAAATTTTCCATCATCATGACCAGCTTTAGTCATTCTTTTATCAGCTTCATCTCTGGTAATTTTCCCATGATACCATGGTTGCTTTTTATGAAGATCTTTAGCCACTAACAAAATTAGGTGGTCCCTTTGTGCACCAAGAGCCCTCTCCATTTTGGCATTCTACAAAGAAAATGGTAAAATGTTATCAATTTAAACCTCCATTTGTCATGATAAACAACATATTAAAATTTGAAAAGAATAGGACTGGTGATTTTCAGTTATCCCATGAAAACAACATAAAGCACCAATTCTCAATCAATCAAAGACCTTTTTTAAAAGGGCATACATTACAGTTTCAAGGGAGGTAATGACGTCGCTAATGTAAAATGTTATTTTTCGTGACTTCAAACTGTGACTATCGAGAAAAGATGCATTTTTCGACTGATTTTTATCATTCAGACTGATTTAACTTGAAAACTAGTTCATGGACCCCTCTTTTTTAAAAATGACATTAGGCTTGATTATGTAAGAAGATTATTTGTGCCAATTTTTATGAACAAATCACCAATGATTTTTTTTTAAATTAGATAAATATACAGCCCAAAATGCTGTTATTTGACTAAAATCATGAAAATATGATAAAAATGAATTATTTCCGAAGAATCGTTACACAAACTCTAAACACACTTATGTAGAGAAGATATTCCAGCTGTTTATCTTTTGAAACAAATTAGTTAAGTGTGTCTTTCCATTGATCAGAAATGTTCAAGAAACCGAAATGTCCAGTAAATGGCTAAAATTAAGATCCCATTTATCTCTAAAAGTAAAAGGTAGATTTTTTATAACATATTTGAATTGACTAGGTGAAAAATAGCTTGTATGCAAACTTTCTTCAAAAATTCACCGTGGGATCTAAAACTGTATCGTTTGCCCCTAACACCTGAGAGCAAAAGTTAAAACTATAAATAGTAACTTGACCTCCATGCATCATAGAAAAAATTGATAAGGATTTGAACAAATCTCAAGTTATTGCACATGAACAGTTTCGAGATCTTCAAGTGGTACACACCACAGTTATGAAAAAAAGAGGCTGACGATGCCATGGGGACATTCAAAACTCGTAAGTTGAAGAGGAACTGACAATTCTTAAAAATCAGAGCTCAGACAAATTAAAAAGTTAGTAAGAACATTGAATTTAACTAGATATGTTGGGAACTTGGGATGACAAGAAAAATTAAGGGCTCATAAAAGAGGGATTTTTTTTTTAAGTTTTTAAAATTGTAAGAATTGTTGTATATTCATTTAAAGTGAGATATTCACTGTTTCCCTAAAGCATGAATCTTTTTTTATTTTTTGTATAAACAGAGATCCAACACATTCAATCATGCAATAAATAATGACACTTTCTTCCATTGAATTTTATTTTGTGTGATAACACACATGTTCTCGAGATATTTAAAAAGAAATCTAATATTTTTTGTACATATTCATTATCAAGGGACACAAAATATAAATAGTTATTTTTTACAGTACTTATGATGGCTTTTTAACATCATTTAAAATTGCTAAAAAAACATTATTGTCAATCACATAAAATTTGTAAATTAGCCATTACATTTATAATGATTAAAACAATATTTTAATACAATAATATATGAAACTTTTGATAAAAATTCTGTAAAATAAATTATTTTCAAAAATCATGTTAAAAAAGTACAAGAGTTACTTCCCATCACTGTAAAAGAATAACTTAGTAAAAACCAATTTAATTACAATTAAATTTCTGCACTGATTCACTTTTTTATGGTTGGTCGACCAAGCATAAAAAGTGAGTGAATATGGAGATTGATTTTAAATAGATTTAGTAAAAATCTTTATGAATATAATCAGGTTATTAAAGCTAATTCTTAGTTAAAATTAAATAAAAGATTTTTCCATCATTATTCAAGTTTCCTTCATTTCTTATCTCCTTTCATTATTTTTTTTACTATAATGTATATATTTCTGTTATACCACATAAAATGACACCAAAAATATCAGTCAATATACAATATGAAAACCGAGCTACTATTAAGGAGTTCACAGATTTTCACCCAACCTTGTATTACAGAGAGATAATGGCTGAATTCCTAGTCAGTATCGGTAAGATACTGGAATAGATTTACAAAACTGGCATTAAATATTGACTATGATCACTGTGAAAGTAATTTGTGAAGTCAACTATTGGACACTTTATACCAGCTTGATATGGGACATTATTATGAAATTAGAGGCTGACTTGACATTAGGTGAAGTAAGCTTTTTTTCGCTTTTACTGATATTTGGAGGAATTCTATCCAAAACATCTCAAAACTACAAACTTATAAGACTTTAAAAAATAAGTGTTTGAAAAAGAATCTTATATTAAGCTTAATTTGAATAAAATTGAACAGGCATTCTTAGCAGTTTAGATGTGGAATTTTACGATAAAGATTGGAAAGCTGAAGATATTCAAGCAAAACTCCAGATGAAAAACTTATGAAAGACGAAAGCGTATATAATGTAACAGTGGAGAAACCTAAATTTGAGCCCCAATACATCTATGATTGCCCTCTTTATATCAACTTTCTAAATAACATTTTTGGAGTACTTTAAACTGCAGAAATTTTCTTATAATTGAACCAAGTTGGAAAATTTTACATTTTAAAGACTTTTCATACAAGAAAATGAGCATAATACATAGTTTGTGCATAGCATATTAGACGTCAAGTGGTATTTAATGTACAAATTTTATATGTACACATTTCAATTTAAATATTTGAACATTAATTTTAAATTATTTGAGAAATATTAGAAATATTATATTTATATAATACAGTTTGTGATAGTGCATAAACCATCATATATTGTCAAATAAGTCAGTGCATAAACCATCATATATTGTCAAATATGTGACTTATAAGTCCAATAGACTGGGTGTTATATTGACTACAAACTTTGTAATTGTGGTATACATATTTATAAAACATATTCACAAGTCACTATACTGTATAATAAACAAATTACTTACTTACAGAGAGATTGAAAGATAATACATTTGTACCTAGGAAGCAAAATACTTCCTACATTTGCATGATGATGTCCCCATGGCAGATTTTGTTGAGGTTCACTTATGTGATGAATTAAAGACAATCACCCTGAGTATTAGGAGTAAAAGGACATATTTTGAAAAAAAAATGGCGGTTTTAATTTTTTTGGGGGTGTGGGGGGGGGGGGGGGGGGGAGGGATGCCAGGTGCACCCCTGTCTGAATTCAAGCCTGCACACTTTACTTTAAAAAAATTTTATTGACTGATGTCATAAATACCAGATAGTAAGTAGAACAGAGTGTTGTCAGATCCTTGTAAGCAAAGCATGGACAAAGGATCAGTATTTTAATCAGATTGGAGCTGTTAAAACATCATGCAGAATAGGCAATCAGCTTATAACTGTAAAAATGCAAAATGTTAACCATGCATAAAGAGAATCTATGCATTCATTGGTGAATATATTTCTGTCACTTTAAATTTGACACTTGTTAATTCAAAAAGTTTCATTCTTAAAAAGAGTAATTTTATGATTTTTATTGGAATCATACAAATTTTGAGATAGATAACATATTTCAACAAGCAGATCTGCGCTCTTACCTTGTCCAAACTTAATGAATGTCTATGAATGAAGTCAGTATATTTGTTCTACAGAAGAAAGTAAAATTGCATAAAGGATAAAAATTCTGACTTTTCCTGCAAGCTATAAACTCAGGTAAAAGTGATCCTCTTGAGATTTTATTTAATATTTTGTATATCTTCCTTTGTGAATTTCATAAACAATTAAAACCCGTTCATACCAAATGTATCCTTTTGGCACCCTCGTGCACATTATGAAATGATCCTTTTGGCACACCGGTGTAGAAACCGAAATTATCTTAAGGATACACAAGTTTCTATTTTTAGACAATTACAATGCAAATAGAAAAGGTGATCCATTAATAGTATAATAAACACTAAATGCATTCTATATATATTCGTTTCGGGCATAAATTTGATGACAAACACAATGATTTTTCATAGAATGTCGAGAGAAACCTCAAATGGCGGAATCAAAAACAATTAAGATGTAAGATGGTAAACTTATTTTTTACTGTATTTCATGTGTTATTGTTTTATACAGTTCTAGCATAATGTAGATGAAGATTAATTGGTAATCAGTTTTTTGAGAATGCAGTCTGGATAATAAATACCTCTTAGAAGTGTCTCAATTGGTTACTTAACAAAATTGTAAGAGGTTTCATGGCAATAATTCTTTTTTATTTCATCTCATAAGACATTTAATGTCTACTGAAAACTTACATAACAGAACAAAATACTAATATTCATGTACCTTTATATAGACATACATTATCTATTGTTATAAAGAGAGTAAGGAAAGTATACTGCTATTTTTTTGTATGAAAAGATGCTTGAAATAAATGAGTCACAAGGTTGAGAAAAAAAGTAAAATGATTTTTTAATAAGGCCAGGCATTATGAGCAGAATGTATTTTGTTATAGAAATAAGATATTCAGCATGGCCATGCATAATTGACAGAACATTGTTTTTTATCGTAATAAAATTTTCAACAAGGCCAAGTATTATCGACAGAAAGTATATTGGAATAGAAGGAACATTTGATAAACATACTAGGATGTCATATTAATTATTAAATGTTCTCCCCCGCCTAAACATCTAGTAACTTTCATATCAATAAAAGGAGGAGACTCAAAAACACAAGTTAATCATAAAAGACATCAACTTAGTCAATGATGCAATCTCCATCAATGACTACCTTGTTGGTTTTGTGGTTGGGGGGTAGGTAACTGCTTCAAGTGCTGGAGGTTGTGGGTTTGATTCCTGGCAGGTTCAAACCCAATACTAAAAAATTGTTATTTGCTGCTTTTCTGCCAAATATACTGCAAAAAGGAGTACAGGCAAAAGACCAATGAGCACACAGTCAAAAAATGTGGTGAAGGTTGACAATTCTTACTAATGACTTAAATTAAGAGGTCAGGTTGAACTTATTTTATGTACCGTATTCTCAATCTTTCACTTTTATTATAATTAGTAGAAGAAGAAATAAATACGGGTAGAACTTGAAGTATTGTGTGCTAAGCTAGACGGTCTACAATGGTATTATAATGTTAAGATTCTAAGAGGGTTTCATTCAATTCTTATAAGGCCCTAAGGAACTAGTGGATAAAAATTTATAAAGTAGTGTGCAGAAATGACAAAGTCCATATCATGTCAAAGAAAATCCGAAAAATAGTTCTGATGAAGAAGTGAAATAGGAGGTGCAAATGTACATCATGTAAACAAAGATTCTGTGAAAATTCACAAAATTATTTTAATTGTTTCCAGAGCAGTTGCAGATACAAAAGTGAGATGAATGGACAAAGAAACAGAACAACAGATGACAAAAGAAAGAAATGTCTACCCCATCACTATATGCTGCCTGCTTCAGAAAACCAGGGGTACACCATTAAGTGTAAACTAGAAAATACCTTAATTTCACAAAAATTACTACAAAAGATCAAAACAAAGTTAAATACTTGAAGCTCCAAAAAGACTGTATCATTCACCTGAAATTTACCAAAAATGCCAAAAAGAATCCATTTAGAAATTCAATCTAAAAGAAAACTTTTGTCTAAGATTCTCCATATGAAGACTAACATGCTGCTGATGGGGCATTCATAACTATAATGACATTGCTTAAAATAAACTAACATGCTGCTGATGGGGCATTCATAACTATAATGATATTGCTTAAAATAAACTAACATGCTGCTGATGGGGCATTCATAACTATAATGACATTGCTTAAAATAAACTAACATGCTGCTGATGGGGCATTCATAACTATAATGATATTGCTTAAAATAAACTAACATGCTGCTGATGGGGCATTCATAACTATAATGATATTGCTTAAAATAAACTAACATGCTGTTGATGGGGCATTCATAACTATAATGATATTGCTGAAAATAAACTAACATGCTACTGATGGGGCATTCATAACTATAATGATATTGCTGAAAATAAACTAACACGCTGCTGATGGGGCATTCATAACTATAATGATATTGCTGAAAATAAACTAACATGCTGCTGATGGGGCATTCATAACTATAATGATATTGCTGAAAATAAACTAACATGCTGTTGATGGGGCATTCATAACTATAATGATATTGCTGAAAATAAACTAACATGCTACTGATGGGGCATTCATAACTATAATGATATTGCTGAAAATAAACTAACACGCTGCTGATGAGGCATTCATAACTATAATGATATTGCTGAAAATAAACTAACATGCTGCTGATGGGGCATTCATAACTATAATGATATTGCTGAAAATAAACTAACATGCAGCTGATAGGGCATTCATAACTATAATGATATTGCTGAAAATAAACTAACATGCAGCTCATTTAGCATTCATAATATAATATTGCTGAAACAAACAAACTGCATAAAATGACAAGTAATTCACTGCTGTTTGAGATATGAACATCTTTTAAAGCCCCATTCAGACAAAATTTGAAAAGATGTGCTGTTCACAAAACTGTTGAAAGTATGAGGGATTGGATAGTATAGCATGTTCAACAAGTTTGGTAATTTTGCTTGCCTTTTTTGTGAGAAGCTATTGTAAGCAGTACAAATAAAAATGAACACTTGCAGACCACTACTTAGGCTGGGTTTCCAGATGGTAAATAACAATACTGAGAATTAATTAGACAAATCAGTGTGTCCATCTCAATTGCATTGAATTAAAAAACTTCTCAACAAACTCGGTAAGTAAACTGACCTTATTTTTGTTAAACATGCTATTGTGATAGCTTTAATACATGATTTATAACTATTGGAGTCCCCATAAAATTCCTTTTTGGAACCACACTCTCATAAACATAAGATATGGGGGCTTCAATACCAAGCCTAACTCGCAATAAGGTCAAAAGTAGACCTGCCATTTACTACTTAAATCTCAACACACAATAACTTTCAAGGAATCAACTGCTTATCTGCTAGAAAAGCTGACAACAAGGAAGACCTGCCATTTACCTACTTAAAACACAACACACAATAACTTTCAAGGAATCAACTGCATATCTGCAAGAAAAGCTGACAACAAGGTAGACCTGCCATTTACCTAATTAAAACTCAACACACAATAACATTCAAGGAATCAACTGCTTATCTGCTAGAAAAGCTAACAACAAGGAAGAAAATCCTATTTTTAAAAGTTTCTGAGTTGAAGGATTGTAATTAAGCTAAAAGTACATCCATTGGAACAAATTCATATGTTATACCTTAATTTGTGCATAACCTACACAAAATTATCTTCCACCTTTTTTTACTTGATATCAGCAAAATAATCTTTCAGAATGGCTGACATCTAAGCAGAAAACTGTCATAAAAATTATAAATTCCAATGGTCATAATTAAGTTAGAAATGAATCACCCAAATCAAAATTCATATGTGATACTAGTATGTAATATTACTCATTGAAAAGTTAAATAACAAATATTAATGCATTATCTACAAGGAGGAGAAAACCGTTATTATTCATAGATAATGAAATCATAAAAAAATCTACCATAGTGTTTGTTTTACCCTTATATGTTATAGTCATAAATACTGCCTTGTTAGTTTGTTGGTTGGTTGGGTGAAACCACTAATATAATTTTGGAGTTAGACACATAAATGTAATTGAATCCAATTAAATTCACCTGACCAATAAGCAATATAGAAAAAGTTTACAATGTTGCCAAAAAAATGAAAGACAGGTGATGAATCCCAACTTATGAAAGAGCTCATATTCACCTTCTGATTTAAAATATTCTAAACATTCATTCAAGTGTATTCTGAATTTACATGAATAAATCCTTTAAGGCCTCTTTCTCTGGTGAAGCTGTTATATTATCTGTTTAGTGTAAATAGGCAGAAATTCACAGTTCAACCTAAACATTACTTAATCATTCCGATTCTGCAATGTACAATGCCCTTTCACAACCCTCTTACTTTATTACATTTTGTATTTTAATTATTTCTTTGTTAGTTTATAGATATTTATAAGCACCTTAGCAAAACAGTGAACTCATTTATTCATTACCATGCCCATATACAATAGTATGATCACATGCATTAGGAAAACAGATGTTACTTTATTATCATAGGCATTGCTTTGTTATATCATATGATGAATATATTGACAAAGTCAAAAACTGAATCCAAGAAAAAGGTAGATAAAGACTGCTGTAGGATTTAAATCGTAGGTATCTACATTACTGTAAGTGTAAATATTTTCATGGAGATTAATTTTGTAATTTCATTTTTCAATTTGCACTGGCTTTTCTTTACCTAGAAGGTTGTCTTATTTCAGTTTTTACAGATAAAACTTCATGGGTTTAATATTCACAACATTTCTGATGGCCTTTCCAAAACATTTAGCTCATTACTTAAGCAAAGAGAAGCAAGAAAGAATTTTGGCAGGCAAAGTTACAGACAGCAAACAGCTTAGATTATTTTCTAATCAGCTTGACATTTAATCTGATCTTACCTTCATAGACTCTGCTTTAGATATAAGTTCATTCTCAAGCTCTGTATATGTCATCCCTCTAAATGCTATAGGTCTCTGGAATGGCTGCCTGTTACATTGGAACTTTGGATTTGTAATCATACCATCCAAATTATATTCATGATGTTGTATTAATTCTACAGGTCCAGGAAAGGGCCTACCATCAGATATTTTATACATGCCATCTTGTCTTTTCTCAATGTTGTAGTGATGGAAACTAAAATATAAAAAAGTTTATATAGCTACTTATATCATTATTTGTGACAAATGATAAACTCTGAAGTTCATGTTGCTTATGAAAAAAGACCTCTTCTGAATTAACCTTCATCTGGAACGTTTGTGACAAACACCATGGGAAACCAAACTAACAATGAATCCACAAACATGAAAAATAAATCAACCAGGTAATACATGTTCAACAGGAATAATGTGTAGGTAATTGGTACAAATTGCAACATAAAGGAGTGTTTAAAGCAAATACCCCTGTTTTGCTTTTGCATACAGAAAATACAAAAACAATATATGTCTTGGAAAAAAGGGAATAGAGAAGTGGTGAAATCGGAAAATGAACCACACAGTATAAATTAAAGATATCAATTGTGTTCCCAATCTCAAAACAAAATATTAACATTTGTACATAACATGTAATGAACATTCAGAGAAGCTATGGTATAGCTGCTAATATATAAAATGTGACAGAAATATGTGGAAAACAGATATACAGTGATGACAGTAGTTAATCAATTTAATGCCCCTCCAACAATGGGAAATGATTTTTCATTTTCTCATTTTCTCATTTACCAGCAAGATAAGTATTATTTTTACCAAAAAAAGATGATTGAGATGGTCCTTTTTATATTATTAAACAAAAATAACTTAAGATTGAAACAATACATTTTATTTGTCAACTATTGTATGTAAATATTGGTGATAAATATGTAATGAAAAGATGGAGGAACATATATAGGAACTGACTTAATCTATTTACATATTAATCTATTTAAGGCCTTCAGTTTCAGTTGTGAAGGAAATTTGACTCACCTTTGATGAACTTTTTTATCAAAGTAGATTAAGGGCACTTTGATAACTAAAGAAAGATTGGAAATACTACCCTGGTATTACTGATAGACTCAAGTTATTTTTAACAAGTTACTTCGTCCAAAGGACTTTCATGGCCTCCATGCAGAAATGTGTATATAATATATTGACATTATATATCTTTCGATTTAATTTTTGTCTGTTTCTGCTATTTGGATGCTTTGTAATTAACATATACATCTATCAATTGCTGCTGTGACCTTGACCTAAAATCTAGTGACCTCATTCCAAGGCTTTTTTCACCCCCAGGAGTAATATCCAGCAAATATTGGTAAAAATATGATTTATTGATGCCGGTAAATAGAATTTATCTGGAACAAATCTTTTCACAAAATTTCAGTTTATTTTGTCCTTCAATGTTGACCTACTGGCCAAAAAATTAAAAAAGAGTCTGTTCTTACGGGCATTCTCTAGCTAAATTTCATAAAGATTGGAACTATGGTTTAAAAAATATCATCCAGAAACCCAAGTGCAATCTACCATTTGCACATGACACAAGTCTATAGGAAAGTAGTATTTTGTCAAAAACTCAAATTTGTGATTCTCCAATGCTCATAAAATCAGCAGAATTAGTATACCTCAAATAAAAATGAAACTCAGTATTAAAAAGTCGTGTTTCCTTGTACATTTTTTTTAAGTAACTTCTTAGTTAAATTAAGTTTTCTCTTTCCCATAAGTTATGCATCTGAATTTTACATCAGTGCACTCATTGATAAAGTAGTCTAGAGGAAACAGGAAGTATTGATCTAAAAGGTCAAATGCCAAAGTCAAAAGGGAATAGTATTATTTGATATCAAAATATGTGTTCACTTCCTTATCCAAGTGAGTCAGCTATCAATAAAATATATACATTGTAATTTGACAGAGTATACATTAATTATTGATTTGTTGTTTTTCTATTAATATCAAGATGTGATGGCCCTGTTAAATAGCCTCAATGCAAATGCATCTATGAACTTTATTATCTGAAATAAGATTTAAACTATGGATTCTTTTATTTCCATGGATACCATTTTTTGTGGATTGAGTTAAAAAAAAGTATTTTCCTGAGTTTATGATTTTGTGGTTTTGCCAATATTTGCATACAAGTCTATAGAAAATGTGTACTTATTTAACATTCAAACTTGTGGTTTATCAATACCCACCAAATCCTCCATAATTGGTATCCCACAAATAATCCACAGTACAAGACGTAAATATTCCAAGAATCATCGAAATTTTCTAAAGTGGTACTCATATTAATATGTAAATTGGAATTTTTGGGAAGATAAATGTAGGTTTCCAACATTCATAAGTAAAGATTATTATAAGTAACGATTATCGTTAAATAGATAAATTGGCACATATATTATTAACCTTATACAATTAGAAGGATTAAAACATTAAATGATATTAAAATTTAATGATACTTCCTGATACAAGATCATTTAATTTATTGTAACAAAACAATTATTAATAAAGTGTTATCTTCAGTTGATCTACCATCACTTCTAATTATTGCAATTAATATGATCTGATTTTTTTAAATAACTCTTTCTACTTATTATCGTAATTGTGTTTGTTTTATCTTAATTTTTATTTTGCATATAACCGAGTCATCTACAACACTGAAAAGTGAATTAAAACAGATATTGACAGAAAGAACAAGAATTTGGCACCTCAGTATTGAATCAATAATATTTTGGTGTATTTCAACCAGGGGCGGGTCCAGGTAAGGGCGTAATGGGCATACGCCCCCCCTTTTCCAAAAAAAACAAAAACAAAAAAACTATCGTTATCTGCTTATATTGTATTGAATATGGCAATTTATCATATTCATTAATTAAACACATACTCTGATTTCTTTTATACTGATTCCCCCATCCGATGGGTGACTTGGACACCTTTTTTAAACAACCAAAGCGGTAAGTAAATCTATACATGGAATGGTTGTTTTGTGTGACACTTCCCCAATGGCCATTCTACATCTACCCGGGGGATACTCGCTATATATATGATACCAGGTATTTTCCAACAAACGGGGTTGCATTTTCAGCTATATTGTCTGAAATGGGGTTATGTTTTTTTCGCCTTGCATTGGAAGGGGTCAGATTTGACTATCTAGAACGGGGTATTATAAATACAATGTTACACTATTGTTTCAGATAAGGGTGAATGTTTGGTACCATTAAAACGTTTAAACCCGCTGCAACTGTTTGCACCTGTCCTAAGTCAGGAATCTGATGTTTAGTAGTTGTCGTTTGTTGATGTGGTTCATAAGTGTTTCTTATATAGATTAGACCGTTGGTTTTCCCGTTTGAATGGTTTAACACTAGTAATTTTTGGGGCCCTTTAAAGCTTGCTGTTCGGTGTGAGCCAAGGCTCCGTGTTGAAGACCGTACTTTGACCTATAATGGTTTACTTTTATAAATTGTGACTTGGATGGAGAGTTGTCTCATTGGCACTCATACCACATCTTTTTATATCTACTAAATTGAAAACAACGTTCAAACCTATGATTGCGTTGGATAAAAACCGCAATTTTTATACGTGTGCATGCAAAACAAATTTCTTGGTAAAGGGGTCTAAATACAGCACAAACAACATTGTCCAAAAGACCAAAACAGTGAAAAGGTATATTTTAACAAAACAGGTATATATATATATCAAAAGTTCAGAAAAAGCTATCGTTAAAGATTTATTTTCCATTTTTCATGCCCATTTCATATAACCTTTTAACTGAATTTATAACTTCTTCCAAAGATTTGATATCCACATGTTAATCAATACATAATTTGAATGATCCGAAGGCAGACTATTTTCACCAATTTGTCTATCATGGAGTCTGTTATAATACTTCATAATTTGATGCTAAATTGTTGAAATCCAGGAGCTTCTGACCTTCCCCATGGACCCTATACCAGGGCAACCGGAATTACGCCTCCTGTTCATAAAATCCTGGCCTAGGACTATTGAAATGTAAAGTAACGCCCTATACCCTAGAATTTGGAATTTCTCGTTATTGGTCTACTGCTGTTAAGATCCATCCAATCATTTTAATATACCATAGACAATTAATGGAGAGAATTTGGCATAAAAAATATCAAACCCTGACACTTTAACTATAATATATACATGCTCCAAGTCAAAGAACCGTTATATTAGTGCATTTCACAATTATTTTATGTTTTTTAGCCAAAAAAAGGTCCAAAAAAATTGTCGCCTAGCTCCGCTCGGCGACAGATTGTATTCTACACCCCCTCTTTCAAATATCCTGGAAACGCCCCTGGTATTTCAACACCAAAATACCCTGATTTATGGTAGAGCAGACCCATTTATTAAATTGGACCTAGGATGTGCAACTTCAACTTTTGTGACCTTGAACTAAAAGCTAGCAATTCATTTTTGGGAGAAAAAAAATTCCAAAAAGGGCAGACTGATGGCCAAACCAAATAAATTAAATGATAATACAAAAAAAGCAATCACTAATACATTTTTCAAAGGACAGAAAACACTACAATTGAACAAAGACATTCCTGAAATGGGACAGCATTGAACTGGTGGAACAACAAAAGAATGTTAAACACATCAATTTGGTAAAGGCTGGAAACTTTTTAACATCAAAATTACAGACAGTAGGTACAAGTGAAACCAAAGATGAAGCCCCTGCCATATGCACGAATATAGTTCCTGAAACATTAGATTTACCCAATAGTGATGTTGAAGTACAACTTGAAAATTGTTGTGTCTGTTATACACATTTGAACGAAGATTTATTCAATAACATAGCATCTTTGCAAGGCAATGATTTCCCTAGATGATCAACCCTTTCTTTTTAACAAAATTGGCCTCATCCTACATTGTGTACATGTATGCCTCTATATTTGTTGTTCTCTGATGTTGGAATGAAATGGCATGGGTGACAATATGTTGTCAAAAAAGAAGATATTTTTTGTATTTCTAGAGAAGCATGGCTATATTTGACTACATATCAAGCAAAATCATTTGATCATCAGCCTTTACATGTATGGTTTTCTTGTTTGATTTGTTTTACATTAGTCATTTTGGGGAATCAGGGCCTTTTATAGCTGATTATGCGGTATTGGTTTTGCTCATTGTTGAAGGCCGTACGGTGACCTATAGTTCTTAATTTCTGTGTCATTTGGTCTATTGTGGAGAGTTGTCTCATTGGCAATCATACCACATCTTCTTTTTATATAGAATCAATCAAATGTGCGCTATACCATATACATATAAAGGGGAAAACTATGGGAAATATGTCAATAGGACGGCAAACCAATAACAAAAATAAGGATATCTAGATAACAGCATATACTGTAACAACAGAATTTCACAAGCAATTTATTTCAACTACATTCCCGAGTACAAAAACCTTATTTAACTTCATCAAGTAGGTTTGAAAATCGTGAAATAAAATTGCATCGAAGTAGACTAGAAAGGGTTAACACAAAATAAAGTATCCACAAAAATAAGTTGGTTTACAGTATATTATGCATGACTTTACTGTTTTCCACTCTCATATGTAAAAACTAGATCTGTCAGAATGACATGAATCGCCCTGCTGGCAAAAGAAGCTTAAAGCCATTTTTAGGAGTGGAAATTTTCAAAGTCCAAAGCCCCTAATTTCAGCAAAAATCAGTGGAGCTGAACCAAAAGTAATCTGATCTGTAACTTATCATAGTAGCCTCACATACTAAAAGCCAGCTCCATATGTGAAGGCGTTTAGAAAAAAAATCTGTATAACTGTTTGTTGCAATGACGGAATGACAGAATGACGGATAAGGGTAACACTATATGGCCCCGACTTAAGTCGGTGGGGCCATAAAAAAATAGAATGATCTCAAGTTGAGAAATATTGATTGGATGACTTAATCACGTTTAATGGATAGCCATGAGATCACGGAATCCTAACCACTAGACTGCCTTGGTCTTACTTCTAGTTGGGTAACTTAACACATATAAAGAGCAACAATAACAGCACTCCTGCCTTTTTATATGTAACAATATCATTGGGAATGTCATCTGGCGTTAGAATGCAAATAAAGATTGTCAAAGGCAATGAAAGCCCTCCTTGATGTTGACCCTAAACACATAGTTTCCTCCCCTGAATTAACCTTTTTCTGACTGATGATGCCATAGGTATCCATAAAATTGTGACACATCCAAACAAAACCTTTGCAGTAAGAATCTAGTGTTTCCTGCAGCTTTTAAATAGGGCAGGGTAATTTTTTTCTCAGAGGGAACTCTTATCAAAATTGCAGATTCGCTACACTTTAAGGACACCCTTTGAGTTGAGGACTACACTTTTAAGGCACCCTTTACACAGATATAAAGGCACTGTTATGGATAGGGATTTTTAAAATTGAAATATACCATTGTTTCATATTTACTGGTAAGAAATAAGATATGCATATCCTTTTTGTAATAAAATTATCCCTTTTAAGACTCAGTTAATAGAATCTTGATAGTGCAACTGCCTCATTTTAATCAATAACTCCAGTTATAAACTTTAATACTGGATCCCTGATTGTCTAAGGATGTATTGTGAAAGTGTCAACACTTGCATGACCAAGAGCATATGCATTGCTTTTTAGCTGAACAAAAGAATTCGTGCCAAATACCTTTTGGATCGGACATGTTTATACCAATCAAAGCTACCATTACCTCAGTTCATAACTGTACACAACTTTTTAGGCCATTCATCTTTTTTCCTTAGTCTCAGTTCTGTGGTTTTTTTTTATTGAAACGGTGTTGATTTTATGTACTACATGTAATCAAAACCATACCACCTATTTTCTCTTAACTTTAATTTTAAATTGTCTATATTTTAAATTTGCAGAGGTACAAAGTTGATGTTGTCCTTTTAGATCTAATCATGAACCATATTTGTACTTGATCCCTTCAAAAATTTTCTAACATAATCATGAAATTCGATAAATTGTCGGCCTTTAAAATTTTGATTTTGTGTAAAGGGAAACAACTTGAAAATGTCTTATTGAAAGGTGAATCGCAGAACCCATCTTAAATTACGACAGGGCGTTATAAAATATGACGGAAAAGGATATGCAGTCAAATTTTTTTCCAAATAAGGGCAGGGTGTCAAGAAAAAATGGCAGAACACCATAACATGCCAAAACCTCCTGTAGGAAACACTAGAATCAGTTGCTATTCAATGAAGTTATCTTACTTGTTATTGTGACAGATGCTAATAGCATAGTTTCCTAGTGGGTTAATGCTCTCTCTTAGTAAATATAATCCTTCTTTCTTATCATAGCTGGCCAGAATTTGTTCTGCTTCCTCTCTTGTTATTCTACCATAAAAATATGGAACCGATGACGGTTTAATTGGAGCTGCCGTTGCCATTAGTTATCAAACCATTAATTACTTTTCAAACTGAACCATTCAAAAACAAATATTCCTGCAAATAAAGGAGAAGTGTAATAAATTGTCCTGAATAACCATAATAACAAGATATGAATCTGAAAAAAAACATTGATTCGCAACAAGGAATAGCATTGAGTGTAATATTTGAATAGTGTAAAATAACTTGTGTTAAAGATTTTTCCATAAAAAAATAACATGAATACAAATTATCTTGAATATGCATATGTCTAACAGCTAAGACCTTCTATTATGGAAATACTTCAACAAACTTTAAACATGTGAAAAAGTTATTGAGGTATGTCAGGTACAAGATATATGTCAGAGACATAACGTAGCCATATCTAAAATGTATGACATTGAATCATACTAATAGCCACCTTAAAATCATCATCTTAGTCCATTGTAGAAAGCCCTGATAAGGATAAACGTGGCTTTCGATATCAAATAATTCTTGTCCTAGACATATGGATATTGACATTTAGAGTTTACCTTATGAGTCTTTTCTGTAGATCAGTTTATTCAGTTGCTTCAGGTGAACTTTTAACTTATTTGAAGCATCTCATCTGAAAAACAATTTAGATTTTGAACTGAAGCTGTAGAGAACTGCAATAAAATTAGAAAATCTAATGACAACCCTTCTTCCTCAAAAGAGAAAACATTCAAGTAATGAAGTGTCTGATTAAAATTGCAGACATAAATAATTAAAAATTGCATCAAGGTTCTTTTTAAGACAAACTATTTTCTGTTCATCAATTCATTTTGTCTGTTGACAGATAATGTGATATTTCTAAATACAAGATGATGTAATTATACTTATAGCACATGAAGAAATAAATGAGTGACTTATAAATATTAAAATCCTGAAGATAAATTAAATCATCAGTGCAAATGCTGTTTGGAGACCATGGATACAATTGGTGTGTTGGTTTTAAAAAGGTCAGTGGAAACGATGAGACATTGTTGAAAATTGGTGTTCAATATTCAGTGTCCACAGGAAGTGGGAAAATGGAGTTGTTTTTGGCATGTCGAGTAATTGCCTTATTTAATAAAATATGTTGTTCTATACGACCATAGTGAACATGTTCAATGGATTTTTGGCCATAGGTTAGGGTTAGTTTTAGGACTAGTGTTCAAGTTGGTATGGGTAATGGTTAATGTTATGGTAATGGTTAATTTAGTTAAGGTCTAAATGGAATAGGTCCCTTAAAGTTAATGACGGCAGGTCAGGATTTTTTAATTTATTTGATTTCTTCCCTTTTAAAATATAAGCTCAAAACACAAAAGCTGAAACTAATATTAATGATAATTTAATATTGAAGCTATTCTATTTAGCATTAGGACTATTTTAAAATCAAAGGTGACACTTTTTTATTTATTTCAGGATAAACAATTCTTCAGTAGCTCAAATTACTATCAAACTTGCTTAAAACAGCAACGTCTCTTTAGTCTCTGCAACGTGATACATGTAAAACACTACAATTTAAGTGTTGCATGAATAATTGACAAACAAGACATCTTAAAATCTTAGCAATGCTTAAATTAAAATTCTAATCATTTCTACATGAAATTAGAAAAGATAGAAATGTTGGCGTGTTTTTAATCCTGCTTACATAAAATATTGTACATTAGGTGAGTTTTCTCTGAAGTTCATTTTGCATCTTGTTTCATATTAAATTGTACAAATGTATGTTGAATAAGTATTTAATTAATCTACAAACCGAATTCCATCAAAGTTGACAAACTTGAATTTCTAGATCATTCAAATCGAACACTCGGTAATTCAGGTCTATCAAGTTTTATGGAGTTTGGTTTGTAGATTTATTTTATACTCTCAGAAGTGAAGAATCTTGACAAATATTTCTTTAAGCAAAATTGGATCAGTCATCTTGGCTGGAATTGTGTACTTTTTCATTATTACTTTAGGATAATTTGGAGATATTCTGCATCAATACACCAATCTTGAGTTGTTATTTTATGAATGTGTTACACCTGCTGGGGTCAATCCAAGTAAATTATGTCATTAAACAATCGGTTCTTACTACGACGTAAATACATAAGCATACGGCAGTTCCGGGATACGGTTTTTAGTTGAATCTGTCATGTGACTTCCATCACCACGTGACAAAAATGTAGGCATCGTCACATCCAACACATGTTGAGCAAACGGGTGAAAAATTTGATTTTATTCTGCACAAAATATTTGGGAAATTATAGTCTAATAAGATGATCAACCTCCCTCAGTCGTAATTATCAACTACAAATCGTAAGCTCTAGAGAGCTTTCAACCGTAACCATGAAATTTCAAAAATGGGATTTTAAAGTTTGCCCATAAAGTCAAGCTGAAAATATGGCTTCAGTGTAATTATGACCTTGTACGAAGGAGTCAAGGCTAAAAATGTTTAATAAGCCTTACAAGATGTCATAATATCGGAAAAACATGGCTAGTTTACAGCTAGACTTTGTCCTTTTTCAAAGTTAACACCTGCCTCATACTTCATCTTTTATAAGTGATACCTGCCTCCAAATAAACCTATATATTGATGTGTTTGGTGTAAAAAATTGCTTAATCACTGTGTCATAGTTTTTGTGAAGCTCTGCCTCCGGCAATGTTGAAGTGATTGTATCTGATATAATTTCTTCTCAACTATCATATAGGTTTTACACTTCCCACTACATTATTCTAATTTTCACTTACAATATCACAAATTAAACTTGTTTGCGTGGTAATTCTTCTTTTTCATCTTTCATGTCATCGTCATTGGCTTTGCTGTCTAGGAAGTAATGCACATCTATATTTAGAAAAAGAAAGTATAGCATCTGAAAACCAAAAAGAAGTCGCCTTAGTAATTGGAGGGTATTGCAAACAAAATTGATTTCAAAATCATTATCAACTCTTGAAAGAAAAAGAACTTCAGAAAAACTGTAAACTAATATATTGATTTCACATATGCATATCCATATAATATTGTTATAACATAAATGTAGAAGGTTCATAGTTGGTTTTTAGTTTTATCTTTATTCACAGTAGTTTTTGCGTTTTATCAAATATGAACCGTCCTCATTTTAGAGATCAATATTCACATTGAATATTATTTTTACGCCAATCACATGACTGATATTGCAGTACTGGAGCACCAATCTGAAATGTAACAGCTAATTTTCGTTTAGATAGCGTCAATATCATTAATTGACTTAAATAATAGATGTTAATTTAAATTTCACTTTATAAAAATACAGTCACAAAAATGCACACTTAAAGTTGTAATGATCCTTTTTTCTGATGTTTACATAAATTGTGTTACTTTGACCATAGATGTATAAACACATCTATGCTTTGACACTTTTTTGTTTACAAATGAAAATGAAGATATGGATTTGAATAGCATTTTTATGATGGGAGATGCCCACATCATGTCAATTGTTGTCTTTTGTTAAAAAGTCCAAACGGATTAAACTCGGGAGAACAAAAAAATGTTAGGATGTCTCAAATATTTTTTTTAAGCCCTGAAGTACATGTACCAGAGGCTATATTTTCAATATCTACTGGGTTTTTTTTATGACAGTATTTGTCGATTCATTAATTGATTTATTTACATATCAAAGTAGACCTCCTCATTCTTTAATTCATGTTTGGCATTCGTATGTCAGAACTAGCAAGAAAGCAACTGCAAACACTTAAGACTGAATTAAATTATTTAATGTTATCTACACTAAGAATCCTTGTGTAAAAGTGCCCATGCATATATTTCCCACTAATATAAGCTCATGTTATATTATCTCTCCTACATTTAGAGGGTTTAGTCCAGTTGTTTGAACATTATTTTTGGTTACAAGGATTAAAACCAATTACAAAATGTTGAAATATGTTTGTTTGTTTAGTCCATATATCTTGTTTTTGTTTACTCTCCTGTAACATTATCAGTAATATCTAACCAACAAGATGAATCAAAACTACCATTAATTGGTGAATATTTTTTAGCATTTTGTCAATTATACATGAAAATCGATAAGAAAACCTGTGTTTATGTGAACAAAGTGAACAATTTTTGTTTGTTCATAAATATAAAAATAAGAAGATGTGGTATGATTGTCAATGAGACAACTATCCACCAAAGTTCAAAAGAAGTGGATGTAAGCAATTATAGGCAACCGTACGGCCTTCAACAATGAGAAAAACCAATATCATATAGTTGGCTAAAAAAGGCCCCAACATGAAAAATATGAAACAATACAATTGAGAAAACTAACGACCTAATTTATAACAAAACAATTTACCAAAGACAAATATGGCAGACATGAACCAACGACAACCACTATAAAACTACAGGCTCACGACTTGGGACAGGCACATAAAGAATGTGGTGGGGTGAAACATGCTTATTCCAAGTTACTAGTTCTGTCTTTAAAACCTGCTTAGAAAAATGTTGAATACATGTTCATGATTAAGACATTGTCTAGAGAGTTCTTAACTTCAGAAAACTGTATATACTAATGATGTTGCTACTTTTCCCACAGAAGAAGAAATAACTTGATAAAAACATTGACTTATGTGGCAAGTGTTACCTGTGAAAGAGGACTAAGTCAGTAAAAATAATTATTTTAAAACTGATTTATTTTTTTGCAAAATTTAAACTACAGAAAAAAAGTACAACTTAGATCATAACAAAAAAATGTTTTCTTTTTCATTTTACAAATTACAACATTAAAAAAAAAAAAAAAAAAAACTATAATTAAAAAACCATCCATAACTTTTGATATATCCTTCATCATTGACTTCATGAAAGAGGGTATGACAATAAATACCTCTTTCCCAAATTGCAAAACAATTTATTTCCAGTATAATTTCTTGAAAAAGTAGTCGAAATACAGAATCGTATCCCATGTTGATCCTGTTGTTAGGGATTTTATTTATGATGTCATTTTTAAAGTAAACAAAGAAACACTGTCTGCTTTAGGTAACATTTTTTTCATAATAAAGTATTATTTTAATTAAAAGTTTAATTTCTAAAATACCACATCGGCTTATCATTATTCTTTATGCATCATATAAGGGCACAAAAATCTGCCTGATGAGGTGAGCCTTTCCACTATGTCATTTTGTTTGCTATCTTATAAATCATATGTTGAATTAGCACTAGATTCATTTTATTATGACACAAACAGACTAAATTCAAAATATAAATCCTCATATTCTTGCTATTATTCTTTTTGGTAATCAGATATGCAACTTCGCGAAAATTATATGACTTCAATGGCAGCACCCGTCAACAGAACAGGAACAGGGTAATGCGCAAGAGCAACTATTAGAAAAAATTTAAAGATTTTGAGTTCATTGGTATTTTGATTTTACATTGATTTTTTTAGTTTTATTGATTTTCTAACTGTTATTGGGAACTTCATCCCCATATTAAATGAAATTAAACAACTACATTTGTGCAAGCTGACTTGTAAAAAAAACACAGACAATTACATGTAGCAAAGGAAAAGGACCGTATTAGAGCATTTTACATTTTGTTGGGAATTACTGTTAAGTTAAAATTGTTTTGATTTGTGTGGCAATAAAAAATTACCCTAACTGATTATATTGAGAATGGAAACAGGGAATGTGTCAAACAGACAAAAACGTGACCAAACAGCAGAAAACAGCCCAAGGCCACCAAAGGGTCTTCAACACAGCGAGAAAATCCTGCACCTGGATGAGTGATAGATTGATTGTTGGTGTTTAACGTCACTTTTAGCGATATTGGTTATATTGTGGCAGTCAGTTTTCGGGTAAAGATTGCTTGACTTGATATCTAAATCTTCCAAGGTTTATCACTACTTTTGAGATACACAAAATATAGTGCATTGATCATAACATTCTAAAATTCCTATCCATGAACATTTCCAGGAATTTATCAATGAAACATATGCTCAGATATTCAAGTTTCAAAATGATGTTATACTTGTCAAGAAAATTACATAACTTTTGACAGTTGCAGGAATCTAATATTTGTTCTAAAAATACCAATGATGTCATTGTTAAAGTAATCTTTAAATTTGGAGTTATCTTCCTTTGTTCATAATTGTGGATGAATCAATGCTTTATACAATGCAATGTTTAATATGACTTCCCACTGATAAATTAAAGCAAACTTTACCCTTCAGGTTGCACTTTGTAAATACAGCTGTTTCACAAGCCATGCCTCTTTTGGGGAGATATATAATATTCATAGATATGTTAATTTGTTAACGTACAATAATGTAAATGTTGAAAATATGCTGCACAGCCCTATATTATGACCTTTGAATAAGATAGTAATGCATATCAACTTTCCGTTCTGGGATATAATTTTTCACGAAACTTCACGGTAAAATTGGCACAGTTTTAGTCGCAAAGGGAGTTCCTATGGGAAATTGCATTGTCTATATTTACAGAATTGCAACCTATATAGGGTGAAAAAAGAGAACATATAGAATTTCACCAAATCTGGTTTATCTCAGAGATATAAATGAAATTAACTCAAATACAAAGTTTTATGAATACTTCATGAAGATTGAGAAAATTTTGGGCCTTAACTATGATGACTCAATATAAATTCACAGATTACAGTATGCATAGTTTACTTAAAGGCGTGAATTCAAAATAAATTCTTAATGTATGCATATTTGTAATTTGAATTGTTAAGAAGTGCTTATATTTACTCTTCACAGTCATTGAAACTCATAGATTCTTCCTGAATATTGTTTTTGGGGTGTTTTTGTTCTGTCAATAACCCAAAAGTAAGCCGTAACACCTGAATGTGCTTTTTTGTGACCGCGCCATAAAAGAATACAAGCTAGAAATACAAAAATACCTCAATAAAACAAACAATAGTGTGTTCTATCCTAAAAATGTACTTAATATTCCATATTCACAGAAAAAGCAGAATAATTTAGCAAATGTGAGGCCCCAGTGGCAAAAAAAACCCAGAAAAATGCCTACCCCCTGGGTCACAAAACAGATAATTTAACCTGTAAATACTATGAATTTATTATTTTAAAGTCTTTTGAATAGAAATCAATAACTGTGCTTTGAAATTGTGCAAAAAACAGGTGTTAGCAGTCAGTTCTATAAAATTTTTAGTGAAGTCATACATTAGACTGGTAACTTCATACATACAACTTTTGAAAATATGGCTTTGTTTAAACACTTCTAGTTCATATATTAGCTTAATTATGTTAGATATATGGTTAGAGATGATATTGTTGTGACAACATATCTGCACTGACCATTTGAGGTAAAAATTGTTAACTTTAATTGACAAATAGGCATACAGTAAGATGTGGACTGGAGACTAAGGCAGGATTGGATACTTTATATAATCTTGAATGTTGGAATGATTAACTACTAAACTTTACATTTATAGTATTCTGAAATGCTTTTAATTTGTTATAAGAATAGTTTCAAACAAGTTCTAGACATTTCATGTCAGAAAACATGCACATAGGGTGAGTTGACAATAATTAAAGTCTTGTTTTCAAATTCTTTAAAAAATTGAAACAGGGGTGGGGGTATAAAATGTACTATATAAGAAAAGTTAAGAGTATATGCAGTGATTTCTTCATGGCTATAATTCTGATAAATAAGTATTGTTGTGAGAAAAGTGTTTTTCAAGAGTTTTCTATTTGAATAAATGTTTGTATAGGTTGTACTTTGTAAATACAGCTGTTTCATAAGCCACACCTCTTTTGGGGAGATATATAATATTCATAGATATGTTAATTAGTCCCCTACCGACGAAGTTGAAGGGGACTTAAGGTTTGCACTCCATCCATCTGTCTGTCTGTCCATCCGTCCGTCCGTCCGTATGTTTCCAGACTTTTTTCTTCGTGCTTGAAGATATTGATTTGATATTTGGTTATTTGATTTATCATGACAAGTTACAGGTCAAGTTCAATTTTCACGATTTTAGCTTTTCTCTTTGTTCAGTTAAAGCCCTTTCCCTAGAATTAAATTTTTGATGAAATACTTATTTATTAGTAGATTTCTGTTCAAAGGGAAATAACTAATTTTTTAAAAGACAAAACGACATTTGGGATTTTTTTCCTTTTCTTTGGTAAATTGTTTGAAGAATTTAGTGGTAGGTTTGTTTGTCATCCTTGAAGATATTGATTTGATAATTAGTATATAGTTTTATCATGACAAGTTACAGATCAAGTTGGAATTTTGTTCCAGTCTGATAATTTGTGCAGAGTTATGGTCTTTGGACATAGAAAATTCACTTAAATAATCAGTTTTCAACAGTTTTTTTCGTCATGCTTAAAGATTTTGACTTGATATTTTTATGTAGTTTATACACCATGACAAGTTATAGATCAAGTTAGAATTTCGTTCCATTACAATGAATTTATATCCGGTAGGGGACTATGTATTGCCATGCAATACTCACAGAATGCTTGTTTGTTAACGTACTGGTTCCCAGATATGATCTCTGTGTTTCATCTCATAGAGACATAACTTGGGAATGTTACCAGTATAGAAAAACATGGTAGCTCCTAAAATTTTATTCTTAGGAGGTCCAAAAATGGAGGTAGGGCTAGTATAGAATTTTAGTATAAGTTTAAACTCTTAGAAGTTCATTGCTTATAAATGTTGAAAATATGCCGCACAGCCCTATATTATGACCTTTGAATAAAATAGTAGTGCATATTAACTTTCCGTTCTGGGATATAATTTTTCACGAAACTTCACACTAAAAGTGGCACAGTTTTAGCCGCAAAGGCAGTTCCTATGGGAAATTGCATTGTCTTTATTTACAGTCTTGTATTGTTTATCTCTGGTTTTCCAATTTATCAAACTGTTTAAAGTCTACTGTATATTCTCATTGACATTTTTCTTTTCAGATGAAGTTTTTATTGTTAGTTCTGATCTCTAGTGCTATGGCTGCAAAAGGTATTTAGCATAAAAATGTTAAAGAGTAAATAGCAGTTGAATCTTTACAGTTCTGAATATGAAATGTATACAATTTGTTTTATAACATCTGAGCAAACAAAAACACACTAGAAAAATATTCTCTATGACATAGATACATATATTGGTTAGGAAAATTAACCATCATACTGTCTTTGTCCATACACTCTCATAAGTAGAGATAGAATAGTTCATATGTATAGAGAAACTAGAATTAAAAAAAAATAGATTTGTAAGCACTTTTTAAGCCAGCTAGTCTGCTATATTTCATGGTCTGAATGCTATTCTAAAAAGTTTAAATTGTGATATAAACGATAAATGCCCATAGATTTTGGAACAGTTGAATTTATTTCTCCTGTGTAATCGCTATTGCACTTAATTTACCATTATTCCAAATATATTGCCATATATAGATACAAAACTTTTAATTAATTTCTTCAGAGTTTCATACACTGGATGTACTATACTCCAGAGTCCCAGCAGATGCACAGCAGAGGACAGTTACTGCCCTTATACAGAGAGTTGTTGGTGCCAGAGCCAGTCAGTTTAAAGCAATAGTCAATCCAGCATTAGGACCAAATAGAATTGATACTTTTCATGTATGTTAAAGGATTATTTGATATGACCAAATGCATACATAAAGCCTTTTATTTGTAGTAATAGTGATTATTAATATTTCTTCCATTTAGATTTATTTAATTTCTTAACATTCAATGTCAAAGATATCATATTAAGTCTTGATTCTAAAATTCAGTGTTCTCGAAATCTTTTTCCCCTGGTGGTCCTTGAAAAAAATCCGCTGGTCCTCACTATTATATCTGTTACAACTGTCAACATACCAAAGTAGTGTAGGTCATTTGCAAAATTTTGGTGGTCAAAACCATTGGACCACCACTTTTCGAGAACTCTGTTTTAAAATGTTGTTTCCTTAAAGAATGAGCCATTTGTATTTGTCTCTTTTTTTTTTTTGTTACAGTGGTGTAAGACGGAGCCAGGATTTTCACTTTCTGTTAGATTTTAACAACCATTTGATTCAGTGAAGCATTGAATATTGAAAAAATGTCTTTATCTAAAATTAATCTATTTTTCTTAGCAGCATCATCAATCTGAGAAGCTATCTTTTTCAACCACTATTTTTTTTTTATTATGGTCCTCAACAAATATTTCAAAGGCTTTAGCAATTGCTTTGTTTATCCATTGTTGTGTCAGAAACAAATGGTTTCCAGGATATAACCTTGCATGAAGGACGTTTTGCTGATTAAGGAGATGGGTAGTCATTTCTAGTAAATATCTTTAATTAAAAAATCCTATGCATTTGTCGAATTGGTGCAGTTGTATGCCAGTTTAATAAGCACAAATTAAAACGTTTACTTTCAAAGCAAAGTGGGGCAAATGTAGCATTGATACAAATAGATTTTAGAGCAAGTAAATGCAGTTAAAGCACAAACCAATATTGGCCGGAATTTGAATATATAGTTTTATGAGGAAATAAGTATTTAACTCCCTTAATGATGTTTAATGCTTTTTCTAACCAGCAGCTTTTCTAGATTTAAGAACATTAAAAAGCACTTTTTTTCTCTCTTTTTCAAGATTCACAAGAATGAAATTTGTCTCTAACAGTGGAATTTATTACTTAAATATTTTTAAAAGGAATTTTTATGATGTCCTGGATATGATTTTATTTGGAAGTGATACTTAAGTTTTTAAATGATATTTTACATATATATATATAAATATTGTATTAGATGAAATGTTATTGAATGATATATATTTTAATTTTAAGGAATGGGGATGTGGTCACACGGGTCCTCATATAACCATTAAAACCTACAGAAATTGAAAATTTCTTCCTTAGATGAGGTTGAAGAAACAAAACACTATTTCTATTTCATCTATAGCCATTTGTACAATGTATTTACAGCTTGTCAGTGAGAATGGTACTGTAACTATAGGAGGCAGTACAGGGGTAGCTGTAGCCATGGGGCTTTACTACTACCTAACCAACTTCTGCAACTGTCAAATAACATGGGCTGGACAACAGTTAGACATTCCTAAAGAACTTCCAAAGTTACCTAAATCTGGTGTTACAGTTTCTGCTAATGATAGGTCAGTATATCTCTAGTGGTGTCTTAACTATGCAAAGTGATGTGGCAAAGTAAATATTATTGATAACTTATTATACCTTGCTACCATTGAGACAATAGTCTCATTGTATAGTGACTTGCAGTTTGATGACTTCAATTAATTTTATGTCACCATACTTTGAATAGAAAATTAAATACCCTTTTGTAACTCTAACTTATACGGTTTTGAATATGCCAGTCTTATTGTTATCTTTATGAGAATTGATATTCAGGTTATCATATACATGTAACTCATCTCCATGAGTGTTTTATAAATGACTTTTGTATGCCCCCGTTGTATCGGAGGGGGCATTAAGTTTTACCCTTGTCTGTCCGTACGTCCCAAAGTTGGTTTCCATTCTCTAACTTTAGTTTGCCGCAATCAAATGTTATCAAACTTATACACAATGCTTATTACCACAAAACACAGATCAGGTTTGAATTTTGGTGGCGTCACTTTAACTGTTCTTGAGTTATGCCCCTTTTAAAATGGAAAAATTGCTGAATTTTTTCGTTTCCATTCTCTAACTTTAGTTTGCCTCAACCAAATGTAATGAAACTTATACACAATGCTTATTACCACAAAATACAGATCAAGTTTGAATTTTGGTGGTGTCACTTTAACAGTTCTAGAGTCATGCCCATTCACAAATGGAAAAAATGCTGAATTTTTTCGTTTCCGTTCTCTAACTTAAGTTAGCCTCAACAAATGTTATGAAACTTATACACAATGCTTATTACCACAAAATACAGATCAAGTTTGAATTTTGGTGGTGTCACTTCAACCGTTCTAAAGTTATTCTCCTTTACAAAAGAAAAAATTGCTGAATTTTTCGTTTCCGTTCTCTAACTTAAGTTTGCCTCAACCAAATGTTATGAAACTTATACACAATACTTATTACTACAAACTCAGATCAGTAACAAATTTGGGTAGTGTCACTTTTACCGTTCTTCAGTTATGTCCCTTTATAACTTTATATGATATGCAAGCAGGGGCCTCATTTGTGTCCCATGGACACATTCCCCATTTATTTTTATACGACCGCAAAAAAATTTTGCGGTCGTATATTGGTATGATGTTGGCGTTGTTGTCGTCGTCCGAAGACACATTGGTTTTCGCATAATAACTTTAGTTTAAGTGAATGAATCTCTATGAAATTTTACCATAAGGTTCAATACCACAAAAGGAAGGTTGGGATTGATTTTGGGGGTTATGGCACCAACAGTTAAGGAATTAGGGGCCAAAAATAAGCATTTTTCTAGTTTCCAGACAATAACTTGTGGAACGGTGTATGGATCTCTCTGAAATTATACCACAAGTTTCCATACCACAAAGGGATGGTTAGGATTTGCTTTGGGGGGTTATGGCTCAAACCGTTTAGGAATTAGGGGGGAAAACAAGGGTGTCCTGGTTAATGGACAAATACTTTAGTACAAAACATAATTTAGAGCAGTATAGGTAATTCAAATACATCATTTGAATTACCTCCCTTACACTGCTTTTAAATTATGTATAAAGTAATGGTTAATGAACTATTAAGACAATTTAAAACAGTGTAAGGGAGGTAATCCAAATACAACGTTTTGATTACTTCCCTTACACTGCTTTTAAATTATGTTTAAAGAAAGGCATATTTATAAAGGAAGACCAGTAATAATATGTGCAAATGTTGCATCTTTTTTTTTTTACAAAAAAATCCATATGAAAGATTTGACACCATATTTTAAATTCTATTATAAAATAGATTAAGTTAGCACTATGTTAAATTTAAATGGGTAATTATGGTTGCAAACTCCATTGGAAATTTCAATTGAGATTATGACCATATCTTGAGGGAAAGAATTTTTTTGGGGGAAAAGGGGGGGGGGGGGGGGGTAAAAAGAAATTGTGGGGGGTCAATTTTTTCTCATTTCAGATTTCAGAAATTAAAAAGAAATCTTCAAATATTATTTTTTTGGCAAAAAAAAAGTGTGTGTGTGGGGGGGGGGGGTTAATACGCAACAGCATAGTGTATTGCACAAATGCAAAAAAAAAAGGGGGGTAATTTTTTTATTTTTTTTGTGGGGGGAGGGGGGTTAATTCGCAACAGCAAAGTGTATTGCACAAAAGCAAAAAATTGAATATAAATTCAAATCATATAACCAATTCTAAGTTCTTTGACTACAGTTAATCTGTGTCAGAAACCTTTTATGTGTCAAATATTTAATAACTATCCAAATTCAGACCTGTATCAAGCGCGAATATTGGGTCCATTTTTGCCCCAACTGTTTATGGTTGGACCTCTGTGGTCGTATCCAGCTGGCTCGGCGAAGCAATTTATTTAAATATATCTAAATGTTTCATTCATATATATGAATGTTGGCACAGATTTATTTAACATCAAATTTCCTTTTTAGAATTTCATGCCATGTTTTGTGAAATAACATATTTCATTTTATTTATATATATCAACAGATTTCGATACTACCAGAATGTATGTACAGTGAGTTACTCCTTTGTTTGGTATAAGTGGGAAGACTGGGAGAAACAACTTGATTGGATGGCATTACATGGACTTAATCTACCATTAGCATTTACTGGACAAGAAGCAATATTTCAAAGGGTAAATAATTTTATTTAATGTTAAAACTAAAAGTGTGTTATATTTTCCCCATAAAGGTTTTTTAGAACTAAGGTTATTGAATAAAGATAAAGGATTTGCAGACATCTATAGATAAAATATGTAGCTTATTGGCTTTGGTCCAATATATGTACTTTATTGAGTTGCTCAGATTCGGTAATCTGAAAAGAAATTTCAGATCTGAAAACTTTGCCTGAATCAGCAGATAAGCTTGATTTTCAATGTTTGAGCTTCTAACATTGATATTTAAACATAAAGTACTGAAGTCATTAAAATTCTTTTCCTTTTTTTTTTACAAAAATTTAGTGCTATCAATAACATATAAATTCAATATAATTAGAAACAATTTCGTCTTTTTTCAATATGTATGCAAATAGCCTATATCTTGTTTTAGGTGTATATGAAAATGGGAATGACTATGAAAGATATGCAGACACATTTTGGTGGACCTGCTTTTCAGGCTTGGTAAAATATTTTGATTTAAAATATTAACTTTGTTTGCATCACAATACAGTAAATAGCTTGCTTATTATGAAAACAGAAGATTCTTTCTCAAATATAGTAGATTTGTCAATATATAATATACATTAATTAAAGCTGAACAGGAAGTTACAGCTGTTCCATATATGGACATATGAGGTAACAGGAAGGCACTTTAAAATCTCAATTATGGGTGGGTGTCAAGTTTTTTGTCAAGCCTGTGACATTTATGTTGTGAAAGCAAGACCTAGGGATCCTACATTCCGTCAGCGGCATCAACATTTAGGTTCAGTCTGTGGTTAAAGATTTTTTAGACATCAATAAATTTGTCAAACCCTCTTGGAATTTTATGAAATTTGACAGAAGCTTGATTATGACCAAAGGATAGTATCCAGAGCAAAATTTTGAAAATATTTATTTTCAGTTTTCCGTATTTGACTGATAAATGGACTTAGTTTTTGTCGAGCCTTCGACTTTTGTCGAAAAAGCGAGACATAGCGATCCTACATTCCGTCGGCGTCGTCGTCGTCGTCGTCGTCGTCGTCGTCGTCGGCGGCGTCCACAAATATTCACTCTGTGGTTAAAGTTTTTGAAATTTTAATAACTTTCTTAAACTATCCTGGATTTCTACCAAACTTGGACAGAAGCTTGTTTATGATCATAAGATAATATTCAAAAGTAAATTTTGTAAAAAAAAAATTCCATTTTTTCCGTATTTTACTTATAAATGGACTTAGTTTTTCTGCCAGGAAACATTACATTCACTCTGTGGTTAAAGTTTTTAAAATTTTAACAACTTTCTTAAACTATCCTGGATTTGTACCAAACTTGGACAGAAGCTTGTTTATGATTAAAAGCTAGTATCCAGAAGTAAATTTTGTAAAAAAAAAATTCCATTTTTTCCGTATTTTACTTATAAATGGACTTAGTTTTTCTGCCAGTTAACATTACATTCACTCTGTGGTTAAAGTTTTTAAAATTTTAACAACTTTCTTAAACTATCCTGGATTTGAACCAAACTTAGACAGAAGCTTGTTTATGATTAAAAGCTAGTATCTAGAAGGAAATTTTGTTCCATTTTTTCCGTATTTTACTTATAAATGGACTTAGTTTTTCTTCCAGTTAACATTACATACAGTCTGCAGTTTAAGTTTTTAAAACATTTATTAGATTCATAAACTATCCTGGATTTTTACCAAACTTGGACAGAAGCTACTTACAATCAAAAGATAGTATAGAGAGGAATATTTTTATTAATTTTTTTCCTCATTTTTGCTGAGCCTGTGATTAACAGCAAAAAGTAGGCGAGACACTGGGTTCCGCGGAACCCTTACGAATTTTTTTTACAGTTAACATTCAGATTCAGTCTGAGGTTAAAGTTTTTCAGTCATCAATAACTTTTTTAAACCTTCATGGAATATTATGAAAATTGGGCAGAAGCTTGTTTATGACCAAAATAGAGTATCCATAGCAAAATTTTGAAAATATTTGTTTTCAGTTTTCCGTATTTTACTGATAAATGGACTTAGTTTTTTTTACAGTTAACATTCAGATTCAGACGGGTTAAAGTTTGTTACACATCAATTACTTTGTCAAACCTTTATAATTTTATGAAACTTTGGCAGAAGCTTTTTTATGATTAAGAGATAATGTCTGAAGCTAGCTGGATTGTTATGAAACTTGGACAGAAACTAATCTTCAAGACCAAGAAATAGCATGTTAAGAAAAAGTCTGATTTTTTTTTTAAATTCTATATTTTACTGATAAATGGACTCACTTTTTAAGTCAACATTACACTTTTACACTGACAGCAGCAATCGTAGGCGAGACACAGGGTTCTGCGGAACCCCTTACGAATTTTAAAAAATAAAACCAGCCCTTACTATGATAATGATCAAATTATACATAAATGCTGAACAATTCTTTTAAATATCTTAGGCTGCACAAATGTGTCTATTCTTTGTTTATTGCCACATTAGTTTTGAGCAGATTATTTTTTTAATGAAGAATATATTTTTACTTTTAGCAATGTCTGGATGCAAAATTGCAAATTATGTCTTCTTTTGAAAAAAATAATTTTAAAAATACTATTTTAGTATTTTGAGTAACAATATGCATTATTTACATATGAAGCAAGAGATATAACATGTAACTATAGTGAAAACAATTATACATTCTATAAATACTGAAGGGTGTTATTTCATGCTTATTTCTTATAATATGCCAATAAAATGATATTTTGATCTAAATTCTAAATATCTTCTTTGTAACAAATGAAAGTATGTCCATTTTTAAAAAAAAATGTTTTAATATTTAATTTTGAATACAGAGATAAAGTTTTGTAGTTGTTTTTCTGTAATCTATTGTTTAAGAAATGCCAAATCATATTGGATGTTTTGCTAGAAAATTGCTAAACTGACATTGTGGATAGAAGATTTTATGAGTGATTGCTTTAATAAAATATTTTCTGTTACATTCATTATGCATGTTTGAATAAAAATCTCTATGTGTATTGAAAGATGAAGCCTTAAACAATAAATGATAATTTCAGGTCTAGAATGGGTAACATGAGAGGATGGGGAGGACCTGTCACACAAACATGGCTAAATGATCAGCTGATATTACAACATAAGATACTAGACAGGATGAGAGCTTTAGGAATGATTCCTGTTTTACCTGGCTTTGCTGGACATGTACCTGAAGCTTTATCAAGGTTAATCATATTTTTATGTTTCCTTGTAATAGTATATGCATAGAAGGACATGAAGGATCACAATGTGTCATTTTCATCAAACTTTACTAACATTTTCTCCTCTTTTCACACAGGACAGAATATATGAAAAAGTTTTCATATTCTTATCACCAATTTTTGATTTTATATTATTACTTTACCTGTGTTTTTATGCCCCACCTAGGGGCATTATGTTTTTCGGTCTGTGCGTCCGTTCGTCCATTTGTCCATCTGTCCCGCTTCAGGTTAAAGTTTTTGGTCACTTCAGGTTAAAGTTTTTGGTCAAGGTAGTTTTTGATGAAGTTGAAGTCCAATCAACTTGAAACTTAGTACACATGTTCCCTATGATATGATCTTTCTAATTTTAATTTTAGCTTTCATTTAGTTTGTGCTGTTGACAGTAGGTGTGGATTTTTACTTGCTATTTCTATGCTTAAGAGATTTTAAAGACATTTGCCATTTTGTTTTTGCATAAGTGTTTTATTTATTTCATTTATTTTGTGTGTGTTTTTTTAAGTGAAACAGAGGCCAAATGAGTTCTCCACAGAATTATCATCTTCACTGAAGAAATTTCCATATACGATCTTTTTTGCTTTTTTTTATCAGGGTGATCAAATATAATTATTAGGCCTTATAAATGAAACCTTATTGGTTGAAATATTATAGCATCAGTATTACTAAAATTACCTTGGGAGAATACCAGAGAAACTGTTGTCAAATCTGCTTTTGATTCGGAAAGCTATTGCTATATATATTTTTGTCTATTTCATCAGTATTTGCCAGGACCAGTTATATACATATTCAGATTCACTAATGCTTTAGTTATATTTTCAGAATACACCCTAAAGCCAATATATCACAGTTAGGAGATTGGGCTGGGTTTAGTAAGAAATTTTGTTGGTAAGTTTGACATTCATTTTACCATACAATGTTTTCAGATTACACCCTAAGGCTAATGTATCAAGGTTGAGAGATTGGGGCAGATTTAATGAAACTTACTGCTGGTAAGTTTGTTTACACAGGTTTAAAAAACTAACTTGCCTTTACTAATTCTTAGCATACAAATTTTCAGATTATACCCATTAGCTAATATATCCAGGTTATATGACTGGGCAGACTTTAATGATACTTTTTGTTGGTGAGTTAAGATTTACTTATCTCCTGTTAAACACATATCCCTAAAACCAAGGCTTTCACTGTTTTTATCAATTATTGTGAATATGCATATTTTAATGGATATGACTTTTATGATATATTTGTTAAGTTGCTTGATTTAAATGTCTTTTTCATACACATGAAGGATTCCATAGTTATGGAAACATACATGCATTGGGTTTGTTTAAAAAAAAAATCTACCATGGAAAAAGGCAAAATGACCTATTCTTTCTTCACAGAGAAATATAAAAAAAGTCATTTGAAAAATTTAAACATCTGATCTCACAAGATGACATTACTATCTATGAAAATTTATTTTTATATTTTAATATTGATATTAACATCACACTCCTGACCAACTTGGACAAACATGTTATTTCCTGTCCTTTGCTTTGCTTTTCCCTGTCTTCACAAGTTGTTCTGGTTTCAAAACAGTTGTCTGGGATTTTCTGTTTTGGGTTTGAGGTAACGAAATTTGAAGACATAGACGTTTTATTCAACATTTTTTTCGGAACCTCATTTCAAAGGTCACTTCTCTTGAGCGGTCACTTTTGATACTTCCCAAGAGTGACTGTACAGGTTTCACTGTATATCACTTTGAACTTATCATGCTTTGCATGGGCAGCAGCCCTTTTTGTCCACTATAGAACCAGTCTTAAATTGGCAAGGGGAAACAACCTCTGTTGTGTGTAATAGAATCAAATCGGTAACTGGCAAATAGACTATGGTAATTTGAGTGCTACCAACATTTTTTGATAGACAGATTTCATGTAACCTTAACATTAATGAAAACCAGTTCCGAAAAATGAAAAAAAAATCCTATGCCTAGTAAATTAAAGCAGCTTGTGCACAAAGGATTGACATACAAAACATATGAAATCTGATTTATTTAACAACTTTCAATGCATCTAATTAGAAAAACAAATCTAAGTAACTGACAGATACATGTACATGAATTATTGACGTGGAATTTACATAGAAGATTACAGACCCTAGAGCTATTATGTGTTCTTGCATAGTTTTTCTCCCCGAACGAAAATTCTTGAGGGGGGATAGATGCAAAATTTCATTTGATGTTTATCTGCCTTCAAACCCCAAATAGTATGTGTAGATTCAAAGGAGTTAAATGTTGTGATAAGATGAAAATGTTTTTTAAAAACCAATTATGAAGGTAATACTATTCTTCCATTCCCAACAACAGAAAAAAGAAAAGATCGGTTAATTGATTGGTTGTTGATTGCGTAAGGTTCAAGGACAAATATTTGAAGCATGCTCAATTCATGATAAACCTTTGTCAAATGGAGAAATTGATTAAACATCCAGAGACATTTATTTTTGAAATACTAATTCCGACAGGATAAAAACAGGTATCCAACCAAATTGACATTTGGAAAATTTATGGTCCTTTTTTTACATTTTGTTTAATTTTTTCATATTTTACTAGTCTAAGGAGACGGAACCAGACAGTGCATTAACAACTTCTGAGATGGAAGTTATAGCACTTGTTTAAGCTCCTCCCATTCTTTGCTATTCCTATGAAAAGCAGTCAAAAGTGGGATCTGATAGTGCCCTAACTAAAAATCGATTCCATTAACAAAGGAAAAATTACCATTCATGTTACAAGTTTGATTTAAATTATGCTTACCTCTAGATTAAAGAGTCAAAATCGCTACTTAAATGGTGCACAACCTTTTTTTTTTCATTCTTAGTTTAATGCATACCTGATAAAACCAGATGCTATACAGTTTCCTAGTATTGGCTAATCTTGATCTTTTCTTTATAGGATATATTACTGTACTGTTATAATAACTAATATCTTTATGATGCTGCCAATGAAGTCAGATAACCTATATTCTGACATTGTCTGACCTTTTAACACTCAATTGAGCATTCTACATAAGTAACTGACTTATTTTTTTATCACTGTACTATTCATTGCTCAGTTTTGAATACCAGTTATAGACATTGAGTTCATATATATTCATTGAAAGAAAAGTGGAAAACTGTAGTGAAGTTTAAGTCTTGTTGTCAGATTTTTTTTTACTATATTACTGTTATTGAACTCCAATAATTTCATGAAAATGTCATTTTTCTCTCTAGATGTCAACTGTCTATGCAGTATTGAGCTTATATTATATATAATATGGTTTCATTAAGTTGTTATAATTTTTGGGGGCTGACAATTTTGATTGGAAAGTCTTTGTGCTGTGAGTTATATAGGAGTTATTTATATGTTTGTTTTCTTTTGCAGTACATATCTCTTAGACTTTGGAGATCCATTGTTCAAAGAAATTGGTGTTAGTTTTATAAAAGAGGTAAAGTCATATATGTGTAGATAGTTAAATATTTATCAAACCTATTGAAGTTGTATGCAAATGATTTATGAAAATCGCATGAAACTTTCTACAAAAAAAAATGAGAGCAATTTGACTGAAATTTTGTAGACAATCTGTATGATGTGTTATAGATTTTTTACAGGAAAAATATATATAAACTAGATCTTTGATTTTTCCTGTTCTGAGACTCTGCAAACTTAACCCATTCATATTGATATATGACATTTGATACAGTGTGTCTCTTCTATCTACCTTTGTTGTTTGCATGCTGTTACTTCAATACTTTTGTTCTGGCAAAGATGTTTTAAAAATAACAAGCACAAAAAATGTTTCAAATATAAGAGTTTGAAAGAAGGCTTTTTGTGTTACCAGAATTTTTCTTACCACCATTTCGATGCAATTAATTTTTAGATTTTACTGATTTACATAAAACATGAACTGACATTATTCTGACAGATATATCTTATTTTTAGCTCACCTGACCTGAAAGGTCAAGTGAGCTTTTCTCATCACTTTGCGTCCGTCGTCCTGCGTCCGACGTCCGTCGTCCGTAAACTTTTACAAAAATCTTCTCCTCTGAAACTACTGGGCCAAATTTGACCAAACTTGGCCACAATCATCATTGGGGTATCTAGTTTAAAAAATGTGTCCGGTGACCCGGCCAACCAACCAAGATGGCCGCCATGGCTAAAAATAGAACATAGGGGTAAAATGTAGATTTTGGCTTATATCTCTGAAACCAAAGCATTTAGAGCAAATCTGACATGGGGGTAAAATTGTTTATTAGGTCAAGATCTATCTGCCCTGAAATTTTCAGATGAATCGGACAACCTGTTATTGGGTTGCTGCCCCTGAATTGGTAATTTTAAGGAAATTTTGCCGTTTTTGGTTATCATCTTGAATATTATTATAGATAGAGATAAACTGTAAACAGCAATCATGTTCAGCAAAGTAAGATCTACAAATAAGTCAACTTGACCAAAATGGTCAGTTGACCCCTTAAGGAGTTATTGCCTTTTATAGTCAATTTTTAACCATTTTTCGTAAATTTTTGTAATCTTTTACAAAAATCTTCTCTAAAACTACTAAGACAAATTTAACCAAACTTGTCCACAATCATCATTAGGGTATCTAGTTTAAAAAATGTGTCCGATTACCCCGCCCGTGAACCAAGATGGCCGACATGGCTAAAAAATAGTACATAGGGTAAAATGCAGTTTTTGGCTCATATCTCTGAAACCAAAGCATTTAGAGCAAATCTGACATGGGGGTAAAATTGTTCATTAGGTCAAGATCTATCTGCCCTGAAATTTTCAGACCAATCAGGCAACACATTGTTGGGTTGCTGCCCCTGAATTGGTAATTTTAAGAAAATTTTGCAGCTTTTGGTTATTATCTTGAATATTATTATAGATAGAGATAAACTGTAAACAGCAATAATGTACAGCAAAGTTAGATCTACAAATAAGGCAACATGACCAAAATTGTCAATTGACCCCTTAAGGAGTTATTGCCCTTTATAGTCAATTTTTTACAATTTTCATAAATTTTGTAAATTTTTGTAAATTTTTACAAAGTATTTTCCACTGTATCTACCGGGCCAAGTTCATTATAGATAGAGATAATAGTAAGGAGCAAGAATGTTCAGTAAAGTAAGATCTACAAACACATCACCATCACCAAAACACATCACCATCACCAAAACACAATTTTGTCATGAATCCATCTGTGTCCTTTGTTTAATATGCACATAGACCAAGGTGAGCGACACAGGCTCTTTAGAGCCTCTAGTTGTTTAAAAGTGGTATCTTTTTCAACTTTAAATTTGATTCTGTAGAAAATCTTATTTTGTAGTAAAAATTTACCTTATAACCTTACAGTGAAAGTAACTTATTATTATTTATTATATTCTCTTTTCAGATGGAATACGAATTTGGAGTAGATCACATATATAACGTTGATTCGTTTAATGAAATGAAACCAAAATCAGGGTAAGTATGAAATCAATCACACTTAATAGTCACATAAGCATATCTTTTGTTTTCTACAGTGCTTCTGAAGTTATTTTTATCCATTTTACAGCTTACTATCACTTGAATTTAAGACATATAAAATTTGCAATATTTGATCAGGACTGTAAAAATAAAAATTTTGGTCCATGACAATAGTGCTCCATTTTCCTCCAGCAAGATACTGTTAATAGAATAGGGAATGGAAACGGGGAATGTGTCAAAGAGACAGCAACCTGACCAAAGAGCAAAAAACAGTCCAAGGCCACCATATGTAAGCCTCAAATCAATGTCCAACCCCAAATCGGTGTCCTATTCTGTATTGCACCATAGACGTCACAAATCTATGTCCTTTTTTTCTGAAATCCGTGTCCTTTTCAACAAGGTTTGTACTGTCCTTTGGATTGACATAATAATTTTCAAAATGTCTTCGGGGGAAAAGTTTCAGTTGTCAAAGACATCAATATGACTTTCATACATATTCAAATTTAATCGACATATAAGTTAATGTCTTTCAAACTTGAGTTAGTATTTGTTGAACTATGCACATGGAGGGGTTTGACAGGGATAAGGGAACCTGTGAATAATATGGGGTAGGAAGCCAGAGTCAGGAGTCAAGAACCAAGGACTTTTTTCTCTCAATATAGACACATTCGGTGTGAGTCTAGGCTCCGTGTTGAAGGCCGTACTTTGACCTATAATTGTTTACTTTTTATACATTGTGACTTGGATGGAGAGTTGTCTCATTGGCACTCATACCACATCTTCTTATTTACATTAGTTATAATCCATTTTTTTTCTTTTTTGGGGGGAGGGGGGTTGTCAAAGAAGTAAAGAAGACTTGGAGGCCAAACAGTGGTGTAATAGATGTGTGTCTGTTTTCTTGTTTGTTTTTTTATAACATGTGGCAAATATTTCATGCATGTTCAGGATGAGACATGGATTTGAATAAACAAAGACTGTTATGATGTCACAGGACACAGTTTTGAGGCTGCACAAATGGTCACAGATTTGAGTGTCATGACATCATGGAACACAAATCTGAGGGAAGGACACAGATTTGGGGCTGTACATAGATTTGACTCTTACACATATACATGTATATTTTAAGAACAGTACATGCTATATAAAAATAAGGAGATGTTGTCATTAGGACATATATCTGCCAGAGACCAAAGCACGAGGATGTAAACAACTTTAAGTCACCCTATGACCATCAACAATGAGCAAAACCAATACCCTATGATCAGGTATTAAAGTCCCCTGCATGACAAAATGTAAAACAACTCAAAAGAGAAAATTAATGTCCTGATTTCTGCTAAAAACAAACATGATAGACAGCAAACAATGACCAGACCTGCTAAAAAAAAAAATAAACAAAAAACAAATATTGCAGATAGCAACCAAAGACACCTACTGAATTGGAACAGGCACCTACCGGTAAAGGTTGTGGTGGGGTTGAACATGTTTGTCAGTTTACTTCAGAAATTATTGTATTATATTATAATTAAGTTTTTAAAATTAAGAAGGTGTGTTTTGTGCATTATTTTAAATGCTTCACACTGTCTATACCGAACAAATCTCAATATAAGACATAAATGACTCATCTTTCATGAGATAAAGATAGAATACATAGGTTAGTTGTTTCATAATGATTATTTTCATGTACCGGTTAACAATTAAATTTATTGGTGAATCTTCATTTTATTTGCAGTTCTGCTGAATACCTACAAGAAGTTGGAAGTATAATATTTGATGTATTACAGACAGGTGATCCTGATGCCATCTGGTATGTAAAGACTAAATATAACTCAATCTCACTTAAAAACAAGAAGATGTGGTATCATTGCCAATAAGACAACTATCCACCAGAGATCAAATGACATAGAAGTTACAATCTCTCATGTTTACTTTTCAAAACACTAAATCGTGTGTGTGTTAATCTTAAGGGTTCAAAGGTCATATGAGGCACTCAACTTGAAGATTGTTGCAATACTCTTAACTTTAGAAACCTAAAGTATTGAATGATGAAAGAGAATTGATCCACTATTACCCAATTTTTCTGACATTCCTTTTCAATTTCTAAGTCAAAACTGGTTTGAATAGAGCAGTAAATAAAGTTGTTAAAAAAATCATTCATATATTGGATAAAGAATAATAGAGGAAAGAACTCATAAATTTTACCCGTAAAAAATTGATTATGTGATATCACATTTAAAAATAATATTTACAATCTACATAATACATTTTGATGGTGTATTTACTTCTGCATTTTGGGCAGATTTTATAGTAGATAGAGAGAAATTGTAAACAGAACAAGTTAGCATCACTAAAAGATCAACAGAAAGATATTTTAGTCATGAATAATATGCTAGTCTATAATGTGGAAAGTGGCAATTGTTGAAGATGCACAAAGATCAAGATAAGTGTTCTGCAGTTTTTTTAAGTGCCAGTCACTGCAACAATCTCCTAGGCTATTAATGCAGATTCAAAGTTTTTGACAATTTTGATACTGTGTTTACAGAAAATGAAAAGGGTATAAATGTATGATTTTTTTTTTATTACCTATTTTGCATAATTTCATAATTCTAATAGGAATATTTCTATAAAAAATATGTTTTAGGTTAATGCAAGGATGGTTATTTCAAGATAAACAGTTCTGGCAACAAGCACAGATCAAAGCAATGTTAACATCTGTTCCAGAGGTAAGTATTTACACTGTAACCGCTGCTACTTTTAACTAACGTTTGCATTTAACCCATTATTTTTTCAACGGATGATTTTGTCAGTTTTACAGAAAGAATGTGAAAAGTTACAGGTAGCTGTTTCATAATTTGATCTGGTAGCTCTCTATTCTTACAAATGTACAATACTTATTACAAAGATTTAAAAATGCAAGCCTTTATTATTGTGATATTCAGACTGTTGCAAGTTTTACTTCATTAAAACCATCACAACATTTTCTTAAAATACAGTATTATTATAGAATGCAAAATACAATTAATTTTCCATAGGCGACAATAGTAGCTTTATTCGAGATATAGACTTTAGAAAGTTGATTTTTAGAACAAAACCTTGCTAGAATTAAAGAAAATTTTTAAGACAGTATTTTTTAGTCCCAAAAATATAGGTTCCTGACACCCAACTCCTTAATAAATTAGACATACAAACAGCAACTACCAACACATGGTCCAGATGGCCTGACTTAATACAGACACAAAATGTGGTGCAGTTATCTCCCCCTTTCCTATCTAGACCATATGTCATAACAGTAAAACACAAAAAAGCATGCATTGAAAGCCACTTTAATTCTAAATGACACAGTTGATTTTACTATTTATTTTATTACATTCTATTGTAGGGTAAAATGATTGTTTTGGATCTTTTCTCTGAAGTGTCCCCTATATACACTTACACAGAATCTTACTATGGACAGCCATATATTTGGTGCATGCTACATGATTTTGGAGGAACTATGGAGTTATATGGAGCCCTAGACAGTATTAATACAGTAAAAATTTCAAATAGATTCCGCTTCTCATCACCTTACACATTTTAATCTTGTCCTGAACATGCATGAAATACTTGCTACTGGACATAAAGCAAACAACAGTCTATCAATGATTTAATTGTAAATTGTAAATGAAATTCTCAAGTCTTATAGCTAGAGTTTATAAATTGGAAAAATAAAAAAATTGTTTGCCTTTGACAAAAATTAGTATTCACAAATGACAGTATTTCACAAAATTTTGAATAACATTTTAAATAGTTCATTTGATTGGCTAATTTATGACAACTGTGAATGACTAACAATGAGTTTACATGTCAGTACAACTGCTTGAGCAATTGCATTTTTCACTTCTGAAGTAATCAGTAATTATGCCCCTGCCGTAGCGGAGGGGGCATTAAGTTTTACCCTTGTCCGTCTGTACAGCCGTACGTACGTCCCAAAATTGGTTTCCGTTCTCTAACTTTAGTTTGCCTCAACCAAATGTTGTGAAACTTATACACAATGCTTATTACCACAAAACACAGATCAATTTTGAATTTAATTGGCATCACTTTCACCGTTCTAGAGTTATGCCCCTTTACAAATGGAAAAATTGCTAAATTTTTTGTTTCCTTTCTCTAACTTCAGTTTGCCTCAACCAAATGTTATGAAACTTATACACAATGCTTATTACCACAAAACACAGATCAAGTTTGAATTTTGGTGGCGTCACTTTTACCGTTCTAAAGTTATGCCCCTTTATAAATGGAAAAATTGCTGAATTTTTCATTTCTGTTCTTTAACTTCAGTTTGCCTCAATTAAATATTATGAAACTTATACACGATGCTTATTACTACAAAACACAGATCAAGTTTGAATTTTGGTGGCATCACTTTTGCCATTCTAGAGTTATGCCCTCTACAAATGGAAAAATTGCTGAATTTTTTGTTTCCATTCTCTTACTTTAGTTTGCCTCAACCAAATGTTATGAAACGTATACACAATGCTTATTACCACAAAACTCAGATCAAGTTCAAATTTGGGTAGCGTCACTTTGACAGTTCTGGAGTTATATCCCTTTTAACATTATATGCAAGTGGGGGCATCATCTGTGTCCCATGGACACAATACCCATTTATTTTTAATATAAAAATAAGGAGATGTGATAAGACTACCAATGAGACAACTATCCACCAGAGACCAATGGATGAGGATGTAAACCACTATAGGTCACCTTCAGCCTTCAACAATGAGCAAAACCAATACCATATAGAAAGCTTTGTTCTGTAATCTAATGGTAATTCTTATCAGATTCATGAAGAGCTACACATTTTTATAAATCTGACATTGATAGATCCTGATTGAAAGGACCACCACTTGTTTAGTTTTTACATATTTTACTAATAGATGGACTTTTTTTACAGTTAACATTTAGATATAGTCTGGGGTTAGAGTTTTTCAGACATCAACTAATTGTCAAGCTCTTGTAGAACTTTACCAAACCTTTACAAATTCTTCTTCATGGTAAACAAAATTATAAATGGACTTAGTTTTCAACATTCTATATTGCATTTTACACAAACAGCAGCAATCATAGGTGAAGAACCTTCAGGATATTGTTTATGCTTGGTTACATATGTTATCTAGGGACCATTTGAAGGTAGAAATATGACTAACAGTACCATGGTTGGTTTAGGACTCACACCAGAGGGAATTTACCAGAATGAAGTTATTTATGAATTCTTCATGGAAAATGTATGGAGAAAACAACCAAGAGATATAACAAAATGGTAAGGAAGGGAGACTACTAACATGAATGGGGGGGACAACTCTTTAATTGTCATTATATTCTGGGGTAAATTTAAAAATAAAATTATTAATAGTAGAAAAAAGAGTATTTTAATCAATTTACTTTGTTTGATTTGATCGATGGCAATGTCTATGAAAAATCAGGAAAAAGGTTAGAAATCTTATAGATAGGCATCCAAGTTGGAATATAAAATTGCAATTTAAAATAAAATAGCACAATGTCTATTTAGGTAGGCGAAGGGCGTTGTGAGTATGTAAAAATGATTAACCCTACAACTTACGATGCCTGTACTAAGTCAGGCTATCATGGTCATGTGTTGATCACTGTTAGAAATGAATTATTTATTTTCTGACAGTGTAGGTATTTTGTATCAGCTATTTTTTAATTAATCAATTAAAGATATATTGTTTTATTTAATAAAGGATTTCAGACTTTACAAGGAAGAGATATGGAAAATATAACAAGTTTGTAGACTTGGCCTGGCAGTATCTTAAGGTCAGTATCTGGTTTTTATCCATCATCACTATAAAGTTCAGTAAAAAGCAGGGATTTAGGTTTCAATGTCAGACATTCTACAGTCATGAGTCTAAATGAAAATCATTCTTAATACATTGTTCTGAACCCAAAAGGGTGTTGTTTATGTGTGAAATCTCTTTGTAAGATTTTCATGAGTACATTTTTTTGATGAGGGTGGATTTTCCTATTAAAAACCAATCAAATCAAAATCAAATAATCAAATGGAAAGATACACAGTAATATGAAGCAATCAAATGTGTATTGTTGATACGTTGTAGTGAGACTGGTTAACATGACTTTACAATTCAACTCCTTACACTTTATCCACATAAACCAGGTATAAATATTTTTTTCAAATTTATATCACTCACTAATAATGTAAAGCATTATTCTTTAATTCTTTGTCATCCATGATTTCATACAGAAAAGTGTATTTAATAATACTGATGGCCTTAGAGACCATGATAAAAATTCCATTCCTACAAGTCGACCCAGACACCGACATCAATTGCACCCTCATGTGAGTACAGGGAGAAGGAATAAATGGAATGTGCATGCAGTCAAGTATATTTCTAGTTGAAAAAGGTTTTTAAGCAGTTTCATGAAAGGATGAAATACTTTTATTTTGATATTTAATCTGTAAGAAATGATATTCCCTTTTGATAAATGCTATTGTTTATGTTTCTTTTTTTTTTAATTTGCCTCTAAAACTATTGTTTAATATTTATCTTTCAAAGCACGAAAAACACTTTTTAATGAATATTTCTGTGTTGCCTTGAATAAAATTATCTATTTATTTTAATCTCATAAAACCCATAGATTAATGATGACCTGGTAGATGTCAGACTTTCAGTTTAAAAAAACTGTCTTGATACTTTGATAGGTGGGTTTTATTGAATTATTTACTTTATCTCTAAAACTGCCAAACTGTGTATTTGATCATACATTCTCATTACATTTTAATGAATACAATCATCAAAATATGTGTATTTCATTTAAATATACATTTACCATAACAGAAGAGTGTATATAATAGCACAGCTGGTCATGAGGACTTTAGTACTGATGTTATTGTCACAAGACGACCTAGATATCGAAACCGATTACGTCCACAAGTTAGTACAAAGCAAAAGAATGTGCATAATATGCATAAGCGGCATGGTTTTTTTATATTTTTGTTATTGCTTGGAAGATTTTTCAGCAGTTTCATGAAATGAATTAAAACAAAATAAAAACAAAAAATAGGAGACTATTTTCCTGCCCAAAATTTTAGATTTAGAATTAAAAACATGTAATTCCAGCTATTTACTTTTGCACATTTTGAAACAGGAAAGTGTATTCAATGATACAGATAGAATGTCAGATCATAGTGCCTTTGCAATTATTACCAGTTTACCAAGATTTGATCCCGTGTTACATCCTAATGTGAGTAATGCATTCTGGGTTATAATCAATTTAATCCAGACAGTAATTCCTTGCACTGCCTGTGAGATGGATGAAGTATTCAATTTTTTTTTTAATTCATTTTTAGCTCACCTGGCCCACAGAGCTTTCCTCATCACTCGTCCTCCGTGGTCTTCATCATTTACTTTTACAAAAATCTTTTCCTATGAATCTACTGAGCCAAATTTAACCAAACTTGCCCACAATCATCATTGGGGTATCTATTTTTAAAAATGTGTCTGGTGACCCTGCCTGCCAACCAACATTGCTGATATGGCTAAAAATAGAACTTCGAGATAAAATGTGAGTTTTGCCTTCATCGTGAAAACAGCTATAAATAGAGGAAAATCTGACGGCAGAAATGTCAAGAATGTTGATATCTACCTGTTTTTTTTACATTAAAACTGTCAGACGAATTCTTTATATAGGATATCTTTTTTTCATTTTTGCATACTATCTTGAAAACTATAATAGGTATAGAGAAACTTTAAACAGCAAAAAGTATCAGCAAGACAAGATCTACAAATAAGTCAAACACTGCAGAAATTGTCAGACAATCCTTATTGGAGGAATTGTGTTTAATAATGATGTTTATGATTTTTTTGCATTTTTGCCAATATTATAAAAACTATATTAGATAAATAAAACTTTAAAAAACCAATATGGAAAACAAAATCTTCAAAACAAAATCAGACACCAAGTGAGATAAAAAGTTTGTTTTTTTTTTCATCAAAGATTTTCCTTTGAATATGCTGTTAGATTCCTTATTGATTTTTTTTCCATTTAATTCTTATTTCATTGTATTTTTCAATGCAAAATTACAGAGAAAAAAATCCTATTTTTATAGCTACAGTTTATATTTCATCCATTTCATGAAACTGCTAGTTGAAAATGTACTTTTTGTTGCTTTTAATTTTATTCTGTGCGTAAAGATGGTTATTTCATGCTTTGAAAAAAATTGAAATTAAAATTGAAATTTAAGTTTTGCTTCTTTAATACAAATGTCATACTGATTTTAAATGACATAGCATGAAGTATCAATCTTTGGCTAACCTTACTTTTTAGTTGCATTTATATGGGAAATTTTACTAACACCTTTATTTTATCATAGACAAGTGTATATAATGATACTGATCATCTTCATGACAACAATATAGATATTATTGTAACCACTCGCCCTCGGATTTCTCCTGCTATACATCAAGATGTGAGTAAAGACATTATTATCAAATCAAAAGTTAACATGCCCAATGGATGCCATCTTTGCTTTTTGTTATTAACATCTTTTTCAAATTAAACATATCCTGCAATGTATCTATGTTGTGAATTCAAATTCAGTATTTCAGATAATATAGTTATAATAGATGCATTTAAAAATGCTGAAATTTCCTGTTTTGTAAAGTTTGTACATTGATTTTGTTTGTAGTAAACACCTCAGACTAACAGCATGCTCACCATATTGCTTTACCATATATACACCATATAAGCTGTTTGGTCAACCAGATAATTTGTAAATTGGTGAAGCCATTATGTGATTTTTCAAAATAACTTAATTTTTTTTTAATAAAATAAAAATAAAATTTTAATATTTATGACACTATAATAATATTTATGATTTTGTAATGATATGCTGTCTGAAGGAAAATGAAAATGAGTTTATTTGATAAGACTCTGACTCTCATCAGACATGTGCAAAGAGGGTCATAAAGGGAGTTATGTGCATAGGGAAATGTGAAATAGAAAGGGGGGTCATATGATGGAGGAAAATCATTTACAGGCAAATGGTTCATGTCTGCTTACTATTTGAATGAAACATAGCAAATCCCGACTACTGAGCATGAAAATGCAAGAAACAAAGCATGTTGCACAAACTTATCCCTTTTTAGACCCTCTATACAGATTTTGTTATATATTCCATTTAACTTTAAAATTAGTATTTTGTAAATTTACCAAAGTCCTTATATTTAGATTCAACTTAATTTATGTATTTACAATTTTATTATTTGGAACAACATTGATATATTTCATTTCATTTTCATTGATAAAAGAGTTGTTGACATAACTATTATATTTTGAACAAATCCTGTACTTTCCATTGAAAGAGTTATTGACAAAATTATATTTGATGACTTCTTCCAGGTGTGGTTTGATCCAGAAGATTTATATGCAGCCTGGGATCTACTGATATTGTCTGCTGATCAATATAAAAATAACACACTCTATCAGTAAGTTTGGCTGTGCTTTATATCACAATATTAGTAAAACAGTGTTTGAAAAATCATTTACAAAGTTGAAAGGAATTTTATTTAATGAAACGAAAGCTTTTATTTAGCTTGTTGTTTTCCTAACAAAGTTAAAATTAAAAAAACACTGAGAACTATGCAAAGTCAGTAACAATGTTTTTAATTACTACCATTTAGTCAATACCACTAATGGCAAACACATCACAAAGGTCTTTATCCACCATGCAGTCAGTCTTTCTTCACTGCCCATTGTTTATAGAGGGTGGTAAAGGGGGGGTGCTTGCACGGAAAAAAACGTGAAATAAGACATAATTTCACGTTGAACGTGAAATAATTTCTGTCATGAACGTTGCACGAAAAATAAAGACTGTTGTGAACCTTTTGTGAGGCTGAGTCACTGTCTTCTTGTATATATAAACTCTCTGTTTTACTTGTTATTCCCGATTTAGTATACACATTTATGATGTAAATGGTTTACGGCTTTTAAAAAAGTATTTCTTGACGATCCCTGCCAAGTATTTGAATTTTATTTGAAAAATACCGAGCACGCAAAATAAGCATTTGAAAATCATGATGCATGTAAAATTAAATAAGCAGAACACGTTGAACGAGGCACCTGTCTTGCACGAATGAATGTTAAATAAAAAAGTAAAAACATGTTAAACGTGAAATAAAAAACGGCGATCACGTTGCACGAAAATAACACTTTACCACCCTCTTTATAAGCTAACAAAATGTAGAAGACAGTAATTCATGAGACAACCTGTAGAAATAACTTAGGGAAAACAGAACATGTCAGCAGGTTTTATTTTTATGCCCCACCTACGATAGTAGTAGGGGCATTATGTTATCTGGTCTGTGCGTCCGTCCATCCTACCTTCTGTCCCTCTTCAGGTTAAAGTTTTTGGTCAAGGTAGTTTTTGATGAAGTTGAAGTCCAATCAACTTGAAACTTAGTACACATGTTCCCTATGATATGATCTTTCTAATTTTAATGCCAAATTAGAGTTTTGACCCCAATTTCACGGTCCACTGAATATAGAAAATGATAGTGCGAGTGGGGCATCTGTGTACTATGGACACATTCTTGTCTATTATGTCATTGGAAGTAAAAATATACGCATGTTTCATATGTTTGTACTGTTTGAGCAGTTTGTCTTAATAATTAAGGGTGAGAGATGCTTTACAAATGTCTGTGTACATTCAAGCTGTCAATACTATTTAGTATTTGGTAGATAGCCCTATGAACCAGAAATTAAACTTAATTATTTATGTTATAAATTATATTTCAGGTATGATTTAGTAGATGTGACCAGAAACAGTTTACAAATTATTTCAATAGAATATTATAATAAGATGATAGCTTCTGTTATGATCAATAAAACAGAAGATTTTCTGTAAGTATACATAACAACTTTACAGAAAACATCAGGCCACTGTTATGATCACAAAATAAAGAAAAAACAATAAATTGGCTTAGATTTGTTCAGTGGGAAATTAGCAATATCCATGCTAGACACTTCACCAAAGAAATCTGAAGTTATGTTTGCCTTCAAATACTACGGTGGTTAAAGTCTGACTGTTGCAGCTCTTACAGCACATAAATGATCATTATTCTTTAGGAGAGTATTGAATCAATGTGATTTCTATAGATATTTTTAAAGGATATTTCATGGGCCAAATCATCAGCATAGCATTGTGACAGACACTTATGCATTGTGACAACAAGATTTTATAATTTACTAGAAACTAGTATAAACAATAAGTATGTTTAAACAGATAATATTTGCTAAATTCAGTTTCTAAGAGACTAGTCAAAGAACTTGAAAATTTCTTTAAAGCAATAAATTATTGAGCAGTATTGTAGAAGATATGTTGCTACACATTATTAAAAGTGGCAGATGATGCTTTACAGCTGCAGTTTTTGCACCTTCATGCATTAGAGGCAGAACGATGTAGTGTTTTCATGTTCCTTCTAAAGTGCTTGACTGTTATCTGTTCAAGAAAATTTCCAATTGTAATCAAATGTTATTTATTTATCCATACAGGTTATTATTTAAATTGACGAATTTAAACATTTGATTAATGATGCTTTGTTTAAAAGGCAGTCTGTTTTTAATGTTTTTTTTTTTTTACAGAATAAACAGTCGATTATTACTAGAATTATTGAATGACATGGAAACATTACTGGCCAGTGATTCTCATTTCTTACTTGGGAAATGGATAGCTGCAGCTAAATCATGGGCAACAGACATATCAGAATCTTTTAATTTGGAATTTAATGCAAGAAACCAGATAACTTTATGGGGTCCCAGAGGAGAAGTAAATATTAAATTCAAATTTCAATGTTCATCACTGTTTACATTATTCATCCTGTTTAAGACATCTAGTCAAAGTTGGCCTTCCAATATAAAAAAGAAATAAGGAGATGTGGTATGATGTGAGACAACTATTCATTAAGACACATAGACAAAGATATGTACATTTACAGGTCATCATACAGACTTCACCAATGAGCAAAACTTATTTTATATAGTAAGGTATAGAAGGCCTTGTGATGGCAAAATGTGAAACAATTCTAACAAGAAAACCAAATAGCCTTACTTATACTACAACAATAAACAAAAAACAATCATGACACACAGCAAACCAATGCCTGTCACTTGATTACTGGCTCCTTCTCTTCTCAGCATGTATACTATGACAGCAGTAGTTCGCAAAGAATGTATAAAGGTTTTAGTCTTGTAAAAGGATAAGATTAAATCATTATATGGTATACCTTGGGTTCATATATTCCTCAAAATCTCTAAGCATATAAATATATCAGATCAGAATAAGTAAATTAAAAAAATGTTCACAAAAAAAATAGATTACGTCAATAAGTATATGTAAAATATAATTAGGCAAGAAAGAATCTGCATTTGGTATGTACCATTTTATAAGTTTTATGCATAGTATTAAAGTAAGCATCATTCTAAGATCACTGATATAGTCTTTAACTATACTTATGATTGGTAAAATATAATCTACATTATAAATATCACTACCTTCAGATATAAAATGTGGAATAAAACATTAAGAAAATGTTCCAAATTTTAAAAACTAATTGTCTTTTGTTGCAAGTTCAATAAATAAAATTTATATTGCATGTGTGTTACTTGTAGATACTTGATGAATCAGCTATTGTTGCAGATTGAAAAATTAATAAACAATCATAATTTAGGAGATTTTATAACTGTATTGTATTTTAAGATAGGCCTATGTAAAAAACAGGTTTCACTGTCGCAAATTGATTTTACTTAGAAACTTGTAGTGGTGCTTGGTTAACAGATAGTTGTGACAGTAAAACAAAGTTTTAAGTAGGCCAATCTTAAAATACAATACAGTTACATAATCTCCTAAATATAGCAAAATGTACTGAAATTCAAAATTGCGACTAACCTTAGTTACAGACTGGTAGAAGGTGGAGTTTATCCCCTCAAAATATATGTCAACGACAAATAAAAATCATTGTTGCTAAAAGAATTAGATTAGAATTTGGGATTATCATTCAGATTTATGTTATACCTCTTGTATATTTATGATTTATAATTTTTTCTATTATTCAGATTTTAGATTATGCTTGTAAGCAGTGGTCAGGATTATTGAAAGGGTAATTTTAAAAGTTTCAACATTTTTAAGAGAACAAAATCAGACATACACCAAAAACAATATAAATGTTCATAACAAAAATATGTATTTCATCAAATATCTTAATTCTTGGTTTACCCCTACACACAAAATCTATAGAAAAATTAGTATCCAGCAAATATTAGTGAATCCACAGTTTGTCTTGTTATTCACAGTCTTATATTAAACAGTCATACAGAAGAAAAAGGGGATGGGTTAAAACTTATGATGCAGAGTCATTGTCATCCTAAATATATAAAAGTCAACCAATTCAATAATTTGAAAGAAGATTGAATTACCGGTAGGGATCAACCATAAAATACATGTTATTATGTAATTTTTAATCCCCACCTTCTAAGTTCTATAGTAGGGGGCATTATGTTTTTTGGTCTGATCATCTGTCTGTCCATCCAAAATTCCATCCTTTATTCTGTTTGTCCCTCCTATATCAGGTAAAAAGTTTTTGGTTAAGGTAGTTTACATTTTTGGTTAAGGTAGTATAAGTTGTGGTCACATCAAATTGAATTTAAGTACACATGTTCATTATGATTTGAACTTTTAAAATTATATGCCAAATTACATTTGTGACCCTGATTTTGCTGTTCACTGAACATAGAAATGTGATATTTTGAATCTAGTACATTCTGAAGTAAAAGTTTGCCATGAAGTTATGGCTAGATTAACTTAAAGCTTAGTACACATTATAAACAAGAATGTGTCCATAGTACACAGATGCCCCGCTCGCACTATCATTTTCTATGTTCAGTGAACCGTGAAATTGGGGTCAAAACTCTAATTTGGCATTGAAATTAAAAAGATCATATCATAGGGAACATGTGTACTAAGTTTCAAGTTGATTGGACTTCAACTTCATCAAAAATTACCTTGACCAAAAACTTTAACCTGAAGCGGGACAGACGGACGAACGGACAGATGAACGGACGGACAGACGAACGGACGCACAGGCCGAAAAACATAATGCCCCTAGTTGGGGCATAAAAAAGTTGTGATATGATGACCATAGTCCAAATGACCTGGATGTAAACAACTATATCTCATAATGATGTGAACTTTTCAAATGTTATTCAAGATTATGGTTTTGACCCTGATTTCATGGTTCATTGAACATGAAATTGTGATAATGTGAGTGGGGCATGGTGTTGTATGGACACATATTCTTGTTTTATATCAATAGAAAAATGGATTAAACACAAAAGTTTTAAACTTAGGTCTCTTGAAACCGATGCATGAATATTTTTTTTCGTAACTTAGCATCAATGAACAATTGCCATAAAATAAATCAAAAAGAACAGATGAAATTTTACTCAAGTAGAATTTTTATGCACAAATTTAAAAAAATGTTTAATCCTCTTACAATGTAGTTTTTTTTTGCCAATCACTTAACTATATATAGTTGTAGAAAAATGTAATAATACAAAGCAATATTTTCAGATATTACATTCCAAGATGGCAGCTATTTGTAGAGATGTTGCATATTAGTGTGATTGATGTAAGAAAGTTTTAATTCTATTTAAACAATTAAAACTTTACCAGAACATTTCTCTAATTTAAATCTTGATAACTATTTGTATTATCTTTTGCTTATCTTTTCACAAACAAGTAGTTGACAAAAGATGTACAAGTCATCATACCACTTACTGCAGTAGTGACACAAATTGATACATGATATAGTTATTGCTCATAATTTTGGAAAATACTTTCATAATTCTAAGTTACAAATCAAGTTTGTAAGCCAGTCTAGTGGTCACACTTTAAATGTAATAACTACTTTTGGACATAAAAAAAATTCATGAAAATGGTATTAATTCTGTCTAATTTATGGCTGCAGATATTGCCAATATGTTCGTTATGTTTTTGCACTTTAACAGCATTGGGAGCATAAAGGTTATGATGTTGAATCTATGCACAAACTTGTATTTAAAGCAGACTTCATAGAATATAAGAATTGAAATTCTAAAGGGGAAATTTTAAGATATGGTCAACCTGAATTACAATTTACTGATAATCCATAAAGCACTGGATATTGCTCAGAGGAGGGACGACAAACTAGGTGCTGTTTGCAAAGTTTTTCAGGTCACATGGTACGATTTCAGCTTCTGTTTGGCAATTTTAAATATTGATTTGTTCATGTTTTGATATCAAATGTACTCTATTGCATTCATAAAAAATATAGCAAGTTTTCTCATAAAAAGATTTATGGATGATAGAAAATGACTTTTACATAAAATATTTAATGATTTTTTAATCTTTTTGATAAATTATATCATTAAAGATTATGTCCCATAATGGCGGGAATTTGTATTCGATCTCTGTAAAAATACAAGGCACAAATTTTTGTTAATATTTCGTTAGTTTGCATGTAAAAATCATTGAATTTTATACTTAAGAATATTGTTCATTCAACCTTGAACATAAAAGGTCTCCTTAAGTCTCCATCCATTGCTGCATAGTAAATCGATATAAACGATGATTGTCAAATAAAATGTCCAAATATATTTGTCAAATCCGTGAATAAATACATAAACCTCCGGCACAAAAACCATTGTTTTGTGTATTTTTATTATATTAGAGACAAAATGAAAACGTTCACCAGAAAAACATGTAAAATAGCTTTTTATTTTTTTATTTTGTATTTTTTGTGTATCGGTCGGCTCTGAGGCATAATAAAGTCCTTGGTCTTTTGTGTTTTCTCGTTTTTGGTTGGGTTTTTATTGGTACTGATAAAAGAAGAAATGCCAATATTGATAATTTTGTATTTATAAAATTGTCCAGATCAAAAACTGAAAATCAATTTAATGAATTCAATAAACGAGTATTAAATTGATGTACATGCCGTACGAAATAAGTCCACCGGATATAGCAGTTTAATAACAGGATTAATATGTATATTCCCAGCAAAAAATTACAATTACCAAATTCGTTTATTATATATGAATATTGTATAATAATTACAACTGTATAATACTGCTCATGTTTATAATCTCATTCAACAAATTTCAAGTGTCCAGGTGATGTTCAAAGTTCAAACCATGACGGGCTTGTAAGAAATGACATATTATCACTGCGACCGATCGATAATATAAGACAAATCTGCATGCCATGTGCAGATTGTCGTCCCTCCTCTGGATGTTGCTGTTAGCCTTAATAAATGTATTATATTGATTACATAATATATTTTTTAAAGGGGTTCATCTATGAACTGTACCAGTTGTATGTTGGTTGAACAATATTTTTTTTAGATCTATCTTTCATTAGTTAATTGCAATACTCAAAGAAGAAGATCATACCCTAATACTGATTGAGTAACAATAAATTGAAGAACAACAAATAAGAGTTGTTTGTTTGCTCTGATTTTTTTTTTAATCCTGGACTGTTGTCTGAATGCTATTACATTTTCAAGAGTTGTCTCTCTTTGCTTGTTATTATTGTAATTCACAAATACAAAAATTAACTGCATTTTATATAAATGTATGTACTGACACAATTGTGTAGTCTTTTCCACAATAATATAGGAATACCACTAACAAATATTACAATATAAACCAAAATTCATTATTTGACATATATTTTATTGCACAAACTTGCATTTACATTTTAATGACAAGCATATATACATTTTTCTGTGTGGCATAAATTTGGCTGCAGAGTATTCTATACTAGTAATATTTTGTTGATGTGCAAGGGAGGCTACTGATTACCTACACAATAGCTATCAGCTGACCTATGTTGACAGTGTCATAAAAACCATTGGTAGTTAAACACCACCACTTACCATGGGGAGTGACGACATAAAACACTTGTATTACCAATGCTCCAGTTTAAGTGCCCTACCTGTTAGCAGGTGTAGGCTATCCTTTAAAAAATTAGGTGTAGGAGAACCCAGACCAGATTATGGAAAAAAATGAAATTTTGCTACCGGGTAATCTCTATTAGTTTTTTTTTTATCTAGTTGCCTCTCATATAGGGCATATACCTTTAATTAAGAAAACATGGAAAAAGTTGTAAATATATATAACATGTATTTCATTGCAGCATACAAAATTTAATGAAACACTGTTTGCCCAGATTGTTTATGAGAAAGTAGAACTGCCATTTTCTAACCAGCTTGATGACTACCCAACAGAACCTATAGGTATGTATACATAAGCTTTGGAATTTCCATGCAGATACAGAATTTCAGTTCATCCATAAAGAGATATAGTGTGTTTGTTTATTCTACATTGGCTAGAGATATAGGGGTAGGGTTGAGATCTCATAAAACATGTTTAACCCCACTGCATTTATGCGCCTGTACCAAGTCAGGAACCTCTGGCCTTTGTTAGTCTTGTCTGTTTTTTTTAATTTGGTTCATTTATATGTTTCAGAGTTTAGTGTGACGTCCATTTTTGCTGAACTAGTACACATTTTTGTTTAGGGCCAGCTGAAGCCTGCCTCCTGGTGCAGGATTTTCTCTGTGTTGAAGACCCTTTGGTGGCCTTGGGCTGTTTTTTGCTCTTTGGTCAGGTTGTTGTCTCTTTGACACATTCCCTGTTTCCATTCTTAATTTTATAGAACCATTGCCATTGTAAATATTAATCCAAAAAATGAAAAAAATTGAAAATTCATTGATTTAGAGGTGGTCTTTGTTCTCCTAGTATGTAATGTTGGTAGAATTGTGGACCATTTCCTGTGGTCAAAAAGTTGTCCTTGTATTAGAATTTTGGGGTACTTTAAATTCAGAAATTTTAGCTATGTTTTTATTCTAAACTTATAAAGGAGTAGGTTCAGTAAGACCCCTTTTTGGCCCCAAAATATATCAATTTTACAAAATTGTTATAATGTAAACTTTTAGCTATTTATTGGAAAGTAGAATACTTCTGCTACATAAATATGGGCTGTTTTTTACAATACAATGCACATATATCGGGTACTAGCATCATTAAGTCATGCTAAATTACTGAAATCTTCACAATTTTAGCATTTGAGTTAAATTTTAGTCGGTTTTCGTCTTAAATGGAAGTGGCCGCATTCGTGTTCATTCTTAATATTTAAATGTAAGTTGTATTTGATGATCATACATAACATATATAAAGGTTTAGGGTGAACACGGATGCGGCCACTTTCATTTTTGACAAAAACTATCTGAAAAGCGACATATTATGGCATATTTGATAGATTTTTCATATTTAAGCTTGAATATGAGCGTCTAAAATGACTAAATCAGTTCAAATCTTTCACACAAACTAATTGATTCGACTGAGGTAGACATTTAAGTGTTTAAAAAGTGTACAAATTTTTTCATCTGATGAACCTGAAATTTGAGGCCAAAATGGTCCCTTACCGGACCTACTCCTTTCAGAAATTGAGATAGTAATGTAGAAAAGACTAAAAAGCTAGATTAATTATTGGGTTTTCAGGAAACTCTGCATACAGTTATATGTATCAGATATAAGAATGCAAGTTCTTATTATTGGGCTACTCATTCAGTTGCATTATTCGCATTTATAAAAACCTCGCAAAATTTTTTGAACTTACAGTACTTTATTTGTGTTAAAAACTGTGTTATCTATATATTGTATATTGGATTTAAGCCTTTGCCTTTGTAATCAATGACCTATGTATTCAAATCAAATTTTATCACATTTGTAGGAGATGCATATGCCATTGCAACATCGATACATAAAAAGTATAGAAATATGATAGATAAAGAATTTTTCCAAGTTTATGCAGCACAGAGTAGAAAAGTGAAAGACAATCGTAACATGATTGAAAAGAAGTATGGACTTAACCCTCCAGTTTATGATATACTTGTGAAGACTTAATTAGTTATTTAGTAATGGTAGTAGAAATCTTATATTGTAAATTGATACATGCTAAAGATTGATTTTACGATACTTTTATACATAAATATAAACATTGATTGTGTTACATATGTTTAAAGGTTCACATTGATTCATTTTTGCTTATTACTTGAAATATAAAATTGGCAATTATAAGATCAAATTGTACATTTGCCCATATACTTCAATTTCTTATTGATTTTGCCCAGTTTAATCTAGTCATTCTGTATGAGGACAGAATTTCAGTTCACACCAACCACTTCATTATAGATATATTATTGATACATTGTGTAATTGTACTTATTGTTTACATAATTAAAGTGATACATTCCACTATGGCAAGCCATATTAATATTTATTCTAACTTCAAGATATCTCATATAATATATAAGATATCGTATACAGAAAATTATATGAGATATCTTATAATTTATATGAGAGTTCTTATAAATTATATGAGAGTTCTTACAAAATATATATAAGACATCTTATAATCTATATAAGATATTGTATAAACTATATGAGATATCTTATAAAGTTTATAAGATATCTTGAAGTTAGAATAAATAGTAACACTATATAGGTAGTACTGATATTTTTATACAATAATCAACTTTAAATGTTGTATAAAATTGAGAATGGAAATGGGGAATGTGTCAAAGAGACAACAACCCGACCATAGAACAGACAACAGCAGAAGGTCACCAACAGGTCTTCAATGCAGCGAGAAATTCCCGCACCCGGAGGCGTCCTTCAGCTGGCCCCTAAACAAATATATGTACTAGTTCAGTGATAATGAACGCCATACTAAACTCCAAATTGTACACAAGAAACTAAAATCAAAAATAATACAAGACTAACAAAGGCTAGAGGCTCCTGACTTGGGACAGGCGCAAAAATGCGGCGGGGTTAAACATGTTTATGAGATCTCAACCCTCCCCCTATACCTCTAGCCAATGTAGAAAAGTAAACGCATAACAATACGCACATTAAAATTCAGTTCAAGAGAAGTCCGAGTCTGATGTCAGAAGATGTAACCAAAGAAAATAAACAAAATGACAATAATACATAAATAACAACAGACTACTAGCAGTTAACTGACATGCCAGCTCCAGACTTCAATTAAACTGATTGAAAGATTATGTCTTCATCATATGAATATCAGGCACAATCCTTCCCGTTAGGGGTTTAGTATCATACCATCATAACATATATGAGAAGAACATAACCCGTGTCATGCCAACAACTGGTTTTTAAATAAATGTGTTTAGTGCCGATGCAAAGACCCTATAAGTGAATCAATATTAACGCCAAAATATGCAATTTTTAATGACCTGACAACAGTATCGTAACTATATCCCTTCTTAATAAGTCTATTTAAAGGTTTTGTTAGCTTCAGAGGTGAATACTGACATTTTTGTGCTTTATAAAGAATATTTCCATAAAAAATTGGATGTGAAATACCTGAACGTATAAGAAGTCTGCATGTTGAGCTATATTTACGAATGATGTCCTTATACCGATGATAAAATTTAGTAAATGTTTTGACTAGTTTGTGATATCGAAAACCCTGGTGTAATAATTTTTCAGTAATACATAAATTTCTCTCGTTAAAATCTAAAACATTGTTACATACACGAGCGAATCGTACAAGTTGAGATATATAAACACCGTAAGATGGTGACAAGGGAACGTCACCATCTAAAAATGGATAATTAACGATAGGAAATGAAAAATCATCTCTTTTATCATATATTTTAGTATTAAGCTTTCCATTAATGATATAGATATCAAGATCGAGGAAAGGGCAGTGGTCATTGTTAGTATTAGCTTTATTTAAAGTAAGTTCAATATATGTTTAAAACACATACATGCTGCAGTAAAATTTGGTTAAGGTCTAAATAATTGTCAGGACTTTTCAAGCTCCATGTAACAGCACAATTACATAATTAAAATAATAATTTATGTTTATTTCTTTATTATTAACTGCTTATTTTGTGCCATAGTACATGTATTAAAGTATTTTGTGCCATAGTACATGTATTAAAGCATTTTATGATCATTTGTATGATCTGTGATATTTTCATATTTTGTAATGTTGTTTGAAAATTAAACTTTAAGGATATTTATCTGAAAACTTTGTTGTATTGAAATGTCTGCCTTTCAAAAAAATGAAAACAACACTTATAAATTTAGTGTGTCTGAAGCGCTTTTCTGGATTTACGTTCATCAGGAAACACTCAAAGCTGAATATTTGAAAGCCAAGGATGTATAAGAACCGAAGCTGTTGAAGAGCTTTATGCCCATAAAGGACTTATCTAATTTTAGAGAACTATTTTTATATCATTTATTCATTTTGAGTTATTTTCCTTTGAACAGAAAATTAATAAGTATATGGATAAAATTAAACTGTGTTTCATTTCAACATAAATTGAATATATATAGGGTTCTTTCAAATGATGAATTTAAACCTGTATTTAAATATTGGATTTTTGGACCCAGTTTTCAAGTTGGTCTAAATCAGGGTCCAAAATTAAACTTTGTTTGATTTCAACAAAAATTCAATTAATGGGGGTTCTTTGAAATGCTGAATCTAACCATGTATTTAGAGATTTTGGATTTTGGGCTCCTTTATCAAATTGGTCCACATTGAGGTCCAAAGGGTCCTAAATTAAACTTTTGTTTGATTTCATCAAAAATTGAATTCTTGGGGTTCTATGATATGCTGATTTTAACAATGTACTTAGATTTTGGATATTGGACCGTAATAGATATATGTCCAATTTCAAATTTTTCAGTTCTTTGATCACATTCATTTTGTGTCACAAACCTATGCTGTGTCAAATATTCAGTCACAATCCAAATTCAGAGCTGTTTTAAGCTTAAATGTAGTGTCCATACTTGCTCAACTGTTCAGGGTTTAACCTCTGCAGGAAATCCAGTCTGCTGTCACTCTGACAGCCTCTTGTTTTTTGATGGGGTAAGTATATTAAAAATAATACATTTTTTCGTACTTTGACAAATTGTAGTTTATATATGGCTATTTTCAAGTATGTAATAAAAAGTATGAGTCACAGAGCTACAGATTGCAAATTTGTCAGACTTTGTATAGATTATACATGTAAAAAGCTCTTTTGTGAGAATAGATAAACAGCTGCGCCATGAGTGCATGATACGCCCGTCCCTTTTTGTCGAAAATTCGACTTTTGTGGAAAAAGCAAGACATATCGATCATACATTCCATTGTCGTCATTGTTGTCGTCGTCGTACGCGTCCACAAATATTCACTCTGTGGTTAAAGTTTTTGAAATTTTAATAACTTTCTTAAACTATCCTGGATTCCTACCAAACTTGGACAGAAGCTTGTTTATGATCATAAGATAATATTCAAAAGTAAATTTTGTAAAAAAAAAAATCCATTTTTTCCGTATTTTACTTATAAATGGACTTAGTTTTTCTGCCAGGAAACATTACATTCACTCTGTGGTTAAAGTTTTTGAAATTTTAATAACTTTCTTAAACTATCCTGGATTTCTACCAAACTTGGAAAGAAGCTTGTTTATGATCATAAGATAGTATCCAGAAGTAAATTTTGTTAAAAAAGAATTCCATTTTTTCTGTAATTTACTTATAAATGGACTTAGTTTTTCTGCCAGGAAACATTACATTCACTCTGTGGTTAAAGTTTTTAAAATTTTAATAACTTTCTTAAACTATCCTGGATTTGTACCAAACTTGGACAGAAGCTTGTTTATGATCAAAAGCTAGTATCTAGACGGAAATTTTGTTAAAATTTTGTTCCATTTTTTCCGTATTTTACTTATAAATGGACTTAGTTTTTCTTCCAGTTAACATTGCATACAGTCTGCAGTTTAAGTTTTTAAAACATTTATTAGATTCATAAACTATCCTGGATTTTTACCAACCTGGACAGAAGCTACTTACAATCAAAATATAGTAAAGAGAGGAATATTTTTATTAATTTTTTTCCTCATTTTTGTTGAGCCTGCGATTAACAGCAAAAGTAGGCGAGACACTGGGTTCCGCGGAACCCTTACGAATTTTTTTTAAAGAATACAGTTCAATAACTTCTCAATGTCATTTCAGAAATTTATGAAAAACAAAGGGGAGGTTAGCTTAATAGATATATACCAGTCAACAAAGTTTAATGAAAACTGCTCAAAGCACTTTAAAGATATTGTCAGAAAACTGGAAAATCGCCCCCTTTTCATGAAAAAATCCCATAACTCAGAAACGTAAAATCTAAAATTTATAAAAATCGAAAGGGAGCATATGTCAATAGATATAAAGGATTCACCAAACTTTCATGAAAACTGCTGAAAGCATTTTTGAGTTGTTGTCCGAACACCGGAAAATCCCCCTTTTTTTAATGAATAAAACCCCATAACTCGGAAACATAAAATCTAAAATGAATAAAAATCGAAAGGGAGTTCATGTGTCAATAGATTTAAACAATTCACCAAAGTTGCTTGCAAATTGGTGAAAGTGTTTTTGAGTTATTATCTGAAAACTGGAAAATTCCCGTTTTTAGCTCACCGGACCCGAAGGGCCCCATGTGAGCTTATGCCATCACTTGGCAACCGTCGTCGTCGTCCGTCGTCGTCGTAAACTATTTCAAAAATCTTCTCCTCTGAAACTACTGGGCTAAATACCTTCAAACTTTAACTAAATGTTCCTTAGGGTATCTAGTTTATAAATTGTATCTGAAGTTTTGATCCATCGACAAACATGGCCGCCATGGCTAAAAATAGAACATAGGGGTCAAATGCAGTTTTTGGCTTATATCTCAAAAACTAAAGCTTTTAGAGCAAATCTGACATGGGGTAAAATTGTTCAATTGGTCAAGATCTATCAGCTCCGAAATTTTCAGATGAATTGAACAACCCATTGTTGGGTTGCTGCCACCGAATTGGTAGTTTTTAACAAAATTTTGCAGTTTTTATACGACCGCAAAAAAATTTTGCGGTCATATATTGGTATGACGTTGGCGTCGTTGTCGTCGTCCGAAGACACATTGGTTTTCGCACTCTAACTTTAGTTTAAACTTTAAGTGAATGGATCTCTATGAAATTTTACCATAAGGTTCAATACCACAAAAGGAAGGTGGGGATTGATTTTGGGGGTTATGGTACCAACAGTTAAGGAATAAGGGGCCAAAAAGGGGCAAAAAATAAGCATTTTTGTAACTTCCAGACATAACTTGTGTTCAAGTGTATGGATCTCTCTGAAATTGTACTGCAAGGTACCATACCACAAAGGGAAAGCTGGTTTGAGTTTGGGGGTAATTGCCCTAAACGTTTTGGAATTTGGGGCCAAAAAGGGGCCAAAAAACAAGCATTTTTCTAGTTTCCAGACAATAACTTGTGTTCAAGTGTATGGATCTCTCTGAAATTGTACTGCAAGGTACCATACCACATAGGGAAGGCTGGGATTGAGTTTGGGGGTTATGGTACCAACAGTTAAGGAATTAGGGACCAAAAGGGGGCCAAAAATAAGCATTTTTGTAACTTCCAGACATAACTTTTGTGTTAGTGTATGGATCTCTCTGACATTGTACCACAAGGTTTCATATCACAAAGGGAATGCTGGGATTGATTTTGGGGGTAATTGCCTCCAAATTTTAGGAATAAGGGGCCAAAAAGGGGCAAAAAACAAGCATTTTTCTAGTTTCATGACAATAACTTGTGTGTAAGTGTATGGATTTCTCTGACATTGTACCACAAGGTTCCATATCACAAAGGGAATGCTGGTATTGATTTTGGGGGTAATTGCCTCCAAATTTTAGGAATTAGGGGCCAAAAAGGGGAAAAAAACAAGCATTTTTCTAGTTTCATGACAATAACTTGTGTGTAAGTGTATGGATCTTTATGAAATTGTACTACAAGGTTCCATATCACAAAGGGAAAGTTGGAATTGAGTTTGGGGGTAATTGGCCAAAACGTTTAGGAATAAGGGGCCAAAAATAAGTATTTTTCTAGTTTCCAGACAATAACTTGTGTTCAAGTGTATGGATTTCTCTGACATTGTACCACAAGGTTCCATATCACAAAGGGAATGCTGGTATTGATTTTGGGGGTAATTGCCTCCAAATTTTAGGAATTAGGGGCCAAAAAGGGGAAAAAAACAAGCATTTTTCTAGTTTCATGACAATAACTTGTGTGTAAGTGTATGGATCTTTATGAAATTGTACTACAAGGTTCCATATCACAAAGGGAAAGTTGGAATTGAGTTTGGGGGTAATTGGCCAAAACGTTTAGGAATAAGGGGCCAAAAATAAGTATTTTTCTAGTTTCCAGACAATAACTTGTGTTCAAGTGTATGGATCTCTCTGAAATTGTACTGCAAGGTACCATACCACAAAGGAAAGGCTGGGATTGATTTTGGGAGTAATTCCCTCAAAATTTTAGGAATTAGGGGCCATAAAGGGGCAAAAAAACAAGCATTTTTCAAGTTTCAGGACAATTACTTGTGTGTAAATGTATGGATCTTTATGAAATTGTACTGCAAGGTTCCATATCACAAAAGGAAAGCTGGTTTGAGTTTGGGGGTAATTGCCCTAAATGTTGTGGAATTTGGGGCCAAAAAGGGGCCAAAAAACAACCATTTTTCTAGTTTCCAGACAATAACTTGTGTTCAAGTGTATGGATCTCTCTGAAATTGTACTGCAAGGTACCATACCACAAAGGGAAGGCTGGGATTGAGTTTGGGGTAGATGAATCATAAGGGGTTTCAAAAAATTTGGTGGGGGGGGATTTTTTTTTTTTTTTTTCTTTAAAATTTTCCATTTTAAATTGGTTATTTCTGATTTATATATAAAAGCAAATAATAATGATATGGTTTGAATAGGTAGATTAAAAAAATTTAAGTTCTTAGACCACATTCATTCTGTGTCAGAAACCTATGCTGTGTCAAATATTTAATTACAATCCAAAATCAGTGCTGTATCAAGCTTGAATGTTGTGTCCATACTTGCCCCAACTGTTCAGGGTTCGACCTCTGCGGTCGTATCAAGCTGCGCCCCAGTGGAGCATTTTATTTGTTATTATTTTGAATATTATTTGTATCCATCGACAAACATGGCCGCCATGGCTAAAAATAGAACATAAGGGTCAAATGCAGTTTTTGGCTTATATCTCAAAAACTAAATCTTTTAGAGCAAATGTGACATGGGGTAAAATTGTTTAATTGGTCAAGATCTATCGTCCCTGAAATTTTCAGATGAATCGAACAACCCATTGTTGGGTTGCTGCCACCGAATTGGTAGTTTTAACAAAATTTTGCAGTTTTTTGTTATTATTTTGAATATTATTATAGATATATATAAACTGTAAGCAGCAATAATGTTCAGCAAAGTAAGATCTACAAAAAAGTTAATATGACCATAATTGTCAATTGACCCCTTAAGGAGTTATTGCCCTTTAAAGACAATTTTACTCAATTTGTTCATCAAGTTTGCTATCATTTAAAAATCTTCTCCTCTGAAACTACTGGACCAATTACCTTCAAACTTTAATAAATGTTCCTTAGGGTATCTTGTGTATAAATTGTATCCGAAGTTTGTTTCCATCAACAAACATATCCGCCATGGCTAAAAATAGAACATAAGGGTCAAATGCAGTTTTTGGCTTACATCTCAAAAACTAAATCTTTTAGAGCAAATGTGACATGGGGTAAAATTGTTTAATTGGTCAAGATCAATCGGCCCTGAAATTATCAGATGAATCGAACAACCCATTGTTGGGTTGCTGCCACCGAATTGGTAGTTTTAACAAAATTTTGCAGTTTTTTGTTATTATTTTGAATATTATTATAGATCTACATTAACTGTAAGCAGCAATAATGTTCAGCAAAGTAAGATCTACAAAAAAGTTGATATGACCAAAATTGTCAATTGACCCCTTAAGGAGTTATTGCCCTTTAAAGACAATTTTACACAATTTGTTCATCAAGTTTGCTAACATTTAAAAATCTTCTCTGAAATACAGGTGAGCGATTCAGGCTCTTGAGAGCCTCTTGTTTAATGAATAAAACCCCATAACTCGAAAACTTAAAATCGAAAATTTATAAAAAATGAAAGGGAGCTCACATCAATAGATATAAACAATTCACCAAAGTTTCATGCAGATTGAGTAATTGTCCGACATGTTGACGATGGACAGACAGACGGTAGGACAACGGTATACCATAATATACCATCATAGAATTTTCAGCTAATGGGTACATGCAAAACTCACTTTCCCCCTTTAAATTTTGTTGTTGGAATTTTTTTTCCCACCGGAAACCCCCACCCCATATATTCTATGACACCAATTAAAGAGTAGATTAAAGCAAAATCCATTAACAATTATTTGGATAATTGGTGTTTATATAAAGGATTATCTCAGTTTTAGTCTTAAGATAGGTTTTCCACTTTTTGTACCTCTAGATCATGTTGGCCTCATTTTCAACTTAGTTTGGGATATACGTCATCTATTTTGCTACTTTCAGATCAATAGCAGTGCACTTATGTCGTCAGATATTTTCATTACGTTTTGATTGGATTTTCATATTTTAAATTTATAAGTACATGTATATACAACAATTAATAATGAATACCATATAATCCCCAGAGGCACTGGCAACAAAAGGAGAGAGGTGGGGATGGTGGAGGAAATTTAAAATATGAAAATCCAATCAAAACGTAATGAAAATATCTGACGACATAAGTGCACTGCTATTGATCTGAAAGCAGCAAAATAGATGACGTATATCCCAAACTAAGTTGAAAATGAGGCTAACATGATCTAGAGGTACAAAAAGGGGAAACCCTATCTTAAGACTAAAACTGAGATAATCCTTTATATAAACATCAATTATCCAAATAATTGTTAATTTATATTCATCCTTAAACTTGACAGAGAGCGAAATAACTTTATTGTTGAAGACTGTATTTGACCTTAATAATGTCTTATGTTTCCAAGACAAAACTATCTCACTGATGTATACCTTGCATCTCCTTTGATATCCAGTATTGTGATAAGTGACCAAGTATATATGTGTTGTTTTTCAATGTGGAATAATTGTATCCTCAGACTAAATAAAGATCCAGTGCTAATAAAACTATTTATTAAAACTAATATATAATATGAAAATAGAAATATTACATTGGAAAAACTGGGGACTAACAGCTGCATACACATAATAAACATTAAGAGTTATCCCCCTTTTAACATATAAATGAAAATTAATATACAGAAAACTTGGGGGATAAGATAAAATTTGATGATAAAAGTATACAATTTTATCGAAAAGTCCAAATACAGATGCATAGATATAAACAATTCACCAAAGTTTCATTCAGATTGAGTAATTGTCCGACATGTTGACAATGGACAGACAGACGGACGGACAACGGTATACCATAATACGTCCCGTAAAGGGGCGTATAAAAAAAATAAAAGATTAAAGTTTTAAAATAAAATATGAGAAGATAGCACTTATAGTTTATAATTTCTCCTTTTATTGCCAGTACAACAGTTTAAGACAAGGAAATTGATGAAACTAACTGATTTTGAGCTTGTTGAATTACTCTTGGGCTGGTATGAATATACCTAGTATAACAATCTGATGACCACCTGCCTAATGTTTTAATCAAGTGGTCTTCTAATCTTACTTCCTGTGCGGTTGTTGCTGCTCCAATTCTGAAAGAATGTCCATTATAATTTTTGCTTTGAAGACCTAAATTGTCTAAAATAATTTTGACATGTTTGATGAAAAATTGTCTACTTAAAGGATTGCCATCATCAGAGACAAACAGAGCATCAGATGTAATACTTGACATTTTTCTCCGAAGAGACCAATAATTTTTAACAGCAATGCAAGGACAAATAAAATGTCCACTTTTGTATAAGGGTATAGTCACACCCTGTCTGAAAGGATCTGTTTTAGATTTTTTCAAATGTAACAAAATGTGATCTTCAAAAATTTCTAAATCACCAACACACAAATGTGTTTCCGAATCAAAATTGCTTAATATAGTGAACTCTCCACAACGCAAAAAAGCAAAAAAAAAAGCTACAACACAAGCTGCCTCTCACATTACATTGTTAAAAAGACTGAAAAAATTGCTTCTCAATAGCATAACCATTTTGTACAACAAAGACATAGTAATTGGCAATCAAGGCCTTTTAACACAACCTTTCTGCTTCTTTTTTAAACCATTTAAAATTGTTTGTAAACATAATAATGGCTTGCCATATTGAATTAAAGGACTAAATCCTGAATATTGCAGATAATACTATCTTATACCACATAAATACAGTTTAATTGTGCTATATTTTAAACTTTTATGTTCATTGCAAAAGGCAACAAATCGCATTTAAATAACAAAGTTTCTGAAACAGGCGGCATTTCATTTGAAGTCCAGAATGATCCCTGCAATAAGGAGAACTTCTTATATAGATCAAAACCTGTAGTATAATGCGATCTTGTACTATCAGCTACTGAATATTTCCATAACGTGTCTACTGAGCTGTCCAAAGAATGTCTGAAAGCTTTGGGCAAGGAGTGGCTGTTACTTCTGCTAAAGGTGCTAAAAGTCTGAACTTGTTCATCTGAAAACGAGACAATGCATCAGCAATTTCATTAGATTTTCCTGGTAAATGTTCACTATAGACAGCAAAGTTATAAGTTGCAGCACACATTGTAAGTTTACGCATTAATTTCATAATGTTTGTTTCTTTCGATCGACCTTTAGCAATAATGTAGAATGTTGCTAAATTGTCACAGTAAAAAAGAATCCTTTTACCACACCACTCCTTACCCCATAGAACAGCTGCAACAACTATAGGATAAAGTTCCAAAAAGGCCATAGAAGCAGCAAAGTCGGATTTGCATGGTAAATTTTCAGGCCAACGGTCACAAAACCATTTATGCTGGTAATATCCACCAAATCCTATCGAAGAGGACACATCTGTATAAAGCATCATATCTGCTGCTTTAGTTAAAGTCTTTTCATAAAAGAAATTGATGCCATTCCAATTTTTTAAAAAAGATAACCACATGTATAAATCAGCTTTGCACTCTTTGTTTAAATGAACATGATAAAAACTCTCTTTGACAGATGACATTAACTTGTACAAATAACTAACAAAAGAGCGTCCTGGAAGAATAACTCTAGTTGCAAAATTTAAATGTCCAAGCAACTGTTCAAGTTCTTTCCTAGTACAGGACTTTTTACTTAAAATTAAAGTTATAAAATCTGTAATTCTTATCACTTTGTCTTGAGGCAATCTAGCTTGCATATATACAGTGTCTAATACAATGCCTAAATATTCTAACACACAAGTAGGACCAACAGTCTTTTTCTTTGATAGAGGAAAACTCAATTTGTTAAAAATTAAAGAACGTAAAGCCATTGTTCTTTCTCCACACTCAGTAGGCCTATCAACTGTTAAAAAATCATCTAAGAGGTGAAAAATTACATTAATGTTATAATTATTTTTGGCTATCCAACATAATTATACTTCTTGACAACATATCAAATAATTTGGGACTAGATCGACAACCAAAAGGAAGTCTTACATAATGATAATAAAAATTGTCTCATTTAAAACAAAATAAATGCCATTGGGTAGGTAAAATAGCCAACTGTTTGAACGCATCGCAGACATCTACCTTACAACAGATACTATTTAAACCATATTCTTGAATTGCATTGATTGCATCATCAACTTTAATGTAACTAAGTGAACATAAATCTTTGTCTATCAAATCATTCACATTATCATGATCACAGCTGTTGTGAGGCGAGGAAAGATCCAATATAAGTCTTTTCTTAAAAGAATATTTATGTACTGCTATACCGATTGGACACTTTTTTTACATGTAAAAAATCGCCCCTGAAAAACATCCTCCTCTTTCCCCCACAGAAATTCAAAAGTTGTTCCCTTACTTGTGAAAACAAAAATTGCAAATGCTGACCTCGTACAGGCGTAGGATAAGATTAGATAAGATAAAAAATACCTGGTAGTTTATTTAAGTGTCGCATATTGATATATAATAAAATTACAAAACAACATCATAAAAAAGGGATCAATACCCAGCCTATAAAGACTTACGAGACACTGTATATACAAATAAAAGCTATAATAATAATACTAAGGGAAAATATTTTTTTACCAAAATGCATAGTCATGTTTACATCATTTAAAATTGATTGAATATGTACATGTGATTATAAACTATCTATTCATGAACGCTTCTTATGTGGAACTTAATAATATAAATCAACAATAAAACAAAAGAATTATCATTACAGTTAAATTTATTTAAAGGGGCATTAGCTACGAGATATAAAAAAATTAAATTATGATTTTTTTTGTTCAATCATTAATGAAAGTGATTTAGTGAAGTAATAATTCGCATTCAGCAGCCTGTTTGGTTCAATTTTGTCAAATTAAGGTAAGAAACATCGCTGGTAAATTATTCACTTGCAAGTGAACAATTCCACCTCATTGAATCCGTATTCATGTGACCTTCTATTTAACCCTTGGCCTAGAGATTGGTTACGCATGTACAGCTATTAAATGGAAAAGAAGGTCAACATTGAAAGTGAAACAAGGGAAAACCATTTGGTTGACTGAATCGATCCAGAAAAACTCATTCTTCTACAGGTAAAAACTATTATTAACATATTTTTTTTAACATATAATATGAAATCAAACAGACCTAGAAAAATCCAATTGCACGAGTTCGCAATCTATTTATATCTATGTTTATGTTTATATCGGGTTATATGACCGTCGGCAGTCTTCGGAGGTCACCTCGGTTGTTAATTATATGGCGTCTAGACTAAAATACACACGAAATGTTGAACATACTATCGAGTCTTATGCATCGGTAATTGTTTATTTTAGACTTTTTATAATTTGGATATGCGTATAAGTCGAATATAAGAATTTGAGTCAAATCGGTGGACATGAATTTGACAGCTAATGCCCCTTTAAAGATAGATTAAGACAATTTTTCAAGAGACAGAAGAAAACACGTCCGTCTACCTGAATTACATAGACTAGTAGGCAAGCACCTTTGGTGCGGAGATTTAGATGGAATGGCGGACCAGTTTAACAAGTCTCTTGACTAATCAGACTGAGATTCTTCAATAGAACGGCTCTGACCGGCTGTCTATGAACAAAGTGTAGTAGTCAGTCGAGGACCAGCTTAATTATTTTACGTATACTTCGTTTGCTAGCATTCCAGCCTAACGTTTATGATACTTTGTTTATTGCATACATCGAGTACGTCCTTATGCTGCCTTATACCACCTTCATCTTTCAGATCCATATGCTAGCATTCTGACCTCGTGTATGCTGAACATTGGTTCAAAATATCGATCCATTTCTATCAGAGCTGTACATGCATTAAAACCAGGAATATATGATGATGTGTAAGACACCCAAAACAGGGGTTACTCGCTAAAATTGTTTGCACCTAGGCTTGTCACAGAAAATCAATTACATCCCCTAAAAATAACAAATTTCCCCCAAAATCACCCCAAAAAAATACCTGTTGAATTTAACCTAAAGAAAATACCTCCACAGAAAATTTCTGGTATGCTCTATTTTGGGTTAAAATATTATTTTAATAAGGAAAAATAAAGCAATTAAAAAACATAAAATGTGCATTTAAAAAAAAAAATTCTAGGAACATTTTGTTGGTTACAAGATTGTTGGTTTTTTTCTGTATTTTTGTTCTAATAGGCATCAAACGGGAGAATTGCATATGGACGGATAGGCTGGATTGCCACTAGAAAAGGAGGGTATAATGGACAGGGGAAAATTTATCCTTGCAACGGGGCGTCTTCGGCCAGTCATAAGAGCTGTTTAAAGGGTTCTTAAACTTTTTAACGTGCAAAGAGCGTGGCATCTCCCAAAACGAGTCACCATTTACTTCCCATCCAAAAGACCCGTTCCGAGATGGAGAAGCTATGTCCTTATTTTATATCCAATGGTTTCCTCTATGGAATAATCACGCCGGAACTGAGTCCCATATCTCAAGGTTTGAAGAAAATGTTTTAATGAACAAGCTTTACAGAATAGATAAAAAAATTATGCTAATAGACGATGAGCTTTAAAAAAAACTTGTTTCTATGATAATTTTGAGCAATATTATAGGGATGTCTAATAAAATTTAGGTCCCATCTTTTGGTAAAAGTGATATTTTCATTCACTTTTTAAATCAATTATTGATTAAGTACGAAACATGAAACATAATTCACGGACATAAATACTGAAAACTATTCTGATGAAGCTAAGATTTCATATTTTGTTTCCTTTTTTGAAATTTTACATTTCATTTATTATTCATTCATTATTTACTGGAGTCTGGCCAGATAATAACCCTTCTATAACCTCTTTTTTGAGCCGGTCTCTCATATGTGACAATGATTACAAAGACGTGGTCGAAGGGAGTTATAATATTTCCAGTCGCTCGCTGTTATATTTTATATAGGAAAACAACGCGCATGCTTTTTTCTTAGGTAATAAATATTTAAACTTTGTAAGATCATTTTTTTTACAATTTTTGATTCAGCCATGCTGGATCTATGCGATCACTCTGGTTTTGGAGATGGTGCAGAATACTAAGTTGAAGACATATCATGAAACTAATTATGTGTTTTTATGACTTGCAGAAACTTTTTACACCATTTTAATCATCAACTGCCAACTTTTGACATGTTATTTGCCCTTAAATTAAGAAAAGATTGGTCGAACAACCCGTTTATTTTAGATATACACTTGCATATAGTTCCTTTGTAAATCAAAATTTATAATGATTTACTATTTATGAATTAATTTGAAAAAGTATTTGTACATCAATTGAATCAGTTGATAAAAAATTTGAAAGTATTTTATTAGTATCTTATGGTTGTGTAAGTTATTGTTCAATGAAATTTGGGTCAACAAGTGTATTAATATATCTAAGTTGATTCCCACACTTTTTTGAAATGGTATTACTCCAATTCTTTCCATAGGCAAGTAAGAGTCAGTATGATTATCAACTGTCATGATTTTCAAATAATTACACTCAAAGGTGTAAATATTAATTGGAAACAACCCCAGTCTTAATTCACCACAGTTAATATCTCATGACCTGTTACATAATTAAATAGACACAATTTATTACACGCCTAACTGAATACACACATTTTTGACCTCAGTAGTAAACCTACAAATGTATTATTTATTTTGATCTACACTACATTAAAATATTCTGTTAATTTTGCTAGCTAGCTGAATGATTAATCAGATGTGTATTTTTTTTCAAAGAAAAGACGAAAAATGAAAAAAATTATGTATAAAAAATGCAAGCAAATTTTATTTCACTTGTAAAATCAGTTTCATTTTCATCTGACATAAGTCAATAATCAAGTTCTAATTAATAAGTTACAATTAGCAGACATGTGGTTGAAACAATAAACAAAATTGCATATCTCTTACCTGAGCATTTTCTGCAATAAAATTTATTTGTTTGTTCTACATTTATATCCCATTATATTGCTATTTAACAGTAAATGGAAATATCTCAGCATTAGGTAATTGTAGATTCAAGATTCAATATTTTATTATTGTACATTTAAATTTGAATACAGGAAATGTATTTTTATGCCCCCGCTGTAGCGGAGGGGGCATTAAGTTTTACCCTTGCCCGTCTGTACGTACGTACGTCCCAAAATTGGTTTCCCTTCTCTAACTTGAGTTTGCCTCAACCAAATGTTAGGAAACTTATACGCAATGCTTATTACCACAAAACACAGATCACGTTTGTATTTTGGTGGTGTCACTTTAACCGTTCTAGAGTTATGCCCCTATATAAATGGAAAAATTGCAAATTTTTTAGTTTCCGTTCTCTAACTTAAGTTTGCCTCAACCAAATGTTATGAAACTTATATACACAATGCTTATTACCATTAAACACAGATCAAGTTTGAATTTTTGTGGTGTCACTTAAATGGTTCTAGAGTAATGCCCCTTTATAGATGGAAAAAATGCAAATTTTAGTTTCCGTTCTCTAACTTAAGTTTGCCTCAACCAAATATTATGAGACTAACACACAATGCTTATTACCATAAAACTCAGATCAAGTTATAATTTGGGTAGCGTCACTTTTACCGTTCTTCAGTTATGTCCCTTTATAACTATATAATATACAAGCGGGGGCATCATCTGTGTCCACGTGTGGACACAATCCACATTTATTTCTTAATGAAGATGGACACCAATTCAGATTGAATTTTAGTGGTGTCACTTAAATGGTTCTAGAGTAATGCCCCTTTATAGATGGAAAAATTGCAAATGTTTTAGTTTCCGTTCTCTAACTTAAGTTTGCCTCAACCAAATATTATGAGACTTACACATAATGCTTATTACCATAAAACTCAGATCAAGTTATAATTTGGGTAGCGTCACTTTTACCGTTCTTCAGTTATGTCCCTTTATAACTATATAATATGCAAGCGGGGGCATCATCTGTGTCCACGTGTGGACACAATCCACATTTATTTCTTAATGAAGATGGACACCAATTCAGATAAAAAATAGTTATTATTTTTTTTTATTTTTGTAGTAGAGAAAGTGCATCTACAACAAATATATTACTTGTTTGACGATTTCCCTTTCCATTCTTGTCAATACCATTAAATTGCAAATATTTATAAAAAAAAAATCTGACAGAGTCTAAAATTGAAATATCAACATATATATCAATATTTGCATCAATATTGCAAAATTCCCTACCTTTGGACATTAACATAGAAATTTTACAGTAAGATTGGAAATGAAAAGAGAAAAATAATTTTGAAAACAGTAGACTCAGAAAGAATATCAGACTAGCTCTGAATATGGCTGGATCACAACATCGACGATGCTTTGATTGTCGAACTAGTAAACCTTGAAATTATCAGTTATTCAAAGCAATAATTGAAATGGTTTATCAAGCGCACATCTGAAGACATTTTTTTGTTATTAAAGACTATGAATTTTCACGTTATTCCAATTAAAATAAAGTTAAAAAAAATTACAGCCAATAAAACTTCAATATCTCTTACTTTTCACGATTTTGAGCCTCTCTCAAATGCAGATGTTGGTCCAAGTTTGCCTAAACGAAAACGAACAAATGAGCTCGGTGAACATTGTTTACCGAATTCATCAAATGACAAGTAAAGTCCTTTCTAACTGTTTTATAGTCAATTCTTATTTTGTGTTTTTACACCACCGTCTTGGGTTGGGTATAGAATTGACTTGCAAACATTTTAGACCCCGCAGCATTTTTTACCGGTATTCTTGACAAGGGCGGACCCATAATTTGCTAAGGGAGGTGTCACCAATACTGACTTTCAAACGTTTCACTTTTCTTTGACAATAAAGATCATATATATATTATTTTTAGGTAGCAACAAAGCATATGGTAACCCGTGGTTTACAAAATTGATTCAAATTTAATTTGTCTTTGATGTCTGCGAGCAAAAGTGTAAACCCATGAAATTCTTAGTGTAAACATAATGCAAGTGCAAACCAAAAGGGTTGCCTGAGTTATAGAAAAATGGTCATCCCTTGGTCTTTTTCCGAACGGCAGTAAAACGCTTATCAAAGTGGGGCGTCCGTTTGTCTGTGTGGGATGTATAAATTCCCAGCCACGTCTGGTCAGAATTGGGACGTTTTACAATGGTAGTCCAACCCCTAAAATTTATCCCGAGCAACCCTTATTATAGGACCTACATATTGATTTTATTGTTAATCTGTTCACGTCCTGAACATGCATAAAATGTTTGACATTGGACACTAAAAAAACAACAAACCATTCAATCATAATGCATGTGCATAAGTGATAATCCATTAAGTCGTTTCTGTCCTATTCAGTTTTTAAGTTGAACAATGTTCAGGAACCTGAGCTTCCTAATTAAACGCTGACTTCCTTTTTTTTTGGCCCTCCCCCTTTTTTCCAAAATTCGTTATTTTTTCGTTTTCTATTAATTTCAATTGTTTTCGCGTTTTTCTGTATTATAAGAACATAAATATACTACAAATAACTTGTATTTGTTATTGACTATCAATTCCAAGTTTACTATCCACAGCGGTCACTGATATATAATATAGAGAGAACGAAAAAATTACGGATTTTGGAAAAAAGGGGGAGGGACAAAAAAGATTGTCCTGTCCCCAAGTATCTATGGCTTTTGCAATTCTTTACGGTGCATCGCCATGAAGTATAGGGGATATTTCAAAGCGAAGCACCGTAAAGAATTTCAAAGGCAGGATAAACGTGTTGTATCGATATGGAAAGGAAATCCATCGTTCACTTTATATTTTTTAAGATGTGCGTTGACGCAACTTCACAAAATGACTTAATTTATATTCAGTAAAATTAGGAAAAAGAATACTATTTAGTCTTCAATATTCGCAATAAGAATGGAGAATGGAAACGCAGAATGTGTCAAAGAGACAATAACCCGACCAAAGAGCAGAACACAGCCCAAGGCCACCAATGGGTCTTCAACGCAACGAGAACATCCCGCACCTGGAGGAGGGCTTCAGCTGGTCCCTAAACAATAATGTATACTAGTTCAGCGAAAGGACGCCACACTAAACTCCGAAACATACAAATGAACCAAAAATAAAAAAACACATAAGACACAAAAGACAGGTGCAAAAATGCGGCGAGGTTAAACATGTTTTGTGAGATCTCAAACCTGCCCCTATACCTCTAGCCAATGTGGAATAAACAAACACACAGTTGAGTTAGATTTTTTATAGGCCACCGTAAGTTACATGTATGTCTTTTAAGAGCTAACGGGATTTCTCATGATCACTTAAGGATAATGTACCATTTTCTTGTTTCAATGCTAAACATATGGAAATTTTATAAAACAAATCTCTGCCTTTCCGCTTGTTCTCCTAAATTTGGCAATTCGGTGCTTAATAGGCAGAGGATTGTTGCATGCAGTGCTAGCAATGATTTCCCTGAAACAAGAATATAAATAAAGATATTGGTTAAAACAAGTATAAAAATGGACTTATTCAAATACACCTTCTATGGTGCGCTCGACTTTAGTGACTCAGCACAATGTTTTTATACGACCGCAAAAAAAATTTGCGGTCGTATATTGGTATGACGTTGGCGTCGTCGTCGTCGTCGTCCGAAGACACATTGGTTTTCGCACTCTTTAGTTTAAGCGAACGGATCTCTATGAAATTTTACCATAAGGTTCAATACCACAAAAGGAAGGTTGGGATTGATTTTGGGGGTTATGGTACCAACAGTTAAGGAATTAGGGGCCAAAAACGGGGCCAAAAATAAGCATTTTTGTAACTTCCAGACATAACTTGTATGTTAGTGTATGGATCTCTCTAACATTGTACCACAAGGTTTCATATCACAAAGGGAATGCTAAGATTGATTATGGGGGTAATTGCCTCAAAATTTTAGGAATTAGGGGCCAAAAAAGGGGCAAAAAACAAGCATTTTTCTAGTTTCATGACAATAACTTATGTGTAATTGTATTGATCTTTCTGAAATTGTACTACAAGGTTCCATATCACAAAGGGAATGCTAAGATTGATTATGGGGGTAATTGCCTCAAAATTTTAGGAATTAGGGGCCAAAAAAGGGGCAAAAAACAAGCATTTTTCTAGTTTCATGACAATAACTTATGTGTAATTGTATTGATCTTTCTGAAATTGTACTACAAGGTTCCATATCACAAAGGAAAAGCTGGAATTGAGTTTGGAGGTAATTGCCCAAAATGTTCAGGAATTAGGGGCCAAAAAGGGGCAAAAAAAAAGGCATTTTTCTAGTTTCAGGACAATAACCTGTGTGTAAGTGTATGGATCTTTATAAAATTGTACTACGAGGTTCCATATCACAAAGGGTAAGCTGGGTTTGAGTAGGGGGTAATTGCTTTAAACGTTTAGGAATTTGGGGCCAAAAAGGGGCAAAAAAAAACAAGCATTTTTCTAGTTTCCAGACAATAACTTGTGTTCAAGTGTATGGATTTCTCTGAAATTGTACTGCAAGGTACCATACCACAAAGGGAAGGCTGGGATTGAGTTTGGGGGTGATGAATCATGAGGGGGTTCAAAAAATTGGGGGGGGGTTTCTTTTTTTCCTTTTTTTTTTCTTTAAAATTTTCCATTTTAAATTGGTTATTTCTGATTTATATATAAAAGCAAATAATAATGATATGGTTTGAATAGGTAAATTAAAAAAAAATAAGTTCTTATACCACATGCATTCTGTGTCAGAAACCTATGCTGTGTCAAATATTTAATCACAATCCAAATTCAGTGCTGTACCAAGCTTGAATGTTGTGTCCATACTTGCCCCAACTGACTAGGTTCGACCTCTGCGGTCGTATCAAGCTGTGCTCAGCGGAACATTTTATTTGGATTGGAAAGGCTGTTAAGGACTTTTTGTAGACAATAAACGCTAAAAGAATTGGCTTTAATTGCCACCAAATCCCCATTTTCGATAAAATGCAATGAAACAATTAACAGTATTGCTTTTAACAACGTTTCCTTTTTATTCGGTATATTTACTGTTTTGATATTGTAGCACTAATTTCATGATACACAGGCCTACAGAAGGGTGTCATTTACCTGAATATAATTTGTAAGATTCAATTTGAAAAAATGTAAAGCTGTCTAAATTGTATATTCTGCTATGTCTCAACTCCGTGGTACACGGTGTGTTCGATTAATGCATGCAAAATTCATTTGACAAATACAATGTTTTCGCAACGAATCGTTCAGTATAAAGAATTGTACCCGCTATTTTCAGTCATTCAGTGACAAGGTCGTGCATTTTTTTAATATTTGCCTATAAAAATATCAAATATTTAAAAGACCTTGCAGTAAGAAATGAGTAATACAGCAAAGAATATATTGACGCAAAATATTCGAAGAATAAATATTATATTGGAATTTCCTTAAAATTGTAAATTCTGCTATGTCTCAACTCCGTGGTACACGTTGTATTCGATTAGAACGCGTCAACGTCCGGATTCATTTGTATCGGGGTTATACGGGGGTGTTCATGGGGAGATCAATAGCTTTTAAAAATGTTTTAAGCATTTACGGCAGTGATTTTCAATCATGTCCAAGATGTACCCAGATGTCGATATCGGCAATGTCGACACGATATCGAATCGATATCGATTTTTGCTTAAGACATCCATGACAAACCCAGACATACCAGATGTCGATATGTCGGAGGCAGGGTAACAGTCGTTTTTATAAAGACTGATATGTCGGATGTTACAATGGACATTGCGATGGAGTTTACAGAAAAACTTAACTTATTTGGACTGAGTAAAACTTGAGGAGTATAGGGACGCCACAGAGAATATGGAAAATAATTTGTGCCCTTCAAAGAAACAGAAAACAGTTTACATTGATAGTTTAGAGTGGTAAAGATCTAATAACAAACATTATCATTTGTACATTGGATTTGTATTTATATTTTGATCACTATATATGTTCAAAATATATGAATACTTGACACGAAATAAAACTATTTAATTGAAAAACAGAATATGTATATATGTTACTAAATAGATTTTTTAATCCATTATGAAAAAAATGTTTTAGAAAAGAAATAATACAAGTGACCACAAGTATTACTTTCTCTCACAATGTTTATTGAAAAAATTAAAGGACAGTTCTTTTAATTATAATAGAGATTACAACAGAAAAGAGACATTAACCAGTGGCACATCAATTATTAGTTGTAATTGCTTTGAACTAGCTTTCGGTAACTGCTACTACTTTCAGATCTGTACCTTGTTTCTTTTGTGTTTTTTAAGGTGTTTATATGCTTGGTATTGATTTGATGAGTTAGACCTTTTTAATTGATCGTATATATATATGTCGTACTGTAACACCACTGACCCCCCTTTTTTTGGGAAAAAAGGGGGGTGGGGGTCGGCTCCTGCAAACATGATTTATCCCGCCGCATTCTGTAAGTGTCTATACCAAGTCAGGAGCCTGTAATTTAGTGATTGTTGTTTGTTTATGTTTATTGTTTTAAACATGAATTAGGCCGTTTGTTTTCCCGTTCGAATTGTTTTACATTTGTTATTTCATGGCTTTTATAGTTTACTATACGGTATGGGTTTTGCTCAGTGTTAAAGGCCGTACGGTGACCTATAATTGTTAACTTCTATGTCATTTGGTCTCAGGTAGAGATTTGTTAATATATACCAATAACTGAAAACGACGAATATACCAAAACATGTAAAAAGGTAAACTGGTAAAACATTTGTTAAATTTTTAACTGATGACTTGTGCATTTTAGACATATACGTGGAGATTGAATGTAGAAGGAAATATTGGTCTAAATATCAACAATATCTTTATGAGTATACTCTTAATTTTCGTCATTAACTTCTTAAGATGAATTTTTTATTACCATTAAACCATTGCTATCACAATGAATAAGCATTAGATGTTTCAGTTTTAAAGTTTATCGATATCGACAACATAATCAAAGGAATAATTGAAGAGGGAAATTGAAATGTCGATATAGAGTCGATATCGTCGATATTGACATCTACAAATAAACAAGAACAACTTACTGTTATTCATGAAGTAGATAAATTGGTTTTTTTTATAGTAATTACGTGAACATCGATATCGATACGATATCATCGATATCGATACGATATCATCGATATCGACACATACTGAGGAACCAGTGCAATTGGTAAAGTAGATGAATGGAGTGTGTAGTGATTAACTTGATATCGATACTACATCGTGTCTTTGGACATACCTCGTGATTTTAATTACATATGTAACAAAATATCGACATCTGATTAGTTTCAGATTCAATCATCAACCTTGTCTTATATCACAGCTCACAGGCACTTGTTTCTATCCATGGGAAGGTTGACTATCCATATATAATAGAAGAAGGTGGCTAACGAAATTTTTTTCATAACACGACCGTCTCCACTTCGGACGCTTTTTGTTACCTCAATCTAATTAAAATATAGATCTCGGATTTCGTTATACTACGTTATACTACATACGAAGATCTAACAAGTACCCTACAAGGTTTCACTTTTGTGACCTTATATAACGTAATATTTGACCCCAGAAAGTATTTATATCGACCAATCAGAATGCTCCTTATAAACGCGACCTAGGAACATGTTGAAGATGGCGACGTAGAAATGGAAAAACAACATAGAAAATGCATTAACTGAAATTTTGCCTTAGTACAAAGTGAAAGAATTGAAATTTGAGAAGAGACAAATTTTGGAAATCAAAGATTGCATGGTCAGGCTTCCAACATGCTTCAAACGGGCTATGGAAGAGTTTACATACCAGATATCTGCTACCCGATAATCAAGTCAGCATACACCTTATCGCTATTCCCGCTTGACCCGAGAATCTGTCCCGCTCGAACTTTTGACGTCATACAACAATCACTTTTCCATTGTGGCGTCAGACATTTTCTATTATGACGTCAAAATTTTACGGGAACTTGTGTGATGTCCAGTAATGGCGGACAAATAGCGATAAGGTGTATTCAAAGGTAAATTCTCGAAAATAAGAGTATTAAAGGTTGACATTTTTCTATCATTGGGCAACTTCTCGAGTGTTTATTAAAAAAAATCTTTGTGGAGGATTCACAGTGTACTTTAAAAAAACATGACAATATCCCAGAAAATACATTGCAAGTCTTCATTCTAATTCTCCTACCAAAAAATTATAATTTACAAAGTCAATGAAGATATGGGATCAGATAAATCTAAATTCATTGGTAATAGTATATAAATCATAATGTCATCTTATTAATGATATTCTAATGTGTACTTGCAAAGATATACATGTATACTTATGCCAGCACATGCAGAAGAAGTTTTAATATCAGCATACTTTTTTTACTTCTGTCACACACTGATACATGTTGATATCATGTGGTGCTCCAGATAATTGTTAGGGGAAATTTTCTGCCAAGAAAGAAATTAATTGTTCACTATTCTTGGACTCGGCTACAGTGGGTCAGAAAGGCAATTAGTGTTTCAGTGTTCATTAAATATTAGCTTAATGCTTTGTGAGAAAAATAACTTCATCCTGTTTATGTACATATAAAAAAGAAGATGTGGTATGATTGCCAATGAGACAACTCTCCACAAGAGACCAAATGACACAGAAATTAACAACTATAGGTCACCGTACAGCCTTCAACAATGAGCAAAGCCCATATCTCACAGTCAGCTATAAAAGGCCCCGAAATGACCATGTAAAACAATCAAAAGAGAAAATCTAACGGCCTAATTTATGTTAAAAAAAAATGAACGAATAACAAGTATGTAACACATAAACAAACGACAACCACTGAATTACAGGCTCCTGACTTGGGACAGGCACATACATACAGAATGTGGCGGGGTTAAACATGTTAGCGGGATCCCAACCCTCCCCCTAACCTGGGACAGTGGTGTAACAGTACAATATAAGAACGAACTATAAAAATCAGTTGAAAGAGGCAAAAAGTGTTACTTTAACCGTTCCAGAACAAATGGTAAAATTTCTGAATTTTTCGTTTCCATTCTCTAACTTTTAGTTTGCCTCAACCAAATGTTATGAAACTTATACACAATACTTATTACCAAAAAAACTCAGATCAAGCACAAATTTGGGTAGCATCACTTTTACCGTTCTTCAGTTATGTCGTTTTATAACTTTATATGATCTGCAAGAGTGGGCATCATCTGTGTCCTATGGACACATTCCCCATTTATTGTAGTCTTTTATACTCAAATATTTAGCTTTAACTACATGATTGAGTAACTTTGCAGATGCGGATTTAGAGGGGGAGTTCAGGGGGCTCAGGACCCCTTTTTGGAAAAATTTGGTTGTTTATATAGGGAATCACTGAAGCATGGCTGTACAGGCCCCCATTATGAAGAAAATTTCTGGGTTCGCCACTGCTTTGTTTTCATTTGTAACATTACTAGTATAAATAATTTTGAAGACTTGATTAAGTAATTATGCTCTTGACTGATAGAATACTCTATCTTTAAATTCAACATGTCCAATACATATACTTGATCAATATATAGAAAAACAAGACAGACGAGGCTATCTCTATCATAGTACATACATGTATGTTAAATTGTTCAGAAAACAACCAACCATCAAACAAAATCAATAGGTATCTTATAAGATTAATGTCTGGAAGTGATGATGCTAAACAAAAAGTAAAAAATGTGAAATGAAATGAAATACAAGTTTAAAGATTTGTGTACAGATTCTGATAATAAATACATGTACGTACAAATTTGATTAGGGAATCCACACCTCAAGGACTAATCCCAAAAAGGATTACTCAAGGGCCAGTGTTTTTATTTCCCCAAAAAATGTTCAAAGATAAGAAGATGTGGATCCTAGAAATGGATTCACAGTGTCAATTTATAAATTTACTTTTAGATAACCTACATGTATATCTGTAAGTAACATTTATTTAAGGACAATAAAACATTCTGTCATTAACCAGAGGAACATATCAATTAAAATGTGTTTGAATAAACACTAGTATTAAGTAACAGGGTACATGTAGGTAGGGAAACCCTAAACAAACATGCATGTACATTTTTTCTTCATCTTTTAGTCTGGAAAAGCTAGTAATAATTATTAAAGAAAAAAATTAAATGAGTTCCTCTGAAACGGATGTTAAATAATCTTAAATAAGCTTTATAATGGAGTCAGCATTGTTTTGAAATCAGAATATTCCATAAATATATTTAAATTGATATTTCAGGAGCAGACATTCTTCCCTGGGGTATATAGCTTTATTGAAAGGAATCAGACACAGAAAGTTTGGGGAAATGAAATTGAGAGTCACTGTGAATAATTCACACACATGCTAGACATAAAGAAATGGCCAGACACAGGCTCAGCTATAGAATCTGTATCAACTGGAAGCAACAGCATTTTCATCAGAAAACTAAAAAGGATGTGAAAAACATGAAACATGCATTTGGAAATGTTCAGCCGCCAAACAAATAGATATGCCAGGAAATGCAAATTGTTTGCTAATATAAATGTCAATGATGTCTGTACAAAAGCAAAGATATAAAAGCCTTTTTCATTTATACATGTAACAGTCATATACAATACAGATTTAAGACCATCAGACAATCTTTAAATCTTTGGAAGCCACAGTACCTAGTCTAAGACATTCCATATTTTCAACTCGTTATGAAGACAAATTTGACCAATTTGGTTTCCAATAGAAGTTTAAAAATAAGTTCTACATGTACATGACATGATGATCACCAGCAATGAAGGTGATATAGGATATAATATTCAAAGAAGAGAAGTATAAAGTGAATTTGAACCTCCCACCATAATAGCATTCTGCACATTTTGGATCACATATGGATCAAGCTGTTGTACTTGTGAACTAAAAGATTGTTGCTTGTTTGTTGTCAGGTACATTGTACATGTTGACAGTGCTATACGTTCATTAAATAAAATGCAGTTCAGAACAGTTATATTTTAGTAATAGATAGTTTTCTTCTGTCTTTATTTGAACGGATAAACCAGATAATTAAAAAAAAAAATTTCTGACAACTATGTCTGTTCTGGAACTGAAGACTACCTTCACTTTTTGTATCTTCCTTGTTCATTTTCCTCCAGATAAATTACTGACTATCACCATGAGGCTTATAACATGTATAAGTAGGCTTAATTCCTCCAAGGTCTCCAGTTATGTCCTGTCTGTGACAAAAGTTTCAGAATACAAGACATGCAAAACATGAAATGCTAATCGGACAACAACATTTACTATTTATATGAAGTTTTATATTTCAGAGGGTAGAAATCATGGATTTGTCATTCTTAAAATCATAATCATGATAATGTATAAGGAATCCTTATGTTTAGAAGTTTCTGTCAAGACATTTGTCCATTGTCCTTATTCCCTTTTCATTGTTCAGTGCCCCTTAAAAAACTACATGTGTAGTGATTTTATCAAGTGAATTTGTGGCATATTATAAGTAATACGATAACTATATTTGGTATACATGTATGGGATCAAAGGTTTACATGTACATGTGTTGTCAGACGGGGTTCAACTTGTCTCAATTTTTTGTCGAGCCCCGGGTTCTCACTAAGGCGAGTCCTGGACTCATCATTTTCAAAACTTGCGAGTCCCAAGATGCATGAAAATTGTAAAATGTTGTATCAACTGAGCACATACATGTATATCACCATTTTATCACAAAAGTTAAAAAATAATCTAAATTTTGTGTAATTAGGGATAGTGATGCGGCGGCGTTAACTCACTTCTTAAAAGCTTAATATTGCAGAAGGTAGAAGATCTGGATGCTTCATACTTTGTATATAGATGCCTTATGATATGAAGTTTCCGTCAGTCACATGTCTATTGTCATTGACCTCATTTTCATGGTTCAGTGACTACTTGAAAAAAAAGTTCAGATTTTGTTTCATGGATCAGTGAATAAGGTTAAGTTTTCATGGTCAAGTCCATATCTCAGATACTATAAGCAATAGGTCTACTATATTTGGAGTACATGTATGTAATGATTGTAAGGTGTACATGTCCAGCTGGCAGGTGTCATCTGAGACCTCATTTTCATGGTTCAGTGTTACTAGTTTAGTTTTTGTGTTTTGGTCTGTTTTTCTAATACTGTATGCAGTAGGTCAACTATATTTGGTGTATGGAAATATTTTACAATGTACATACATGTATCAGTCTGGCAGGTTTTATTTGACCTTGACCTAATTTTCACGGTTCATTGCTCAATGTTAAGTTTTTTGTGTTTTGGTCTGTTTCTCTTAAAATTTAAGCAATATGTCAACTATATTTGGTGTAAGGAATGATTGTAAGGTGTATGCATGTATGTATGTCTGGTAGGTATCATCTGACCTTGACTTCATTTTCATGGTTCATTGGTCCATATGGAATTTCCATGGTTTGGTCTGTTTGTTTTATACTACAAGCAATAGGTCATCTATATTCTGTGTATGGAATGATTGTATTAAAGGTGTACATGTATTTCCGCCTTGGTTGATCCGACCTTCACCTCATTTTCTTGGATCATAAATGTTAATGTGATACTTGTAGTAAAACTTTATAAGTAGGACTATCAACATAAAATCAATGGTCAGTATAGTAGGCGAGACATTTCAGCGTGTGCACTCTTGTTTCAACTTATAAGTCTACAGATATCTAAATAAAAAATTAAGGTATATACATTAGGTAAAAATAAAAGACGGTGTTCATGTGACCCCAACCTCATTTTACCCATCAGTGATTAAGGTTATTTTTTGTGCAAATTAATATATATTGTGGTTAATTCCATTTCTCAGATTCTACACAATGTATATAAAGCAGTAGGTCAAAGTTTACATATGAACAAGAAGAGATACTATACATGAAACGTTTATATATATGTTAATGATGATGATGATGATGATGGATAGCTGCTTACAGTCCAGTGGCAAATTAATATGCATATTCAGGACAAGAATATGTTTATGTGATGTGAATAATAACCCTGCTTTGTAATAGACCGACAGCAACTAAAATAGCAAAAAATAATTAAATGACATCTAGAATACAACCTACATGTATATATAAGGCTTCAATAGAAGGAAAGGCAATTGTCTATGCAATATGTCAAGCTCTAGTCTTTAATGTGTCTATAAAAGTAGTGAATAAATTCAGCAGAAATATCTTGTTCATTGTGTCTGTGATAATCATTCATGTACATGTACATCACATCACTGCATGTACAAAAATGTACCACATCTATTTTATATAGATCTGTCGTATGCATTTAATACACAATTCTAAAAATAAAAAAATAAAAACTATAGGCCATGCAACATGTACTACAAGTATACAACAGGGTTTATACTTGGTACAGGCACATGAAATGTGATTGAATTTAATGAAATAGTTTTTGTGTCACCCGAGACCATTGTTGTAAAATGTGACACTTAGTGATTACAATCAGCATAATCGTGCAGCAGCATAAACTATTTGAATAAAGTTTGATATTTCAGAAGATAGATGACCTGGATGTTTTATACCTTGTACACAGATACATTTTTGTGTACCTTATATGTGTAGTCACTAAGTTTCTGTCCAACAAATGTCCATTGTCCTTGACCTAATTTTTATGGTTCAGTGACTGCTTGATTAAAAATTATGCTTTTTTTTCTCATTTGAAATTTTCACTTTACAAATGTATTATGGTCAAGTCTGTATCTCAGATTCTATAAGCAATAGGTCAACTATATTTGGTGTATAGAATAATTGTTAGATGTACATATGCATTTTGGACTAGCAGTTTTTCATCGAACCTTGACCTCTTTTTCATGGTTCAATCTTTAGTTGTTGTGGTTAAGTCTATTTCTCAAACTAGCAATTAGGCCTCTACATTTGGTGTATGGAATGATTTTAAGGTGAACATGTCCGACACAGGCATTTTTTTCTGACCTTGACCTTTTTCATGATTTATTATTTATGATTTTGGTCTATTTTGCAGACACTTTGAAGCAATAGGGCCACTATATTCTGCATATGACTTCTGCAGCCCTTCTATGTCAAGTATATATTGATCTTAAAAAATGACAGGTTATTGATAATTTAGTTTATTGCTTTCAATTTTAAAAATTTGATTAAAAGGTAAAAAAAGCTAGAATTTTCATTTTGGACTAAGGGAGCTACCATTTGATTTTTATGGGGGGGCTAGGATGAAAAATTTTGTTCTGCATTTTTTTTAGTAGTAATATCTGTCCTGCCTTTTTATTTTTCACTCTATTTGGTCCTGCCTTTTTTAAAGTTTATCCTGACTTTTTTTTTTACCTAAATTGTCATCCTGAGGCCATGTTTGTTTGCCCATACCCTATCTACCAATATAATAGCTGCCTACTCAAAATCTTTTATTGTCCTGATGTGAAAAAGTTTTTTTTTTAATCAGATAGGCATGAAGACTAAAAATCATCTGACACTTTAATTACTCTTTACTGGGAAAAAAGAAAATGCCTACCTACCTACCCACTGTCTCTACCTTTGGGTAGGGTTTGGGCAAACCAAAATATTTTTAAGTGTGGCCTGACTTTTTTTTTTGCAAGTGTCTCATCCTGCCTTTTTTTTTACTCAAAACTCCTGTCCTGCCTATTTTTTTCAAATTTCATCCTAGCCCCCCCCCCCTAAAAATAAAATGGTAGCTCCCTATATAACTTTTTCAAATTAACTTGGATTTGAATAAAACTCTACAGCTATCTCAATCATATATTGATCTTACAAAATGCAAGGTTATTTGGAAGTCAGGTTTATTGCTAGCTGTAAATGTAAGGATTTATTTAAAAGGTAAAAAAGCAAGAATTTTCAGTTCGAGCTAAATTCACAGCTATCTAAATCATATATTGATATTACAAAATGCCTGGTTATTAGTCCCCTACCGTCAAAGTCGAAGGGGACTTTAGGTTTGCACTCCATCCGTCAGTCTGGCAAATCAGTTTTCCACACTTTTTTTTTTCTTCGTGCTTGAAGATATTGATTTGATTTTTGGTGTATTGTTTTATCATGACAAGTTACAGATCAAGTTAGAATTTTATTTATCAATTATTATGTCAATGATAGACAAGGATTGGTTTTTTGTATATATGTATCTGCTACAGCATGGGAATTGTATAGGAAATACACATGTATTTAAATATATAGCCTACTACTTAAGATTTTTTTCTTACTAGATACAAAATAAAAGAGCCCCCCCCACCTGACAGTTCACAAAAATTCGTACAGTAAGGCACCTCTCTAGTAGACTCGACCAACTGAGCTAAATAAAACTTCACCAGAGCAGCTAATAGAGGACTGTTTTTTTTCTTGTATGCAAGCCGGGGGGGGGGGGGGGGGGGGGGGGTGGTGCTTGTGGCGCTAAACATATATATGTATGGTTTATCAATGCTTAGACTTTTTACATGTCCAATTCAAACTATGCATAGTTTGCACCCCCTTATCAAAATCCTTGATCCACGTCTGGCAGAGGGAAGCAGTCAGGGGCGGATCCAGCCATTTATAAAAGGGGGGAGGGGTTCCTAACCCAGGATAAAGAGGGGGGGTTCCAACTATATGTCCCCATTCAAATGCATTGATCGTCAAAAAAAAGGGGGGGTTCCAACCCCCGGAAGCCCCCCCTCCCCTGGATCCGCCTCTGGCAGTGCTATAGTGTACAGTTTAACAGTGTTTACTGTACTCTTTAATTTCCACGATTACGATCCGACCTCAAGTCATAAAGCATATGAGGCACATCTGAAAACTTTGACAAACGTCACATATTTGAAATATTCATGGCTATAGTTACAATATGACGACGAAAGAGATTTAAAAACTATTTCCAAACGATTAACAATCGAAGCGATAAATTTTAAGTCCCATTGTTTTTATTTTTTGGATACCCTCGGGACTTTTCAATGAACCTCATTCAAGTAAATATGTTCCGCGTGCGCTGTTCAGATTGGATAACTAGAATTCTGATTGGTTGAAAAAGTCACATGCAAAATCTTTCAGAAGTGAAACCTTATACGGGTAGTTGTTAGATCTTCGTATGTAGTATAACGTAGTATAACGAAATCCGAGATCTATATTTTAATTAGATTGTTTGTTACCTTTAACTCAATGCAAAAAATCTCTACCTTATATGAATCGATTCTTTGAATATTTTCCTTTAACACTAAACATATTTTATATTCCCTCAGTGATCCTCTTCATACTAATCTAACTATTATTCACTAAACCATGGACGGACATTTTGAACTAGCAAATTCTTACTCTATTATATATGGATAATACAATGGACAATATTTTAAAATTTGAATTCTCTCAAGTCTAGCTATAATATATAGAATAGTTGTGAATACATGTAAAAAAAAATATCTTAACAGCAAAAAATGAATTCAGACACTACGTAAAACAATGAGCAGGGTCAGGAACAAACTTCTAATATTTGTTTTGAGGTTTGTTGGCCCTCTATACAATACATGCTATATGAGAGAAAGAGAAATAAAAGAAAACGAAATTACTGTTGGCATTTTAAAAGATTCCGTTAATTGTATGCTTTCTACAAGAATTGTAAAACAAGTATGAACATAAATATACTATGATCATAAAACAAAGACATTAATATGACAACATACGAACAGTATCCCACAAAAGATTATGTCAACCCAGTATGTTAAGCTTTGAAGGGTAAGTACGATAAGGACGTTTTTCGTCTTCCAACATTAACGTCCAGCGACAAAGTAATATGCATATTCAGGACGAAAACATGTTAATGGTATATGAATATTAACTCTGCTTTGTACTATACTAACAGGCTGAGTCAATCTAATTAAAATGTAGTTCTCTAATTTCGCTATAATGAAGTATAGCGAAATCAGAGAACTATATTTTAATTAGATTGACGCTGAGTCGGATTTTTAACGTGCAGTCCACAGGAGGACATGTCATCAACCCGGGCACACAATTCTGACTCCGAGCCGACCAGTCTTTGCTCTTCACTGACTCCTTTATGCCGCGTTCTTAGCCGAGAAGCAAAAAATACCAATTTGAAAGTCTTTTGTTTGACACGCGGCCGGGGTTCAAACCCACGACCTCCCGCACTCGATGCGAACACGCTACCACGAGACCACCAAGGCGGTTCTCAACATTAAAAGTTATAGCTAATAAATATGAAGACATGTCATGACAAATAAAACAATAACAAATTAACGATACAGTATCAAACTGTATGCTTAATACCGTTTTTGGTAAAATTTGTTGATTCTATTATGTCGATGGCCTCATAGTGAAATCTAAAATAGCATTGTACAATCTAATTAAAATATAGATCTCGGATTTCGTTATACTACGTTATACTACATACGTATGTAGTATAACGTAGTATAACGAAATCCGAGATCTATATTTTAATTAGATTGAGCATTGTAGAACCTATCCCCTTCTTTATAACCAATGACACTATCATAATTTGAAAAAGAATGGCGAAACTAGTATGTTTTGAATTGCAGGCGCTTACAATAGGTCTTATATAACAAATTATCCTTTTGAGTATTTTTCTCAAAAAAGTATATTCAAGAAGTCCAATAAAACTAGATAATCTCAAAAAAAAAAAGAAACCATGATTCAACTGTAAGGATACTCATTATTCAAATATAGAAAAAGAGGCGTGGGCCGGGCATTCCACATTGCAGTCCAACTACAATGAATAGAAAAGATCTTCAAAAAAAAATAACCATACATATGTCATAGTAAAGCCAGAGACATATATATGTGTATATATGTCTCTGGTAAAGCTTTACATTTTAAGTATCATTTTGAAAATATGAGAGATACCGTTGGAAATATATAATTTGTGTTCTTCAAGGATTTGTATAGTACAAATCCTTGGTGTTCTTATATATATGTTTATATTTTACTAGTACGTTTCATTCTCTGCACTTTAAGTTTTCGATGCCTATTATAAACGAAAAAAACATTCAGATGGAAGCGGTAATACTTTTCTAACACAAAGAAATAAACAAACAACCAAAGAAAAAGTAAACGAACAGCATATCTAGTATTTTAGGCACGGAGCAATTGATATGATATTTTAGTGGGTGTGGGTGGAATCCATGACAACTCGCCCCATTGGAAAATCGACCCACTTTTTCACCAACTCGCCCCACTTTATAAAAAATCGCCCCTCTCTTGTTTACCAACTCGCTCGGAGCCTCCAATTATGAAAAAGGGTCGAATCGAGTTGATCGAGACCAGCTTTTAGCTTTTTCGATTTTACTTGGGACTATTATACTAAGTTAGTTAGTATAATAGTCCCAGGTTTTACAGATGGAAATCAATAGACTAAATCTGCGCATGCTCATCAAAATATAAACATCCGGTTTGAAAATGCAAAACAAATTTGATTTATAGAACTTGGAAAACCAGACCAATCAGACGGTGGTGCTTATAGTGGTTGTCATCACAATTTTGTATATATATCATAACTGGTCGAAGGAGGAAACATGACATCTTCGTTTACTACAAGGTTGTCTGGACACTTGCACCGTATTTTAAATGTACGACGTCGTATTTACCCGTCGGCGTCGGTAAGAATACTAAGATTGTTCTCAAATGGAGAAACGGATGAGATCGAGTCTTTTTTAAATGATTACACGGATTTGGAGTTTCGACCACTCCGCATGAAGACCTGTATCTTTGGAGAATCCTTCACCAACGCACGGATACACTACGATGAATTTTACTTTACTGATCCATCCACTGGCGAAGAAAGTGTACCTACTATTGAGCTAAAAACCTTGTTTCATCAAGGGATGGAGAAGTTGGAAACATTTGTCAGAGGAGAATTCAACATAAGCCCCCAGAAGAAAGAAAATCAAGATTGTTTTAGTTCAATTTTGGCTTTGCATTCCTTCATTCAAAATATTAGTAAGTTCTTTGATATTTTAGGTAACCTGGCTGTTGCCATGAGCTGGCGTCTGTCACCTGTTATCAATTTACAATTCACATTGTAATCTCTGCTGAAACTACATGTATGGGTTGGAGTATGGCTATACTGTAACAATAGAACTGAGGCTACGATTACGATGGATTTCATATCAATTTAAACACTACATGCATTGAAACAACTACTGCACTAACAAATTTTAATGTTTCTAAGAAATTAATTATGTACAAAAGTTATGTTACGCACCTACAACACCAGTAAGCTTTTTGGTGGGTGTTTTAAACTAGTGCATTTCAAGACACAGTAGTAGGTTTTGTTCATTGTTGAAGGCTTTACAGTGACCTATCGTTGTTAATTTCTGTGTCATTTGGTCTCTTGTGGAGAGTTGTCTCATTGGCAATCATACCACATCTTTTTATTTTTATATAGCTACGAAATTTTACTCCTATATCAATATTCTCTATATAACTTTGCTCCATTTTTATATTAAATAGTAAATGTCTAGCTTTGAGTTGAAATCAGAATACTTCTCAGTATATTGAGGTGTTTTCATACCTTGAGGTGTTACACTGTTTTTGAAACTAAAAAGTATCGTTCCAGGATTATATTAAATTACAGTGTTTTCCATTCGGCATTTAAGCCGGGTGTGCCGACCACCTTCTTTTGAAAGCCGACCACCTTTCCATTTTAGGAGGTGGTCGGCTTTTTTTCAAATTCCAGATTTTATTAATGATATCGTCATTTATTTTTTAAATACTTGAATAAAACAACTCAATTACAAAGTTACATGCAAGTCTGCTGTATGTGCCATAAATGTATTTGAATTGAGTCGTAAATTACAGATTGAATTAACAATCTTAAATTTGTGGTAGTCCTAACCTCCAATCTATTATTACATTGTACATTATTAAGTTCTGAAAATACCGTATCTGCATCTAGATATTGGTTTGTTATTTACTTATTTTTTGCACCCGTCATAATCGTAGCCTGCAGTCTACACTTATGAATCCATATACGTACATGTAGTTATTGTAGACAGTACCCCAAAAAATCTTGTGTTTCAGGTAACATACTTCATTTGCTTGAATATATACACGATATATTAGGGTTGGTCATTCTGTTTATTTATACGACACAAAATATGTGTGTCTGTAGTCCGCATCATAGTACCGTGTCCATGTCATCTGAAAAATCAAACTTAATTAAAAATAGCGTTGCAATATGTCTATGAAAAGGTTATTGAGAGTAGAAATAAATTATATTAATATAAAGCACATTGGGTCCAGTTGTGAAAAGGAAAAGGGCCAAAAAAGAGAGAAACAGGGTTGAAATCAGAAATACTTAAAAACCAGGAGTCGGTTTCACAAAAAAACTAACGACTAAGATTCATCATAAGTATACTAAATTGCTCTTCACTTACGATCAATCTTAGTCATAAGAATTTTTGTGAAATCAACTCCAGTCTTGTATTATATCTATACTTAGGTATCAAAGATTATAAGAAAGTGATTACAATTAAAGGGGCTTTGACTAATAAAAAAAAAAAAAGAAGCCTTAGTTAGAGAAAAATCGAGGCCTTTTTATTGAGGTACCTGTCATTTTCCAATTTAAGTAAACGTTGCTGCCGTTCAAGATATGAAAAGAAACGAGACATTACGGAACACCTCTTCCCTATTCTTATCTCGAAATTCACTCAAAATGGAAAGTGACAGGTACCTCAATTAAAAGGCCTTGTATGTCTTATGATTTACAAATACATGTACTGAGAAAATTTGATTAGAACAGTGAGTGGAATGATAGAGGAAGCAGTAATTTACTGTACATAGGACGAAATCTATGGTCAGTTTAAAATTATTTGCTTATTAGTCCCCTACTGACAAAGTCGAAGGGGACTTTAGGTTTGCACTCTGTCCGTCTGTCCGTCCGTCTGTCCATCCATCAGTCCGGCAAATCAGTTTCCAGACTTCTTTTCTTCATGCTTGAAGATATTGATTTGATATTTGGTGTATTATTTTATCATGACAAGTTACAGGTCAAGTTCGATTTTCACGATTTTAGCTTTTCTCCTTGTTCAGTTAAAGCAATTTCCCTAGAATTAAATTTTTGATGAAATACTTATTAATTACTAGATTTCTGTTCAAAGGGAATTAACTCATTTTTTAACTTTCTCTAGAATTAAATTTTTGATGAAATACTTTTTAATTACTAGATTTCTGTTCAAAGGGAAATAACTCTTTTTTTTAAGATTTTTAAAAGACATTGTATTAAGATAAATGACATTTTGGATTTTTTTCCTTTTCTTTAGTAAATTGTTTGAAGAATTTAGTGGTAGGTTTGCTCCATTACAAAGAATTTTTAACCGGTAGGGGACTATTTATTGCCATGCAATACTCACAGAATGCTTGTTTTATTAATAACACGAATTGGCAAATATTCACCTTTCACTTTCTGGAAGTTGTTTACCTTGTGGAATTAGCTTTTTGGGGATGTTTTGAATTTTTATAAACATATTTGTAACAGCTTCAGCTGCCTTTTACTTGAATATTTAGACTTGTTTAACATTTTTATGAACCTGAAGGTACTGTATAAAAATGTATTGGACAGAATTTTGGTCAAAAATTTAAAAAAAGGGAGGCAGAGTCCAGTCCACATGTTCCTGTGTAGCCAATATGTGAAATATTTGATTTAATTTCACTCTAGGACATGATGTGATGTCACAATAGCACAGTATGCACCAAACCAAGATAACCCTAGAGCAGCTTATAGAAGACATATGTACATGTAAAAAATGACAAACTGTAAAAGTTGATTGCAAGTTGTTAATAGGTGTCTCTGATGAATAGCCATTTTCAAATGTTCAATTGATTAGATAAAATATTGACATTGTTTGATTTATCTGGGCTTATTCTAGCAGCCACAGCACAATGATGCAGTGTTCAAGAAATGGGTATTGTATGTGGCTGTTTGGTACTTATCTACATACATATGTACATGTACACATATATCAAATATAAATTCAGACTTCAAACTTTCAGTCATCCTGACAAAAGATTGAGTGGATCACAAAACTACATATATATTTTTTTTCCACAAATAAATACTCTTTATTCAAAAATATACTTGTTACATGTACAATCGTACTTCATTGACTATTAGCTTCAATGAAGTACCCAAGAGTAATAACCAGAATAGATTACCAAGAAATATAAAATATTTTTTCTTTTGTACATTCTATTGAATACTCCTTTCAACATTCTGGAAAGCTATCTTTTGGCTACATTGTTATGCTTTGTTTTCATTTAAGGATGTACTTGGGTCAGGTTTAGGAATTTTTGTCAGATGTTTGGAATCCTTGCAATTGGTTTTTTTCCTAAGATACACGGTAAAATATTTTGCCCCATAACACCCATTTTTCTTTTCATATAAGACTTCAATAGCTAAAAAAAGGTCATTTACCAAAATTTAAGCAGATTCGAGATTTCTTTTCTTTCGATTTGAGACCCAAATAATACCAATGCAAATATAATGTAAAAGTCTGAGTCAGCCTATTCCCACCACTTTTAGTTCACCTTTCCGAAGGAAAAGTGAGATTTTGCCATCACTTGGCATCTGTCGTCGTCGTCCTCCGTCCGGTGTAAACTATTTCAAACATCTTCTCCTCTGAAACTACTGAACCAATTCAAACCAAACTTAAGCTGAATGATCCTTAGGGTATCTAGAATAAAGTTTGTGTTTTATTTTCTGTTTCCTCAGAAAACATGGCCGCCATGGCTAAAATTGAACATAGGGTAAAATGCAGTTTTTGACATATCTCAAAAACTTAAGCATTTAGAGCAAATCAGACACATGAAGTTACAGTATTCATTAGGTCAAGGTCTACCTGCCCTGAAATTATCAGCCAATCTGATTTTTAGGTTATTGCCCCTGAATTGATGATTTTAAGGAAATTTTGCAGTTTTCGGTTATTATCTTGAATATTATTATAGATAAAGATAAACTGTAAACAGCAAAAATGTTCAGCAAAGTAAGATCTGCAAATATGTTTAATGACCAAAATTGTCAATTAACCCCTTAAGGAGTTATTGTCCTTTAAAGACAATTTTTCACAATTTGTTCATCTAGTTTGCTTACTTTAAAAAGTCTTCTCCTTTGAAACTGCTGAATCAATTTCAGCCAAACTTGGGCTGAATGAGTTTCATAGTATCTAGTATAAATTTTGTAGACAGATACAAAGAACATTTAAATGGCATTTTTAAGCCACTCATCATTAATATATATTGAAAAGCAAAAATATTCATTGATGAAAGATTTAAGCAAAAAATTACAGGTGACTGATTCAGGCTCTTGAGAGCATCTTGTTTGAAAATTAAATATCTCGAAAAGGAGCTCCATAGCTTATCAATCTTTTTAGCTTAATTTGTTCTTTAACTAATGCCCTTCTGTCTTATTGTATCAATTTTAAATTATAGATTTTTTTAATTTCACCGAAGTACATCCTTAAAGCCCTTCTTAATTCATTAATAAATAGCAAGTATACTTCTTAATATTTCTGTTTTTGTTCTGAAATGTAATATGACTTGTATACTATAAGCCTAATAGAGACAAAAAATAATCAAAGTCATAATAAATCTTGTCATGTGTCTTATAACCAAAAACTAAATGTTTTAGTGATAGTTTTACTTCAAATATTTAATTCAAATACCAATACCAATTGGCTTTGCATATTATTCTCTAAACAATGTACAACATAATGTTCTATTGTTAATTTCTGATTTATCAATTACTTTGTCCATCCATCTGGTTTTATCCTTGCATACATCTACTTCTAATTGAGTTTTTTTTTTTGTTCAGAATAGAACACCATTCTTAGAGAATAGAAGATTTTAATAAAATGCTCCGCTGGGCGCAGCTTGATACGACCGCAGAGGTCGAACCCTGAACGGGGCAAGTATGGACACAACATTCAAGCTTGATACAGCACTGAATTTGGATTGTGATTAAATATTTGACACAGCATAGGTTTCTGACACAGAATGAACGTGGTCTAAGAACTAAAAATTTTGTAATTTATAAGGATCCATACACTTACACACAAGTTATTGTCCTGAAACTAGAGAAATGCTTGTTTTTTGGCCCGTAATTCCTAAAATTTTGTGGCAATCACCCCCAAAATCAATCCCAGCCTTCCCTTTGTGGTATGGTACCTTGCAGTACAATTTCAGAGAGATCCATACACTTGAACACAAGTTATTGTCTAGAAACTAGAAAAATGCTTGTTTTTAGGCCCCTTTTTGGCCCCTAATTCCTAATCATTTAGGGCAATTACCCCCAAACTCAAACTCAAACCCAGCTTTCCCTTTGTGATATGAAACCTTGTAGTACAATATCATAAGGATCCATACACTTACACACAAGTTATTGTCCTGAAACTAGAGAAATGCTTGTTTTTTGCCCCTTTTTGGCCCGTAATTCCTAAAATTTTGTGGCAATCACCCCCAAAATCAATCCCAGCCTTCCCTTTGTGGTATGGTACCTTGCAGTACAATTTCAGAGAGATCCATATACTTGAACACAAGTTATTATCATGAAACTAGAAAAATGCTTGTTTTTTGCCCCTTTTTTGGCCCCTACTTCCTAAAATTTTGAGGCAATTACCCCCAAAATCAATCTCAGCATTCCCTTTGTGATATGGAACCATGTGGTACAATGTCAGAGAGATCCATACACTAACACACAAGTTATGTCTTGAAGTTACAAAAATGCTTATTTTTGGCCCCTAATTCCTTAACTGTTACCATAACCCCCAAAATCAATCCCAACCTTCCTTTTGTGGTATTGAACCTTATGGTAAAATTTCATAGAGATCCATTCACTTAAACTAAAGTTAGAGTGCGAAAACCAATTTGTCTTCGGACGACGACGACGCCAACATCATACCAATATACGACCGCAAAATTTTTTTGCGGTCGTATAAAAACTTCATTTCTGAAATCCAATTCGATTTAATATTTAGCTTTTTAATATGAAACCCACTGACAACTTTTCTTCCTTGTCAATAATAATATTAATAAAAGTTTTTGAATAGTAAACATCTATTGCCAAACTTAATGAATCTATTACCCCAAATAATTTGTTTCCTTATGTCTGTAGTTTTATGGAGCTATTATTGCCCACCCCCTGTTCCAATCCAACATGAGATTACTTCTTTATAAAACTGTAATACGTTATCCAAAAATGGTAAAGACTTCTTTATAAATCTCTGGTACGTTGTCCAAAAATGGTAAAGACTTTTCGTTATCTAGATTCAAAACTACATGTACATGTTTGTACATCCATTCATCAAATAATGTCAAGGAACTACATTGTAAAATTCAAATGGGAAAATCCCATATTACACATACATTTACATGTATTGCATGTATATGTCAATTTCATTATGTGTATTATTTATTTATTAAATTATAAATATATCTTATAAGCATAACCTTGCATACAGTAGTATTAATGTTTAATTTTAGGAAATCATGAAATGGCATTGAAAGATAAGGATGAAGGAACAACAGTCCTAGATGACAAAGAGTGTTATGTGGCAGTTCTGCTTACAAATCATCTCTTGTCACCTTTGATACCAGCAGGACATGATTACATCATTGATAATAGATACCAAGATAAGCCTACCTATTGTCCTTGTTGGTCCAGATCTTGTCGCAAATTAATCAACTATGGAAGGACAAGTATAGGTAAAGTTACATGAAGCTTAATATGCATTATAGTAATTCACTGAATTGTTAGCTTTGAAAATTTTTATGAACTAATAGTATTAATTAGGTCTTTCCATTTCCAAATGATAAGACAAATTGCTATTCGTATGATTATTATTGATTTTGTTCTGATCATTTTTTTTTTCCACCACTTTTAGAAATAACCAGGGATACAGAGTTCGTGGCATATCGAAATTATATTTGGTATATGATGTCAAAAGTACAAAAGCTTGATTTTGACAACATGGTGACTAGACTCTTTTAGCTTATGGAATCCCTTCTCGCTAAAAATCTTGTTGCCACTACTCTTGTGATATATATAATTGTAAAAGATATTGAAATAAAAATGGTCCAAATTTTCTTGGGCACCTTTGTTACATTTTGGTTGAGGGGGTCTGATGACGCCTTATATATATATAGTAGTTATCTCCCCTAGGGCAATAATGTTTAAAAATTTTCGCTGAAACTACTTGGCCAATAGGGACCAAACTTTTATGGAATGGTCCTTGGCTGGTCCCCTTTCAGTTTCAGAAGTGTATCTAATGACCCAGCATCCAAAATTGCAGCCATCAGCAAAAAATCTTTTTTCTCTGAAACTGCTGGAGCAATTTGGACCAAACCTTTGTCTTAATAGTCCTTGTGTGTTCCCCTCTCAGATAAATGTGTAATATATCCCCTAATAAAATTGAGAATGGGAATGGAGAATGCGTCAAAGAGACAACAACCCAACCAAAGAGCATCAAAGAGCCCAAGGCCACCAATGGGTCTTTAACACAGCGAGAAAATCCTGCACCTGGAGGCGGGCTTCAGCTGGCCCCTAAACAAAAATGTGTACTAGTTCAGTGAAAATGGATGTCACGCTAAACTCTGAAACATATAAATGAACTAAAATTAAAAAAACATACAAGACTTACAAAGGCGAGAGGCTCCTGGCTTGGGACAGGCGCAAAAATGCAGCGGGGTTGAACATTTTTTGTGAGATCTCTACCCTCCCCCTATACCTCTAGCCAATGGAGAATAAACAAACACACAGCAATACCCACAGTAAAACGCAGTTTAAAAGAAGTCTGAGTCCTATGTCAGAATAAGTAACAGAAGAAACTAAGCAAAAATGACAATGATACATAAATTAACAAAGGACTACTAGCAGTTACTGACATGCCAGCTCCAGACCTAAATTAAACTGATTGAAAGATTATGTCTTCATCATATGAAATCAAACACAATCCCTCCAGTTAGGGGTTTAGTATCATACATCATAAAATATATAAGAAGAACATAACCCGTATCATGCCAACAACCGGTTTTAGAATAAAAGTGTTTATTTCTGATGCAAAGACCCTATGAGTGATTCAATATTAATTCCAAAATATGTCATCTTCAATGACCTGACAACAGTATCGTAACTTTATCCCTTCTGAATAAGTCTGAATACCAAAAAACGCTAACCGGTTAACTGGACCTTTTTTCAATTCCAATAGATTTGACATAAATATGTATTGACATCATTAATAAATGTTCAAAATGATAGTCATGCTAATCAATTTGACATATCAATTGTCCAGTATATTGATTAATATTATAAACCTTGAAAACACTCCAATTTTTCAAAATTAATTAACACAAAGACAACTTTTCTATCAGCTCGGGGCAAGGTCTAAAGTAAACATAATTAGCATACATGTATTTCGAACTGTTGTAAGCTGGTTAAATTTTACGATTTACTTCATTATTTCACTTTGATATAATATTGCGTAGACCTACATGTAATAATGCCACCTTCATCGTGTAAGAAGTTTGTCATATTTTAAACGAAATGCAGACTCAGAAATGGTAAAATGCAAATTATGTGAATGGAATTGATCTATAATACCGTGTGGTACGAGTAACAAGCTTAATCATCTTAAATTGAAACACTCCACAGAATTTTCTGAGACACCAGAGAAAATGAAACAATCACATGTTTCAGACTTTGTCAATTCGCCGATATCAAGAAGATTTTCATCTCCTAAATCTGACGTTATTACAAATGCCATAGTAGATATGGTAGTATCGGATTATTGAAAATGAAACTACCAGGGCTGCTCAAAGCCAAAACTTATACTGCCCAAGCATATACTTCAATTCATCTTACCATTAAACTGTATATTTGTAGAGAGTACTGACAATCTTTAAAACAGTAACTTAACTACCGGTTAATCGGATAATCTTAAAAGTGCTGAAGTTGGTAATTTTTATTGCCCGCCCACAAATGTGGATGGGGCATATATATAGAGTTACCCTTGTCGTCCTACGTCCATACGTATGTAATTTCGTCCAAACTATTTGGCTTAGTTTAAATTTGCATTCAGGTTCATTTCTTTGGAACTAAGCATAGTGTATCAATAAACCTTCATCAGCAATTGTGCCTTGAGAAGTACTGAGCAGTCATACAATAATTTGGTCATTACAAATTCCACATTTTTAACCCAAAAATTGAATTTTACACTTTAAATCGCAAATTTTAACCATAAGGAACCCCTTGAACAGCAATTACCAAAAATTGATCTAATTAACAGTTTTCCCATGCATTTTGGATGCAGTGTGATTACAATCTGATAAAAATTTGTAAGTTTTGATTTTTATTTCTATTAGACTAAACACAATTTTCAGAATTGAAAAAAAATCCAAGCAAAGTGACATATTGTTTGCATAAAGAGTAGTCAAATGTACAAGGAATGATTTACAATTCAAAAAAGGGGCCAAAAGGGGCTTATAATATGTAGTGTTGCATTTCTATTGGCACTCAGTATCATTTATATTTGAAATGGTTTGGTCGTATCATGCAGTTATTGCAAAGCACCTCAGTTTCTAGAAGGACCTTTCAAGGTCCACTTTTAATATAAAGAGTGGGGCACTTATATTTGCGGCCTACACATTTTTGCCATTTTGATGGGTTTTGTCTTGCCTGCAACGAAGAGACAAAGGGATTATTTTCTGGTGGTCTTATTTAAGGAAAGGGAAATGGATATCATGTACAGCATTTTATTTAGTTTTGTATCTGATCTAACAGAGAAAAAAACTGGTAAACAGTTACTGGGAGGAATCAGAACCAGTTCTAGAAACATAGTTTTAAAATACCAAAGGACCCAATCTTTTTCTCTGAAACCAGATAGCAAGTTTAAAGCAAACATGGCATGGATTGAACTTAATTGGTCCACTTTTAAAATTGTGTCCGGTGAACTTGATCTCCTTCTAAGATGGTCTCCATTTGTATAAAAAGTGGAAATTTGATCAAAATGAACAATTTTGCTTTGATTTAAGAGCTCATATTTGAAGATATATTCATTGCATTTTGTATAGACATTGTGACGAAGAAGGCTTAATTATGTCAGGTGAGCAGTACAGGCTCACATGAGCATCTAGTATTGACTTTAGTTTCTTTCTCCTCTGAACTGGAATGATCTCACATTTGGCTTATAGTTTTTTTATTTTAGTAAGTGATCAGATTGTGCATGATATAAATTTATTCCAGTTCGTTGGTTTTAATGGATTTGTGATGACCTATAAGTCATTGTTCAAATTTCATACATGATTTGGTATTTTTCAGGTAACTCTAGATTGTGGTATGGATATCCAGATGTTGTTTTACTTCCCAACACTGTTATGGTGGAGCAGGATTTTGAACAGGAAGAAGAAGAAAAAGAGGAAGTGTATAATTTAAAAAATGAGAAAAGAGAATCCGAAATATGTGAACTTGAAATAAATCAAAACCTTAATTATGAACGAATTGCAAGTCAAATTATATCTCAAACCATTACAGCTTCACTTTACACATCCGCCTTAAAAATTCGAAAACCAGAATTAGGAATTCCAGACATTTCTTTGATACCATCTTTAATATTGACTCCTTCAACTTACTGTATATATATGTATGACAACAAACATGATATTTTGTTAACTAGTGGTCCTAAACCTACATATTTGTGGGATGACTCAGGTTTAGGTTATCAGTTTAATAAATCAGCCATAATGCATATATGGATGGCTCTGAATCATCTCCAGTTGTTACCAAGCCTTGACCCTGCACACATTGAATTTATTCAACAAAGTTCAAATTTTCAAAATCTCTGTGAAATGAATGGTTTAGAACTCCCCAAAATAGCTGGTCATATACTATTTCAGTCAAAATTTGTTAGACCAGAGAAATTTGGCCACAAAAATCGCAATACAAAACGATTGGAATCTTCAAGGTACAATACTGCACATATAAACTCAACAAAAAAATATGGTTAAGGAACACTATAAACTGACAAAGCCTGAATAGACAAGTTTTTGTCTGTATTGTGTGTCATTTGGAAACAAACTCCTTTTTATACGACCGCAAAAATTAAAAATTTTTTGGTCGTATATTGGTATGACATTGGCGTCGTCGTCGTCGTCGTCGTCGTCGTCGTCGTCGTCCGGCGTTGTCGTCGTCGTCCGGCGTCGTCCGAAGACACATTGGTTTTCGCACTCTAACTTTAGTTTAAGTGAATGGATCTCCATGAAATTTCACCATAAGGTTCAATACCACAAAAGGAAGGTGGGGATTGATTTTGGGGGTTATGGTACCAACAGTTAAGGAATTAGGGGCCAAAAAGGGGCCAAAAATAAGCATTTTTGTAACTTTCAGACAATAACTTGTGTGTAAGTGTATGGATCTCTCTGACATTGTACCACAAGGTTCCATATCACAAAGGGAAGGCTGTAATTGATTTTGGGGGTAATTGCCTCAAAATTTTAGGAATAAGGGGCCAAAAAAGGGGCAAAAAACAAGCATTTTTCTAGTTTCATGACAATAACTTGTGTGTAAGTGTTTGGATATTTCTGAAATTGTACTACAAGGTTCCATATCACAAAGGGAAAGCTGGAATTGAGTTTGGGGGTAATTGCCCGAAACGTTTAGGAATTGGGGGCCAAAAAGGGGCCAAAAATAAGCATTTTTCTAGTTTCCAGACAATAACTTGTGTTCAAGTGTATGGATCTCTCTGAAATTGTACTGCAAGGTACCATACCACAAAGGGAAGGCTGGGATTGAGTTTGGGGGTGATGAATCATAAGGGGGTTCAAAAAATTTGGGGGGGGGGATTTTTTTTTTTTTTTTTTTCTTTTTTTCCTTTTTTTTTTCTTTTAAAATTTTCCATTTTAAGTTGGTTATTTCTGATTTATATTTAAAAGCAAATAATAATGATATGGTAGGAGATACACACCAAACAGGATGTGTAAATTATTCTATAATAAGTATTGTGCAATAGCAAGAAATTTTCAATTGCACAGTATTGCACAATAGCAAGAAATCTTCAATTGCACAGTATTGCGCAATAGCAAGAAATCTTCAATTTAACAGTATTGCGCAATAGCAAGAAATATCCAATAGCACAATATTGCGCAATAGCAAGAAATTGTCAATTGTACAGTATTGCGCAATAGCAAGAAATATTCAATTGCACAGTATTGTGCAAAAGAAGGTACTTCGTATAAATTGCTTATTTCTTGATCAATTTCAATGGGGTTTTATTCTTGAATTCTTGGGGTTCTTTAATATGCTGAATCTAACCGTGTATTAAGTTTTTGGATTTTGGGCCCCGTTTTTAAATTGGTCCACATTGAGGTCCAAAGGGTCCAAAATTAAACTTTGTTTGATTTCATCAAAAATTGAATTATTGGGGTTCTTTGATATGCCGAATCTAACCGTGTATTTAGATTTTTAATTTTGGGTCCCGTTTTTTTAAATTTGTCTACATTAATGTCCAAAGGGTCCAAAATTAAACTTAGTTTGATTTTAACAAAAATTGAATTCTTAGGGTTCTTTGATATGCTGAATCTAAACATGTGTTTAGATTTTTGATTATGGGCCCAGTTTTCAAGTTGGTCCAAGTTGGGGTCCAAAATTAAACTTTGTTTGATTTCAACAAAAATTGAATATATGGGGTTCTTTGATATGCTGAATCTAAACATGTATTTAGATTTTAGATTTTTGGCCCAGTTTTCAAGTTGGTCCAAATTGGGGTCCAAAATTAAACTTTGTTTGATTTCAACAAAAATTGAATATATGGGGTTCTTTGATATGCTGAATCTTACCATGTATTTAGATTTTTTATTTGTGGGCCCGCTATCAAATTGGTTCATATTGAGGTCAAAAGGGTCCAAAGTTAAACTTTGTTTGATTTCATCAAAAATTGAATTATTGGGGTTCTTTGATATGCCAAATCTAACCGTGTATTTAGATTTTTAATTTTGGGTCCTGTTTTTTAAATTGCTCTACATTAAGGTCCAAAGGGTCCAAAATTAAACTTAGTTTGATTTTAACAAAAATTGAATTTTTGGGGTTCTTTGATATGCTGAATCTAAACATGTGTTTAGATTTTTGATTATGGGACCAGTTTTCAAGTTGGTCCAAGTTGGGGTCCAAAATTAAACTTTGTTTGATTTCAACAAAAATTGAATATATGGGGTTCTTTGATATGCTGAATCTAAACATGTATTTAGATTTTAGATTTTTGGCCCAGTTTTCAAGATGGTCCAAATTGGGGTCCAAAATTAAACTTTGTTTGATTTCAACAAAAATTGAATTCTTGGGGTTCTTTGATATGCTGAATCTTACCATGTATTTAGATTTTTTATTTGTGGGCCCGCTATCAGATTGGTTCATATTGAGGTCAAAAGGGTCCAAAATTAAACTTTGTCTGATTTCATCAAAAATTGAATTATTGGGGTTCTTTGATATGCCAAATCTAACTGTGTTTTTAGATTTTTAATTTAGGGTCCCATTTTTTAAATTTGTCTACATTAAGGTCAAAAGGGTCCAAAATTAAACTAAGTTTGATTTTAACAAAAATTGAATTCTTCGGGTACTTTGATATGCTGAATCTAAACATGTGTTTAGATTTTTGATTATGGGACCAGTTTTCAAGTTTGTCCAAGTTGGGGTCCAAAATTAAACTTTGTTTGATTTCAACAAAAATTGAATATATGGGGTTCTTTGATATGCTGAATCTAACCGTGTATTTTGATTTTGGACATTGGACCATAATAGGTAAATTAAAAAAATTGAAGTTCTTAGACCACATTCTTTCTGTGTCAGAAACCTATGCTGTGTCAAATATTTAATCACAATCCAAATTCAGAGCTGTATCAAGCTTGAATGTTGTGTCCATACTTGCCCCAACTGTTCAGGGTTCGACCTCTGCGGTCGTATCAAGCTGCGCCCAGCGAAGCATTTTATTTCCCTTGTGGTTCTTCTCATACAGTTATTGAAGATTAGAACTTTTTAATCTTTTGACTAACATGTAGGCTTATGATATTTCACATGTGGGTGTATCATTATGTTGCATACAATTATGACCTTGATATTTGACCATGAGGTCAATTTATGGTTTGGATTTACAAATTTTGTTAGTTCAGCAAGACTTTTTTTTGCTCTTTGGCTTAGGCTCATATATTTTGCAACAGAAAAGCTTTTATATTTGCCGTGTGGAAATATTATTATTAGATGGAATTGTAATGCACAGACATGTTCTCTGTGTGACCTAGACCTTTGACCTCAATGTCAATTTTTTTGTTTTCTGTATACTTTCTTGTCTGGGTTAAATCTTTTTATACCACCACAATATAGTTATGATGCTGTTGTTGTTGTTCCTGATAACTTTTGGGGAATTTGATATTTAAGCACATTGATCATTGGTTCTAAACATAGGTTGAGATTGATTTAGGAGTTGAGGTCCCTGGCATTTTAGGGGACAGGGCAAATAGGCTTTTTCTCATATATTAATAACATTCTAAAATTCTTATCACATTTTGATGAAGTGTTTTTCTTCTTATTCCTTACAACACGTGAAATGGGCCCACATGCACCATGACCGATCTTTTACCCTTTTTGATAGATCAACTGTTAAAAAAATACCATGCCCTAAAATTTTTGCAATTTTTTAATTTTGCATCTATTGATGAAAAAATAGTATTTTCTCATCTTTCTATTTTTTTTTTATGGTAAACTGGACTAACTTTTTGTTACTTAACAATTGGATAACACTATGCTAAAGGTTTAATTGACAGTTTTACTTACAACAGAAAGATCTTGGGCAGGGTTGACAAAAAAGTGGTCAAACACTTGTAATTACCGGGAAATACTGTGAAGTAGGTTCATTACCAATAAATGAAAAAGAAAAACTAGAATGTTAATACAAATATCAGGTACATTTGTAAAAAGATGTAACCATAAGTTAAATTTCCATTTAAAAGTCTCACAAATAAATTCCATTTCTGCATCATATTTTATTTTTATAGTAGAAATCTAGACCCATCATTAGCAGCTGTTTGCACTTAAAAAAATCAGTTTAGACTTCCTATCGTAACCTTAAGGTAAACAAATTGAAATTATGAGAGACCAAGGGGATGTTACATGAGACTTCCATCACATTTCACCTAATATACTAAAATATACATGAGGAATAATTGGAGAAAATGTTGATAGTTATTCTGAGAATTGATTTTAATGCGGAAGAAAATTTGCAACACATAGTACAAAATGATTATTAAAGCAGGAATGAAATAACAGATTGAAAAAATTTGAGATGGATTTATATACATGCTTTAAACAAGGTTATTATTTCTTATACTTTTTATGAATACTTGTTCATATTGTAATATTTTAGGAAAGATTACAGTATGTTTCATCTATTGCATTAACTGAATTTTTGAGACAATCAAGTACCAAATTCTGGTTGTTGCACAATTATTCTTTTATGTGTTTCTTTTGTACATGGCTTTATGAATTTTCAAGTTGTTTTATAATTTCACAATATATCTAACTGTTTTATGTAATTATTTGATGGGCTGTAAACTCTATCATTTCTTTGAAGTTGTATACATTTTTGTTTTTACGTTTTCACAAATTTCAACAATAAATTATAAGAAAAGTTGGTGTGCTGTTTTAATAAATTTGGCATCATAATTTAATATCTGAGATCAGAACTCTAAGACCTTAAAGTTAGTATTAGTTACAAAGATTAAAAAATATCACCGAAGCCGCTGAACTAAGGGTCATATGACATCCACCTTGTGTTGCATGGTCAGCTCTGCACACCTTTGAGATGGCTGTGTACACACATACATATGCAGCCATGAACACAAAGGAGTACTCAAATGTTGGCATTCTCATATTCATATGCCTCAAATTTGTAGTGGCCTACTAAATTGCAATTATTTACAGTCAAAGACACATCAATTTTTCACTATATGTACAAGTTTTTATAGTAATACAATGAACAAGAACCTTATTGAAATATCTTAGTGTGCTCAAATTTTAAAATAAGATTCGGATGATATATGCCAATATGATATAAACACCTATTAAAATCAAATGCTGCTGAACAGTATTGTACTTTACAAGGAGACAAGTTGTGAAAGCTAAAGATTTCTTGGAAATGGACCTTTCAACATAAACTTAACCAAGTCACTGAAGCATGATATGTAGGTTATAGTTACTCAATTGATGCTGAACAGCACTGTACAATGTATATGGTAATGTTTAATATTAAATTATCATATTTCTCTACATTTGCATTGTTCTGCTCAAAATTCATTAGGTTTTGTTACATCCAAAAGTTTGACCGAAAAAATCTTATATTTAACCAGAAATTTCTAATGATGTCTTATTGTTTGAAAAGACTTCAGCACTTTTGATACAATGTAATCATGGTTACGTTTCAAAACACTCAAATATTATCTTAAAAAAGACATGATGATATGTTTCTAAGATACAGATACCTTGAATTCAAAAATATGAGATAAAGATGCTCACAGTAAATCAAATGCTGCTGAACATCATTGTACTTTACTAGGAGACAAGTTGTGAAAGCTATACATTACTAGTACTAGGAAATTGACCTTACAACAGAAATTGAACAAAGTCACTTTAGCATGATATTTAGGCTACATTTACCCAAAAGTTGCTGGACTAAGTAAAAGTATTAAAGAGATGAAATAATCATTGTGGAATGACTTTTATTGCAGTAGGTGCCAGACAAATGGACTATGTTTCAAACTTAATAAAAGCCATTCCACAATGAAATATAGAGGATAATGACATAGTTGCTAAACAGTGAAAATGAAAGTCATGAGCCTTGTCAGTAGTTGTCTGATATATGTTGAATGAGAGACATAGGGATAACAATCTGGCAACGGCATAAACTATTTGTACAAAGCTTTATATTTAAGAGGGTATAAGACCTGGATGCATCATACATTGGGTACATATCCCTTATGTTACTAAGTTTCTGGTTGTCATATGTCATTGCCCTTGACCTCTTTATCATGGTTCAGCAACTGCTTAAAAAAAGTGCAGAGTATTTTTGTCTAATGAATTAATAAGAAATAATACGATAACTATATTTGGTATATGGATTCCTTCCAAGGTCTACATGTTTCTCAGATACTATTACCAGTAGGTCAACTAAATGTGGTGTGTGTTTTGATTGTAAGGTCTACATGTCAGTCTGGCAGGTTTCATCTCACCTTGATCTCATTTTCATGGTTTATTAGTCAGTGTTAAGTTTCCATAGTTAGCTCATCTTCTCGCATACTATAACCAATATATTTGGTGTATGGAATGATTTTAAAGTAATCTAATCTTGACCTTATTTTCATGGTTCATTGGTCATTGTTAAGTTATCCTGATTCAGTCTGTTTCTTAGATACTATAAGCAATAGGTCAACTACATTTGGTGTATGTAATGATTGCAAGGTGTACATGATTGTTTGGCAGGGTTTATCTTGACTTTACTTTATTGTCATGGAGTTTTCATGGTTTGGTCTGTTTCTTGGATACTACAAGTAAAAGGTCAACTATATTGGTGTATGAAATCATTGTAAGGTGTACATGTACATGTCTGTATAGCAGGGTTTATCTTTACCTTGACCTTATTTTCAAGGATCATTGATAATGTTAAAGTTTGAGTTACTAGTAGCTAACCTTTATCTACATAAAATTAATCATGGTTAGTAAATCAGGTGAGAATTTCAGCATGTGCAAAGATGTTGGTAGTTACTGGTTAGTAGCAATGGCAGATCTTTATTAAAATAAGGAGATGAGGTATGATTGCCAATGAGACAACTACCCACCAAAGTTCAAATTAAGAGGATGTAAGCATATTTAGGCAACTGTACGGCCTTCAACAATGAGAAAAACCCATATCGTATAGTTGGCTTTAAAAGGCCCTGACATCAAAAATAGGAAACAATTCAATTGAGAAAACTAACGGCCTAATTTATAACAAAACAATTAATGAAAAACAAATATGACAGACATGAACCAACGACAGCCACTGAACTACAGGCTCCTGACTTGGGACAGGCACATAAAGAATGTGGTGGGGTTAAACATGTTTGTGAGCACTCAACCCTCCCATAACCTGGGATAGTGGTGTAACAGCACAACATAAGAACAAACTATAACAAGAGTGCACACGTTGAAATGTCTCTCCTGCTTTACTGACCATTGATTTTATGTTGAAAGTCTTAAAGATAAAGGTTTTACTTAAAGCATTACAGAAACTTAACACTTTTTAAAGGTCTATGACAATGAGGTCAAGGTCAGATAAATCGTGTCAGACAGATATATACACCTTACAATTATTCGATATACCAAATAAAGTTGACCTATTGCTTATAGTACTTGAAAAACAGACACAAATACAAAAACTTAACATTGACCAATGAACCATGAAAATGAGGTCAAGTTCAGATGATACCTGCCAGACAGACTTATACACCTTACAATCATTCCATACACCATATGTAGTTGACCTACTGCTTATAGTACTTGAAAAACAGACCAAAACACAAAAACTTAACATTGACCAATAAACCATGAAAATGAGGTCAAGGTTAGATGAAACCTACCAGACTGACATGTACCCATTACAATCATTCCACACACCAAATATAGTTGACCTACTGCTTATAGTATTTGAGAAACATACCTAATCACGTAACTTGAACCTTGATCACTGATCTATGAAATGAGGTTGAGGTCAGGTGAACTCTGTATGACTAACATGTAGACGTTGCAAGGAACCCGTGTACCAAATATAGTTATCCTATTACTCGATATAAGTGAGATATTCACATGACAAAAAAAAAATTCAATTTTTTTTCAAGCAGTCGCTGAACCATGAAAATGGACAATGGACATATGACGGAAACTTTGTAACATAAGGTATCTGCATACAAGATATGAAGCATCCAGGTCTTCTACCTTCTGAAATATAAAGCTTTATACAAATAATTTACGCCGCCGCTGCCGGATAGTAATACCTATGTCTCGCATACTGCGACTCATCGCAGGCGAGACAAAAATCCGGACGTGGTTGTTTCTGATAAATTTATTCACAACTTTTTAAACCATGATGATGATTTAGAGTTTGACATCTGTCAAGTGTTGAAGACTTTTTGTTGCCATCTAGATGTCTATTTGTTATATTTTTTTTGGGGGTTGCTGATTTAGAGTTTGGCATATGTCAAATGTTGAAGACTATTTGTTGATATCTAGATGTCTTTTTGTTATGTTTTTTGGTTGCTGTCTCATTGACGTATACCCTACATCTTCTTCTATTCAAATGTAAAAAATGTAATAGACTATTGAGACTATCTATAACATCAAATTCCAAATCTAAAAAAAAGTATAAAGACACTTTTAGCCTCATCTGTAAAATAAAAAGACGGTAGCCAAGCAGAATCAAAACATTTTAATTCCATTATTGATACCATAATTCCAAATTTAAACAGATAATATACTCACAAATAAACATATTATTGTAAAAAAATAAATATATTAGATTGTATCACAACAGAATATCAACAAGAGGCTCATGAGACCCTGATATCGCTCACCTGTAATTTCAGTTTCAGGCATTTGACTTATAAGTAGATCACACTTTCCTGAACAATTTTGTCATTTAAACTTTCTCTCTTTCTATAATAATATTAAAGATAATACATAATCCAAAACTGTAAAATTTCCTACAATTAACTACTTCTGGACAGTAACCCAACAATAAGTTATCCTATTTGTCTGAAGATTACTTGACAGGTAGATCTAAACCTGTTTAACACTTTCACCTTTGTCAGTTTTGCTCTTACTGCTTAAGTTTTTGAGATGAAAGCCAAAAACTTCATTTGACACGTATGTTCTATTTTTAGAAACTGCCGCCATGTTTTTGAATGGATCAAATCCCCAAATACAATCTATAAACTAGACACCCTAAGGAACATTCAATTAAAGTTTGGAAGTATATGGCCCAGTAGTTTCAGAGAAGAAGATTTTTGAAAAAGTAATAGACTTGCACAAAAAAATGTAAAAAATAAATGTTTCAAGGGCAATAACTCATTAAGGAGTCCACTGACTATTTTGATCATTTGACATATTTGTAGATCCTACTTAGTTGAACATTTTTGCAATTTACACTTTCTCTCTATCTATTATAATATTAAAGATAATAACCAAAAACAGTAAAATTTCTTAAAAATAAACTATTTCGGACTGTAACCCTACATTGGGTGGTCCAATTGGTCTGAAAATTTCATAGCAGATAGATCTTGACTTATTCATCACTTTAACTCCGTCACTTTTACTCTAACTGCTATAGTTTTTGAGATAAAAGCCAAAAACTGCATTTGACCCCTATGTTCTATTTTTAGCAATGGCGGCCATGTTTGTTAATGGATCAAAACTTCGGATACATTTTATAAACCCGTTACCCTAAGGAATATTCAGTTAAAGTTTAGATGTAATAGGCCCAGTAGTTTCAGAGGAGAAGATTTTTAAATGTTTGCAAACATGATGAACAAATTGTGGGAAAATTGTCTTTAAAGGGCAATAACTCCTTAAGTGGTCAATTGACAATTTTTGTCATATTAACTTTTTTGTAGATCTTACTTTGCTGAACTTTTTTGCTGCTTATCTTTATCTTCAAAAATATTCAAGATAATAACCAAAAACTGCAAAATTTCCTTAAAATTACCAATTTAGTGGCAGCAACCCAACAATAGGTTGTTCGGTTCATCTGAAAATTTCAGGGCTGATAGATCTTGACCTATTGAACATTTTTACCCCGTCAGATTTGCTCTAAATACTTCAGTTTTTGAGATATAAGCCAAAATCGCATTTGACCCCTATGTTCTATTTTTAGCCATGGCGGCCATGTTTGTTGATGGATCAAAACTTTGGATTCAATTTATAAACTAGATACCTAAGGAACATTCAGTTAAAGTTTGAAAGTATTTGGCCCAGTAGTTTCAGAGGAGAAGATTCTTGAAATAGTTTACGACGACGATAGACAACGATGACGACAGATGCCAAGTGATGGCATAAGCTCACATGGCGCCCTTTGGGCCTGGTGAGCTAAAAACAATACTCTCCATAACAAGTTATTTTATAACAAAATTCTAACAATAACCCTTTCCAGAAAGATGTTTCTAAAAACCTGAATTTGATACTAAAAATTTTTAATTTTCAACAAGTTGAATGTTTATATTTATTTTCATATTTCACACTTGTACAAATGTGACATTGGAAAGGAGGAGTTACTGTCATTTGTTTGTCAGTCAGAAAAAATATTGTAAATCAGGATTCATACATAATTATTAATAATCAATTTGAAATTACTGGTTTATATTTACTGCCTAAACTTGGGTAACAAAATTGGTTAATTAAAATCATTTTAAAAATTTTAATCTGTTGCATATTATTGCACAAATTGTTTATAATGTTTATACTAAAACAGGTATGTAATTACATGTAGACTCTTCTCTGTTTATGAAAGAGTAGCTAGTCATTTTCTTATCTACACCATTTCATATCTTGCCATTTCATTCCATTGCCATTTCAGAGTTACCATTTCGTACTCAAAATAACCATTTTATACCGTGCCCATTACATACCCAAAATTACTGTTTCATAACCAACATTTTCAATTTCGTACCAATGATCAAAACCATTTCGTACCCTATGGACCATGTCATACCTTATTGACTATTTATTTCTATTCCGTTATATTTGGAATTTCCCTATTCTATTTCTATCTTTAGACTTGTGGTACAAGTTTGGCTAGTATGTAAATCAGAAGTGGTCTGATGTTACTGTTGTTTTCTGCACGAATATTTCGAGGGCGGTAGTACAGGTGGGGTTTTATAGGCATATATAAGTCCTGATTACGTTTGATTATTATCGATGTGCTCCAGTAACTTTGATAGACGAAGTTAACGTTAAGCTCTGCATAATATGTCCGAGGAAGGCTCCGACCATGATGAACGCCGTGCTACTACTCAACATGCTGAAAATAGTAACGAAACAGAGTTAAGTACGGACGGGGTTATTTCGCTTTTCACTTCAGCTTTAAACAATGCTTTAGAGAAGCAAAAACATTCCTTGATTAATCATTTCGAAGCTCGTTTAGGAAAAAGTGTTAAAGCAACCGGTGTCGACCAACCAGAATTTGTATTCCAAAGTGAGGGAATTAAAGTGCAACATTCGTTTAATACCGAGCGTCTGGAGAGGCTTGCTGCCGTTGAAAGTTGTATAAAGCTTGGAAACGCTTCCGAAGTTAGTGAAATTATTACTCAGGAAATGGAAATCATCCGTAAGCGTAACAAAATTCTAAAGATAGCCGACAAGCATGGATGGGACACGGTTAAAGAGTACTTGGATAGTCCGTTGGCCGACAATAAAGAAGATGCTAGTGATTTGCGTGCTGCTATTTCCAGGGCTTCTCGTAAAAGAAGTTTCAAGCCGTACAGTAAACCAGAATCTTCCAATAGTGGTTCCGGAAAAGGAGAATTCAATTCCAGGAGTTTTTTTCGTGGCCTTGGCCAAGTCAGTGATACCGAGTTCTCCAAAGCAGGCAAGTCAGAAAGTTACAAGTGTTTCTATTGTAACCAGCCCGGGCACTTTGCAAGGAACTGCCCCGAAAAAAGGATTCCTACAGCGACAGTTGGTGCACCAAAGTTCCAGGAACAGAACACAGGAAAGACCCAGTAACAAAACAGATACAGACATAGATGAAGTTGAGTATTGTTTTCAATTTGTTAACAAGTATGAGAAAAAATCTTGTCAAAATCTTATAAATGTGAAAGGAAATTTAAGAAAACATGCATTGTTTTGGAAAAATGTACTTAACGCTAATGATTTTATAATGAATGTTATTAATTTTGGTTATAGAATTCCTTTTCTGAGTGAACCACCGACTATTTTTCTAAGTAATAATAGATCCGCGTTAAAACACTCAGAATTTGTGGAAAATTCTATTGAAGAACTTTTAACTAAAGAATGTATAAAAGAAGTAAATCGACCATTTGTCGTTAATCCACTTACTGTGTCGGTAAATAGTACGGGTAAAGAAAAATACTTCCTGGGTTGATGCTTTCGCATATGATTGGTCTGCTCATAATAACTGGTTAGTTCCACCAGTTTGTTTAGTTAGCAAGTGTTTAAATCACATGCGGTTATGTAAAGCTAAAGGCACTTTAGTTGTACCTAAATGGCCATCAGCGTTATTTTGGCCTATTTTAGTGAATAGGTTTTCAGACAGATTTAAATCTTTCGTTATAGACTTTAGAGAGTACGTAAAACCTATGAACTTTTTTACAAAAGGTTCACAAGAAAAGAGTATATTTGCACAGAGACCTTTTAACAGTAATGTATATGTTTTGTTGTTGGATTTCTCGAAGTATTGAGATTTATGCATTGAATGTTGTATACAGACTGTAGTTGATTTAGTTTTCTGCGATGGTTATTTGCCGCAGTTATCAGATATGAGACTATATTCGTAAGAATGTTAAATTTAACATTGTGATGTTTTAACTGCAACAATTAGATATGTCATTGTTAACATTGTTGATTAATTGTTTATGAATACAGTGAGGGTTAATGCCACTGTATATATATAAGTATATGACTTTTTTAGATACTGTGAGGTTGAATGCCACAGTAAGTGTGCGAGGAAAATGCCGCACTCATTTGTTTGCGAGGGAAATGCCGCATTCATTTGTTTGCGAGGGAAATGCCGCATTCATTTGTTTGCGAGGGAAATGCCGCACTGGGTTGTTTGCGAGGGAAATGCCGCATTCATTTATAGTAGTAATGTTAATTATATTTACTTTGTTTATAGTTATTACTTGGTATTCATTATTATATTTATTTTACAGATCAATGGAAACAATTTGAGTGTTATGCCAATGATTCGAGATTTGCCAGTATCATACGAGATTTACCCTCTTTTGTCGAATCGTCTAGATCAAATTCTACAATTAAGCAATACAAGTGCTATTTTAAAAAGTTTGAAAAATGGTGTGTTTCATGTTCACTTGAGTGTTTACCAGCGACAACTACTACGATTTCTATGTATATAGGTGGGCTCATTCAACAGGGATCCAGTGTTGCGATTTTAGATGCAAGTTTTTATTCAATAAAATGGTTTCATGACTTTAATTTCAAACATAATCCTTGTTCAGACAAATTCCTTGGTCTTATTTATGAAGGAGGAAGGAGATTGCTAAGTAAACCTATAAACAAAAAAGAACCTATTACGCCAGATATATTAAGGAAAATTGTTTTGAAGTTCGGAGATCATAATAATCTCAAAAAATTGCGTGTAGTAGTATTATTTCTGTTAGGATTTTCTGGATTTTTGAGGTATAGTGAATTGGCTAACATTAAGATGAATAATATTGAGTTTCAAGTCAGTCATGTTAAAATTCGCATTGATAAAAGCAAAACTGATTTATACAGAAGGGGTAATTCTGTTGTTATAGCTGCAACAGGTACAGATTTATGTCCAGTTTTTTGGTTAAATAAGTATATCAATTTAGCTGAATTGAGCAAAAATTCTGATAGCTATATTTTCAGAGCACTGTCTTTTATGAAATCGAAGGATGTTTATAAATTATGTAATATAAATAGTCCATTGTCCTATACCAGAGCGAGAGAAGTTTTGTTAGAGAGTTTATCAGATATTGGTTTAGATAAGCTTAAGTTTGGGCTTCATAGTTTGAGAAGTGGTGGCGCTTCTACGGGGGCTAATAGAGGAGTCTCTTATAGGTTACTTAAAGTCCACGGTAGATGGGCTTCTGATAAAGCCAAAGATGGGTATATTAAAGACAATTTAAAATCTCAAATGGCTGTTTCCTTGAATCTTGGCATATAGTTCTCAAATTATTTATTCCTTTGTTTTATCGAAGTTACTGCGAGCAAACAAACCTAAATTATGACTTGTCTCTTATTTAGCCATGTATTTAGAATAGAAATGTTTTAAATTCGGACGAATTCATGAGGGAGAATTTAAATTTATTTCTATCCCGTTATATTTGGAATTTCCCTATTCTATTTCTATCTTTAGACTTGTGGTACAAGTTTGGCTAGTATGTAAATCAGAAGTGGTCTGATGTTACTGTTGTTTTCTGCACGAATATTTCGAGGGCGGTAGTACGGGTGGGGTTTTATAGGCATATATAAGTCCTGATTACGTTTGATTATTATCGATGTGCTCCAGTAACTTTGATAGACGAAGTTAACGTTAAGCTCTGCATAATATATTACAGTTATGTTTGTATTGATATGTATTTAGAGGACATTGTGAATGTATATAGATGGAATTGTGGTATATTTTTGTAATTTGTAAAATGTTTACAAGATATTAAATGTTGTTTCGCTGAGAAAATAAGAAAGTTACTGCGAGCAAACAAACCTAAATTATGACTTGTCTCTCTTATTTAGCCATGTATTTAGAATAGAAATGTTTTAAATTCGGACGAATTCATGAGGGAGAATTTAAAAATACATCATATAATTTAGATCAATTTCAATTTTGAATCATATATTTGTAAATCGTTTTCTATTTTGAATCATATATTTGTAAATCATTTTTTATTTTGAATCATATATTTGTAAATCATTGAAAATTTGTACCAACATCAGTATTGGAGATTTTGTAAAACACACACAGTAAAATTAAAAAACAGGAAAGATCCTTTATACTGCCTCATTGTTAGTTTAAAAAAATGTTTTATATTAATGTATATCCATTATTGGTTCATTCAACAAGGTCAAAAATATTATTAAATTTTATGAGATAACAAGATTTAATAATTTCAGATTATTTAAATTTTTTATTTAAACATTATAACAAAGGGCCATAGGACATTTGAGCGAAAAATAAAAAAAATGCACATAGGGTCATTTGAGCGCCAACATCGAAAATAATAAATGCACATAGGGTCATTTGAGCGCCAACATCATAGGACATTTTAGCGCCGGAATATTAATCTTACCTGGATTTTCAAATAGGAAGTTTGAGCGATATTTCCTGTGATACTTTTATATGAATTAAAAAAGTATTTCTAAAAAGTAAGAAAAAAGAAAAGTTTTTAAAATAAATATATTTTAATTGATTTTCAACCCCAGTAATTTGGCCGGTTTTAGCTAGTTAATGGTAGTGTAGTCTTGAATTGATCTCTACTTAGCAATCAATTTTACTATAATTCATTGGCTATGCAAATTTTCTTTGTTCTAAATTTCTTTTATTTATAAAGTGAAATGTCCCTTGGCACTAAAGATCTTAATACTAATACATGTACATGATAAAATGGATATAATTTTGAACGAGACTAAGAAAGGAAATTTAGCATTCTTGATACTGTCTGCAGAGGAATTTTTATGTCAGAAGGCTAGGATATAAATGTCAAGCCATAACTGACTTGTAAAATATGCCATTGCCAAGTTTTAAGTTTTATGACAGTGCTTTGTTTTTTTACAATTAAAAGATGTTTTAAACTTTGTGCATTATAATTCCACATTTTATTTACTATATCCTGCTCGAAACCCTACTTCCACCTCACCGAGGTGAACAGGGGTTACAGATTATATCTGACAAACAGAAGAAGTATTCCTTCATCATTCTTAAGTTTTTTTGCTCAAATGTCCTATGCTTATTTTTTATTTTCACTCAAATGTCCTTAAATTTTGGCGCTCAAATGTTCTAAACTTTGGTGCTCCTTTTTTTATCACTCAAATGTCCTGCCATTTTGCTCAAATTTCCATTGCCGATAACATAGAAAGCAATAAAATGCTTCCTGCAATAGAAATTTTCTATAGACCTATGATTGGTTTAATTAAGTAGTACAAAGAAACTTTAATAGTTTTAATTATGCTTTGTTTGTGTACAGGGTTTATCCTTAATTAATTTTTCAACTATAAAAATATGAAGTTAATTTACCAACAAAGGAATAATTATCTGCAACTGTTTGTATAGTCATTACAAAGTTGTTTTTGCTAGGAGATATAGTGAAAAGGGACACATGCTGATATTTACTCGGAAGGAAGCCATGAATATATATGTTTGCATAAAAATTTGCACCTTACGTGACCAATTAAAGAATTGTTTTGGCTTTTTCAATTTGAGAAATAACTAATAACAAGTATGTAGAAAAAAATTAAGAAATGTCCATTTTTATCTACAATTTCATGCAAATTGGATACCAAAATAGTACAAAAAGGCATACAAATAAATATTCCACGAGGTACAAAATGGCATACATATTAATATTCAATGAGGTACAAAATGGCATACATATAAATATTCCATGAGGTATAAAATTGTCAGGATACAAAATGGTAAGGGTACGGAATGACTATAATTCTATGAAACAAACAATCATATATATCACTGCTCTATACAAATCTTTGCTTAAACCTCACATTACATTTTTCTCCTTCCTGGCAATTCACTTGATTATTAAAACTGTTTTTCTTACAAAGATTAACTAGTATACAATGACTTCCTCTTAAAAATTAAGTATATTTAACTATAAGACGAAGGATATTTAACATAGCAGAGGAATAATCTATAGATCCACCAGTTCAGGGTATGATGACCAGTTGACCTATGTCAATGACAAATATGACCCAACAGCATAAATGGCAGAAACTGCCTTTAATAAATTAAACAGGCTATGCTATCTCTAGTGAAATAGCTTTTTTTGATGCTAAACATTGGATATTTAAATATATGATTATACATAATCGTTCATTTTGAAACAGTTCGCATTTAAAAATCAATACAAAAATAGACAAAATATATAATAATTAAAATATATCTAATTGATCATTACACCTCTACATTTTGATTAAATATGCCCACAAATGTGGAAAGTTGTTTGCATTTATAATTTTTCAAAATTCAGTAAATAACCCCCTTTATCAATCCTTTTGTGGAACACTTGGGTAGCTGAGATATTCAGTACACTACTCCTTTAAGTTTTCATACATTTTGTATTACAAAAAAAAAAATACCCTATCATTTATTTTTGACAAAAATACACCTAAAGCTACCATGTTTATGCTATGTAATGGAGAAATAAATAGATTTGACAAATATCTAATGCATTTATGACTGTGGTTTTAAACACATCTGTGAAAAATATCAAAATCTGATTGGTTTTAGAAATTTATGATTCAATCAGCAGCCTCATCATATATTTCTCTCGACCTTATCATATATTATCAAGCTTGAAATGGTTACCTATTCCAGTGGCTCATCCATACCACTCATTACGTAGTAATTGCTCCCCCCGAGTTCATGACAAACAAACCTGTATACTGGGTGTAAATTATTTTCTATCAAATAAAAATTGTAAATTTGAGTTTGCCATTTTTACATGAACATTGGACCTATTCACATTTATTCCATATTTCTTAACAGCTGGGTTGGTATTAGCTTTCATCATCTTACACATTATAGCATACTTCTTGTAGAACTGCAGATCTATAATATCTCTGTATTTTGTGTGTATTGACTTAGCAATAGCATAAGCATCCCCTATAAAAAAAATTTAAAGATTAATTTTAAAAGTATTATTCAAGAATATCTGTATTTCAAAATTAGCAATTAAAAATTCTTCAACATTTCAGTTAAAACTAAAAAGTTAACACTGTGTGTAAAATGTCTGTGAGTCCTAAACTGTCCCTGGGCCAATGGTGTTCCAGCACACTATTATAATGGTAAAAGTATTGGGGACGGGTTGGAGTCATGAGATAAGTACTAAGTCAAAAAACAAAGCTACTAATAAAATGACATAAGATACAAATTACCAGTTTTACAATATGAAGAGTTAAGCACAATTTTAATGCATTACCAGTGAAATATCCTTTTATAGCAAAATCAGTCTTAGTTGACTGTGTGAAATGATCAAATACATATAAACAAAGAAATACTAAACATCACTAGTAAAGCAAAGATTTATAGTATATCAGTTTATCCAGAACATGTGTTCACAAATGAAAAATTCTCTACTAGGTTCTAGGAGAGAATTTTTCTATCTAAACATAATAAAGAATTTTTCAATCTAAAGATAACGAAGAACTTTTCTAACTAAAGATAATAAAGAATTTTTCACTTTGACTTATCATGTAAGAAAAGATAATAACTAATGTATGTAATATAGAAGTTTTTTTTATTCTATAAACAATGTTAAACGGGCTTATGTAAAATGGAAATACTGTCAACGTCAATATGCAATCATATCTGCAATTGGAACTGAAGTCACATCTAGCAATATAACAATATTAAATACTTTTAAAACAAACTTTAACTATTGTTGATGACACTAATTATGGATGCTGGAAACAGTGTGCCAAAGTCTTACTTTCGGCATAAAAATTAAAAAAAAACATATGGGAGACTAAACCAGTGGGTACAGTCATCCATGAAGTGCAAAAGTGCAAAAGTAAAACATTTTTGTCTTTTTATTTTCACTTCAAAATTTGTGGTATTGTTTTTATTACTAAGAAATTAACATGTTAGCATACATTTTATGCATTTATTTTTTCGCTTCAAATATATGGTACGAATTTAAATAAGGCTGCACATTGCCTTTTCTGAATTTTTAACATTAGGTTTACCGAGGACCATTAATATCTTCGATCATTGACCTGAAATAGTGTAGATAAACTCTTTCAAGTCTCTGGTCTTTTTGTTGATAGTTATCTCAATAGCAATCATACCACGTCTTATTTGATGTATAACACTGTAGTTCCTCACTTGAATAAAACATACCTATAGGTTCTGTTGGATAGATATCAAGCTGGTTAGAGAATGGAAGTTCTACTTTCTCATAAACAAACTGGATAAATAATCCATCATCAAATTTTGTGTGCTAAAATTAATCAGAAAACTAAACTGCACAAATTTATCAATCAATATGTTTTTTTTATCCTAAATTATTTTAAACTAGTCAATACAATGTGTAAATGTTATAAACTTATTTGGTTGAAAATATCTCAAGTTGGTTAAGGCCATCGATATATCAATGAAAGTCTTGTTATTTTGACTAAAAAGGATCTATAAAAATAATCATTAAGCATTAATTCATATATTTCTAAAGATCTACTGTGGATTCATTTATTTTGGTAAGTTGAGGAAAAACAATATTTTTGAGGATACTTAGATTTTGTGATTTGCCAAAGTCTACATACAAGCTAATTGAAAAATTGGTACTTCATTGACCAGATAAACTTGTGGTTCACATTTACCAATGTAATCCACGAAAATGGGTACCCTACGAATAATCATGAATCCACAGTATTAATCCAATACTTTCTGAAAACACTGAATTTTTTTATTGGAAAATATATAAAAGTAATTTTGTCTATATTCATAAGTACACTTGAACACTGTTCTTTAAAATTAGTGTTACATAGATTATAGTGGACTTACATTTAATAAGCTGTAATGCAACATCTCAATAAAAAGGCGCCATCTTGGAATGTAATATCTGTAAAATTAGGTAAAATATTATAATAATGGTATTAAAATGTTCTTTCCACATATAAGACATATAAGGGTACATACATATCCCTGTTTCTCCTCTTTATAGTTGGATTATTATTCAGATAACCTTCATAACTACCATTCCCATCAAATGCAAAAAAAATTAAAAATTTCAGAGCTTGACAAATTTTCTAAGCCAAAAACACTATCTTAACAATTCAACAATCCTGTGTTTTTCTCTCAATTAATTCACACAAATAATCCTACGGTTGAAATTGATGGTATTTTATACTAAAATCTTAATAACTTACAACTTTTTCTTTATACTATTTTTTGTAAAATAGTTGCTGCAGAGCAGAAGAAATAGTAAACAATTTGAAAACTTTTTTAAAATCAAAGTGAAATCTGATACTACTGTGTTATAGTAGTCTCAGGTAAAGGACTCTTTTGCATTAGTATCACTGACAAAAATGTTTACTAAAAGTCACACAGAAATAAAAAAAAAGATATAAAATAAATGGAGAATGTGTCCTCATGGACACAGATGATGCCCCTGCTTGCATACAACATTATAAAGGGACATAACTCAAGAACAATAAAAGTGACGCTACCCAAATTTGTACTTGATCCAAGTTTTAAGGCAATAAGTATTGTGTATAGGTTTCATAATGTTTGGTTGGGGCAAACTTAAGTTACAGAACAGAAACTAAAAAATTTGCAATTTTTCGATTTAAAAGGGGCATAACTCGATAATGATTAAAGTGATGCTACCAAAATTCAACTTCATCTGTGTTTTGTGGTAAAAAGCATTGTGTATAAGTTTCATCACATTTGGTTGAGGCAACTTAAGTAAGGGAAAAATAAACCAAAAATTTTGCATTTTTTTCCATTTATAAAGGGTCATAACTCGAGAATGGTTAAAGTGACCACACCAAAATTCAAACTTGATCTTTATTTTGTGGTAATAAGCATTGTGTATATGTTTCATAAAATTTGGTTGAGGCAAACTTAAGTAAGAGAACGGAAACTAAAGATTTTGCAATTTTTCCATTTATGAAGGGGCATAACTCTAGAACGGTTAGAGTGATGCTACCAAAATTCAAACTTGATCTGTATTTCGTGGTAATAAGCATTGTGTATAAGTTTCATAACATTTGGTTGAGGCAAACTTAAGTTAGAGAACGGAAACTAAAAACTTTGCTATTTTTCCATTTATAAAGGGGCATTACTCTAGAACAGTTAAAGTGATGCTTCCAAAATTCAATCTCGATCTGTGTTTTGTGGTAATAAGCATTCTGTATAAGTTTCATAACATTTGGTTGAAGCAAACATAAGTTAGAGGAAACTAAAAATTTTGCAATTTTATCATTTATAAAGGGGCATAACTCTAGAACGGTTATAGTGACCCTACCAAAATTCATTCTTGATCTGTATTTGGTGGTAGTTAGCATTGTGTATAAGTTTCATAACATTTGGTTGAGGCAAACTTAAGTTAAAGAACGGAAACTAAAATTTTTGCAATTTTTTCATTTATAAAGGAGCACAACTCTAGAACGGTTGAAGTGACACCACCAAAATTCAAACTTGATCTGTGTTTTGTGGTAATTAGCATTGTGTATAAGTTTCAGAACATTTGGTTGAGGCAAACTCAAGTTAGAGAACGGAAACCAATTTTGGGACGTACAGACAGACAAGGGTAAAACTTGATGCCCCCTCCGCTACGGCGGGGGCATAAAAAGAATTGGGTTTTTTTTAATCACACAGTAGCTTACTTGTTAGCCCCTTAGCTCAATGAAATATTTAAACATTCTAGTACAGAGAGTTGTATGATATATACATAATTCAAGCAAATGTTTTAGGAAAGAAGTAGTTTTTGTCTACAGATGTCTGTTCTGTGTTGTTGTATTGCTGTCTCATTATCATATACCTAAGATTTCATTCATACGCTCCGAATAGCTGATACAATATCAATATTCTCATCTAGAGACAAATCTTCAGATTTAAATACAAATGTACCAAAGTTTATATTCCATGAAAAGAACAGACTTTATTTTACTTTTCATAAAAGGCATGCACTTTAAAAATGTTTATATTTACACGAAACAACATTTATATTACAATTAATCAAAAACAATGAAACTGGCTGATATTTAAGATCTTGCTTAGGACTGACAAATAGGCTGCTAATGGCAACTATTGCACTAGATATTGTGCAAGCTGAAATTATTCTTAAAAATTGTGCAAATTCTATAATCTTAAAAGAATGATAAATAAGCATTTTATGAATATGAGTATTAGTACATAGAATATTAGTGCTAATGAAGAATAATTTATTTTTATCTATTTTCCCTGCTAGTATTTGACCCATTTAGAATTTTTTTTCTAACAAGTCTCAATTAAAATAGACTCCACATGATTAATTAATTATGAATAATCAAATGATTGCAAGATATCATTATTTTAAGACTTGTTTTTTTCTAACTGATTTGAAGCCAAAAGCATAATATTTATTACAGATTACTCTGTAAATTATAAGCTTGTATACCACAATACATTAGATCATTAAAAATCAAGATTAAAGAAACACAAACAAAGAAGTTCAAGCTACAACTACTACATCAAACATATAATTGCTCTGAAGCTTGGAGAAGCCATTTGTATAATTATAACTCAAAGCCAATCAGAACACATGGGTGTTTATTTGACAATATAAACAACAAGGTGTGATCACTAGATACGCTATGAAAACATAAATATTTCCATTAGCAAATGAAATTACAAATTCATGGTCATGTGTAGAAGTGCTTATTTTTTAAACAAAACATCAATGTAAATTTTGTCCAATTAAACATTGTTTGTTTTGAAATGTCCAATCACAATGGGTCTTTCTGTTCACATGAATGCTTACGCATCACATATTTGAAACAATAAGATTGTTAACTCAAATGGCTTTAAGTTTTAAAATTGTATAAATTTCTGTCTAAAACAATAGCAACTCATAAATTAGTTAAATACTACATTTGACAACATGGCATTTAATGACAGCAATCTACCAAACGACTTCAATGTATACCTTGATACATTGCCTTGTGGTCTACATCTGACAGTCTACAACGAAGAATCATGTACAGAACAACAACTAACACTTGTATATAGACCTGGTGCTAACTATGACAATACTAGAGTTACAGACTACTTCTCACTACTGCCTGTATACTTCTGGAGTTGCCTAGAGCACATCAAGTGTGTTCAGATTCCTACAATGATGATACAACAGACTCCAGATGAATACAAAGTATCGTTACACTACCACCAAGATGACATCAGCCATGATGACTACCACCAACAAGATGACATCTGCCATGATGACTACCACCAACAAGATGACATCTGCCATGATGACTACCACCAACAAGATGAAATCAGCTATGTCTACCATCAGACACATGCCATAAGCTATGGTCACCAACATATTAGTAACTGCCACTATGATGACCATCAAGTAGATATAGACTATAAAGATGCCATCCATTTTGAACAGCTAGATGCCTACCACCTACAATATGACATCCACTATCATCATCATCAAGATTACTATATCAGCTATCATGTAGATGACACAGAATACTATCCTAGAGATTATTAATTGATTGGTCTGATGAATGACTCATAAACTCTGCAACTTAATGGTCAATAATGTATACTTCTTATTTTGGACTGCATAACATTTTCAACAGTATAAATGTATTTTGAAGTCTTTTTAGTGCTTTATCAATTTTGTGTACTTTGTTTAATAATAATGTATTGTAATTTACAGTGCTTTAATATTTCTAGTTGCAATAAATTATCTTTAAAACACAGTTGTTTCATATTTTTCATTAATATTTAGATTTATCTGTCTTGTTTTTTATACAGACATGGCATATCTGTCTATCTATAAAGACAGACAACTGATTTCCAATTTACCACAAAGAAGACATTTTAAAAGAAAAAGAAAAAAACCCTAGGTACATCTCATAACTATTCACCCTTATTACAAAACATGATCCATTGTCACTGCCTGGTTTCTGGAATAGTTGCATGTACAAGGTATTCAAATCATCTCCATTAATCAAGAATGTCCAAGTCTTATAATTTCATGGTTGTCTCATTTCATCGTTATAAGTTCAGTGAAATCACTCAACTGTTTTAGAGTGGTTGTTCTTGTACAATTTAACCTTTGTTAGTCTCCATTTCCCTTCAGGCTGAACTATTTGGCTTCTGTTTCATTTGATCATGAAAGAATTCTTGTTTTAGTCTGTGATTGGGTATTATGACAAACATTAAAAAATAAAGTTTACTCTCAACAAATATAAAATGAATAGAATCTTACCCTTTCATCAAACCAGACCATTGTTTACGACCATAATCCAATACCTAAAATAAGTGTATTATTTTTTGTTAATGTATATATATATGTTGATATAAACTTGAATGCAGGCTTTGGCAGAACTTACTTAGTTTACAACCAAAAGCATGGCTTGGAACTAATGAACTGAATGTTTATCAGCAGCTATTAAAAAAGTCTTTGTTCAGGTGATACTTATATAAACAAGAATGTGTCCATAGTACATGGATGCCCCACTCGCACTATCCTTTTCTATGTTCAGTGGACCGTGAAATTGGAGTCAAAACTCTAATTATGCAATAAAATTAGAAAGATCATATCATAGGGAACATGTGTACTAAGTTTCAAGTTGATTGGACTTCAACTTCATCAAAAACTACCTTGACCAAAATCTTTAACCTGAAGCGGGACCCACGAACAGAAGGAATTTGCCCATTTCCCTCCAACATGGTGACAATATGAAACTAGAGGGTCTAAAGAGCCTGTGTTGCTCAGAATGATCTATGTGCATCTTTAACTACGGCTGCTCACTAACCAGACTAGAATATTATTCATGAGTAAAATCTCTCTTTTTAGTTTTAGACCAAGTATTGCTTATCATCTTTACTGTTAACAGATTTCTGTATCTACTATAGTTGTAGCCCAAAATACAAAAATAGGTACAGATCGACATTTCAGGGCAACAGCTCCTATAAGGTGTCCAATGACAATTTGCGCTTTGTTCACCAATTCGTAGATCTTGTCTTATTGATCATTTTTGCTGTTTACAGTTTTTCTTTATCCACCAAAGTTTTCCCCCGAATGTTTGTGTCACCATGACTTTCATTACATGCTTCAGAATTTACAGCAGCATACAAAGCATGGGTTACACCTACTTGACTGTGAAATTTGATATGCCATCTGGTCCTGTGTGTTAACTTGATGAATTTTACATAACTGGATCTAACTTAAATGATCAAAGAAGGAAATCATTGTTATGTTTAGTACCAACCTCCCCTTTAGGTCCCCATAATGAAACCAAGTTTCTTGCATTGAACTCTAGAAGAATTGCTTCATTAAAGTCATTTGCCCACTGTTTAGCTGCAGCTATCCACTTCCCAAGTAAAAAATGTGAATCACTGGCCAGTAATGTCTCCATATCATTTAGTACACTCAAAAGCATCTGACTGTACAATCTGAAAAAAAATGCCAAATAAAAGTAATTGGCTTGTTTTTCACTTACAAAATTTCCCCCTTTTCCTCTTTTCTGCTTTATTATTTAAAAGGGTCTCAGCCAAATAACAAAAAAAGATGAAAAAAATAATAACAGGTCAGCACTATAAATGCTATCGACAACTGTTTTACCACTATCCAAAATATCTCTAAAAGGAGAATGTACGATATATACATCACTTTCTTGCCCCTTGAATTAGAAAATCATATATAAAAGGAGTAGATTTGATAAGGCCCTAAAATGGCCCCTATTTCTAGATAAAATTCAAATTAGGATTTATTGACTTATATCTCAAAGAATCATGGCTAATACAATGACTAGACAGGAAATATGTCTTTTTTTTTAAAATTTTACATACTTGGGTTCTAGTCATGATGTCACAATAGCACTCATTTTGATTTTCCATGAAAGTTTAATGAAAACGGGTTAATTTCCATTGAGTTTATTGACATGAAACATAGAGCGCATGCATCGACAAGAAAGATCTTTTAACATAATGCTTGTTATGACAATCTACTTATCTGCCTTTAATGTCTAGTTTGTCGACGGCTTCACTCTATGTTTCCTATGCCAGAATGTGGTTGAAATCCGGACAATTTTGTCAAATTTCTCAAAAATCTCAGGTCACTTGCTTTTTTGTTGAAAGCCATATGAAGATGTTAAGTGATTTTGGCCTAAAAGGGTTACTATCAGCTATTTCCATCATTTAAGTCTGTTGTCAATCCATCTATTTTATCTGTCAGTAAAGTTTTTGAAAGAACATCTAAGAACTTTACTGACAGATAAAACAGATGGATGGACAACAAACTTTAAGTGATGGAAATAGCTGATATTAGCCCATTTAGGCTAAGTGAACTAATAAAAAACTAAAAATGTCATACTGACCCAAAGTTACTGGTCTCATTGTTTTGATAAGCAGTAATCATTTTATCATAATACTCTAATGATATCATCATCAGACTGTTTCTTGATATGTCCACTAAATCATACCTAAAATCAATACAAAATATAAATAACAAAAATGTTTTCTATTCTATTTATTTTATTATTGACAGTTTCTGTGAGAAGCAAGTAAGTATTTTAAATCGTAAGACCATCGGAAGAAAAACCACTATCTTTGAATAAGTTAGTAACCCTTGCTGTTAAAAGATGTAACAACATTTTTGAATTTAAATATATTAATTTTCATAGTTCAATTTATAACATTACAAATAAAATAAATCACTTTTTCTACGAGAAACATTATAATATTTACAGATAAGATCCTTATCACAACTGTGACTCTTTTTGAAAGTATTCAAATGTCTGTTTAGTACCATCTTGGTGATCTCATTGTTGTGTGTTCGCCTTGAGTGTAAGAAGACCTGGGTTTGAACTTTGGCAGGGTCAAACCAAAGACTTTAAAATTGGTATTTGCTGCTACTCTGCTAAGCACCCGGCATAAAGGAGTAAGAGCAAAGACTGGTAGGCTAGGAGTCAGAATAATGTGTCTTGGTAGGGTGACATGTCTTCGCTAGGACTGTTATCTTGTGAACTTACACATTAAAAATTTAGCTCAGTGTGTTCTTGTCCTGAATATGTATTTAATTTGCCACTGGATGTTGGAAAGCCATTCAACCATCATCATCAAATGTTTGCGGTATCTGTAACCTTAATGCCTTTATAGTATTGGCATATTAACTCTGGATAAAAACTTTGGAAGCTAACTAAAAATTACAATCACAGGTAGGGTAGCTTTTAATTGTTTTAGCAACTTAGACTTACTGAAATAATGAGTTATTTTTATACTGGTCAGCTGAATCTATTAAAAGATCCCATGCTTGATATAAATCTTCTGCATCATACCATAACTATTACATAAAATAAAACAAATGTCAAAATTACTTGTCAACAGTTGTAGACTCTGTAGTTTGTCATTTCAGGATTTCTCAATATTTATGTGTTATTGTGCAAATGAAAGGTATTGGTTAATTTTCAAATTTTTTCTTTATCAACAATTTTTCTTGTGCTGTTAAGTTTAAATCAACCTGTAGATAACTTAACCTCAAAGTTAAAGATTGATCCATGTTCACATTCAGCAATGGTGGATTTCTGATTAGAGGCATTATTTGACTTCTGTTGATGCAAAAATGGTATAAGTTGTACATGACTATTGATACCCTTGCTATAAGTATTAGGTAAACAAGAAGTTGATGAGTGATGGATGCAAAATATGCATCACAGGTCAGAGGATGCTCATATGAAGGTTGATTTTAAATTTCAGAAAGCTCTGATTTGTAGTTTCTGAGAAAAATGTGACAAAATTTTTATGAGAAAGACAGAGGGAAGCACAGACAGACATTAACCAGAATACCACTCCTTTGAAGAAGTGGGGCTATAAAAAAATTTTCTTTAAAAATTAATGTTAGTTTTTATTATTATTGAATAAAATAGAATTTTGATCATTCAAAGTGAGGTCAACTAGTAGGAATACTTACATAAGGTTTAAGTGGAGGATTATACTGAGGTCGACTTGTGGGTATACTTCTGGATCTGTGGTCACCATTATTTATTTTATCATTGTATACACTTGACTAAAATTAAAACTGTCAAATTACACAATAAAATAATATAGTAACTGATTGCAATTCTTTTCATGTGAATTATGATGAAAAATATAACATTATTAATTACAACCTGACATGCTGCAGACGACTGTATTTACAGTAGCTGAGGATCTTAACCCTGCTTTCATGATATTCATATATTCATGAATTAGGAAGAATATTCATGAATATTCATGAATATTCCAGTTTTATTCATGGGTTCTATTCCAGTGTCAAAATTATTCATGAATAAGAAGCATGAATAAACTGGAATATACATGAATTCTTAATAACTGTATGAAGACAACCAAAAAGAATTGTTAAAATGCCTAAAGATTACTATAATGAAGTTTTTTTCTTTCTAAAACTAATTTGGGGACAAAAGAAACCTTTTTTTGGGACATGAATAAACATGAATAAACTTGAATGTTTGGACTTAGAATTTTTCTAATAGTCATATAACATGAATAAGGATGAATAATGATGAATGAAATTTTGACTTAAAATATTTCTCGATTGTGTGACAAACATGAATAAGCATGAATAAAGCTGCATGATAATGACTCAGAATTATGAGTGACCAACTGCATTAATAATACTGATGAAAAATGTAACTTGTTCTAGGATTTTGTTGTTTATTTGGACTATTTTTGGCTGAGGAAATATGTTCAATAACTAGATGAAAAAAATCATGAATATTTCATGTGACATCAAGCACTTATGTTTGATATTTTGAATGATCCAACTTAAAACTACTGCTTTGAAAAATTGGATGCCCTTTTTTTAATGCCTCTCCCCCACTTATTGCTTCTAAAAATAAAAGTTGTCCTCTATCAATGAAAAAGTTGAATTATTATTTGAATGCACTTGATAGATCAATTAATTGAAGTAAAGATGAAAAAAATAATTTTTAAAATATTTATATTTGAAGTGTTTTCAGGTTAAAAATAATTAAAAGTAATATTCTGATATGCATTTGCATTCAATTTGTTTTAATTTTTTTTTTTTTAGAAAAAAAATAATAAATTTAAGGAATATATTGTGAAAAGGTGATAAAAAAGAGGAAGTAACTGAAACATTTTTGAAATACACAAATTATTTATGACATAAAGCAAAGGTTATTTGTGTTAACTAACAATGTGTTTGACACCAAAGCTGTCAGGTGAAGCCCTGCACTTAATGGGACACTTAATTTGACAGTTTACACAGCTAGCTGAACTTCCTGTTGATGGAAGAATTACGAATTTCAGTTTGACAGTATTTCAAAGTCAGAAAAATGCCGAGATTTTCGCGATAAAAACGACAGGGCGCCCGAGAAACGCCAACGGCTGTTTTGCCAGACAAGCTGGATCGTTTTTGATTTTCTACCTGTTGTCCGGCATTTAAATAACATAGAAAAATGATCAGATCAATGATAGGCCAACGATCGACATCGTAAAACCTTGGTTCTCAACTTATGTAAACAAGTCATGACCACGTGGTTTTTAGTAATTGTACTGAACAGTCCGACCCTAGAAAATACCGTCCTAGATAATGCGGCCACTAGTTCATCTGCATGCACCCTGTGCCGATTAAATTAAAGGTTTTTTTTTCTTATTTTTAAAAACTGGCCAGTAATAAATACTTTTATACGACACCCTTAATAAATACTTTTATACGACACCCTTGATTTATTTTTATAATACCGTTACGGGGACGGATCAACTTCTGGCCGATATAATATGGGGCGAGATTGTCACCTCGACGTTAGCGTACTCAATAAAAACGTCATAAAAATGTGATTACGCTGTAGCAAAATAGAAGATTCCATGTGAAGATGTTTTCAGATAAGTGCATTAAAAATTTAATTTAACATGTGTATATAATGAGATTATAAAATATAATTTATTGAGGAACTATGATTTTTTTATGTTTTTTTTTTTAGCAAATCAACATCAGAAAATCTGAAAGCATAAACCTGGGAACAGTATATCTAATATATATGTTCCTGCATAAACTGAAAAATATATTTATTTTTAACAACATTGAATAATCTTGTTGTCACATAACAGGCATAACTGGTAGATATGTAAAAATTTAATTGAATTGTGTGAATGGTTATTTGGTGAAAATAATAAGTCGCTAGTTTTTTTATCTTCAGGGGGTAAAAAAAGAGGGAGGGTAATTAATTTGATTCCAAATGGCTTCCAATGTATACTGTATAAACATGCAATAATATTTCTATTGAATTTATTGCTTCAAAATGTCTAGAACAATTGATTCTTTGTGGATTTTTTTGATACTTTTAGGGGATTAAATGATTAAATGGAGCTGCCAATTTTGAAAGTAAACGGATTGCATGCAGATTCCAGTTACCTTTACTCAGCAATACTAGTTGGAAGTACAGAGACAGCAAATTTAATTACAGAAAGGAGGAGAACTTCACATGTATCCTTTATATCTGACACACATTTTTAATATTATAATATTTGAAACTGAACAGCGAGCATCATTAAGCCATGGTGAAAACTGCGTATCTAAATACAATTAAGACAATGAAATGCTTGAAGGTGTTAGTGAACATGGGGAGGAGGGGTGGGGTGAGTACCATATTAATGGGTAATTTAACAATATAAGCAGCCATTAAAAATGGCAAACAAGTTTGCTAGTAGTACTAGTATCTATAATTTTGATGGAAGTTTAAGGATCTGACATTAAATACAAGTACATTTTTTTTAAATCAATGGGAACTTGACAGCCATTTAAATAAGATATTAAACATGGCCAATACAATGTAATTCATGCCGCAATGTTTATATATACGTGACAGATTTGATACAACAAGGGCAATATTCATCTACCTTATAATGAGGAATATGCATTTAAACTAATAAAAGAAAATATTTGCAAAAGAACAAATTTGTGCATTAAAAATAGATTTTACTCAAATTTTTTAATTCCTTATAGAATACATGCAAGACATTAAGTCATTTTATTGGTCCTGAACTAAGGACATTCTCAGGATTATCCAAGAATTATCCCAGGGCCAACTTAATGCAAGCAAATCTGTAAATCCTGACATCAGGATAATTTCCTGAGACCAGGACCTGATGAATCCTAAGCACAGGATTATCACAAGATTCTTTACTATGATCATGATGATATTTATGGTCTGGATGGTCTCTGGATATCCCTGGAATATCCTTGTTCCAATACCGTCCCATGTTTAACCCTATCTCAGGATAAGGATTATCTCAAGATTGCCCTGGGATTTTTCCCAAGATTATCCTGCTGGGGATATCTTGTGATATCCTGACCCATTTTCGCAAGGGTCAGTCACCGTCACCAGGGGCATTAAAGTGATTTTCTTAATTAAAATGTCATTTAATATTTTAAATATTTTATATCAAGAATGCCAAAATAGCAAAATATATTTAGAACTGCATTTTAAAAGTCAAATCCTGAATTCCTGCAAAAAAAAGCTCGAGAAAGACCTTCTGCCCCTCATGTTTGTATTCATGGAATTCTAAATTTATTTCTACATTCAATATTCAAGAACATCTATTTCGCATTCATGGTTATTCTAGAATATTCAAGGATATTTCACATTCATGGTTATTCTAAAATATTCAAGGATATTTCACATTCATGGTTATTCTAGAATATTCAAGGATATTTCACATTCATGGTTGTTCTAAAATATTAATGGAAAATTACTTCACATTCATGGTTATTCTAGAATATTCAACCATTCAATATTCATGGACATCTTATTTCACAGCAATGGTTATCCTTAGTCAGTATTCCACTATCAATACTCATGGACATCCTTTTTCACATTCAAGAATATTCTGTAGATAAATATTCATGTTAATTCTTGGTTATTCAGTTCATACAATATTCATGTATATTCAAGGTGCCATTTAACATTCATGAATATTCATGAATATTCATGAATTGTAACCTTGAATATTCATGAATATTCATGAATATTATTCATGAATGTTCTAGAATTATTCTGGAATATTCATGAATAATTCCAGTTCAGGAAAGCAGGGTATAACCCCCCCCTAAAAAAAAAAAAAATAAAAACCAGTTATGGTTATTAATTTGGTTGGATGACTACCATCTGCAACTGGTGATTGGTCCCTGCTAATGTTCGTCTAGGAAAAATCCCATACAATGTTTTTCTTGAATTAGAGGTACTTATATTCTAAATACATTATAGATATAAGATGTGGTATGTGGGGGGGGGGGGGGGGGGGGGTAGGACCTTTATCGGGACTCCGGGATCGGGTGTTTTTAAGCTCGGGATTCCGGAATTGATCCTTTCGGGATCCGGGAATTCTTTTTTCGAATTTCGGGGTGTCAGGATTTGAATTTTTTTAAATTCGGGACCTCGAGATTCCATGTTTTTAAGCCTGGGATTTTGGGATCAGGACCCCTCCTACCCTCCTCTGGTATGAGTGCCAATGAGACAACTCTCCATCCAAGTCACAATTTGTAAAAGTAAACCATTATAGGTCAAAGTACAGTCTTTATGTTTGTTTTGTTTCTTGTCTTTGTTTTAAATGAAAATGTTTTCTTGACTGCTATTATATATAACAAATTTAGTAATATAATTTATCACTTCCGAATTTTGAACTATAGTGTAATTTATGCATTGTTTTATCCTGATGACTGTGCCCTAGGCACTGAAAAATGTCAATCTCATTAAATGACTGCAGCAATCCCTAAAGTGTTGTTGTTATAACTGCTCTCACATGTTTTTATAACAACCCTGTATACTCAAGGTATCCACTTTAGGCATTCTATTGTATTATAGATTCAACAGGCATTGGTTCACTATCGTTTGTAATTAAACAAAACAGTTAATACAGAATGTACTTGTGTAAAAATTACAATAGGAACAAATATAAATTATTGTAGTAATTTACCTATTTTCAAGATGTTTCAGCCAATTTAAGGCTTTCTTCAGTTTATCATTCTAACCTACATGATAGACAAGTCACTTTTCACAATGAGTTCATATCTATAACATCTACTGGTAAATGCATTTTAAAAAGTGACTTGACTACCACGTAGATAAAAAAGAAAAGAGTTGTTGCAAAAAATAAGTTTATTTCACAGACAATCAGAAATAAATACTGATCTTACCTTCAAATATTGCCAAGCCAAGTCCACTATTTTATTGTATTTCCCATATCTCTTTATTGTATAATCTGAAATCCTATTAATTGAATATATAACTAAATAATAGTAAAAAATTAACAATAAAATAAATTAACCTGTCTGATTATTACTTGGAAGGTCCTTCTCACTTTTGGATGAATAAGAACTGAACCATGACAGCAAATCTGAAAATCAAGTTGTCTTTTTTATCATTATTCTGTTCATTTGTTCTAATTCAACATATCCAAAAATTCAATGTATCTGCTAACAGGAAGCAGGTGTTTGACAGATCTGAAATGCCTTCACACGTAGCAACACATCACTGTCAAACTGCTGACCAAATATGAAGTCATTCTTTTCAGTAACTCTTAAGAAAAATGTGATCAAATATTTGTTTTCATTCAACACATGAAGTTCATGTATCAGAAAACAGAAAGAAGGTGTCTGAATGATCTAAAAAGTGCCCACATGTAACAAGTCATCACTGTCAAGCTGCTGACCAAATATAATGTACAACTCAGCTCAGTCAAGCTGCTGACCAAATATCATGTTACAACTCATCTCAGTCAAGCTGCTGACCAAATATCATGTTACAACTCATCTCAGTCAAGCTGCTGACCAAATATCATGTTACAACTCAGCTCAGTCAAGCTGCTAACCAAATATCATGTTACAACTCAGCTCAGTCAAGCTGCTAACCAAATATAATGTACAACTCAGCTCAGTCAAGCTGCTGACCAAATATCATGTTACAACTCATCTCAGTCAAGCTGCTGACCAAATATAATGTACAACTCATCTCAGTCAAGCTGCTGACCAAATTCCATGTTACAACTCAGCTCAGTCAAGCTGCTAACCAAATATAATGTACAACTCAGCTCAGTCAAGCTGCTGACCAAATATCATGTTACAACTCATCTCAGTCCAGCTGCTAACCAAATATAATGTACAACTCAGCTCAGTCAAGCTGCTGACCAAATATGTTACAACTCATCTCAGTCAAGCTGCTAACCAAATATCATGTTACAACTCAGCTCAGTCAAGCTGCTAACCAAATATAATGTACAACTCAGCTCAGTCAAGCTGCTGACCAAATATCATGTTACAACTCAGCTCAGTTAAGCTGCTGACCAAATATGTTACAACTCATCTCAGTCAAGCTGCTAACCAAATATCATGTTACAACTCAGCTCAGTCAAGCTGCTAACCAAATATAATGTACAACTCAGCTCAGTCAAGCTGCTGACCAAATATCATGTTACAACTCAGCTCAGTTAAGCTGCTTACCAAATATAATGTACAACTCAGCTCAGTCAAGCTGCTGACCAAATATGTCACAACTCAGCTCAGTCAAGCTGCTAACCAAATATAATGTACAACTAATCTCAGTCAAGCTGCTGACCAAATATCATGTTACAACTCAGCTCAGTCAAGCTGCTAACCAAATATAATGTACAAAACAGCTCAGTCAAGCTGCTGACCAAATATCATGTTACAACTCAGCTCAGTTAAGCTGCTGACCAAATATCATGTTACAACTCAGCTCAGTCAAGCTGCTGACCAAATATCAAGTTACAACTCAGCTCAGTCAAGCTGCTAACCAAATATAATGTACAACTCAGCTCAGTCAAGCTGCTGGCCAAATATGTTACAACTCATCTCAGTCAAGCTGCTAACCAAATATAATGTACAACTCAGCTCAGTCAAGCTGCTGACCAAATATCATGTTACAACTCAGCTCAGTCAAGCTGCTAACCAAATATAATGTACAACTCAGCTCAGTCAAGCTGCTGACCAAATATCATGTTACAACTCAGCTCAGTCAAGCTGCTAACCAAATATAATGTACAACTCAGCTCAGTCAAGCTGCTGACCAAATATCATGTTACAACTCAGCTCAGTCAAGCTGCTAACCAAATATAATGTACAACTCAGCTCAGTCAAGCTGCTGACCAAATATCATGTTACAACTCAGCTCAGTCAAGCTGCTAACCAAATATAATGTACAACTCAGCTCAGTCAAGCTGCTGACCAAATATCATGTTACAACTCAGCTCAGTCAAGCTGCTGACCAAATATGTTACAACTCATCTCAGTCAAGCTGCTAACCAAATATAATGTACAACTCAGCTCAGTCAAGCTGCTGACCAAATATTATGTTACAACTCAGCTCAGTCAAGCTGCTGACTAAATATCATGTTACAACTCAGCTCAGTCAAGCTGCTGACCAAGTATCATGTAAAAACTCATCTCAGTCAAGCTGCTGACCAAATAGAAGTCTTTCTGTTAAGCAATTCCTGAGAAAAGTGTGAAGAAATAATTTATTGGACAAACGGGCGACAGATGTTTTTGACAAGGTGATATCAATATAGGCCCCATTCTAAGATGGGGTTATAATAACCCAAGCAGACACTACATACTTATGGAATATATTGACTAAATGGTAGCTGATTGTCTCTTCCTGCAATATTCACTAGCCATTCATCATTACAGTTTGGGGTTGGAGTCTTTCACTGGTCATTTGGAAAAATATAAAGTGTACTCAATCTATCAGTTGAAGATAGAGTTTGTCAGTTATGCAAAAAAGGGCAATGATTTGTCTGCTTTATAAAACAATAAATTTGACTCTTATGAAATTATTTGCATGAGGAGAGTGACATTAACCCCCATTAACAAAAGACATACATATATGGAATACAAGTCTAAAAAAATAACATTCAATTATAATAACCTACAAAGACTTTCAAAAAGGATTAATTATCTACCGGTATACTGTCTCACCATTTAGAAATGTCTCTAGGTTGTTTTCTCCATATATTTTCTAAGAAGAATTCATAAATAACTTCATTCTGGTTAATACCTTCTGGTGTTAGTCCTAAACCAACCATGGTACTGTTAGTCATATTTCTACCTTCAAATGGTCCCTTTAATAAACATACTATGAGAAAACAAAACAACAAAAAGAGCTAAATCTTATAAATATTATCAAATTTCAACTAGTTTACACCATAATTAGTACATAAATAAAAGAAGAATGTGTCTGAGGACACAAATGCCCCCGCTTAAGCTTGCTTTTCAAAAGAAAATGGGATGGATGGAAAGACGGAAGGACGGAAAGATGGAAGGATGGATGGTCAAGGGTAACACTTTAATACCCCTTAGCCTTGTGGCGGGGTCATAAAAATCTAGTTGTATACCAGATTATGTTCCAGGTTAACTGTCATAACCCAACTTGTCATTTTTTCCAACATAAGAATTACATAGCAAGGATCCAATGCATTTTGCAATACACAACAACAATAAATGCTTTGTTAAACTGTATTCCTGTTATAAAATATGTGCTGCAGTGAACAACCCAATGGATGCCAGTAAACAGTTGTATATGTAAGGTTGAGATATATAGTGATTAGGCAACAGCTCAACTTACTGAGTTAATTTTGTCCAATACCCCATACAGTTCTGATGTTCCTCCAAAATCATGAAGCATACACCATATAAATGGCTGTCCATAGTAAGATTCTGTATAAGTATAAATTGGGGCAACTTCTGAGTATAAGTCGAGTACAACAATTCTTCCCTGAAAATAAATACGGTAATTAAGTATCAAACTAGTTTGTTGTAATAAAAGCATTCTACAAACTCAAATGTAATGTACATTTTTAAATCTTGTTTAACATTTAGATCTTCTGACTAAAATATTTGTATGTAAATTATTATGTAAACATAGAAATTATAAAATATTATTTATAAGTGTTGCCTGTCAGTTTAGCAGTTTTTTTAGATACATCATTCTATTCTTATTGATTTAACTGAAGTCCTACAGAACTATCAACATACTATCAATTTTGAATAATTAAGATTTTTTTATTTTGAAAAATGTGATGGGGTTAGAATAATTTGAATAATAACTCTAATCTTAAATTTTGATCAATTCTTTAATGCAACATTTCCAGATATTGCATTAATCAATCTCAATTCTAATGCAATTTGTATGTAACTATTTTTTCCTTTGCAAAAAGCTACTATCAAATCCACAGTTGACAAGTCATAACTAAGGGGTGACCTGCCATTTTGAATTGCTTGGATCAACAAATGTTCGATTACTACTATATTATTGAAATTAAAACAACGCCTACCTCAAAAACACCATTTTTTTATGGGATTTTATCCAAACTTGAATTGTAGAAGTAACGTTATAACCTTCAATTTGTAAGTTCTCATGACTTCTTTGTACCAAAATTGTTCATGAACCTTTGCAGAATTTTATTTTATTTCAAATTTATCCATTTTTTCAAGCTCCAACGTATTATTTCTTTCTTTTAATGCATTAGAATCAAAATAACAGTATGGTAGTTGAAGAGTTGCCGCCATCAATTTTGATTTGACGCAACTCTTCAACTACAGTACTGTTATTCCTTAACTATGGGTCCAATGAACAACAATTATATAATAAATACACACTAAATTTTCTCAATGTACATGGTGGTGTCTGTTTTTATTGGACTTGTGGATTTTGGTTGTCCAGGTAAAAAATTTGAAAATGGAAATGGGGAATGTGTCAAAGAAACAACAACCCGATCAAAGAGCAGAAAACAGCCAAAGGCCACCAATGGGTCTTCAACACGGCGAGAAAATCCTGCACCTGGAGGCGGGCTTCAGCTGGCCCCTAAACAAAAATGTGTTCTAGTTCAATGAAAATGGACGTCACACTAAACTCCAAAACATATAAATGAACTAAAATTAAAAAACATACAAGACTAAAAAAGGCCAGAGGCTCCATACTTGGGACAGGCGCAAAAATGCGGTGGGTTAAACATGTTTTGTGAGATCTCAACCCTCCCCCTGTACCTTTAGCCAATGTAGAATAAACAAACACACAGCAATACGCACAGCAAAACTCAGTTTATAAGAAGTCTGAGTCCGATGTCAGAATAGGTAACAAAAGAAACTAAGCAAAATGACAATGATACGTAAATTAACAAAGGACTACTAGCAGTTACTGACATGCCAGCTCCAGACCTCAATTAAACTGATTGAAAGATTATGTCTTCATCATATGAAAATCAAGCACCATCTCTCCCGTTAGGGGTTTAGTATCATACCATCATAAAATATACGAGAAGAACATAACCCGTATTATGCCAACAACTGGTTTTAGAATAAATGCGTTTATTTCTGATGCAAAGACCCTATGAGTGAACCAATATTAATTCCAAAATATGTCATCTTTAATGACCTGACAATAGTATTGTAACTATATCTCTTCTGAATAAGTCTGTTTAAAGGTTTGGTTAGCTTTTGAGGTGAATGTCAACATTTTTGTGCTTTGTATAGAATATTACAATAAAAGATTGGATGCGAAATACCTGAACGTATAAGATGTCTGCATGTTGATTTATATTTATGAATGATGTCCTTGTACCGATGATAAAATTTAGTAATTGTTTTGACTAGTTTGTGATATCGAAAAACCCTGGTGTAATAGTAATAATTTTTCAGTAATACAGAGATTTCTTTCGTTAAAATCAAATACGTTGTTACATACACGAGCTAATCAAACAAGTTGAGATATATAAACACCATAAGATGGTGACAAGGGAACGTCACCATCTAAAAATGGATAATCAACAATAGGAAATGAAAAATCATCTCTTTTATCATAAATTTTGATATAAAGCTTCCCGTTAAAGATATAGATATCAAGATCCAGGAAAGGGCAATGTTTATTGTTAGTATTAGCTTTATTTAAAGTCAGTTCAGCTGGATAAATCTCTTTAGTGTACATACTGAAGTCATCATTATTGAGAGCCAATATATCATCCAAATATCTAAAAGTGTTATTAAATTTTTGTATCAGATGTTGTTTCGATGGGTCTTTGCTGATTTTAGTCATAAATTGTAACTCATAACAATACAGAAACAGGTCCACAATTAGTGGTGCACAGTTAATCCCCATTGGAATTCCAATAACTTGACGATATACGGAATCTCCATATATATCAAACAAAAATGTTATCTAGTAAAAATTCAAGGGCAGTTATTGTATCAAAGCAGGTCCAATAGTGTATTCTTTTTCTTTTTACAGTATTAGAAATATGTCACAAGACAATATTTCCTTTCTTATCTGGCTTTTTTTTCAAAATTTTGTGAATTCTGAATTAAAAAAATGTTTGGAAATATTTATTCACAATTATATTTAGTTCCAAATTTCATTTGTTAGTCAGTTAATTTTGATCACTTTTTGGTTTGAATTATTAAACTGAGACTAAATATTCTTCTAATATATATTCTTCTTATAAGCAAGATGGTGTTGAAACAGATCCATTTAAAAAAAAACAACCATGTCATTTTACCTCTGGGACTGATGTAAGCATGGCTCTGATCTGCTCTGGGTGCCAAAATGAGGAATCAAAATGAAACAACCAACCTTGCATTAACCTGAAAATAGAATTTATACAAACCTGCAATCAATTGAAAGGAAAAATAACCTAAATCAAAAACATCAATGATAAATTAATGGTGCAAAATGCATTTCTCTATACTCTGGATTCATTTATTTTGTCAGTACCAATTTTCGTGGATACTGGTAAATGTTTTTTCTTGAATACATGATTTCATTGTTATAAGAAATTTTTCTACAGGCCGAACAGAAAGTTGTAATTCTTTGAACATTTGAATTCATCTTTCACCTCTACCCACCAAATCCATGAAAATTAAAGAACTTTTAGTGAGCAAGCTCCATTGCCCTACACCCCAATATAAAAGGCATAATCTTATAATGACCTGATAGAATAGATTTTCTGTCAACTTTCAGATATTTTTTTCTTTTTCTGTTATGATTTCAGGCAGACATAGTGACTTAAAAAACAATAAGGATCTTCCTATCATTCAATGTGAACATATCTCCAAGTAAGGTTGCAATCCCTTTTGAGGTATTTAGTTTAGAATCCAAAAACCACTTTTCTGCATTTCATTCTATATTTGGTAATTTTGACCTTGACCTTGAATGTAGTGACCTCAAAATCTATAGGAACCTTCTTCTTATTGTATGTATCAGAGAATGGTTGCATTTCCTTATGGTATATTTCCTTTAGCATCTGGAAACAATTTTTTTGTACAAATTTAACTCTTTTTTAGTAACTATGACCTTGATCTTGAATGTAGTGACCTCAAAATCAATAGGGCTCTTTCTGTCATCATATGTGACAATATTTCCAAGTATGGTTGCAACATGATATAAGCTTTTTTGGTGTTAACATTTTAAATCGAAAAAGAGTGACAGATTGATGGACATATGGAGGATATGAAGTATGGGTAAAAAACTATATAACCCCACTACTTCATAGCATTGAGGAAAATTAGTACCTTATGATCTTCAATCACACCAAAATATATCATAGTATCTTACCAGACAGCATCAGGATCAGCTGTTTGTAACACATCAAACATTCTACTGCCTACTTCATCTAAATACTGGGCTGAACTGTGAAGAAAATCATTGACATAAAGTAAAAACCATGCATTCATGTGCACCTTAGATTGTTGATTGCCCTATTCTTAAGCATTTTATCAAATATTCTGAAAATTAAGCTACTGTAAAGTATAATCAAATATCTGCTTCCGTAAATAAATTTACATGAATTCAAAAAAATCTTCAAAAAGTTATTTGTTTACTGAGACACCTGCTATTTTTTAAATATGTGTATCATACTTATCCAAAAATACAGACCATTGAGAGTGCTATATATTGGTTTCATTTTATGTTAGACAAGAATGCAATCAATTAATAATGCTGGAAAAAGACAATTAATTAAACAGTACGATTTTATATGGATTGACAGTAAGTTGATTTTAAAGAACAGAATTGAAGTCAAGAAGTTTTTTTTTTCATTCAGGATTTTCTTTTTTAGGACAATGATAATGTGCAATTTTGACCTCCCCTTTTTATTGTTGATCTTTACCTGTAATAAAAAAGGGCATTCGTGTATAGTTCCTCAAAAATAACCAATGACTCTGTTGATTAATCTGAACTCTGATTAGTAATATACTATTACATGTAATCAAATACAGAAACATGCATTCAAACAATTACCCTGATTTAGGTTGCATTTCATTAAATGAATCAATCTGGTATATATGATCTACTCCAAATTCATACTCCATCTAGTGAAGAAAAAAAAGAAAATCAGCAAAGTAGATCTAATTATATATTTCATATTTATACTAATTTTATGCATTTCACATCAATTGCTATTCTGCTAATTACTGTTACTATTTTAAAAAATGAAAGTAAAAGGTACATTTTGGGGCTTATTTGGCCCTGAGAATTCACCTGAAAAATTAAACATGACATAATACCATTACCAATCACACATATTTTCAGATTTAAAAATAAGGCTTTCAGAAAATGTGAATGTTACACACGCCCTTAATGACACAATTACTCTTTCATAATTGTTATTTTTTAAGCACATAATAATTGTTTGTATGGTTGACAGACTATGAATAATTGACATGAAAGTGCATATACAGCCTAATTCATCTACATTTTGGTCCCAATAACCATTATAAATTATTTACACAACCTAGTAGGAATTCAGGCCCAGTGTTTTCTGGGGAGATAATTTGTGAAAACTTATTCAACAGGGTCGTTTGGATTCAAAGTGGTGAAAGACTATTTATTTATTCTGCTCTTACAAAAAAAGTTGTCTACAAAGTCTAAAGACATGAATACTAAAAATCACTTCTGTGTGCATTTCTAGACATGAATATGAGGTTTTAATCTATCACTATTTTGTTTTTTATTCTATTACAACTTACCTCTTTTATAAAGTTGACACCAATAAGTTTAAATAATGGATCAGCAAAGTCCAGCAAGTATGTACTATAAATAAATAATGGTATCCCAATATGTAATTCAAAGTATTGGAAAAGAGGAAGTTGATGTCTGACAGATATGAAAAGTGCTCACACATTACAACTCATCACTTTCAAGCTACTGACTAAATATGAATACAGTAACTTGAAGAAAATATCTATTGGTTGCATAAACAGACAGACAAACTGATGGATGAGGTGAATACAATATAGCTCCCACTTCTAAAGTAGTGATATAATGACCAAGCATACCGGGTAGTCCTCAATCTTACTTTTACAATCCTGTTTTTTTTAAGAAAATGATACCTGGTTGGCTTATTTGGATATATATACTGTAGGATGTTTACAGACAAACTTACCAACAATATGTGTCATTAAAACCATTCCAGTTAGGTAATCTGGCTATATCTGCTTCAGGATACAATCTGAATAAAAAAAACCAAAAAACAAGAGTGCACACGCTGAAATGTCTCGCCTGTTTAACTTATGATTGAATTCATGTTGAAAGTCTGTAATATAGTTTTACTACAACTATCACATAAAATTAAGATTATCAATGATCCATGAAAATGAAGTCACAGTCAGATAAACCGTGCCAGAAAGACATGAACACCTAACAATTATTCCATACACTAAATATACTTGACTTGTTGCTTATAGTAATCTGAGAAATAGACCAAACCACAAAAACTAATCATTGTTCAATGAATCATGAAAATGAGTTCAAGGTCAGATGAAACCTGCCAGTCGGACATGTACACCTTACAATCATTGGCCCTACTGCTTATTGTATCTGAGAAATATGCCTAACCACTAAAACTAAACATTGTTCAATGAACCATGAAAATGATTTCAAGGTCAGATGAAACCTGCCAGTCAGACATTTACACCTTATAATCATTCCATACAACAAATATAGTTGACCTTCTGCTTATAGTATCTGAGATACACAGACCTGCCAACTATCCCAATTTATGGGGGATATCCCCATGAGAGGTGTTGACCTGAATTTTGAAATTCTTTATTCTATAAACTGAACACCTCAAAACAGGCATTCAAATGAGTAGGAAGGGTATTTAAGCACATACATACTCATTCAAACAATATAGTAGAAGATTGAAAACACTTCTGACAATATATGAGGAGCATTATGTCCTCTTGCTCTTAAAATCACCCATGGAGATTTTGAAAAGATGGCAGGTATGGATACAGACTTGACCACATAACTTTAACCTTGATTAATGATCCATGGAATGAGGTCAAGGTCAGGTGAACTCTACCTGACAGACATGTATACCTTGCAAGGAATCCATACCAAATATAGAGTATCTGCATACAAGGTATGAAGAAGACAGGTCTTCTAGCTTCTGAAATATAAAGCTCCATACCAATAGTTTACACCACCGCCGGATTGTAATCCCTATGTCTTGCATACTGCGACTTCTGTTGCAGGAGAGACAAAAATCATTGTTTTAATCTATTAATTTCAGTAACTTATATACTCTAACTGTTATTTATAAACCTCATTCCAAATTTGACCTGCTAAACTAATGTTGTAATTGGGCAACTTATTCAAATCATAAATTTACTGTGACTTGAGTACATATAGTCAAATAATATTTTTTATTAAACTACCATTTGTTACTTTGTTACATCCAAAAAAAATAATCAATTAATTTAGTAGTTTACCCATATGATAAAGGAAGAGTGAAGAAAGTCAACACTGTTAGTAGCACAAGTGAAAATTGTTAATATTTACATGAAGTTTGACTGTGTGATCTTTAACTTGATCAATTAGTGAGTTGATGACCTTTACAGAGACCTGAGTTTATTCAAGGTTTTAAGTGGGGTTGGCTCAATCTTATTTTTCTTGGTAGTGTTTTTTGGACTGTTATTTGTCTTTTTAATTTGGAAATAGGGTTGTCTGCCTTTTTTTTGACTAATGGTTTTTTGATAATGAATGTCCTTTAGTATTTTCTTCCTTTTCTATAATAATTTATCTAATTATAGAAAGTCTGGACAGGGTGAGAAAAGTTATTTTAATTTGCTATATTCTTTTCATTTCGTAGAATTTATATAATTCTTTTATTACATTGTTGCCTTATATTTATGTCAAAAAGCATTAAGCCTGAATATATTTCTTTCTTAAAATTTGAATAAAGTTTTAATGGTAGAAAATCTAACTTCCAATTCTTCTATGATAGACCACAAGCAATAGAAGTTCTATCAATAATAATAGAAATTATGGGCAATGGGAAGAACATAGTGTCAATGTATTAATATATGATAGAATGTCTAGTGCCTGTGGATAGGCCTAAATAACCTCCCATTTGTGGTTTGTTCAGTCTGATAGACATTAGATACACATTGTAACTTAATGATCACCTTGTCATAGCTTGAGTCTGATAGACATTAGATACACATTGTAACTTTAACGATCACCTTGTCATAGCTGGAGTCTGATAGACATTAGATACACATTGTAACTTAATGATCACCTTGTCATAGCTTCAGTCTGATAGACATAGATACACATTGCAACTTAATGATCACCTTGTCATAGCTTGAGTCTGATAGACATTAGATACACATTGTAACTTAATGATCACCTTGTCATAGCTTGAGTCTGATAGACATTAGATACACATTGCAACTTAATGATCACCTTGTCATAACTTGAGTCTGATAGACATTAGATACACATTGTAACTAAATTAACACCTTGTCATAGCTTGAGTCTGATAGACATAGATACACATTGCAACTTAACGATCACCTTGTCATAGCTTGAGTCTGATAGACATAGATACACATTGTAACTTAATGATCACCTTGTCATAGCTTGAGTCTGATAGACATTAGATACACATTGCAACTTAATGATCACCTTGTCATAGCTTGAGTCTGATAGACATTAGATACACATTGTAACTTAATTAACACCTTGTCATAATTTCAGTCTGATAGACATTAGATACACATTGCAACTTAATGATCACCTTGTCATAGCTTGAGTCTGATAGACATTAGATACACATTGTAACCTAATGATCACCTTGTCATAGCTGGAGTCTGATAGACATAGATACACATTGTAACTTAATGATCACCTTGTCATAGCTTGAGTCTGATAGACATTAGATACACATTGCAACTTAATGATCACCTTGTCATAGCTTGAGTCTGATAGACATTAGATACACATTGTAACCTAATGATCACCTTGTCATAGCTTGAGTCTGATAGACATTAGATACACATTGTAACTTAACGATCACCTTGTCATAGCTTGAGTCTGATAGACATTAGATACACATTGCAACTTAACTATCACCTTGTCATAGCTTGAGTCTGATAGACATTAGATACACATTGTAACTTAATTAACACCTTGTCATAGCTTCAGTCTGATAGACATTAGATACACATTGTAACTTAATGATCACCTTGTCATAGCTTCAGTCTGATAGACATTAGATACACATTGCAACTTAATGATCACCTTGTCATAGCTTGATTCTGATAGACATAGATACACATTGTAACCTAATGATCACCTTGTCATATCTTGAGTCTGATAGACATAGATACACATTGTAACTTAATGATCACCTTGTCATAGCTTGAGTCTGATAGACATTAGATACACATTGCAACTTAATGATCACCTTGTCATAGCTTGAGTCTGATAGACATTAGATACACATTGTAACCTAATGATCACCTTGTCATAGCTGGAGTCTGATAGACATAGATACACATTGCAACTTAATTCACACCTTGTCATAGCTTGAGTCTGATAGACATAGATACACATTGTAACTTAATGATCACCTTGTCATAGCTTCAGGTACATGTCCAGCAAAGCCAGGTAAAACAGGAATCATTCCTAAAGCTCTAATCCTGTCTAATATCTTATGCTGTAAATCTAGTTGGCCATCCAACCAAGTCTGTGTAGTAGGCCCTCCCCATCCTCTAAAGTTTCCCATTCTTGCCCTGTTATAAAAAGGCACTCAATCTATCACATTGGTGATAGAGCATAATGGCAGAGTAGTTATTATCCTTATCTCAAAGCTTTGTCTTTAATAATTTAAAACACTAATTTAACACAATTCTGAATCAAGAGCATGTCTCATAATATTCAAGAAATTACAGGATATCCTAATAAATAATATCTTACCAAGCTTGAAAAGCAGGTCCACCAAAATGTTGCTGCATATCTTTAAAGGTCATCCCCATCTTCATATATACCTGATGGGAAAGTCAAACATCAAGTAGGACAGGATGTTATACAATGTTTACCCCAAATTATTCTCTTTTTTAATAATACACATACATTGTATTTGGTAATACGTGATATATCATACTAATGTGGGAGTAGTAATAATTTTATAACTGTATTCTTATATTTTGCTTTGATCTATCTGTGTAAAATTTTTCCATCTGAAGCAACTCGACTGAGATTTATTTTTCTACTCGAGTAGAGTGAGAACAGGACGACGTCAGAAGCCAACGTCATTCATGTTGCCCTGGAAAATAGCAATAAATTGATTATCTTTGGTCTTTGAACTCAATGAATTTTCTTTGCTACATCTCATCTCCGGGCTATATCTCAGGGCTATTGCCCTTTTACGAAATTGTAGCTGAGAAACTCCCCCTCTTTTCCAAAATCATACATAATCTAGAATTCTATACTAGCCAAGCTAACTTTGAAGAAGATTCCCATTCCCATATAGATATTATTTTATCTACCATCAAACAGGTTGGGATGTGCAGCAGATCTGTATATGAAAATCCATTACACAGTGACACTAAACATAACAAAACTCAAACCTAATATAACAACATCCTTTATTTCATCATTTCAAACAAGCCATAAATAATTACTTTGTTGGATTTAGTACGAATACTATTTTAAACTATCAGCTAACTGTTAATTTGTTTACAAATTACAGACCAAAGACCAAAAGTCTATTGATGCAGATATAGCCAATAATCTGCCAATGACAGAAAAAAAACTTTCATAAATAAGGCAATATATAAAAAAAAAATCCTAAAAATTTTAATAAATGTATGATAGTTTTAACAACTCAGGAGTGTAAAAATGAAATACCAGTGCAAATTGTACCTACCCTCTGAAATATAGCCTCCTGACCATTAAACGCTAATGGAAGATTTATTCCATGTAATGCCATCCAATCTATTTGTTTTTCCCAGTCTTTCCACTGATACCAAACAAAGGAGTAGCTTACTGTACAAACATTCTGGTAAAATCTAAACCTGTAAAGATGTTCAAAACTGAATGTTCATACATGAATCACCTATACTTTAATTTAAATTATGTTTATCCAGTCCTGGACACAGGGACATTAGAATTTTGAAATAGTTTCCAGGACCACAGGGACTCACTCGTTTAGTGGATATATATTTTTGTAAACATTGTATTAAGTTTTTTTGGCATTTGGAAATTGATATTATACTGCACATTGCTGGTAAACATGCAAATCTTAGTGCAAAGTTGAAAATTTTTTACAAATTGACAAGAAATACGAAGAACATATTAAAATTACAATGATTAAAAAAATAGATATCCACTAAATGGTCCCTGTGGTCCTGGAAACTATTTAAAATTTCTAATTGGCTTAAACTTTTTCTATATTTTACCTTGTATAGTCTTTAATTACTAACACCTGAAGTACAGGAAAAGACTTGCAGATAAATATTGTGTGTTCACTCGTTGGCCTCTTATTTATACTTTTTGCTTAGATATTCACCAACCACTTTCTTCCATTAATTCATTACCACTGAAAAAATATCTTACTTAACAAATTATTGTGAAGTAATAATCGGTGCTTGTTATATATGTTTGTTATGTTTCCAAACAGAATTTTCATGAAATAGCTTCATGCATAAACAATTGTGTTCAAATTCTGAGATAAAACATGGCTACTGAACAGAAAATCAATGGCATCATGGGTAGTAAGGTTACCAGATTTATAAGAAAAAAACTAGAACTTAACAAATTACTAAAAACATTAAATTACGGTAAATGTATACTAACCTGTCATTAGCAGACACAGTCACACCAGACTTTGGTAGTTTCGGAAGTTCTTTTGGAATATGTAATTGCTGTCCACCCCATGTTACCTGACAATTGCAATAATTGGAAAGGTAGTAGTATATTCCCATGGCCACAGCCACACCTGTACTACCTTTCACACTCACAGTACCATTGTTCTGATCAAGCTGAAAATATTCAGAAAGGATTGTTTAGGGAATAAAGGTCATAGTGCATTGATATATGTTTCATGTTTCTCCAGATTTCAAAAAGAGCTTAGAGACACGGTAATAGAAAGGTTCAACAATTGTGAAGTCTTCTCTTGAAACCCCTTCTAACAAAAATTCAGGGGCTGTGGATCCCTTGAATCCTTCATATCTCTGGTTGGACTTTAGGCATTCACGTAATAAAACTGACAGTGTAAATGGAACATGTAGAATACAAGAGTGCACACGCTGAAATGTCTCGCCTTCTTTACTAACCATTAATTTTATGTTGGTAGTCCTAAATACAAAGCTTTACTACAAGTAACACTTAAACTTAACATGATCCAAGAAAATGAGGTCAAGGTCAGATAAACCAAACGAGAAATACATGTACACCTTACAATCATTCAATAAACCAAACATAGTTGACCTATTGCTTATTGTTTCTAAGAAACAGTCTTAAACAAGAAAACTTAACATTGACCAATGAACCATGAAAATGAGGTCAAGGTCAGATGAACCATGCCAGACAGACATGTACACCTTACAATCAATTTAGGCATTAAATATAGTTGACCTATTGCTTATAGTATCTAAGAAACAAACTTAACCATGAAAACTTAACATTGACCAATGAACCAGATCAGATGATACCTGCCAGACAGACATATACACCTTACAATCCTTCCATACATCAAATATAGTTGATCTATTGCTTACAGTTGAAGAAAAACAGACCAAAACACAAAAACTTAACACTGAGAAATGGACCGTGAAAATGAGGTCAAGGTCAAATAAAACCTGTGAAACTGACATGTACATCATAAAATATTTCCATACACCATTTATAGTTGACCTATTGCATATAGTATTAGAAAAAAAGACCAAAACTCAAAAACTTAACTTTGACCACTGAACCATGAAAATGAGGTCAAGGTCAGATGACACCTACCAGTTGGACATGTACACCTTACAATCATTCCATATACCAAATATAGTACAGGCCTGGGGTAATGGTAATTTGTAATTGTAATGCATTGTAATATTACATTTTTTTGATGTAATGCAAAGTAATTTGTAATGCACATTTTCTGCATTACAATTACATGTAATGTAATGATTACTTTAGTTAGAAATCAGTGTAATGCCTCCATTACTGTACATTACTTTTCATTACAAATTTGGAAAATACATGAAATTGAAGAATATAGTAAAATAAAAATAAAATATTAACAAAAACAAAAGAAAGTATTGAATAAAACTTTTGTCACAGTTAATTACTGTATTAAATCATTATTATTATAGATAGTTTGAGATTTTGCAAGGACAACATGGAAAATAATATATTAGACCAATTTGATTTACCACCTGACACTGATAAAATTTTCATAATTCTATACACACCTTGCATGTATTTCAATGAAAGATTGAATATGTCAATCAACATTTTTACACCAAACTGTTGTTTGGGTCCTGTCTATGTTGTTATTTCACCTAATTAATATCAAAATGTTTTTATTGCAATCAAATCTTCTCAACTTATGTTTGTCGTCACAGAGCCCTTAGGCATTTAACAAGATAATCCTTTAATGACAAATTATTATATCCCTTTGAAATCCCTTTATGATGTCTTAATGATTAAATGATCAATTATGAAACAAAATTATATGATAATTTATTTAATTAACCAGTATTTGAAGTCTATGTCTCTAACACGGTATATATATGTACATACACCCTGGTAATATTTATCAATTTCTTATAAAAATCTGTCTTTGAAATGTTTTTAGTTTTTATATTGAAAAAGAAATGTGTAATGTAATGCATTACACAGGCAAAGTAAATGTAATGTAATGCATTACATGTGAGAAAAAAAGTTATTGTAATTGAAATGGAAGAATCACAAAGTAATTGTAATGTAATGCATTACATTGCAATGTAATGGCCCCAGGCCTGATATAGTATACCTACTGCTTATAGTATCTGATATATGGACTTGACCACGAAAACTTAACCTTGTTCACTGATCCATGAAATGAGGTCTAGGTCAAATGAAAATTGTCTGACGGGCATGAGGACCTTGCAAGGTACGAACATACTAAATATAGTTATCCTTTTACTCATAATAAGAAAGAAATTAACATTTCCCGATCACTATCCCTATGTCGAGCTTTCTGCGACAAAAGTCGCAGACTCGACAAAAAAAACAAGCATTCTGTGAGTATTGCATGGCAATACATAGTCCACTACCGGTTACAAATTCATTGTAATGGAACAGAATTCTAACTTGATCTATAATTTGTCATGGTGTAAACTACATAAAAACATCAAGTCAAATTCTTCAAGCATGATGAAAAAAACTGTTGAAAACTGATTATTTAAGTGAATTTTCTATGTCCAAAGACCATAACTGCACAAAATTATCAGACTGGAACTAAATTCCAACTTGATCTGTAACTTGTCATGATAAAACTACACACTAATTATCAAATCAATATCTTCAAGAAAGACAAACAAACCTACCGCTAAATTCTTCAAACAATTTACCAAAGAAAAGGAAAAAAATCCAAAATGTCATTTTGTCTTTAAAAATCTTTTAAATAAAAATGAGTTATTTCCCTTTGAACAGATATCTACTAATTAATAATAAGTATTTCATCAAAAATTTAATTCTAGGGAAAGGGCTTTAACTGAACAAAGAGAAAAGCTAAACTCGTGAAAATTGAACTTGACTTGTAACTTGTCATGATAAATCAATAAACCAAATATCAAATCAATATCTTCAAGCACGAAGAAAAAAAGTCTGGAAAACTGATTTGCCGGACTGACAGATGGACAGACAGACAGACAGACGGACGGAGTGCAAACCTAAAGTCCCCTTCAACTTTGTCGGTAGGGGACTAATAACATAACATTTGAAACCTGAGCTCCAAACTCAAGTAAATTTGTAATTTTTTTTTGGAATTCTAAAATAATGTTTTAACATAAATACATACTTTATGCTTAACTACATATTAAAATGCATACATGAAAAGCGTCTATTTTCTTTTCTGCTATTGTTGGATCAACAATGGCTTTAAACTGACTTGCTCTGGCACCAACAATTCTCTGTATAAGGGCAGTAACTGTCCTCTGCTGAACATCTGCTGGAACTCGAGAGTATAACACATCCAGTGATGGAAAATCTAATAAAGTATACATGTAGATAACATAATAAACATATGTAAAACTATTTCTTCTAAAAGAATGAATTGCAGCCATGGTAATATGGAATATTAGCATGAATATTTTATGAATATCTTAAAATCATTAGACACTACTTTAAATAAGACAATTTCATTTTTTTATTTCTTGTGTTTTACTTAAGATATTTAGAAGTGTGATCTTGCACTATTTGAAAATTACAAGCCACAGTGTTCTTCACCAGAGAATTGACTTAGAACTGAAATCCATTTATAGGGTAATTAGTTCATTAAAAATAAAATAAAAAAGTGCAGGAGGTTGAGGGCTCAAATCCCGGCCAGGTCAAACCAAAGACTTTAAAATTGGTATTTGCTGCTTCTCCGCTAAGCACGCAGCATTAATGAGTAAGAGCAAAGACTGGTTGGCTAGAGAGTCAGAATAATGTGTCTGGGTAAGGTGACATGTCTTCCTATGGACTGTTACCTTGTGAACTAGCATGTTAAAAACCCAGCTCAGCGTTTGGGTCTAGTACTAAGCAGGGTAGATATTCATATTAAATTAACATGTTCTCTTCCTGAATATGCATATTCATTTGGCGCTGGACGTTAAGCAGCCATCCATCATCATCAGAACTTTCAAAGACAGTTTCAGTATTTTAATATCAAAACATATTTGCATACAATGATTTTTAAGCAGTAGAGAAATAAAACTGCTTATGTATGTTATATGAAGACGTTTCGAAATACACATAAATTAATATACTAAGTGTGTGAATAAAGGGTAAAAATATTGACATCTTTACAAAATTAGAGAATTTCACGTACCTTTTGCCTCAGCAACACAAACAAGTAGAATCAGTACCATCAACATCATTTTCTGTTAAAGAACAAAAATAATGTGGCAGATATTTTGAGGATAAATATTCATAAATAACGGTCAAAATATCTCCTGTTGAAAGAAAGCAATTTTTGGACAAGCTTTCAGTAACTGTGGACATACTCTTGATTTTGTACTGTATGTCTTTTATTTTGACAACTGTGTTTATGCTAAATACCTATCTGATGAGTCAACCCTTTTTAAACTGATTTTTACTGTTTGTACTAATGTTGTGCTTGTTTCACTACTGTCCATTGAGGTTAGGAGGAGACTTGATGAATCACAAACATGTTTAAGTCTACTACATTCTTTATGTGAGTGTCAAAAGCAAGGAGTCTGTTTTTCAGTGGTTGTTGTTGGTTGCCATATTTCATAATGGTTTTCAGTTTCAGTAATAATTAAGCTTTAATCAGGCTGTTAGTTTCTTTTTCTAATTATTTTTCATGTTTTATTATCCATATTTTTATTGACCTTTAACAGTTTACTACAACTACAATATGGATTTTGCTCATTGTTAAAGACTGTTAACTGTGATCTGTAGTTGTTTACACCTTTTTTCGAATTTTGGTATCATGATTTGGGTGAGTGGTCTTAGCATGCAATAAGCAGTTACTGGTATGGGAAAAAATGAAAATGATCATTATTTGCACCAGGTTCTGTGATGATAATGAAAGATTAGGACTTCTTAAGGTTCATCATAACAAATGGACAAAAATGACTGTTTAAACAACTTGAAAATTACTTCGAATACTAGTATCCACTAGCTATACTAAATTTAAATGCATTTTGTGTTTCAGAAAGATCAAAATGTTTTTTTTTGTTTCTGCAGAAGATGAATAAAACTAAGTCTGGTAAAATCTTTGAGATGCCCTCTCAGGCAACAGATGTATTGTTTTATTAGATATCTACACATGAACAATAGGTGATCCATTGTTACTGAGTGGACAGTATCAAAGAATTTAAAAAAAAAAAATTTTTTTTAACATCTTCTGCAGTAATGCCCAGCAAAATCCAAGAACGGTTTGATCTTTCTGAAACACTAAATGCATTTAGCTTTTATGAATCTGTTATGTATCTAGTGAAACCTACATGTAGGACCACAGGCACTTGTTTCTATCCATACTTGTATCATATATGGATAGTCGACATTCCCATGGATAGAAACAAGTGCCTGTGTGTAGGACTAAACTTTTCCAACTGTCGAATAGGAATGCACGTCGTTTCGTAACCTGGTCGTTTCGTACCTGGTCGATTCGTAACTACGTTGTTTTGTAACTGAGACGTTTCGTACCTGGTGTAATTATATATGGTTATAAAGTGGTAGTTTAAATAATCAGTTTAAATGAACAAGTTAAAGTTATTATTTAAAAATGATCAAATTGTTCATCTAATAATAACAATATTGTAATATTTTTAATTCAATACAAAATTCTTAAATCTTTTTAATTATTGGCAAATTGGCTAATTAGTAATTACGCTCGGTGACAGCTTTAATGGTTTTATGACAACTAATGACAGGTAATAAAAAGTAATTATTATTATTTTATTATTAATCCTCTTCATGTTCTTGAACACATAAGGCATCAATCAATGCAGAAGTCTGTCAGAGGGATGTTGTCTGACATTTGTAAACTGTGAATTATAGCGTTTTCGTTTATTATACCGTTAATCTAAAGTTATAACTACCTGAATGATACAATTTGTCTGTGTTTGGATTTGATATTTTAAATTTTTTTGAGTAGCTTAATTGGGAAACCATACATAGAAACGTTTGATTTTATCCTTACCCTCTGAAGTCTAAATATTTGTGTATACTGCTTAAAACAATTTCTTTTTAATTTAACAATTGCGTTTACCAAGCGTATGATAGGAAGAGAAATTAATTGTTGTTTTAACATTCAAGCTATGTGATCATAATTTTTACTGCTTGACGGGATACATCTGAATGATGATGGACAATTCAAATTCTTCTGTTCTATTCGCATGTGTGCAAAACTGTACTTGTAAAGTGTAAATTTATGTGTAATCAATTATTCAATAAATAAATGTAGATATATATATATATACATACATCAATAAGTCTTTTTATTACTTTTTACGTAACCTACTACTCTTATTGTTATTATATATTGATATAAGGTTACAAAACGTCTCAGGTACGAAACGACCTAGTTAAGTTACGAATCGACTAGTTACGAAACGACCAGGTTACGAAACGACCTGCACCCTCGAGTAATAATAATTTATTGTTAAGCTGTAAAATATATTTTCGGAAATTGTCATGTTTTGTTTATAAATGCTGTCATACTTGTCATTTGAGAGGATTATTCTAAGTTGTAAGCTATAACTTGTATCCAGTCCTATTGTTTATTTAGACAATAAAATACTTGTCATATGATCGTTTTCAGATTTTGATTGTGGACAGATTGAGATTGGGGAGAGAAACAAAATGATAGTGATTATTTTATATACTGCTATTGTAATTTCCTCCTCTTTTAGGTGCACTTCATTGGGGACAATGTAACTTTAATGCACTGTAATTCTGCATCTGCCAGGTAATAAATAACCTTCTTTAACAAGTTGAAGATTCAGTTATATACATGTAGTTTTTTCTAATTGGCAAATAACAAAAAAATTTTTTTACAGTACAACCGGAATGCTTATACTAGACCGAATAATCTGTCTCTTGTGTGGCTACTTTTGTCATTTCATATTTTCTTTTTATCATTATACCTATAATATATAGCAGCATATATAGGGGGGGGGGGGGGGGGGGGTATAAATGTTTTTCTGTTACAAATCATGATGTATTGTTTTATGTGAACATGTTATGTTGCCCATCAAGGACCCTTGATTGGAATAATAAATATTCTTATAGGGGGGAGTCATATATTTGAGATTTCATGTGTTCCTTAGGGAGCTACCATTTGATTTTTATGGGGGGCTAGGATGAAAAATTTTGTCCTGCATTTTTTTTAGTTGTAATCTCTGTCCTGCCTTTTTATTTTTCACTCTATTCGGTCCTGCCTATTTTTTTATTAGTTTATCCTGACTTTTTTTTTTGCCAAGTTGCTCATCCTGCCTTTTTTTTTACTCAAAACTCCTGTCCTGCCTTTTTTTTCAAATTTCACCCTAGAACCCCCCTAAAAATCAAATGGTAGCTCCCTTAATTTCTGATATCTGTTGAGTTGACTTAATCTTAATTCATAATCAACCCTTGATACATTTCCAAAGTAAAATCTTGGTTTCTGTTTGTTCCATACCTGCCATCTAAAGATACTTTTGAAAATTCTCTTGTTGCCAAAGTGACATTTATGGCTTCTACACACAAATCTTGTTGATTGTGTAGAACGTCAAAGGTCCATGGTATAACGTCACAATACTGAGGGGCACTGACAACGTCAAAAGACAGCGCCAAAAGGATGACGATGATTTTGGCGGGAATGAAGCAAACTGAATAAAATGCATTATTTGTATTCTTAATTTGTCAAAATGAAGTTTTTATCATGCTTTTTTCAAAAATATAATAAAAAGTATGGGTCACCGAACTTTTTTTCACGCTAGAGGTTGTGCAAAATTGTCAGATTTTGAATAGATTATGCATGGAAAATAAAATTTTGTGAGATAAAAAGAAAACTACTTGATAGAACTTTAAGATAAAATGTGAGAAGATAGCTCTTATAAGATGATTTCAGATAAGAAAAAGAAAAAATGGGGTCACCGAACTTGTTTTCTTGCTACATATCAAAATAGGTAAATTCACAACACTGTCTATTATAAAATTTACTTTATCTGAGTTATCTCCCCTTATTTGACAAAGTTGAAAAAAATCTAATCAAACACAAATAAAGTGTTTTTGAGAAATTACAGCAGTAATTATGATAAAACACACAATTTTCTAGATTTACATCAAAAGTCTTTTACAAATTACATAAGTTACATACTACTCTCAAAATTTGCACATTTCATGAAATATCTAGACCAACGTTATCTGCTACTTTGAAATCCAAGATGGAGGAAGACACCCGAGCCACCTTAAAACGGATGTCAAAAAACGATACAGAATCATAAGCTTGTTAGTACTATAATGCCAACTTATTTAACGTGTTTACTAATTATCTAGTTCATCATTTTCATGTAAAATGTTGCATACTTTCGAGAAATTTGTTAAACGTTTTTTTCATACATCTTTCAATCAGAATATCTCATATAATAATCGCATTCCTAATAAATAATCATAGAAAAGGTAACTACTATACTTGATTACGCGAAATATTAATATTCACAATACACGCTTTATTTAATAGAACTGGAAAATTTCTTTAGGGCTCAAATGCCGCGATTGAATTCTCAGTGAAGATTTTTTTTTTGTAAAAGTACACAAATGTTACCCGATATACTTGTATTGCCATACGATATTTCAATACATTTTTATACCCGTTTCATCATTGAAGCACTAATCTAAAACTATTTATTTTCATTCGAAATGGGGATGTTAAATTAGTAGGTGACCCAATGATTTCTTTTCCTACCCTACATATCATCCTTTCCCAGTGGCAACCTCAATTTTCAGCCATTCATCACAGATCTTTTACTTTGTAGGACCCACTGAGCAACAGATTTATTGTACATTAAATTTCAGACGTCCTTTCGTGTATGCCAATTACAGTGTGTACGTCATCATAGAAAATGAAAATGAATTATTATTGATTCAGGTTCACTTGTAGACAATAGAAATCAATTTTAGAGAATTTCTTCAATCACTTTTCTGGTTTTTTTTTTAAATTCGTATTTTCAAACATTTCTCTAAAATTTCGAGCAATAAGTGGTCAACAAAATAAAAAAAACATGATTAAAAAAATAAACAAAATGAATATGGATAATAACGTCTATAAAAATTATTTCCTCGCCTACCGAAACAAGGCTTGGAATGAAAATTTTTATCTGACACGTTTGATACTTTACAACAAGAATTAGTTCATAGAATCGGCTGCTCGGAGTTTTTATTTATTTTTATTTGTACACTCATTTTTTTTAATTTTTATTTTTATTGGGGCCGTTGTTTTGTTTATATAATTATTTGAGAGATTTTTTTACGGTATTTATCAATTATAAGAAGGTTTACTAAGCTAATCGGATAACAAGGATAAATATATTTTAGAGGTGGTTAAGAATCAGTTATGCATTTCACTTGACAAAGATAAAACAAAAGCGCTTATAAAGCTAGTAGCAATATGGGTATATTATTTTCATTTCTTTTTAAAGACAAGAAAGATAATAAAAAAAAACTATATATCAAGGTTAAAAGTTGTATTTTTAAATAATATTGTATTAAAAACATCGTTTATAACAATCTTATAGCAATAGTTTTCATAAAATTACTTTTACATCGTTTTTCATAATTACGGCTACATTGACGCGGGAAAAATTATGGACGGCGGGAAAGCGCTGTTCTACAGAGAGGCACAAGTTTTGCAACGTCACAGATATGAAACGTCAAGATGCTTTTGGCGCGACAAAGCAAGAAAAAAACTTGGCAGCAAGAGGGTTAAGTGTTTGATAATATTTATAAGGGTTACAATTATCACGGCATTAATTGTTATGTGCACTAAAACAGTCATTATAGTGTCACATGTCTTATTTTATTTTATGGTATACTAATAAGGAGCTTAACCGCTTTTTTCTTCTTTTTATTTGCATAATTCTTGTACTTAAAGACCAAACAGCCTATTGTTTATGCGCATTAACTACATGTAATGCAACTTGGAAGTGACATAAAAGCTCTATGACGTTGTTTCTAGCCATGAAAAAACGTCAAATTATAACGTCCTATTTCGCGTTTTTCACGGATTCCAACAGGTGTACGCTTAAAATTGGAATTAAGCGTCGCGCTGACATTTAGTGGAAATTAAACACGAATGGACACAAAAGATACTACACTATCTGTGACTTCCGTACTAATAAAATAATGAAATATAAATTTTGAACTCAGCTTTTTGCATTTGCGCCGATCTGCATTTAACTTTTTTTCTTTCACTTGCGCCTATATTTGTCTTTCATTTGCGCCGATTGTGTACAGGTAAATTATAGGTGAAAGTTATTTTTTTTTTATTTATCATATAAACCTCTTCCGTTATCCAGCTATACATATGTTATGAATTGTCAACTATATAATGTATATAACTGTTGTCCCCTGCTCACAAAGGGGCGGTGGGAGTAAAATTTCGAGCAGGATAAGTCAATTTAAAAGATATCTGTGCATTCGATTCAATACAGTTAATCACGGAGTAAATTTCTATTCACAGCATTTTAAAGCACCACAATAAAATCACTAAAAACGTGTTACAATGAATTAATTATTATCTGTTCTTGCCGAGTATTTTATATGCTACACATCGGATATATAAAAAAGAAGATGTGGTATGATTGCCAATGAGACAATTCTCCACAAGAGACCAAATGACACAGAAATTAACAACTATAGGTTACCGTACGGCCTTCAACAATGAGCAAAGTCCATACCGCATAGTCCGTTACAAAAGGTCTCGAAACAACAAATGTAAAACAACGGACCGTGCAGTATAGCCAGTCAAGGTTGTTAAAAACTTCCATCGTCATGTAAAACAATTCAAATGATATATTCCTTTCTCGTCATTTCATCTTTTCTATACGTGTTGTACTTGCCATCTTTTCCAGTGTCAAACCGAAGTTCTCGAAAAATATGACGAAATTGATCTTAAACATAAGGGAACACTGTTTATATCCATATATTACCAATATACATTCTAGGTTTACTGCATGTACATGTATTTAATCGTAAAGCAAATATAGTATCGGCGCTAGGGATAACAAAATAAAATAGGCACTGATGAAAGAATCAAATCCGCGCAAATTAAAGATCGAAACTGTTTTTTAATCGGCGCAAGTTTCGTACGTCCGTGTAACTTTACACTGGTAAATTTTAATGACTTACGCTTAGAATTTGAACTTATGTGATTTTCAAAATTGAGTTTCAGAAGGTTTAGCCGATAAACAATACTTTAGAGAAAAGTTATGCCGGAGTAATTTTTATATTTTAAATATTCATAAATAATGAATCCACAAGCTAGATGGAATAATTTGTATACGATCGTCTTAATCGGAACACATAATGGTATAAAGAAGTCTGTCCGTCCGTCAATAGTGGCAAAGGAGTGCGCTAGGGCAAACTTCTGAAACTGACGCGACGAAAAAGCCCACACATCTAGTCTAACTTATAGTCAAATAGTCTGCAAGTTAGCCAGTGTAATCTTTCATATCTATTTTAAAAGATTTTGCTAATGAGTGGGAGAGGACAAAAACAGACTTTCCTTTCAAACGCTGCGTAAAAGGTTATTTCGAACAATTTTTCATTCCGACGGTTGATTTGTTTGAAGGTTAATTTTGTGCGGCAACAACATCATGAGATCTGATACTGATACATACATGTGATCTCTTGTATTACCAGATAATAAAGTAGATGAATATAGTTGTTATTCTGGAAAATTTAAATGTGGGTTTCAAACGTCCAATTTGAGATTTTTTTCAAATAGTGCGCCACCAAGGAAAACATGTACTATGACGTCAAATTCAATGTTCTGAAGAACGACAACTCTTTTCTTCAAAACGAACTAGAAAAAAATATGAAAATTACTCCCGCATAACTTTTTTGAAAGGTCAGTGACATATACTTTTTTTTGCTTTATTTTATAGAGTGCACATGGCACTTTCTTTCTTGAAATTTTTATGAAGAAATCACTGGTAGATATTTTTTAATACTGGAAATGTTTTTCATTCAAGGCTTACGTTTTATTTTGGGCGGGAATGAAATAAATCATATTTTCAAAGATCAAAACAATAAGAGTCTTAAATTCTTGAACCTGTATTTGATAGACACAAATCTACTGTTGAACGTAAAACAAGAATTATGCTTGTATGTTTGATATAAAGGGATTTTTGAGAGTTTAAATAACAAGCAAATATCATGTTAATATTCGGGAAGACACAAAACTGAGGTTGCTATAGTTACAAAACTAAGTCGGTGACCCCCAATTTTTTTCCTCAAATCATGAAATACCTTCACACAAAATTTTAAGGAAAAATCACTGGTTGAACTGAATAGGCTGTTTGGTCTTTAATTTATGAGGGTTTCTTACAATAAAACGGTAAAATCAATTAAATTACGTCTAATTTAACAAATTTTTAGATGTTTATGTGCATCATTTTTTTGTTAAAGTCGATTATCAATATAATCAAGCCTATAATCAATAAAGAAAAACGTCTCCGGATTCATCACTATTTTTCCGGATTACATTGTGTGTGTATAAGAATCATTTGACATCAATTACTGATGAAGGATATTAGTTATCCGAAATATTTTACATTTGTTCATGTCTCTTTTCTTATCATTGGTACAACTATTTTATAAAAGAAGAAAAAAATGAGGAAAAAAAATATTTGAGGTGTCCAGTGGTGGTTTGCAGAGTTGTAGTGTTATAGACTCTCCTTTTCTGTTCGATGTAGATATTTGTTCTCTTAACCTTATTATTTGTTGAATTAATAACTTAAATATTATATTTAGGTCACATTTATAACAATAAGAGATGGGGTGTTCGGTGGTGTTCGGAGGTGTTCGGTGGTGAAAAGACCTACCGGTCAAAATACTTGTCATCAAGCGCATCACCGCGTTTGACACATTCCTTTGAAGTATATAATATTTATAGAACTTAAATAAACCGTAGTTCAGTTGATGAGTAATCAATTCACGTTGGCGCCACGCCCCCGCCTGTATCCGCCCCTGTTTGAAGGTACATTTCATTTGTTTACATGATTTATCTTCTTATGTTTGATTTGTTCAGTACGGTATACATTTTGTCTTATATCTACAGTATATCCTGTTTTATTTTAGAAAATGACCAATGTCGTTCTCATGAAAGAAAAGCGTGCGTGACTTTGCAACATATAGACTCTTATATCACATAACTCTTCAAATCCTGTAATAAAAATACCGGGACCCTTCCTCATGCAGTGTATAACTAAGTTCGGGTACATGTATGCTTTGTTTATTAAATGCGAAGTAAACCTGAAAATTCTGTTTCAAAAATCAGACGACACGACCGTTTATATATTCGACCGTTTATATATAATTCTTAAGAAATTAGAGAAACATAATATTATTGTAACTTGCAACTCGACCTTCGTAACTGGCAACTCGACTTTCGTAACTCGCAACTCGACTTTCGTAACTCGCAAATCGACTTTTGTAACTTGCAACTTGATCCTCGACAACAAGTGAATCTCTTAATTTATTGTGTAGAAAATATAGTGCATGTATGTAGCTTGAATTCCAGCAAAATTAAGGGGTTTCTTGTGAAGGAATAACTAACAGTTGACCTTTTCCATTAATAAATTTGGACACAAAATGACACTTAATATCTGATTCTTTGTATAGGATTAAACGCCTTTTTAAAGGAATTTATTGGTGTATAAACTCGACCAATTCACTCACAAACAAATAAAAGTCCGAATAAAGTCCGAAGGACTTTTATGATATGTTTGTGAGTGACTTGGTCCAGTTTATACACCAATAAATTCCTTTAAAAAGGCGTTTAATCCTTATAATTCTTTAAAATTGGAGATAAGGAATATATTTTTCCACACTCGTAACCTTTATCACACGTAAATTGTATATTTGTGTCCTTGAATAGGCCTGGTGTATGAATATATTTGTTGGTTAACGCAAAAAATATGTACTCCATGAAATTTGCTATCTGATAAAAAATAAACTACAAAAACACTTATTATCATTCCAACGAATGATTTTGTGTTTATTATTTAATCTAACGATTAACGTGCAGTGAAAATAATTTTGTTAATGTCGGTGTTATTATCGCTGCCATCTTGTTTACATTGGTTACGAAAAGAAGTTCGGTCAACGTCGTCTATCGAAAAATAAACAACGTCAAGATCAACTACCGGAAGTCCTCTCGAGCAATCATATCAACGTATTCCCTAATATGCAAATCATATAAGAATTATTAAACAATAAGTGCACATGTAAATTTGTCAAACAGTATGGCATAACTGGAAGAAGCAGAGACAAATGTGTAAGAAACATGCAGGAATGGAAAGACATAGGTGTCATAGGTAAACCAGTTTTACCAAAATACCCTTTCTTTTGGAACAGGGTTATACTAACTGACATTTAAGTTTTTGTGATAAGATCAGTTTTGCAGTTAATTATTATTCACAACTACTAAAAGAATGGAGAAGTAATGGTGTAATAATGCATAACAGGACATTACTCCACTTCATCTTGTCTAGAGAATTCTTTTAAAAATATAAATGCTCATCTGACAAGGGTCACAGGACCTTGTCCTCAGATTATTCATCAATATGAAGTTGTCTCTATTGAATGTAAAGCAACTATAAGTAAAACATTAAATAAATTGTTGAAAAGTGTACATGCCAGTCTGACATGATTGATTAATTTGTCAAGTAATCATGGACAGGAAAGTTTTTTTCAGATACAAAAATTGATATGTTTTTAATATTTGGTCTGTGAATAAATGTAAGGTCTTCATGCCTATTTTACCTTGATCTCATTTTAATGGTTCATTGATATTTAAGTTTTTTTTGTCATTTTAACTCTTTCTCAGTTACTTTAGGTAAAAGGTTAGAAGTATTTGGTCTACATGACTGTTGTTATGTATACATGCTTAACCGAATCTCATTTTTATGGTTCAGATTTATGTAGTAATGATGATGGTTTATTTTTCTGTTACAATAAGTAATCGATCAAGTATCTGTAAAATCCTTTTAAATATTCCCATGCGACAGTGGTCACTTGACCTTGTCCCAATGCTTATGAGTCAGTGCTGCATGATAAGAGTAAATATTCACTTGCTTTAAGTAGAAAGTAAAACTATTTATGTTACTTTGATCAGTCACTTGAACCCTATTTCCATAAGTAAGTGACTCCCATTAAGTTCAGTTTTGTTAGTAATACACTGTATGCTAGTTTCATGTTGGTTTCAGAAAGATCAAATATGTATTTGATTGTATTCTCCCCTTACAAGTTTGAAAAGATCTAATATATGTGGTCTTATTATTTGATTGTAATGTTTCCTTACAAGTTTGACCAGACCAAATAATTGTGGTGTTTGAATGTAATGGTCCATCACAAGTTTGACAAGATTATATTTATGTAGTTGGTTATTTGATTGTAATTTTCCAAGACCAGCTATCTTTGGTTTGTTAATTTGATTGTGATATCCTCTAACAAGTTTGACAAAACCAGCTATCTTTGGTTTGTTATTTGATTGTGATATCCTCTAACAAGTTTGACAAGACCAGCTATCTTTGGTCCGTTATTTTATTGTAATGTCCTCTAACAAGTTTGACAAGACCAGCTATCTTTGGTCTGTTATTTGATTGTGATATCCTCTAACAAGTTTGACAAGACCAGCTATCTTTGGTCTGATATTTTATTGTAATGTCCTCTAACAAGTTTGAAGAGATCAGCTATTTTTGCTCTGTTATTTTATTGTAATGTCCTCTAACAAGTTAGACAAGACCAGCTATCTTTGGTCTGTTATTTTATTGTAATGTCCTCTAACAAGTTAGACAAAACCAGCTATCTTTGGTCTGTTATTTTATTGTAATGTCCTCTAACAAGTTAGACAAGACCAGCTTCTTTTTGTCTGTTATTTTATTGTAATGTCCTCTAACAAGTTAGACAAGACCAGCTATCTTTGGTCTGTTATTTTATTGTAATGTCCTCTAACAAGTTAGACAAGATCAGCTATCTTTGGTCTGTTATTTGATTGTAATGTCCTCTTAACAAGTTTGACAAGATCAGCTATCTTTGGTCTGTTATTTGATTGTAATGTCCTCTAACAAGTTTTACAAGATCAGCTATCTTTGGACTGTTTTTTTATTTTAATGTCCTCTTACAAGTCTGACAAGTTCAGCTATCTTTGGTCTGTTATTAATTGTAATGTCCTCTAACAAATTTGACAAGATCAGTTATTTTTTGTCTGTTATTGGATTGTAATGTTTACATACAAGTTTGACAAGATCAGCCACCTTTCGTTTGTTATTTGATTTTAATGCTTTCAAACATGTTTGACAAGTTCAGCTATCTTTTTTTATGTTATTGATTTTTAATGTCCTCTAACAAGTTTCACAAGACCAGCTTCTTTTTGTCTGTTATTTGATTGTAATGTCCTCTAACAAGTTTGACAAGATCAGCTATTTTTGGTCTGTTATTTGATTGGAATGTCCTCTAACAAATAAGACAAGACCAGCTGTCTTTTTTGTGTTATTTGATTGTTATTATCCTCTAACAAGTTTGACAAGATCAGCTATCTTTTGTCTGTTATTGGATTGTAATGTTTGCTTAAAAGTTTGACAAGATCAGCTATCTGTTGTGTTGTTTGATTGTAATGCTCTCCTAAGTTTGACAAGACCAGCTAACTTTGTCTGTTATTTGATTGTAATGTCCTCTAACAAGTTAAACAAGATGTAATGTCCTCTAACAGTTAGATGAGATCAGCTATCTCTTGTCTGTTATTGGATTGTAATGTTCACTTACAAGTTAATACAAGATCAGCTACCACAAAACTTTAAACTCAAATCATTAACTATTATCATATGTAACAGGAAAATATTTTTTTTAATACTGGTAATTGTTTTAGCATGACTTTTTTCTTGAACTGTTCATTATTAAGAAATAAAAGACCACACAAGTTTTCTGTCTTTTTACTTCAGTTTTAGCTGAAACATCTATAATATGCATGAATGAAGAATAGCTACTACATTTATATACAGGCAGTGACTAGTTGTAACACAGCAATGAACTATCACATTGTATAATGATTAAATGAAATATTACAAAAATATTCTCCTATAAATAAGTGAAAAAATAAATGATTTACTACCATATAAACACCATTTAGTGAAAACTTAATTATAAAAAAATATAGAAAAAATACAAACTTTTCCTTACTATCACTGTTTAGTACTAAGTCAACAAGGAAAAAGAGAAGATTCTTAATTGTTGTTGAATAACGTGACAATTCAGTTTGTAATTATCAAAATGTTACAAGGAAAATTAGGTAAAAAAAAATTGAATATTAGGTTTCATTTTTATTACTAACACAAGCATTAATTCATTAGACTCAATATTTATACATATCATAAACTAAACAAAATTCAAACAAAAGAAAACTTGCTGATCTAACTGAATTATTTGTTGTCCTCTTTATTGTGACACAAAAGGATTTGGTCCCTTATACATGCAATTCTGTAATATAGTGGTTTTAAAATGTTTAGAAAATTTGGAATTACCATTTCTATGTTATAGTTCAACCAGAACTGGAAAAAAAGAAATGAGAAAATATACACACTTGCTTAACAGAAATAGTTAAAAATTAATATACAATGTATGCAAATATGAAGAAGAAAAATATCAGAAAATATAAAAGTATGACGTACAGCATTATTTAATCTAAAACTTATGATCTTATGAAGTGGGAGGCTTGTGATATTTTTTTTAACTCTTGTTAGATATTTCAAAATTTAAACAACAATTTTATGGTTTTTAAGATGCATTATGTATTCTAAAATGTGTCTTAAGGTAGTATTAGAGTATAAACAAAAAATATGGACTATTTTCCCAAAATATAGTTCATATTATGCAATTTCCAAAAATACATTTAAAAAAAATATGTCAACAGCCTTATTTCAATAAACCTTATCGTTATTTAGACCATTCCGGAAAAAAACAGTCACTTAGACAACTTCCTGTTTTGGTCAAGTGTCGCAAAAACAAAGGTCATCAGTAATGGGCTGAGGGAGGAAAAAGTTTAGAAAGTGAACATTTTGAAATTTTGATATATTATGATCCATTTCTGTGAAACACAACTTAAAGTCATAAAAATGCTTTGTTTGAAGTGTTATAAAGATGTCTCTTTGAAAAGTTTTATGAGCAATACATTGTTTAAACAGGGCCCCAGATAGCTTCAACTGGATTGTGACGTCATGGAAAAGTTGTGTAATTTCAGAACTTATCCGCATTGGAATAAACAGCGATAAGGTGTATAAAAGTTGCAAGTTGTGCAAAATGCAAATGTTTTGCTAGGGAAAAGCACTTATGTATGACTGGAATAAATACTAAATTATAGAATTTTGAAATTAATACTAGAAGATAAGTCTTATTTAACACAATAAGAAGAAAAAACTGATTCCCATTATTGTTTTCTTGCTACATAACAAAATGAATAAATTCACAGTACAGTACAACCTTTTATAAGTCTACATAATCTAAGTTATCTCCAATTATTATTCAAGATCATTTTAAATTCATAAATAATCAAACAATTTCTGTATATATCTTTTATAATATATTTCTGTAAGATCAAAATACAAAATTGAAATAAATAAAATTCCTACAAATTAATTGCATTTTCTGATCAAAGATGTCTCATTTTTTTATCATTTGAGTTACAATAGAGGAATACTTGCATACTATCTTAGATACAAATGCACAAATATTCCTGCAATTCCTTCTAAGCTTTTATATACTTTCTTTGAATAAAATTTCTCTCAAATTCCTCTCTCTTTTTTTTTTTGGAGACATTGAATTGTAAATTAAATACATCTTGAAAAAAATTAGAAATAAGAACCAACATGTATTTTTACCATATGAAATATATATTTGACTTGAAAAGCTGTGAGAAATTTAGGTTAAAATATTTGTTGCCAATTAAAAATGTCAATTTGACACTATTACATAAAGGATAACAAAGTTATGTTATCAAAAGTATAAACAATTTAGTAGATATTCAGATGTGAAAAAAAATTTATTATAAGGACATTCTATCAGACATGCTACAATCATGGAAGTAATATTTAAAAGGAATAACAACGACTAATTATCATGTATTTATGGCCTGCAGAGCTCTGTACTAAAGTCATATGATTTTATCCAATTATAGTCTCAGCGGCAAGACCCCTTTGGTTACTATCTGTGATACCGCGGTTGTAAATGGCATCTGGAATTTCTTATCAGTCACGTGATTTTATCGAGTCCGGTAATTATAAATCACCTGTGGGAAATCCCTAGTTTATTAATAACAAAGTGGCGCTGTATCATATAAAACTTCTACCTTCAAAAAGAAATCGAATGATGTAAAAAACTTGAAAAACGGACTAGAATTGTTTAAACTACAACAGTTTAACATGGACAATTATATTTATTTTTGCATATTTTTGCTTTTCACTGTTTGTTTTAAACTGATTTAAAAGTGTTTTCCGGGTAAAAGCGGATCATGAGTAAAACAGGTAATAACGATGAAGCGATCAGGTTTCACATGATGTTGAACAAAATAATGTAGACAAATGTAGACATAGAATATTTTACTGTTGAAATGTGCCAAGTTTATCGAGATTTATAAAAATATTTACTTTCAAGTAATTGATTACATTATTGAAACTGGACAATTAAAATCGGGATGATAAGTTCGTAAACATGTTAAATTTATATGTTTTAAAAAAGTGTTTACAATTGAATAATAATATTAATGTAGCACGTTACAGCAAAAAAGAAATCACCCAAACAAAATGAGCTTGACACTATCTGTCTAACCGCAAATTTATTGTATATGAATTAGTTTATGTACAAATTAAAGAATAGAAACGTTTAAAATTGTGAATATTTAAATTGCCTGGTATACACGAACGACTTGGATTTGTTCGTATTTAATAAAAGGGAGTCGAAACATATTTTTTGTACAATCATCTTCTTAACTTTCAGAAATGGCTTCTTAATTAACTGGTTTTAGATATTAAAATCGAAAATGATCCACCCTTTTTTTAAATTCCATATGTGATAACTGTCGGCCTAAACTATTAAGATCGAAAAAGACATAAATAGGGAAAATAGACTAAATCAACATTGAACGACTGACTCTATTCGGTAGCGTACAGCAGCGGAATGTAACAAGTGAACTATTCGGGTTACTTCGAACATATATACGACAACAACCGGTCTATTCGTAAAATTCCGGGAACACGAAAATGACCGAAAAGTGTCAGTGATTTGATCTATCACATGTCGAGAGTCAATTACCATGCCATATATTAAACCAATTAACGAGTTATCGAAAGATGGGCGGTAACGCGGATGAAACCTTTGAAGTGACGACGTTGTTATTCCTTTCAATATTACTTCCATGCTACAATGAATTAAATGTCATGGACTGTAATGATATAATGACAATGTGATATACAGCTGCTTATGATTTTGAGATCATTTTATAATAAAGTGAAAATATGGAGTACACCAAGCAGATTTGACTATAAAAAAAAAAATAAGTTATATTTTTTTTTTAATTTAGTATGTTTCAATATATGTCTTGTGAAACATCATTCGACTCTTCATTCTGTTGGATGGATGCCTGAACTTGATGGAAAAAAAAGAACTTATGTTTCAGGTACTTCTGTAATATCATGCCATGAAATTTTATTTGTTTGTTGTACTCCATAAATGTGCATACAAGAGACAATGACTGCAGCAGATCAATACAAAAATATACAGACATAACAATATCACATGATTACAACAACTGCCATATCTAATTTTCAAACTTCTGTACACATTAACAATAATATATATACACCAATTCAATCATTTAGTAACATCAAATATAAAGTCATTCAAAGCAAAGTTTTAACCCTCCCCCTAAAAAGTTTATGCATAATTAAAGAATAAAAAAATACTCATAGCATTCTTTATAGCATCATTTCTGTACTGATTTAGTAACACTTACAAGAATTTAAAAAAAAAGTTTACAATAAAACCAAATACTAAAAGCACTGGACAGTTATATTATAAAGACTTGCTAACTTTGATTTTATTCAACAAACAGATAAATTACCTAATAAGTGGACTGTAGAATAATATCAAAATGTAAACAAAATGTATAATATTATTATGGCATCTAACATTTACTCAATCCCCAATATAAGTATCAACTATATATGGTTAAGATACCTTATTTTTTTGCAATTTTATTAATTTTGGGGAGCTTATTCTTCTGTTAATTTTGTAATCTATTCTTTCAATAATTTCCACTTGACTAAATTCTCAATTAAACATTAGAGTCTGCAGCATCAATTAGACCTTCTATATGAATGCCTCACAAATGAATATTATAAGGTGAAATGAATATTACTAGATATATACAAAAAGAAAGATCAAACATTGAATAAATATATAAAAAAAATCACAGCCACAACTTACACTTTCATACAGAGCACTACCAAAGTAATACAGCACTGATACTACATATTAAAGATTTGGTTTGAAAATTAGATATGGGAATAATCTCATAATAACAAAAAAAATGCCATTTAACATAATTTAATTAATTAAGACATCATTTATCTCTGATACACCGAAAATTGAAAGCACCTAGTAGTTAAGTATACATCACAGTTAAGTTTGATTAATATCCCATGTCTATTTATAGAATTATATTAATAGATTGGGACTAATTTTTATTTACAATCAAAATGACCACAGTGATTTCTTTGCCTATAATAGCTCTGTTTATTTGCAATAAATGGAATGACTACAGAGATTTGCTACATGTATCCTTAATTTGAGCCTTTATACTATAAGAATTGTGCATTTTGGAAGCTAAAATCATGTTACGATACATAAGTAAATGCATTTTAGAGTGATAAAAACATTAGAATTATTGAAATGAAAATATTAATATAACAGTCTGTTCCACTGGAAAAAAATTGAAAAAAAACTTCTTTAATAATTTGCATATCACTATTCAATGAAAAATCCAAATTAAAAATTGGATGAAACATGCATTCAATGTGATGAGATATAATACTAACATGTAAATTTCCATCTTTAGACTATTCTGAATCTTATAGAAATTGTTTATAATAAGTTTTGAGTAAACAGGAAAATATGATGACAGCTGTTATAGTATTATTTTGATGAAGGGAAACAGACTAATACTTATATTGTCTTGATCTGGTGTAATAATGCTATATAAATCACAATTACCAAACTTTGTAAATAAAATGTTTCAACAACATTTATACATATATTTACTGAAGACAATGCATTTATATTAGAATTCATTATCACAATAACTCAAGCTAATAATTCTATAAATCACTAAAGAATACTAAGCTGCACATGAAAATATTTGGAAGTAATAATACGAACTAGTCTGTTTCAAGTCCAAGTTGGTTAACAGTAAGAATTTTATGCGTTAATGCCTTGATTATATACTGGTTTCACAAAGACTCAAAATGAGAGGATTTCCTTTCTTGTAATGACCCCTTTCTTGGCGGCAAGATTGTTTTTTCTGCAGACTGAGGATGTAACCTGTCAGGTGATAAGGCTCTCCGTAACAATGGTGAACTTGGCTCACAACTTTTTGGTCTTGTAAAAGAATGTTTCCGAGACAGATTTGGTGGTGAAGACGAATTGGTTCCAGAAGTATTAAGCTGTGATGGAAAAGTTTGTTGTGGCATATTTGAGGTACCTGCATGGTAAACAGCAGAAGATTGTGTAAAAGCTAATGGACTAGGACTTCTGGTGGGTGATGGTGGCAATGGTGAGGGTGAAGGAGTCCTTGCCAGAGGTGATAGAGGAATATTATGAACTGATTTCCTCCTATGTGGTGATTTCAAACTTCCTTGCTTCTTGTGTTTCGCTAGTCCATGCAGAGAACTTGGTCGACCAAAGTGAGAGGAGTTACTTGCTGGAGAATTTGGAGTACTTGAACTAGGTGAGCTACTGTTGGAAGAATTTGCTGCAGAAGAGTCTGGTGACCATGGCATTTGTATAGGAAGAGAGCGGGATGACCGTACCATTCCATGGCTGCTATCACCACAAGACCAAGATTTACTAAATGCTGATATGCTGTGAGATCTTCCTGTTGGTGGTGGTCCTGGTGGTAAAACAATATGATCAGTCTTTTTTGTACTTAGTCTGCGAAATAAAGACCTACTTTTCTTTTTCTCAGTATTTTTCTCCTTTGCACTTTTCTTCTTTGTTGCTCTACGAGCCATTTTCCCTGGATGAGCACGTTTCTTTCTGACTATTGTTTCTATACCTGATTTCTCAAGTGGAACTGTCCGGACTCTCAGTTCCTTCCCACTTTTTAGAATCATTTTTACAACATTAGTGTGCAGTAAACTATGAATCAGCTCATCATTTACATGTGTTATGAGATCACCTGGACGAAGGCCAACTTCATACGCTGGACCTTCTTGTTCGACAGACTGAAAAAGAGATATATGCCTTTGTTTCATAATCAAAACTATGCTAATATACCTGTATCATTACAAATATTTACAACTTTGCAAATTACCTCCAATATTTAATGTTTGGTGAAAATTTCTTCTTGGAGTGCTGTCTCATAAAAATTTCCTAAACATATTTTTTTGTATGCATAGTAGAGACAATTAAAACAATTAAAGAACACTTTTTTCCTAGGTCTTTCCTGTTTAATCTGGGAATTAAGACCATCTGAGAAACTATTTTTTACAATGAACTATGCTGAGCGGCTTATACTGTTATCTTGAATAGTCATATTTTTTATCAAGAAGATTAATTTAATGTTCTTATAACTGTTAGTTAGGATAAAGGATATAAAATTGTTTTTGTACTTCAGGAATGGGTTTATGGGTCCATTATTGGGTATATATGCCACAGACTTTGTGCCTAACTTGGTTGGGGTTTCTATAACTTATAATTGCAGGAATATATACCATCTATATATAGCTGGTCATTTTTGTGAGGTGCTAACTTTGGTTTACTTTTGCAGTGAAACAAAAATCCCTAAAATAAAACCCCACTATCTTTTGCATATGCCTGATTACTATTTCACACTAAGTTTGTATGTTAACAAGATACTGCTCAATTATCTCAAACTTAGAAATAATCTGTGTGATTGAAGGGAAGAGATTTCAGTAATATTTTAATATAGCATAAATTGTCACAATCAATACATCTTCAAGTATGAACAAATCGTTTTGAAATTTCTTTATATGGCAAAAATAAAAATGCTATATCTTTATATACAAAACAATTGATTTCTAGATACAAAATATAACATTAAACAAACTATATAAACTTTTCATTTGTAATCATTGGGTCTTTTTTGAAGAAAAGTAACTGATTAAAACAAACTGTTACATATTTAAATCAATTTTTTTTTTTATCAAATCAGGATCTTCATGTTTTCTACCTTAATAAGACTAAGTGTGTACCCTAAGAAGCATGATAAGCTATGAGAATATGATGTACAGTATGGAAAATCTAATAAACAAGTCTTACCACAAACAATACCTTTTTCCTTTGTGTCATCCTATTTAAATGATCTAAAGTATTACTATGCAAAATGAAAATAACACTTTATAAAAGGGCTTTTCTAGATTTACCTTCACCATGAACGCTCAAAGCCAAAAATGTGAAAGCCAATGACATATAAATATCTAAACCCGTTAGATCTTGATATGATTTTTAAGAATAATTAACCTAATGACACAGAGATATTTCTCTCCTGTATGTAATTTTGTTAGTATAATGCAAATGTTAAATTCAAAGTGGCAATACTTAAGCATGCAACTATGTAAAACTTTCAAGTCAATGAAACACTTAGGGGATTGGACCAAATAATCTCAAAGGAAACGAGATACGCCGACAATGTTAATACAACTGCACACCAAATATCTTTTTCTTAACAAAATGGATTCCCTTCAACTGCCCTAATCAAAAACATTCAATATGTAAACAATAGATCATGACTGATGAGGTGTGGCACAATAATCTACATGGAAATGAGATATGCCAATACTAATACAACTGCATACCAAATATCATTGACTTACCATAAGTAATTCACCTTAAACTAACCGAATCACAAACTTTAACATGTTTACTATACAAAAGTTTTCAAGTTTATAGACTACCGGTATTGACTATAACAGATGGTGCCAAAATAATCTCATTGGAAAAGAGATGTGCCAATGCAAGAACAACTGCATTGTCCTGGTTCTCCTTAAACTGACCTATCACAAACTTCAACAAATTGTTGATGCTATTGATTCCTGGTCATTGTAGAACAAAGCTCGATAAATGCATTTAGTGATATTATGGTGTAAATGAATATCTATGAAAATATGGCAGCATTTCAAATTTCAATTTTATGACAAAGGAATTTCATTTACAAGATACTTTCCTTTGAATAGAAAATAATAACTTACAGTGACAATATGTTGTAAACTGTACACATCAGAGTCTCCATGATAGACTCGAATACTGTTAATAGTGAAACCAAAACCTCTCGCCCCTTTCTTTATTATCAAAGGTGGTTTAAGACTTCTAGCTAATGGTGAAATGTCTCGTGAAGGGGACCCGTCTCTGGAGCTGGCACTTGATCCTCCTGGTGAAGTCATTGGCTTGACCACAAATTCATCTAAAAAATACAACTATATCAAATAAAAAACGGCAGAAGTAAGTAATCAAAATTCTGGTCATGACATTAAAAATTCTGGATCATAGCATCTTTGTTCTATAATGGTTTCACAAAATTTTCAGTATTGTAAAACAATTAAATTTTGAATAAAATTGGAATCAAGAATAGCTTATTTTAACTTATTTTTATGACAAAGAAATGTCTCAATGCATGAAAGAATCAATTTAGACAATGTAATAAACCATCTGGATTGTTTTTGCTTGACCTCACTTCAGAAGTTGCGACACAAAATGAAAAGCAGGTGAAAATTTACCACTAGCAGTTCCCCTTTGACTGACCTAATCACAAACTTATACATTGTTCAAGGTTCCGCCTTCACAACTTTGTCGTGACGAGACAAAAATCATTTGCAAATCATCCACAATTCAGTATAGCTTATCAATATCAGGAATAATAATTTTTGTGTCAGAATAAAATTACAGACTGTTGAATATACTAATATCTATGTCAGACTTACCATTTGGATTGATGAGCAATGTTAAAGCTGTTGTGGAAGCTGATTTCTGTATATGTTTCCGTGAAGAAGAGGTATGTTCCTTCTCTTTATTCTCGTCAACTGGGGATAATTCTGGGAAAAAAGAATTTTCATGTTAAATAAACTGTAAGATTCTTTATGTAAGATATGTTTCCGAAATACACTATAACTTTGGTAAAATTTACAAATCAACATACCCTACTTTCAGAGTTTTGTTGTTGTAATATTGATTTCAACATATATAAATTATCTGAATAGCTTTTAATTGCTTTTATTTGATATCAGACAAGATGCATGGAATTATAAATATAAAACGTCTGGAGCATCTCCACTAAAAAGACGATATAAGTTCTTCTTTATTTTCTTTCTAGAATTGCTTTTGAAGGTGAGAATCATACTCCCAAATCTTTTGTTAAATAAATGTGGATTGTGTCCACATGTGGATTGTGTCCACATGTGGACACAGATGATGCCCCTGCTTGCATATCATATAGTTATAAAGGGACATAACTGAAGAACGGTAAAAGTGACGCTACCCAAATTTGAACTTGTTCTGAGTTTTGTGGTAATAATTATTGTGTGTAAGTCTTATAACATTTGGTTGAGGCTAACTTAAGTAGAGAACAGAAACGAAAAATTCAGCATTTTTTCTATTTGTAAACACGCATAACTCTAGAACAGTTGTGTATAAGTTTTATAACATTTGGTTGAGACAAACTAAAGTTAGAGAACGGAAATGAAAAATTCAGCAATTTTTATGTTTATAAAGGGACATAACTCAAGAATGGTAAAAGTGACGCCACTGAATTTCGTACTTAATCTGTATTATGTAGTAATAAGCATTGTGTATAAGTTTCATAACATTTGGTTGAGGCAAACTAAAGTTAGAGAACGGAAACAATATTTGTACTTGATCTTAGTTTTGTGGTAATGAGTATTGTGTATAGGTTTCATAATGTTTGGTTGGGGCAAACTTAAGTTACAGAATGGAAACTAAAAATTTTGCAATTTTTCGATTTATAAAGGGGCATAACTCAATAATGGTTAAAGTGACACTACCCAAATTCAACTTGATCTGTGTTTTATCAGTGGAAGGCAAAATTAAACATTGCATGGTATAAAGCATTGATTGTTGTTGATTTATCTGTAATCATGGACAAAGGAAGATAACTCCAATTTTAAAAATTACTTGATTAATGACATTGATATTTTTGGAAAAAAATGAAAAATTTAGCAATTTTTCCATTTGTAAAGGAGCATAACTCTAGAACAGTAAAAGTGACGCCCCTAAAATTCAAACTTGATCTGTGTTTTGTGGTAATAAACATTGTGTATAAGTTTGATAACATTTGGTTGAGGCAAACTCAAGTTAGAGAACGTAAACCAATTTGGGGATGTACAGATGGATGTTTATACGTACATACGTACCGACGGACAAGGGCAAAACTTAATGCCCCCTCTGCTTCGGCAGGGGCATAAAAAATACAAACAAATGCACTGAAAATTCATATTCCACATATAAATCATATAAACTTTCATTATGTAAGAAAATAAATGGTTAGAATATTTTTATTCATGTGCACTTCCATCATACTAATCACCTTTCTCTTTAGGAATGAGATTAAATATTTTACCAGATGAACAGTTTGAAGAGATGAATTCTTCAAATTGGTCAAACATAATCGATATGTTAAAAGGACAAATGCCTTTTGATTCTGCACTGTTAACACTAACTTGAAACTGAAACCCCTGCTGGGAAAAATATCTAAATGACAGAACAACCTACCTTTAGGACTTGTTATGATATTGTCATCATCAGAAGAGATAGCAAACTTTGGAATCATACTTTTAATAGGCGGTGCTTTCTCTTTCCTGGTAGCAGTATATTCCTTTTCAGATTTGCCAGACTCTGGTGTGCTTGTCTTAGGATGTTGGGATCTAGGTGTGCTGAAGTACAAATATTGCATTCAGTATTAAGTAAATCTCTTACACATTTATGATCAATAGTTAAAAGACATTTTCATATTTTTTTTTAAAACTAGTGTAGATCAAATCTTGTATTTTTAATCATATTTTAATAATGAAGGAATCACTCAAAAGTATATAAGCTATGAAAACATTCTTTTTGCTCATGGTTAAAGGCAATACGATGACCTGTAGTTGTTCACATTTTTGTCATTTTGTCTTTGGTGGATAGTTGTCTCAGTGGCAATCAAACCACATTACCTTAATTTTACATTAACATAAAATAATGATCTGCTTACCATTCAGGGGAACTGAACACATCCTCATCCATTCTGATTATAGTACTATCAGTTTTATCTGTCGAGTCTGTACCAGTACTTAATGTCTCCTGTCTCATGATAGACTGTAGTTCTAATGATGTGTCAGAGCTTTCTGATAGGTTAGAGTCCTTTCTCTCTAATGTTGCCTTCTCTAACATTTTAATTTTCATATCATCAGCACTGGAATGTCTCCTTCTGCATTCACCATCTTGATTCTAAAGTATACAATATGTTGATACAGGCTCACATATGAAATTATGACCAAAAAACATTTATCAAATAAGTTGATGACAATTACAAGTTTCATTTCATATGAGCAAAATACTTTATTCCAGTTTAATCATTCTTCTTTATTTAACAAACAAGTACATGTATTTGTATCCTTACCTATAATCAAACCACTTTTTATTTCACAAAATTCTTGTAGACTTATTTCCTTATATCAGCACTTTTTAGTCATTTTGTATTGCTATAAATCAAAATGAGACAAATTGAATTTGCTTTGTTTGAAAGCTTGTCTGGATTAACTTTCATCAGGAAAACTTAGAACCAAATGTATGAAGTCAAATATATGGGGAGCAAAATCTTTGAAAGGGGCATAAAAAACTGTCTTAGGTCAGCTTTACTTGATGAAGCTGAAATTGTTAGCATTTGTAAAGGTTAATATTGATCAAAATGTATCTGATAAAACACAGTAAATACCAAAGCACTGACTACTGAGGGCATGATACTATCAATGACCAACAGTTCAGAGGCAATTATATCTATTTAGTGGTTACAAAACAAAGTGAAAATAAAAACATTTGTTGTATTCTAGGCATGTGTACAAGGTATATATCATCTGACATTACCTCATGTAGTTCTTCTAAAACTATGGAAAAGATCTGAAATTACCTAATGTAGTTCTTCTATTTTACTGTAGACTTTACTATATCTAGGAGAACATGAATTAAAACTATGGAAAACATCTGAATTTACCTCGTGTAGTTCTTCTATTTTACTGTAGACTTTACTATACCTAGGAGAACATGAATTAAAACTATGGAAAACATCTGAAATTACCTCATGTAGTTCTTCTATTTTACTGTAGACTTTACTATATCGAGGAGAACATGAATTAAAACTATGGAAGAGAGAATCTTCTGGTTCGTCCTCAGTATCTTCTGCAGTCTCTATATCATGATTGTATCTTTCAGAACGAGCTGTAATATTCATAAGAAATAAAAATAAATTTGTGCTAGCAATAATCATCTGTTCACATTTAAAAATAAATGGGGAATGTGTCCATGGGACGCAGATAATTCCCCTGCTTGCATATAACATTATAAAGGGACATAACTCAAGAACGGTAAAAGTGACGCGACCCAAATTCATTGTTGATCTGAGTTTTGTGAAAATAAGCATTGTGTATAAGTTTCATAACATTTGGCTGAGGCAAACTTAATTTAGAGAATGGGTTGCTGAATTTTTCCATTTGTAAAGGGGCATAACTCTAGAACGGTTAGAGAGACGCCACCAAAATTCAAACTTGATCTGTGTTTTGTGGTAATAAGCATTGTTTATAAGATTCATAATGTTTGGTTGAGGCAAACTAAAGTTAGAGAACAGAAACGAAAAAACTCAGCAATTTTTCCATTTGTAAAGGGGCATAACTCTAGAATGGTAAAAGTGATGCCACCGAAATTCAAACTTGATCTGTGTTTTGTGGTAATAAGCATTGAGTATAAGTTTCATAACATTTGGTTGAGGCAAACTAAAGTTAGAGAACGGAAACCAATTTCCGGACAAACAGACGTACGGATGTATAAGGGTAAAACTTAATGCCCCCTCCTGTAAGGCCGGGGAATAAAAAATGAACACAGTATAGCTTGCTCCAATGAAGCTTAATATCTAATTTCAGGAACCTCTGATTTGTAATTCTTGCCAAAAATGCAACAAAAATTTCATTATGGCTATTATTTGTAAGCATATATAAGTATACAGCAAATATGAGGTTGATGAGTAATGGATGTTAAAATGCATCTCATGGTATTGTATGCTCACAGGAAATTTCATACCAAATTTCTTGAAGCTCTGATTTGAAGTTCTAGAGGAAAAAATGCAACAAAAATTTCCTACATGGTCACTAAGTGTAAGAATATATAAGCATATGGTAAACAAGAAGTTGATGAGAGAAAGATGTGAAAACGCGTAACACACTTTAGCATGCTCACATTAAGCTTGATGCCAAATTTCAGAAAGCTCTGATTTGTAGAGGGGATATCATTATTTTGATATCAATAAATTTGTGATTTATAAAAACATGTTTTTTATTCTGTCTTCAATGACTGATTTATTGTTATTTGCATAACATCCAGTGACAAATAATTCATATTTATTCTAGACGATGCTAAAAATGAAAATAATAATACAACTCAATATATGTAGAGCTAAATAACAGCTTGTCAAAAATAAAATTCATTCGAACATAAATATATATTTAAACTTACGATCAAAATAACTGGTATCTTCATCATCATCTAGGTTAGGTACAAATTCAGCCTTTTTCCTCAGTAAATTATCCCAGTCCAAACCATAGAAGAAAATGTGTTCCTTGACTTCAGCTGCACCACCAGAACCTAGTCTATTAATTGGGTTATGTTGTAGTAAGTTAGCTATTAGGTCTTTAGCATCATCTCGTACCTGCCAATCTTCTTCTTCTGGCCACTCTAATTCCTCTAAAATATCAACAAATAACAAATAAAAGAAATGCATTATTGCTTTTTAATCTCATCAGCAGCTTTCTTTCTATAGTTATTTTTTTTAGTATAGTATACTTTTAATATTGAACAATTATCAATTATGAAATCCATCTTCACGAAATCTTAAAGATTTTTCAGTTTGTACACAAAAACAAAATTATGTTACACCATTGTTTCTTCATTGTCTAGGACAGTGTTAATCCATTACAATGTTTAGGTTTCCCTTTTTTCTGTAGAATCATTAAGAATACTTTAGTTTCTGTAATAGCCAATTTGCTAATCATTGATTTTGAAATTGGAAAAATGATCCATCAGTCCTTTCATTTGTGAGTTCATAACATAAAATTTCTACTCTTATAGATAAATCAACAGATTTGTATAAATAACAAATTATCTAATATTACAAACAAACAGTAATTTCATCATACAGTCAATAGTATTATTTATTTTTCCCCCAACGACACAATGTACACCTCAAGAGAGGGAAATCTACTCCTGTTCTTTTTTTTTTTTTTCGTTCATCCGGTGGCTTTGTCAGTTGTGGCCAGCTTCTTTCACGGCCATTCAAAATTACAGCCTTTACTCCCATTTACAATATCTAATGAACTTACCATTAATTACTTGAGAGAACAATTCTTCTGGTGTATCTCCAAAGAATGGTGCTATTCCAACCAAAAATTCATATAATATGATTCCCATAGACCACCAGTCTACTGGTTTTCCTGAAACGATACATTTACTGACTAATGTATATCCTTCTGTTAAAACAGTTTTAACTTCAGTCATATTTTTTTTTCTTCAGAAATTAAAAAAAAAAAATATTTGACATTTTTTGTCGATTATTTATTATTCCAGCAATGACTGTAAACCAACTGATTGCTGGAAGCAGAAAAATTATACAAATAGATATTGTTGAAAATCTGTCAAAATTGAATCATCCCTTACATAAATACAACCACAATAGAAAATCATGAAATTATATCTTGATACAAGCATTCCAAATTCTTCTGAAAGGATAACTTCTAAGTACCGTCTAACGATACTGAAAATGTTTGAACATCAGTGTTTGATTGACTTCTTAAACCATTGTTTGAAAGAAAATAACCATATTCTTGTCTAAGGATTACTTCTAAGTACCTAAGTTCTGTCTAACAATACTGAAAATATTTCAACACTAGTTTCTTAATAACTTCCTAAATTATTGTTTGAAAGAACAATATTCTTATCTATGTCTAAGGATACTGAAAAAGTTTTAACATCAGTGTTTGATTGACTTCTTAAACCATTGTTTGATACAAACTTACCATATTCTTGTCTAAGGATAACTTCTGGTGCTATATATTCTGGTGTTCCCTGAACCTGTTTATCTCGGAATTGTTTACAATCTTTGTCCATTGATCCCTCATATAAATTTGTTGTCACTATAAAATAATATAATGTCATTAGAAATTAATAACTGTTGTCCTTGAATAGAAATTAGTTTCATCTTTACTGTATTTTGTGTAAACTGAAATGTGACCTTTTATAAGAAGGAATCATCTCTTGTACAGGTTGGAAGACTCTTAAACTGAATTTCCCAATGCTTTAAGTTTTGGAAAAATTAATTTACAAGCATATGGAATAAAGGGACCATTGACTAGGTGTTAATATTGTCTGAAATATGTCATTAATACATCAGCCATCGTTTGATAAGTTTCAAATTATTCTTGGTATGAGCTTTTAACAAATATCAAGTCTTCATGTTCTTCCTCGCTTGGATGTCTTGATTTAATTTATATACAGATATCCAAAATATTATCAGTATCCTCATGTTGTTTCCCTTTTCCTTCCTCCATGATGGGTGTTTATTGCTGGGAAGTTTAAATACAGGTAGAAGTTTATACCTTAAGTCATTTGATAAGTTGAGGCTAATTTTTTGACTTAAAAAATCATCTGCAAAAGGTAAAGATCAGCTATCTCATGCATGCATAGGAGTGCAATAAAATGCCACTTACAACTCATCAAGCCAATCTTTGATAAACCAAAATCTGTCAACTTAATGTGTCCAGTAGCTGTGATGAGTAGACTGAAACAAGATGTAGGCCATAAATAATTCTTAGCAATACAAATGAATAATGTTGGCTGAGATAAAATCAGTTCGTTCTTATTAATACATATTGCAGCATTTTCCCATTTAAATTGATTAGATTTCTGTAGATACATGACACAAGACTAAATTCCTACCAAGAAACCAAACACAGGTTACTAAATAAGTATGTAAAAGTCAAATTATTTCTCATCACTATATAGAAACTTACTATTTCAAGGAATTATTAGGTTACTGTAGAAAATTAGAATACTGTTGTATTAAAACAGGTAATATATTTGTAATGTGTCAAAGAAGTTAATATAATTTGATATACTTACTTGTCTGGTTTGAGATCTCTGTGAACTATACCATAACTGTGTAAATATTCTAATGCCAGAACAGTTTCAGCAAAATACATCCTATAAATAAACAGCAGTCATTTTCTATTTATAGTTGCAAATAAAACAAGATTTCTATATTTTCAGTGCCTGGGCAAAAACTTTTACTTGCAGCCTTTTATGAGTATGTATAAATGTATTGCAAATTCCTTATCTTGAACTAATAGTTTGACACTATCGCCTAAAATTCATGCATTTTAAATGGAATCATAGTTTGTGCAAATCACCCCAAAGATAGCCTGACACTTCTAAATTTAAAATACTTTCACTATTTTTTTACTTTTAAAAATGCTTCAAATTCTATTCCTTATTGAAAATAAATAAAAATCATTTCCTTGTCTTATTGTTTATGAGTATCCAGTTTCATCATGCTATCAGTTACCTAAGGATCCAATGTTCACTTCCTAAATAACCCATTCCTCATTTACCAAGTTGAAAATATTTATAAATATGTCATAATTACCTTGCCAAGTCAAAAACAAGAGCCCCTGAGTTCTTTAACAGAGTGGCACAATCACCACCTTCCACATATTCCATTACCATACAAAGATGTTTCTACAAACAGTCAATTATATCTTACTGACATAAAGAAAACATTTGTTCTGTCTTACTTACACTTAACCTTTTCCTGTAAAACTATTCAAATGAAAGCTATGCACAAGTCCTCAGGTATTTGTATCCCTGTTGATTAACTCACATTTTCTCTTGGTCAGTGTCTGATGTAGTAAAAAATTACTCTGTACTAACTAATACTTCAATATTTAATTGGAACAGTGCCTTTAAAAATAACATTAATTCTATTTCCTAGTTAACTAAATGCCTGAGACTTACCTTTCCGTAAACATCTTACAAAACTTTACTTCCAACATTAGAACAACATTCTAGTTACTGCATTGTAATTTATTCATTAGGTTGACATATTTCGCTGCTAGTGTGGTGTCATCAGGACAAAGAACAGAAAAAGATACTTAATAATACCCAATAGCAACTATTGTACTTCAATACACACAATGATAAACTGTCCTGATGAGGCTGTACTAGCCATGTCAACCTTATAACTTACTATGATGTTGCTATCTTTCTATAGTGAATAAGGCAAATGAGATTTTGAGACAACCGAAACGTACTTTGGTATTCATCTTGGGTACTCTATCTGAATGTACTGTTGGTAGGTATTAGTTTACTCACCTTATTTCAAATATGTATTAAAATAGATAGATATTTCTCAACATGACTTTTTTTACAGACTTTCTTCATTATCCAATAGCTGTTTAAAACTGTGTTAACTACAAATGGATTTCCCAGTTTTTAAATTACCTGTGTTTCAAAACTACAGTACATGCTAACTACAAATGGATTGTCTGTAAAGCTCATGATATCTCGTTCAGTAAATACTTGTTCTGTTTGGTTTCGCAAAACTACATTCTGTTTACAGATCTTCTTCATTGCAAATCTTTGTCTAGTTCCTCGGTGTCGAACTAAATACACAGACCTGAAACAATTAAAATGTCACAGATTTAGTTCAATGAAACATAATAACATTGCATGAATCTGTACAAATACAGCAGATAATCTGTACAAATAAAGCAGATTAGGTAATAAATATTTCAATTCTGTTTTATTGTTAAAAGTTTCTTGTTTCCTTTTTTAAATTAATTACCTGTTCAACTTCAATCTCATCGAAATTAATCCCATATTAAAGGGGCATTAGCTGCCAAATTCATTACCATAAGATTGACTTATACCCTTTAGTTTGATTTATAACATACTAACTTTATTTGCTAAGCTTTAATCGATAACTGTTTACAACGGTAATCCATTTAAGTTGAGCTAATGCCCCTTTAAAAAATATAAAAATCGTCATTTTAACAGTACATGTAAACAAAATGGTTCAAAGCGTAATCGAGTAAACATACAAAACTTACGCATAGGCTCCATTACTGATAAGTTTAATAGTCTCAAAGTCTTCTTCTGTAGGTGTTTTAAACTTTGGTACATTACTTCTTGCCTGAAAGTAGTTTTACTTAAATCATCATTTATTTTCATATATACATGAAAAATGCAAACTTTTAAATCCTTTTATTCAATCAGGGTAAAGTAGCAATGTATAAATTATATTACTGAAAAATTTGAAAGTAATGTATGCATTTAAAAATGCAAATGGGAAAAAAATATAATGCGTAATATAACTCTGATAGATCATGCATTATGATAAACATAAGAATAAAATTTTTAAAAATAGAATATGTACAGAGTCAAATATTTTGCATTAATAAACTCACCCCATAGTTTTTAAATTTTCAAGTAGGTACAATAAGAAAATCTTTGACTTGGGAGTTTAAAAATACTTTCTATGGGTGAAACTATTGAGAAAATTGCATTTATCTTCACACAGATATGTCTTTTTTACCTCATCTGTTGTATCTATTTCATCTGGATCTAACAGTGGAGGGTCTGTTAATTCTGTAATGAATTCATTGAAAAATATCAAAACCAATTATATCATGCACAGTGAGAAATTATTTAAAACTGAATAAAATTTATTTCACACTGAATTAATGATCAAATACAACAAGAGATGCACAAATGCACTTGATAATCATACAGAAATAGTCTATGCATAATCAAATATAACAAATAATTATATTTGATTCTCACACATCCTTATTAATCACATTTTTAATCAAAGCGCGAAAGCGCTGTAAAGGCAGTTAATTACAGGTTGTGTGTATTTTTAGTCCAGTTATAACATTATCTTGCATAGTACATTGTACTTATCAGAGGTGGCTTTCAGTATTTAAGATTTAGAGTTCTCTAATGATATTGAACAAGTTTTATGAATGTCATATTCTGAGCACTATATGAAGGCGATTGTTCTCACTTGTTTATGAACTAGTGCATTATGTCCAGTTAGTACCTTTTTTATCTATGTTTATAGTCATATACTGTTTAAAATAGTTTGGCATTTTCTTTTAAGTAATAAGTAAATGTTATCAACTGTATTTTATTCAACTTTGCAAATGTGGTTTGTTACTTGTAAGTACAATGTATGGATGATAGTTGTTTCATTGGCAATCATAACACATCTCCTTATTTATATAATGATCTATATTCAACGACCTCAGGTACAAAAAAAATGTATGTAACTAAACTATGATGGGAAACCTTTGACTTCTTTCTTTAATATAAACTTTTGATTTAGTACCATAGAACTATGTAGAATAAATGTACATTGCAACATGTCAACTCTTTCAATGACAATACTTTTTTTAGAAACTATAACTCCAAGCAAAATTATATTTCCAAGTATAAAGTAATTTATGAATGAAACAAGAGTGCACACGCTGAAATGTCTCGCCTTCTTTACTAATCATTGATATTATGTTGATAGTCCTAAATATAAAGCTTTATTACAACTGTCACATAAACTTAACATTAACCAAGTAAACTAAACATTGACCAATGAACCAAGAAAATGAGGTCAAGGTCAGATGAACCATGCTAGGCAGGCATGTACAGCAAACAATTCTTCCATACAACAAATATAGTTGACCTATTGCTTATAGTTTAAGAAAAACAGACCAAAACACAAAAACTTAAAACTGAGCAATGAACCTTGAAAATGAGGTCAAGGTAAAAAAAAACCTGCGTGACTGACATATAGATCATAAAATATTTCCATACACCAAATATAGTTGAACTATTGCATATAGTATTAGAAAAAAAGACAAAACTCAAAAACTTAACTTTGACCACTGAACCGTGAAAATGAGGTCAAGGTCAGATGACACCTGCCAGCTAGACATGTACACCTTACAATCATTCCATACACCAAATATAGTAGACCTATTGCATACAGTATAAGAAAAACAGACCAAAACACAAAAACTTAACTATAACCACTGAACCATGAAAATGAGGTCAAGATCAGATGACACCTGCCAGTTGGACATGTACACCTTACAGTCCTTCCATACACCGAATATACTAGACCTATTGCTTATAGTATCTGAGATATGGACTTGACCACCAAAACTTAACCTTGTTCACTGATCCATGAAATGAGGTCGAGGTCAAGTGAAAACTGTCTGACGGGCATGAGGACCTTGCAAGGTATGCACATACCAAATATAGTTATCCTATTACTTATAATAAGAGAGAATTCAACATTACAAAAAATCTTAACTTTTTTTTCAAGTAGTCACTGAACCATGAAAATGAGGTCAAGGACATTGGACATGTGACTGACGGAAACTTCGTAACATGAGGCATCCATATACAAACTTGATAGTATGAAGCATCCAGACCTTCCACCTTCTAAAATATAAAGCTTTTAAGAAGTTAGCTAACGCCGCCGCTGGATCACTATCCCTATGTCGAGCTTTCTGCGACAAAAGTCGCAGGCTCGACAAAAAGGAGTTCTTAATTAAGTAATAAACTGATTCGCTGAGCGCAGCTGGATACACCCACAGAGGTCCAACCCTGAACAGTTGAGGCAAAAATGGACACAATATTCAAGCTTGATACAGGTCTGAATTTGGATTGTAATTAAATATTTGACATATTATAGTTTCTGAATAAATGTAGTCAAAGAACTTAAAATCGGTTATATGAATTGAATTTATATTCAATTAAAGATTTCTTGCTGTTGTGCAATACACTGTGCTGTTGCGCAATACTTAATAAATCTTTTGCCAGACTATAAACAAATAAAGTTCAATTTCTTCTCAATGTCATATTTGAAATTTATGAAAATCAATAGGGAGATTACATCAATAGCTATAAATAATTCACCAAAGTTTCATGCGAACTGGTTAAAGCATTTTTGAGTTGTTGTCCAAAAACTGGAAAATCCCCCCCTTTTTAATGAATAAAACCCCATAACTCAATAATGTAAAATCTAAAATTTATAAAATTCTAAAGGGAGCTTACGGATTGATAATTTAGTCTTAGATGCAAGATTTTTTTATCAGTTGTTTGTGGCTTTGAACTAGCTGTCAGTAAATGCGAGTACTCTCAGATCTGTACTTAGTGTCTTTTTGTTGTTTGGATGTACAACTACCCGGCCACGTCCACTTGTATTTGTATTTATCCATCTGATGAGTTAAGCCTCTTTCAACTGATTTTTATAGTTCGCTCTTATATTGTACTGTTACACCACTGTCCCAGGTTAGGGGGTGGGTTGGGATCCCGGGAACATGTTTAACCCCGCCACATTCTGTATGTACATGTATGTGCCTGTCCCAAGTCAGGAGCCTGTAATTCAGTGGTTGTCGTTTGTTTATGTGTTGCATATTTGTTATTCGTTCATTTTTTGTACATAAATTAGGCCGTTAGTTTTCTTGTTTGAATTGTTTTACATTGTCATTTCGGGGCCTTTTATAGCTCACTGTGCGGTATGTGCTTTGCTCATTGTTGAAGGCCGTACTGTGACCTATAGCTGTTAATTTCTGTGTCATTTGGTCTCTTGTGGAGAGTTGTCTCATTGGCAATCATACCACATCTTCTTTTTTATATTTACATCAACAGATATAAACAATTCACCAAAGTCAAGGTGAGACAACAAAACTTAGTTGTAAGATCTCTGAAATTTTTTACACGGTACAAGTTTTTCTAATTGTTGGAGATTGTATGGTGACAGTAACACCTGTAACTGCTTAACCCATTTCTTATGCACTTTGGTTCGATAAACTCACTGAATATCATACCACATCTCCTTATTTTTATATGCATTACAATTTACATGTGCATGTAATTGTAAATAATATTTATATATATATATCAGAACAAACTTCATTGCGTCACTTTTATTTATGCATCCTTTGGCACAATACAAGTTCTAAAATTACACAGCATAAAACAACCAAATGTTATTTCAGATGAAAGTTTTGTTTCAGTTCCATTCATAGGATTTATTAGAATTTTGTATGTTTTGCCAAGTCCAATAATTAGCTCTATGTGCACGTGTTAATTGGAGACTTTTCTATCCCGTATAAGAGTTTTGGAACTAATTCTGTTTCTTTTTTTGAAAAAAGTGAGCAAACAAATCTTGCACATTTAAACCTTTGTCTGCCATCACACTGTCACCTGGATCACATAATTGAACTATTCTACATCTTTCAACTATTTCATAGTCACTGGTACAACCAACATATGCATTAGAGACATAGTTGACTAAACCACCAGGTGTCGAACATACAAGTATTTTCAGTGTTTCTGTTTTTATATGATGAAAAGGTTGCCTGAGCTCTAGGAGCTTTAGGTTTTATCACGGGATATTCTGTGCTGTCAATAATAATCCAAGTTGTAGGAAACTTTAATTCTAAGTTGGATGGCGAAAAATACCTGACTAAACCACTAAATGGCCAAGTGTTAGCCTCACGCCACTGTTTAGACATAAAAACAATCCATGTTTACACAATATTCTTAACACTAGTTTCAATCTAGAATCTAGACAGTTCAAAGTTGGTTGTATAATGCATCAATTTCATCAAAGTCATAAAAAAAATGATTTTCAAATGACACCGGTACCCTATCAATTTGAAAATATATGTATCTCAAACAATGTGCTGTTGGACCAAGTGTGGTCAAAACAAATAAAAATTTAGTATACAACTCTAAACCGGTATAAAAATGCATGGCTGTGTCACGTGTCTTCATTTCAAAATTCTCTGCTGAAAATATAGGCATTGATGGTGTTTGCGTAATTCCATCTGTGAAGCTCAACATTAGCTCGGCAGTTGGTGGTGGACAGTCATAAATCCTGTCTGCAGTATGAATTACTTCTTCAGGAAAACCAACTTTACAATCAAAACTTTCCTCTAGATTTCTACTACAATATTCATCAAGTTTAGTTCTTTTGTTTTCACAGGAAACTGCCCTGATTTTTCTTTTTGCGGACGATTCAGTCTCTTGCTTGGTCCAGGAAAATAGGCTGGGATTGGCAGTAGACTTAAGTCTCTGTATGGTGGGTTTGTGCCCTGAAAAAGGTTATAAAACATTAGTTTTTTGATAATTAAATGAACTTCCATTAGCAATGCATACTTTGTACAGAAGCAAGTTAACTCGTACCATTGTAAACTCGTACCACGTAAACTCGTACCAACGTAAACTCGTACCACTGGGAAGTCGTACCAATCAGAACTCGTACCACTGCAAACTCGTACCATTAAAAATATATTCAAAAATACGAAAGTTTTATGATTTTTTTTTGGGTAAACTAAATAAAAAAAGTTGAATTACTTGAATTTTATACTAGATTTTAATGAAAACTTAGACAAAAATACGAATGTTTTATGATTATTTTTTTTTTAAGCTTTATACAAAAAATTAAAATATCTTTGAAATTTATACCAGATTTTAATGAAAACTTAGACAAAAATACAAATGTAATTTCTTAATTACCATGCTAATAAATATATTAAATTCCTTTGATTGTGTGATTATTGGTTGATTATTAACTAATCAACTTGGTTTTTTTTATCTTTAACTAATCAACTTGTATAATCATATAAGCATGGTCATATTCTGCTGAAATGTGCTGAATATTGTATAAAAATAAATTTCATACTTTCTAACTGTTGGTCATAAACAATTTTAAACCTTTAAAACACAATCAATAAATAAAATTCCTTTTAGAAACAATAGAAAAATACCCAAATCTATTCAATGTTACTGATTTGGAATGATTAAAAATTAAATCAAATAGTTGTCAGTAAAAGTTTAAAAAAGAGTCTATTCAAGGGAGACAACAAAGCCAATCTGCCACGGTTTTCTCTATCCAATTAGACAAGGAAAATTAGCTACAAATTGGTTATTGTAATTTCAAATTATATACATTTTACAGACTTAAGAGGTATTGAGTGAAATTAAAGTATATATTCATCATTAAACACCATTTGAATGCATTTAAATAAGTGGGTACGAGTTTGCAATGGTATGAATTTACCGTGGTACGAGTTAGCAGTGGTACGAGTTTGCATTGGAACGAGTTTTTGATTAGTGGTACGAGTTGACATTGGTACGAGTTACAATGGTACGAGATAACTATAATTCCTTTGTACTCGTAACCTGGCAAAATATTAACTAGATTTATTCATTACAATCTGGATAAAACTATGTTAGCCTGATTCAATGTACATCAAAATGTATGTTATGTAAATCCAAAGGACAAACAATGAGAGACGTATGCAACAAACATACATTGTTTGTACCTAAATAACTATAATATAGATGAGAGCATGTCATTGTTTTGTTCCTGTTAACATTGTCATTGATATTTTTCAAGAAAGTCTATGAGGCATAGCTTATGCATTCCTGTCATTACTACATAAGCATAATTACTGCTAAAATAATTCTCAGTATGATATACCTCTTGTAAGAAATCATTATAATTGTAGCAAGCACCAAAAAATCTCAAACAGATCACATTGAATCGTAATCCAAAAAATTATGACGTCTTGAATTAACCACCCCCTTTTATTCTAAAACGATAATTGCGGTTGTAAACTGACTTTGGTTTATTCGCATGGCGATTACATATATAACTATATATTTTAAAAAGAAAATAGAGTTTTACCATGAATAGTTTCCTGCACGTAGTCTTTTTCAGTAAAATGTGCCTTGCAAACAACAGCTGATTGAGATGGACTCCACGATTTCATCGTGTTCTCGTCCAATCTGCGTATGGGCCATGGCGTTGATTCAACTTTTCCTTCTTTTTAAGTCATTTGGAAATGCATGTCCTCCTCTTAAATGACATCCAGGTACACAACAACAAGTACTTGGCATCGTTAATTAAAAATGCAACTGTAATAGTTGCACAGTGCAGAAACCGGAAGTTGAAGTACAGGATCGGCTACCACGGCGCCACCTATTCAGGAACGATAATTTGCTACTTTATATAATTGCGAAATAACAATAACGTTAGACGGGTTCGCGTGCATAAACAGAAATGCGCTTTAAATTGTATAATATAATTCATGTTCAGTCGACCTTTAATTATTATATCAACGACTGAAATGATTTATAAACATCTAGATTGCAGAAAACACTCGAAATTAACCCGAGCTCTTTCCACACGGAATTCAAATAATTCTAGTTTGTCAATCGGTTGACTGCTTATAATGTAAAATACAAATATATCAAAAGTTTTTAAAACTAACAAAACACAATGATCGTTTCTCTATTTCCCAATGTAAATGAAATGAGACAAAAAACATTTTATACCACAATAAGAAGAGGAGAGAATCAACATTTTCCGGATCTACTTGGAGCTAAATGACCCCCCACGTAGATAAGTTGGATATCGCGGAAAGAAATATTAACACGGCAACTAGAAAGGCATTAAAGCACTGCCTTTAAAAAGTCACATGCTGTAACATGTAAAGATTCATTAAGAAGTCCCATGCTGTAACATGTAATGATTCATTAAGAAGTCACATGCTGTAACATGTAATGATTCATTAAGAAGTCCCATGCTGTAACATGTAATGATTCATTAAGAAGTCACATGCTGTAACATGTAATGATTCATTAAGAAGTCACATGCTGTAACATGTAATGATTCATCAAGAAGTCCCATGCTGTAACATGTAATGATTCATTAAGAAGTCACATGCTGTGACATGTAATGATTCATTAAGTCACGTGCTGTGACATGTAATGATTCATTAAGTCACGTGCTGTGACATGTAATGATTCATTAAGTCACGTGCTGTGACATGTAATGATTCATTAAGAAGTCATGTGCTGTGACATATAATGATTCATTTAGAAGTCACGTGCTGTGACATGTTATGATTCATTAAGAAGTTTCATATCATTAAAAAGTCACATTTTCTTAAACATAGATATTGTAACATATACCACAAAACAAAACAAAAACACTCTATCAAGGGTTTGGAAAAGATGATAGTTTCCAATTAAGTCCAAATTTTGGATATATGACTTAGATTAATATTCAAAACTTGAATGTGTAGAATTGTAAAGATTCTTTTTGTTACTTAATTGCCAGCTTTACAAGAATACAATCTGTTAGCAACCATTTAAATTTCTGTCAAGTGATAGTACAACATTTTGTGAGTATCCTGCAATACAGGCATCACTCATACTTTCCTTGTGTTTTTATTAGGGTTCATGGGAATTGTCACCCTCGCCAGGATTTTCAGTTTTTTTGTTTGTTTTTTTTTTATTCAAAAACATTGGAATAAAGAACCTTTATGAGCACGCTCAATGTACCCCATGCCCCCACATTGTCACTGGGCAAACAAAATATCACCAAATTCCTAAGTTCAAAGACTCATAACTCTTACAAAAGTCAACTGATAAAAATTTCTTGTGGATACAGGGCTCACACTACTTCAGAATCATAGGGAGAAGTGACTCCTCTTTTTGAAACTGATAGGGAAAAAAAAGACTTGAAAGAGAAGTGCTTGTTTCCACGCAGAGCTACAATGTTAAGTTTTTACTATGATATAAAGGGCCATATGTATCCTATTTATTTCATTTTTTTTTTTTAACATTGTTCAATTCATACCTGTGTATACAATTGAAGTAACAGTTATTTCAGTTTATGTCTTAAGGATGTTTGCTACTCTGTTTCAAAATAACAAGCTTTTTAAAAGACTGTTATTAATTGATAGTATATAAAAAATGGAATTAAAAAAGGAGAAAAAAATGAAGGGTCCGTGTGCTTGTTTTTGAGATATAAGCCATTGAAAATTTGGCAGGAAATGATTCCCTCTAGATTTTTCATACTTTTAACATTGGCATCTTTTTATTTCAAAAACTATGAAAAAATAACAAGGATTTTATAAAATATTCAAATATGGCTTTTTAACCTATATGTAATAAAATTATGAAAAGAAAAGTAGGGGTTAGCGGGCAAAATTTTTAAAGACATTACATGGATGAAACCAGAGGATTTCGAATATCTGACAAAAATTCAATAACAAGAGGAGCGAACATCCTTAATCACTGATTTATAGTTACACAATTATATTTTTCCTCTTTTAAGAAACTACCAACTAATTATCTAGCACTAAAAAGAACTTTTTTAAATATCAAAAAGGAAAAGTATACTAGTCCCAGCATATATCAATTAATATTCAATTAAAAACTATTCTGTTTATCATGTTTATGAAATTCATTGTTTCACATTAAAAAGATATATAAATTTAAAAGTTAAGCAACTTTAATCAATAAATTGAAACAATGCATTTACATATAAATATTTACATTAAGCAAGGAGATCTAGCCAAAAGTCTGTTAAAGTGTGTGTGGAATGCGTTATTTTCCCTTTTGGGATCATTATTCTTCTGTCAGCTGTGCCATTCGTGCGTCCGTAGTTATTATCATAAGAATACGGATTTCGGTCATATCTTTTCCACTTCCGATGAATCCCGCCTCAGATCCATAGTTCAAACAAATATTTCAATGGCAGACAAAGAAAAATTTACGAAAATAAACGATGTTTGACAAGTGATTTGGAAAGGAATATGACACTTTTAATGCAATAAAGGAATAAAACATCAACTATAGGCAATTTTCATCACGTTCTAACGAAGTAACAAACTTATTTTGTCTGAAATCACAATATTTTGATGTACGTTCTCGAGTAACAAGTACCGGAAATGAAAGAAAATACTTCTTATGTTTTCTGTTTGAAATAACATACAACCAATCTGTAAAGTCAATGCCTTCAACACTTTTCTAAAGAAATAAATCTTTTGTCTTTGAATTTCTTTACTTATAAATGAAAAATTCCTGATTCATTTGCTTGGTAAAAATTGAAACTTCTCAATGACGAAAGCCACTGAAAATGACTACTGTGAACACCAGTGTGACTGATATCGCTTTCAACGGTCAGGAAAAGAAAAGTGATGGACAGAAAAGCGACTTTTTAGCCCCAGTCGCCTGCTAGCGTGAGCCCTGGGGCTGGGATATGAACATCTACTTATTATGTCCTTATTATCTACAAGTTTCATGAAATTCAGTTGTATGGTTTCAGAGGAATTGCAATGACAAACTGTTGCAGTAGTATATTAAGGCCGAAGTTCTAGGGTCAAAGGGGCATAACTCCTAGAAAAAAAATTTAATCATAATTTTCCTGTCGATATGCACATCTACATAGTATGTCCTAATTTTCTACAAAGTTCAATGAATTCTGTTGTGTGGATTTAGAAGAGTTGTGATGACCAACTGTTGCAGTAGTATATTGAGGCCAAAATTTTAAGTTTACAGGGGCATCACTCCTAGAAAAAAATTAGAATCATAATTTCCTGTCAATATGAATATCTATATATTATGTCCTTAATATCTACAAAGTTTCATGAAATTCTGTTGTGTGGTCTCAGAGTAGTTGCAATGACAAGAACAGGACTGATGGATGGATTGACGGACTTACTGATGGACTCAAGACTGAAGGACTGACTAACAGACGGATGGGTCAAAAAATGTTTACCCTACAGAACTTTGTTCTGCAGGGTATAATTATTTTGACTTTGGCCATTCTGCATACTACTAATTAACCATATCTTAAATAGTCCTTTGTTTTCACAGTAATCTTTCAATAGCTCTACTGTATAAACTTTAAGTAATCTGACTTGAAGTAAGTGATATACTAATGATGCAAGTCTGCAAACATCATTAGCCTAAAACACTTATTTATCACAAATACAAACCTTTCAAAGTTTCTTTATTAAGTCCTAGATAATTAAATATGTATTGTGGGACATCCTTCTTTACAGTTGCCTTAACCTGTCCTTCTGCTTCTTCAAGTAATTTATAAAATTTCTCTGGATCAAATTCCTGAAATTGATGTTAGATTTAAATACCATAGTGAAATACAATATACTTTTTTTGAATCTGCACGAATGGGTTTTGCAAAAGGCCTAGCTAATAATTTATACTTTTGTAGTGTGTGGCAATTTTTAATCTTTCCTACTCTTGTTTTTGTCCTGAACATGCTATTCACAGAAAATATAAGGAATTAACTGCTTTGTATTTTGGTTAAAAATTATTTATTGTAACTATCTTCATGAAGCAAACCATACTCACTGTTTTTTTTAATACATTTTTTAAAATTAAGTTTTCTAAAAATAAAAAAAAAAAAAAAAAAAAAAAACACCAATGAGGCCATATTTATGACCTAAAATTGAAGTATGTTAAATCGCACCATATAAGCAGTTAAATTAAAAACTAGATGCTCTAAAGAGCCTGTCACTCACCTAGGTCTATATGTATCTTGAACATTGTAGACTACTCTTTACAGTTTCTCTCTGTCTTATTTAGTTTTTGCCCAAAACACAAAAGCAGGTAAAAATACATCGTCATTTAAGAGCAATCACTCCTATCTACTAACTTTTCTGGCAGAATTTGACATGATTGCATATCTTGTTTTGCTGATCATTTTTTGTTATTTAAAGTTTCTATCTATCTTTTTACAGTTTTCAAGATAATAGGCAAAAATACCAAAAATTGGTAAAAATCGTCATTAAAGAGCAATAATTTCAATAACAAGTAAACTGAAGAAATCGGCTATTACACTTATTTGTAGATCATATCTTCCTGATCATTATGCTGTTTAAAGTTTCTATCTATCTATTGTAGTTTTTAAGATTTAAGGCAAAAATGCAAAAAAAAAGGTAAAAATTTTCATTAAAGGGCAATTACTCTAATAAGGAGTCGATTGATGATTTCCACTATATTGACTAATTTGAAGATCCTGTCTTGCTGATCAGTTTTTTCTCTATCTATTATAGTTTTCAAGATAATACGCAAAATGGAAAAAAAGTAGTAAAATTTGTCATTTTAGGGCAATAACTCCAATAAGAAATTGACAGTTTTGACATAAATAGATAATAGGTAGAGCTCAACATTCTGAACATTTCTGCCCCTGTCAGATTTTCCTGGTTGGCAGGCGGGGTCATCAAACACATCTTTTAAACTAGATACCCCAATGATGATTGTGGCCAAATTTGGTTAAATTTAGTTTCAGAGGAGATGATCTTTTTAAAAGCTAACGGACGACGTCCACAGACGATGGACGCCAAGTGACGGGGGAAAACTTGAAGGGCCATGCAAGCTAAAAAAAAAAGCACAACAAAGCAAATCTATGTCTACAGCGTTAAAATTGTACAGAGTATTTCTCATCTTAAGTTGGACTTTATTTAGGATTTTGGATAAATATCTTCCTTTGTTGTTTGTACACACTTAAGTATATAGACAATAAGTGTTTAGAGTTTTTTTGTACTCAGTCCAAAACTAAGACAAATGCTTGCTTAAGCTCCCATTTCCACTGTTTCATAGCCTCATACAAATACAGCTAATATCTAAAGACAATAAACACTTATTGGCTATATAATTGAGTGTGTACAAACAATAAAGGAAGATATTATTTTCCTTGTTTACTGGGTGGACCTTATATCAATGTTACTTGTTGTTTACTGTCTATTGAAAGAATAACAATATTTATTACCAGCCAATCAATTCATGGGATAGATAACAATAAGACAGCTAAAAAAGCTATTTGACCAGTCTGTTTCTTCATTAATAATAGAAAATAAAGAAGTCATAGATCATCTAAGAAACTGGCAATCTTAAATTCTATGCTTGAAGTACATACTTTAACAGTTTAGCTTTAAATATACCATAACCACGGATACTTACTAAACATTCTAAAAGGCGAGCTGGTCTGGATATTATAAGTAACAGTTTCTTGATCAAAGGGTAGATATAATTATATGCTTCTTCTTCTTTTTCTTCAGCCTAACATGGAAACAAATATTAACTCATTTTCTGTCAAATATACTAAATATACTTAACAATCATTTCCTCAAAGATATGTAGGAAGATTTATTTGATTTATTATAGTTTAAAATGAATCCCACTATTTAACAGCATACCACTTAGGCTCTCTGTAAATTTCTATAAGGCTCTCTAAATACACTTATATTGTTAATGGATAATCTTATGTAATAACTGATAATTTGCAACAGAGAAAACCACAAAACTTACTTTGATGGTTAAGAACTTTCAGAACTTTAATGAGCTTCCAAAAAAATGTACTATTTATAAGATAACTAATTTGTGATTGATACTAACAGTTAAAATACTATGAATTCAGATTAAAAATAAAAACATTCTTGTGTCTTATTTCTACACTTAGGATTACATGCATGACTTACATCCTCTACTAGCTTTTCTAGACTCTCAGAAACTTCATAGAAGTATGAACTTGTAATTTGTTTCTGTTCAGATTTCTCCAGAGTATTCTTTGCCATTTCTAACACCTGTTTGTGTAGGAATCTAGATATAGCATCACATTCATGGTTGATTTCCATTTTACTGTGGAGATCTATAAAATTCCTCAGCCTTTCTTCCATTTGTGATGTGGCCTAAAAAAACATACAGTATTCAATAATCTTAAAATATTGCATACAATATAGACAAAGGTCAATTCATAAATAGCAGAAATAGTGTTTGTTTATGGGGTGCATTTTTAAATTGATATTCATTTTTTTGGTGTTAGGGCTGTATAAATGCTGGAAATTATTATTCAACAATAATGATATATGCACTTCTTGAATAAAACCTCTTTTTGATTTCAACTTCAAAATATTTCATACTTGTAGAACTTTGATTTAAAGAAACCAAGGATTCTAAGAAAACATTTTCAGTCGTAATGTAAATTATACATTCTTGAATCCCCAAAAACTAAAGCAAACCTATAACCAGAACAGTTTTTTTTGTGGGTCATTGGGCATTCAAAGAGATGATTGGAAACAAAGGATGTATGAGATTCCAAGTCATGTAGTTTCTGATGTTTCTATTTTATCCACTCAATGTTGAAATGGATTTTTAAAAAGACAGAAACTGTGGGGGAAAAGGGTGAAGGACGTCTCACCCAGAGTGTGGGGTGACAAGAATATCACAATTCACAGCAACATTTAGCTAACAAACATGTGCAAATCCTATAGGAATATCTCATCTTTAAAAAGATCCTTACCTTAGGAAATCTGTCTTTATATACACTATTCATCATCACTATTTCATCTCCCCCTGGGGAAGCCCCTGGAGTACTACAATACCAAGGAAACATTTATCATCAAAAATCTTCTCATGTGTATTATCTGGATTACAATGTTTTTAAACAAGATTCAAAATTTAAGCAAGAACAGCAAAATATCAATGGCCAAAATAAGAAGAACAATAACTTACCAAAGACATTATACTACAAATTATATTAAAGCTAAATTGTCATTACAAAATTAATATTGCTACTTAAACTGAATAAAATGTGTATTGAAACAAATTTTGAAATGATACAATTTTAAATATAAACTTTGTTAATATGCATGCATATAAGTGTAACTGATCAGATAAATAGTATCACATATTACTGCAACAGTGATAAGAGTTATTATTAGGACATGTTATTCATCTTTATTAGACTGATACTTTACTTATGATTCAACATTACTTAGTCACTTTCAAAAATAAATCAAAAGTTACATATAACCTAGCAACTATTTGACAGAGACTTATTTTGATATTATGTCCCAAAATTAGTGAATTATTGATTGATTGTTGGTTGCTTAACGTCCAGTGGCAAATATTTCATGCATATTCAGGACGAAATTAGTGAATTAGTATTTAAATGAATTTAACAACACCCATGTAATAATATGAAAATAAATCCCTGCAAAGTTACAAGTATCAACACTACAAAGTCCTATAGCTACATACTGTAAATATAGAAAGATACATAAGATATTGCTAATCGTTTCCAACACACTAACCATACAAGTATGAACAACAAATTCAAGGGAAACATGAGATTTCTGAACATGCATTTTGATATCATGGTATTTTTTTTTATTTTCTTTAGACAAAAATTTACTAGCACTGATTAGTTTTTAAAAAGTCAGTGTTGTTCATTACAAAACTCCCTTTAGCATTCTTTTGAAGGAGAGTCAAAGCAAGTTTAGGAGTAATTAAATCAAAGCTTTTGGATTTTCAGTACAACAAGAGGCATTCCAACAACAGTATTTGCCATAGACAAATATAAAACACATCAACATCACATTCATAAAATTACATATGTGTTTCTAAATAAAGAAAACTTAACCCCCCTATCTTTTGTGTGCACAAAATACTAACATCAGCCAATGTTCTTAATAATGTGAAAAACAAGTCATAAATTAGTAAATAGTAGTTGTATCAAGCTATCTTAATTTCTGTAGAAGCATTTTAAGAACTACAAATCCGAATCCAAATAATTGTGCATAACTATAGAAAGCATAGGAAGGCATAAATAAGCATACATTTACATGTATACATAAATATATAAATATCTTACTCAATCAAGGCAAGCCAGGATAAACTGTTCACCAAAAGCAAAATGGAGGGTGTAAATTAATCATTTCTACTAATAAAATTATTCAGTGATCTATTACAAGCTACAGTTGTGCTCAAAGGAACTTAAAGTTAAAAGCTCATTTAAAACTAGTATAGATTGCAGAAATATAGTTGAGATGAATCTAGAAATCAGTTTAGAATTTTATTGTTATTTCAAAGCAGTGATCAAGGAAGCAAAAGACCGAACAAACTCTTGTTTGTCATTAAAAAAGTGACTATCATTTAAACATGGAAGTATTGATTTTGTATTCTAATATACAGTAGCTTAAATGAGCTTTTGTCTATCAAATTTGAAAATTTAAATAAGAATCATGAATTTTTAATTGTATCAAATTGATTGACGGTAAAATTATCTTTACTAAATGTCAATACATTTGTGGAAAATTATATGGTTTACATAATTTTTTATGTTTTTTTCTCTAACATGCAGAACATTTGTTAAAAAGATGTATGTTTGCTAATGACTATATAAGATCTTTAATGTGATGAGGTAATTTTAGTGCCATTAACAGATTACTTTATGACTTATCATATATATTAGCTTATTACATTAAGAAATGATTCATGGTTTTCCACTGGTTTGTTGGAAATGCCTAAAAGAGGATAAATCAACTCTCTTCTAATAAAATCAAAATCAAACCAAAGGATTTCATAAATTATTTCTTTTCTTGTTTAAGGAAATGTGTAAAAACTACATGAATGACGTAACTGTATACTGTATTGAACATTTCATTTCCTAAATATGATTCTTTCATTAGATTTATGGACAAAACATAGTGTGACACTGATTTGTATAGAAGGAGTTTTATATTGATTACAGACGCCTGAATAAGAAAGCCAAAATGCACCTAAATCTTGTTTGGTTATAGAAATGTATAATATTTAATGTCAAACAGCAAAAGATAAACTGACAATATTTCAGACTATATATATATATTCAAAATATTCAATGTTGAAAAAAACAAGCACCTGATATACTGTGAATTTGTTAACATTTTTGGGTTTTTTTCATGGATACTTGATTATGTGGTTTTGATAAATTCTCTACACAAGCCTATAGGAAAATTGCATATTTTTGATTAAATTTGTGGTTCCCTATTTCCAAAATAAATAAGTATCCTACAAATATTGAATCTATAACTAGGGTATTAGATGTATTGCTTTATATCTTGCTTATTTCATACAGCATTTTTGATATGCAATAAAAATACCCCTTCCCTATTATTTGTGGAGCTTTTAGTAACATGCTTACTAAACTACTTGCATTTTCAAATTTGGAATGACATTATTTTGTATGGAATGAATGAACCTGTCTCACCTGAGGCTTCTAGATCGAGGTCTTTGAAAGGGTGACAGTGGAGAATGTCTACCATCGTTGTCGTCTAGGCTTATCATGTGACCTTCATGGGGACCACTGAAATGCTTAGCATAAAGACCCAAGTCTTCATTGTTAGGGTGGTATGGCAACTGGTTTAACTTCTCCTGTGATGAGTACTGGGACTGAAAAAAACATTATTAATCACATTAATAACTGGAGCACAATCAATCACAGAATCTTAAGAAACTTTGAAAATTTGTTTATCAGGATCTTGTCACACATTTTACTAAAACTACTTGATTTTCATTAAACAAATTTCAAACATAAATGATGATGATGATGAGAAGGTGTTTAACATCCAGTGGGAAATATTACATGCATATTAGGGTTAGAACATGTTAATCTGATATGAATATGAAGCCTGTTTTGTAGTTAACTTGACATGCTAAGCCAGATTTTGTATGTGCTAGTTCACATGGAAGACGGTCTCCCTACCAAGACACATTATTCTGTCTCTGAGCCGGCTATTCTTTGCTCTCATTCCTAAATCCTGTTTGCTAAGCAGAGAAATAGCAACTACTAATTTATCTGATTTGACCCAACTGGGGATCAAACCATTGACATTCAGCACTCAAGGCAGGCATGCTACCACTGAGGCGCTTAAAAGATAAATTTCTCCTAAATCACCATTCTGACAAAAGTGGAAGATAAGCAAAATATGCCTCTTCAGAAAGTTCCTTTACTGACTTGAATTACATGCGATTCATATTTTTTTTAATGTCTTTTCAAAGTTTATTTTGTAAAATAGTTTTTGCATTTTGTTTATATCTTTTATTACAGATGTGTAGCAAACTACTCTGGTTAATGAAAAAAATATATTTAATTTATCCATAGTAGAAGATGTACAATATTAATGTTTACCGATACATTAGAACTGCTACATGGAGTGTTTGTCCCGTAACCTGAAGATGGCAAGGAAGCAAAAGACCAGCGTCTACCATCACATCTGAAATAATAAATGACAAATTCAACTAGAGCTTGTATTGCTCACCTGGTATGTAGCCAGCACCTTTGCAACTTGATCAGCTCCAAATGAGAAATCTTTATAAAGGGTCTCCAAATCAGCATTCCTATAATGTTTAAAAGAGTATTGGCCTTTATAGTATAAGATCTTGGTGAAATTGGCCATAATATTGGAAAATATGATATCCCATTAGCTTCAATAGGAACTTACTTTTATTTTGTTTCAATTTACCCTTTATTCAAGCTGTCATGAGAGTTCTTTTTATAGGCTAACTTGGGTTCATCAAACATGATTCCTGTTGTCTTGAAAGAAATGGCATTGTAGCATGGTTTGAAACTGGGAAATGATACTAGTTCATCTTACCGGTAAATGGCATCAATGAGTATAAAAAAATTTATATTTATAATGTTTTGCAGGTAGCAAAATTTAATATAACATTGAAACCACACTTGAGATGATTCAATGGCAGCAAACATAAATCTTCAGCAGGAACATAAATGCACAAAAGTTGGTTAGGATAGGGTTCTTTTCCTTAGGGATTTTCCTTCAATTAAGTTAATTGTTTTACCAAATTTTCTATATCTTAAGAGTTGCAACAATTTTTTATTGTAGCAATGGTTAAAAAAAAACTCAAAATTCTCAGAAGGGATTATAAATATATCATTTACTAGTAGGTTGGTCAGGTGGGGGTCGTTTAGCATATTGATTGGATATTATAGCGAAAAAAAATCTGAAGTTTTTGTGCCAAAGTACAGCCAATATTAGCGCCAAATTTTTTACCCATTTTAGCTAAAAGAGAAATTGTCAATGCACTTTTAAGTGACAGAAATTCATTCATAGTAGAATAATAAACTTTAATAGATATATCAAGACAGCACAATATACAAAATTTCATGTCCATAAACATAAAGCCCTTAACTAAAATATTTAATTTTAAATTTATGTCCAGTGAATGTATGAAATGGTCTCTTGATATACCCCCTGCACAGTACTCCTCATATAATGTGATAAGAACTGTTCCTTCTCTTTATCTAGTCTAGATTAGGGTGCAGATTCATCTATTTTTCTTATATTAAAATATGTTGTTGTTTGTAATTTGATGACAAAACGTAAATGACTAGTTGATGTTAGCCACATTTTGCACTAAGATACAGGTGAATGGATTAGTCTTGCGCTAAAATGGGCTATTATGTCCCCTGGTGGTTTTTAATTTTTCGCTAAAGTATCCTGCGACCGTTTGGTCACATTTGGCCCTTTAAAGATTTTATTTCGTGAATTTTATTTTCTGATTGTCTATTTCTAAAAACGCAGACATCCATGTTAGATGATACTTATGGTAATTTGTCTGAGTTCTTTACGAAGATCATAAAACATATTCTTAACTCAAAGCTTGGTAACAATTGGAAAAAAATTTCTAAATATTTTACTGAATTTCTTGTCCAATTTTTTTTTTTAATTTAAAAAGTGACAGCTAGGTTTAATGTAGCTTGGGTCATCAAACATGATTTTTAATTGAATTATCAATGTATGATTTCCCAAAGTTCATTAGGTGTATACTATATAGCTTTTACAGGATTTTCTATTTTTACTGATTTTACCCTTAACTTTTGCAAGTTGACACCAAAAGGATAATTGTGGCCATTTTCAATTTCAGAGAAAATAAAATGGATAATAGTTCTACACTCTAGATGACAGACGACAAATGACAGTGAGAATGCCAAACAATTAAAGACTCAAATTGCAGGTGAGCTAGAAAGATTTTGACTTGAAGTTTCAAATAGTAAATGAAAATGTGGAAACTTAATGACAGATGGATAGCAGACACAAAAAGTTTCTTTTTTTTATTTGCCATTATGTGTATCAAAGACTTAGGAGCAGCAAAAACAATTATTCTATTTATCATGTTTCTATTGTCCTATAAACTTTTACTTTACAGAATGTGTATGCTCTCCTTTCATGAGCTTTGTCTCAGCTGTAAAACTCATCAGAGAAGTAATACTTTTATTCCATCAATGCAATCTTAATGGACTGCAGAAAACTGTTCCTTGGTCCTTTTTAAATTCATGGTTTTGTGTTTTGGTACATTATAAATAAAGTGAACACAAGTATTTTCATGATTTAAAGTGAGCAGTGAAATAAATGTATATGAGAAAAATAATAATATTTCTGCTCATCAGAGAATTAAAACCTTTGTTCCATGGATGCAATCTTTAATAATGGACTGCAGAAAACAGTTCATTGGTCCTTTTTAACTTCATGGTTAGTGTTTGGTACATTATAAATAAAGTGAACACAAGTATTTTTATAAGTAAATTTTCATGGTTTAAAGTAAGCAGTGAAATATATGTATATGAGAAAATTAATAGTATTTCTGAATAGTGAAAAATACTCCTGTGTAAGTGTGGCAAGTCGCATCTTGAATATTAAGTAATTTCAACCTACGAACAGCATTATTGATTGCTGCTGCTTATTAGATAAATACATCACACTTTAAAATCCCAATCTAATACATGTACAGACAACTTGGCTGCTAGTCAATATATTTTTTCCAGAGAGAAGTCTAAATTTATTGAGCTAAAACAGACCAATGTGTTTTCTAGGGCAAAGAAGGCCTCATATTATAAAAGGAGATGCTGGGTATACTTCAATGAGAAAGCACCCAAATGACACGAATAACAAAAATACATCTAAGTCAATATACAGTCTAACATCCATATTTTACACCTTTCTTCCAGATTATTGGTTGAATATCGAAAGAAAATAAAATACAGTCTGCATAAAGTGTTTATTGACCCATATTTAGAAATGTCATTCGAGAAAAAATATGACATAAAAAAATCATTGACCATTATAACAGAAAATGATATTTTGCTGTCAACTACTGGTAAATATTTCCTTGCAAATCAAATTGACTGATGCAACATCCACTAATTGCATAGTAATTGACAGAATTTTTAACAGAGATATAATCTACATCCATCTCTTAGTTCCCTTTATTCCATTTCATATAATATTTTGGTATGGTTTTGATAGCATTAATTTTCAAGATCTTTCCCAACGTGGGAGAGACCTTATTGTTTTTTTTTTTTTTTTAAATACTTACTTTTTAACTTGGTTGTGCGCTGAGTTGAAAGCAAAACTACCGTGAGTACTTGGGGACATATTTCTGGGACTATCATGAGGGCTGTGACCTAAAAGAAGATAAGTACATTTCATAAGAGAAATTGCATCACTGTGCAAAGTCAGCTGTGACCTACATATTTTTTAATAAAAACATTATAACTACAAATATATTGAGAAGACATATGGATTAAAACTAATAAAAAACCAATTAGGTTCTCCTATTGCTGATATGCTGATTCTTCTCTTAAAAAAATTCAAATTGTCAAGTGCATGAATTTAAGTACTATGATTTCCCTTGCAGTCTGCAGCTTAATATGAAAGAATACCACAATCACCTGCAGCACTATTTTCTGCAATATTTATTTTCAAAATGAATAAAAGCTTTCAGCATAATCTTTTCACTGTGAACACTTATGCTTGTGTAAACAATGTGGTTCTGTCATTTTTTCAATTCAAAACCTGTTCAATTTATTCAGTTTTAATAATGTTTTATCAAAATATAACATTTTCTGATAAAATTTGTAGCAAACCAATAAAACACAGTAACAACTTCAAAAAAGATAAAAGATCAATGTCAGGTACTAGTTTACCAGTAAGGTAAACCTCAGCTTTCTGACAAACAAATAACCATGGTTACTTAATGCTTTGAATAAATTGAAGGGTATTTACTGAAAATGTAGTAACAAGGACTTCTTTTTACAGTAATCACTCAGACCTCATGTCACTTTTAAGACAGGAAATTAAAAACCTCATATTCATTTTTTTTTATGAAATATTCAGCATTATCCATTTTAGTGGATTCTATCAGAACTCTTTAGGCCTTTTTCTAAAACCCTGGTCTTCATATTATGCTTGAGATATTTGCATAACATGAACCTTTGGATTTAACATCCCCAGATAACAGGACCCATAGTTAAAAACTAGTTTTTATGAAGAAAAATTAATGTCATGTTGATTGTTATATAGGGCTAAGTTGAATAAAAATTGTCAATGCAAATAAGATATTTGTTTCCTAAGCAGAGACATAATATCTTTAGAGAAATACATCATGTAATCAGTCACACAACTTCTCCTGATTACAATACTAAACTTAATTATGTAAATCTGTAAATAAAGAAATAACACATTTACAATGATATTTACAACTACATGTTTAGAATATGTAACTGTATTGCAAGATTTACAGGACAATAGATTTTCCTGTATGCTTCAAAACAGATTTTTGTTTATCAACTTAAAAATGCTTCTTATGCCATGTGTCTATTTACATGCTGAAACATTTTGCTCGTTTCATAGATTCAGCTGTTGTAACACTAATAAGTTATAATGTTTCTCCATTTTTTGAAGCATTGTTCTGAAAGATCAGAATCATTGCTAGGTTCTGGGGTCTAACTAGATATTTGCAATCAAATTTATATTAGACTAGTAGCTGACTAATAAGAACAAAAAAGAATGCCATTTATTTTTGAACCATTCATATGTGTAAATGGTCCATTTAGTGTGTAAGCTTTCAAATTCCTACACTTCTGATTTTAACTGAATCATTCAATTATGGTAGGTTCCTTAAAACATTCTGCTCATAGTTGTATCATCTGTACTAAGAGTGGATCATCATAAAAGAAAAGCCTATGCTGACCTAAAAATGTGGTATACTTTATTTGTTCTGTTGCTCTTACATAGAGGTTTATTCTACATCTGTTTAGTTCATAGATAAACTATATATATTGCTCATGGTTGTTACAATACTAAATCCAAGTAATTAAAAAAGAAGGTATATAGTGTATCAATTCATCACACAAATCATACATGGTTCAAACATCAGCGTTGACAGTGATCACTGAAGATTAACTCCTTAGGCCACTCAGCCACTGTGGCCCTTGATGTGGGCTGGCAAAGAATTACAACAAATACTGTGATAAAATTGTGCCACAACCTCCTTGTAAAATACAGTACAGTATTAGTACTTGTATTGTCTTGCTGCTTTCCCTGTGACATACAACTATGTCTTCTGAAACGGTGTGTGAAATTTAAACTCAGTATCAGCAACTGAAACATGTATCCAATTTCAATTTGAAATGAAATGCAGTCTTTGATATAAAACATGAGATTAAAATTGATTAGTTTTCTGTATCAGACTGATGATGAAAGACAACTTTTTTTAAGACCTAGTCTCCAAAGGTTTGACTTCAAATTACACTTTTGTGAAAACATGAAAATGATTATTCTAAATGAAATAACTTTCAATTCATCATGGTCATTCTGTGTTAATCCTGCTGTGATTAGGGGATGACAATAAACTTCAGACACTCTAGTATCATATATTTTGCTTCAACAGATTTTTTTAAAACTTTTTCTGAAGTTGTCTAATTTCCACTTTCTGTCCTTACCTTTTCTTTCTGAAAAGAGGAATGTATGGCTAATCCTTTTTGAAAGGGGGTAGAAAAATAAGGAATGAAATTATTAGATCTTAGTGTTTCCTTATTCTGCAACAACAAATCCTTTATTCATTTTAACCATTCTATAAGTTATTCCGAAATGTACGGTAATTAAAATAGATAAATCAATCAAAATACTGAAAATAATTTGCCAGATCATTTCACAATTAATGTAATCAATTTCTGCTTAAGGAGTTTTCTGATGTTCAAATTGCAGCAAACAAAAGTCATTTACCAAAAATTAGCAACGAATCTTTTTCGGTCTACTAGAGACATTAATCAGACATAATTGGTTTTAGAGATTAATGTAAGAACAAAATACATTAAAGCACATTTTAGGAGTGTCAAGAAAAAAGCAGAAGATGTTAGCAGACAACATCTCAAACTGAAAACAGAGCCAATAATGTCAAGGAGGTGTAATTCATTAGAAAGTTTACACTCTAATGCCAACTAACATAAGAGTGTCATTAATTACTACAAAGACCAAACATGATAATTCTTCTGGGACTCCAACTACAAAAGCACATACTTTGAAAAACAAGAAAACTAGGAGACAACTGGATAGTTTCAATGGAACAACACTGAATGTTTTCCTTGGAAAATGCTTTATGATGAATAAATAAGCAACAGCCTGCAAATGCTAGTTATTTTTTTCAATTCCAAATTCATTTATCAAATCTAACTCATATTCCAAAGTATAGTAAAAAAAAATTTGTAGGTTTCTGGCAAATCCCTGAAGAGCTTACATGTTATAACTCATCACTGTTGAGCCGCTGACTGAAATGAAGTCATTCTGACCAGAAGTTTCTGTGAAATGTGTAGGAAGTAGCTATAGGTGACTAACGGATTGGAAAAATGCTCCAGCGTTACAACTCTTCAGTGTCAAGTTGCTGACTCTGTTCAGTAGTATCTTGGAAGTGTGATGGAAATACTTGTTGGACAAACAAACCGACAAGGAGAATGCAATATAGCACATACTCTTTACAGTTGTCAAAGAAGTAAGGACATAAAGGGACATATTAAGCCATTCTGTTCAGTTGTACCTTGGAAGTGTGATGGAAATACTTGTTGGACAAACAGACAGACAAGGAGAATGCAATATAGCACATACTCTTTACAGTTGTCAAAGAAGTAAGGACATAAAGGGACATATTAGGCCATTCTTTTCAGTCGTACCTTGGAAGTGTGATGGAAATACTTGTTGGACAAACAGACGGACAAGGAGAATGCAGTATAGCACATAATCTTTACAGTTGTCAAAGAAGTAAGGACATAAAGGGACATATTAAGCCATTCTCTTCAGTGGTACCTTGGAAGTGTGATGGAAATACTTGTTGGACAAACAGACAGACAAGGAGAATGCAGTATAGCACATAATCTTTACAGTTGTCAAAGAAGTAAGGACATAAAGGGACATATATAACCATTCTTTTCAGTCGTACCTTGGAAGTGTGATGGAAATACTTATTGGACAAACAGACAGACAAGGAGAATGCAGTATAGCACATAATCTTTACAGTTGTCAAAGAAGTAAGGACATAAAGGGACATATATAACCATTCTTTTCAGTCGTACCTTGGAAGTGTGATGGAAATACTTGTTGGACAAACAGACAGACAAGGAGAATGCAATATAGCACATACTCTTTACAGTTGTCAAAGAAGTAAGGACATAAAGGAACATATTAAGCCATTCTGTTCAGTAGTACCTTGGAAGTGTGATGGAAATACTTGTTGGACAAACAAACCGACAAGGAGAATGCAATATAGCACATACTCTTTACAGTTGTCAAAGAAGTAAGGACATAAAGGGACATATTAAGATAAAATTATGTGCCAATTTCAAAATTACAATACAAGATATTAAAATTCTAATGATAAAGGGTAAGAGTAATTTGGGAAATAAAAACAAAATGATGACTTACCATGACATCAAAACATCGAGAAAAGTCTTTATTTTCCTTGTTTACTGTTGTTTTTTAGTATATATTTTTTATTAGAAAAGTGTGGAGCACTCACAAAGAACTTAATATAAATATTTGTTGGATAAATATAAATAGCTTTAAGAAAACCTCTCTAAAATTATGTTGTCTATAAGGGAAATATGGATTAAAATCTGATTAAAATCAGCATACTTCTTTATTTCTATGAATTATGTTTATATTTCTTGATTTTTTGCATTTCCCTTTGTTATGAACATTTTGAAGTACCTTCTCTGCAAAAGCTTCATTTTCTAGGGCATGGAGCCTTAAGTTAGTGTCCTTGTTTGAATTGTTTCAAATTTTTCATAGTTTGGTATCATTTGGACCAGATGTTTCAGAGGACAAGATATTTGAAGAAATTTATCATGACAGGTGATCTAAAACCAAAACATATTCATGCTTCAGCAAACAGCCTTTAACTATTTCCTTGCCTGATTTTTTATTTGCATATATATATTGTATTTGATAGTCATAATTTTTCATTTCAATTTAAGCCAACGGACAGAAAATACAACAATTTCCTTTTAACTTTTTTTTTATCTAAAAACTATCATAATGTTGATATAATAATGTTGATATAAAAAGGATACAATTAAGTTACCAAATAGCAAGAGATTCAAATCTGGTAGAGGTGACAGGCACAAGTCTCAGATGTAATTTATAAAAAAAAAATTGTTTCTCAATTTCTTGGAATTTCCACTAATCTGTGATAATGGACAGCTAGGGAAATCTGGAAATCTAGATCCCTATATGAATTATTGGCTTGAAGGATAGAATAACAATCAAATATCAGACAATATTATGAATATCTGTACAGAGAAATCAATACTTAACACTGAAATCCCTTCTTTCTCTAGTCTCTCACAGAATGCCACTCAAAGCATGATAATTCTGTCAATAATCACCTCTGATACATCATTATATCAATTGCTGCCAATAATTACCCCATAAATTTGCAAAATTCAATTTTTCTTGTGAAGAATCAGAAATTAGTTCTGCTGTACTCCCTATAGTATGTTTATGAGCATTTAATTCTATAATAAAATGGACAACTTGCATGCTTCAACTAGTGTGCACTCAGTCTTCCAACTGCTTCTATACACATGCAATCAGGTTAATGAATATATAATGAAAGTATTTATTGGAAAATTTACAATGAAGCCACACTATCAATTGTATTCCACTGACTTTTAATTTGGTACATTCCTCTAGTAATAACTGTAATGTTTATTGAACAAATACATGTACTGCTAAGTGTAGTAAGACTTCTTTGCAATTTTATCTTTATAGGTAAAATGGACCAAAGAGAGCAATTGAACATTAATATCAACTGGTTATTGTTTTCTTGAAATTTTCTGATCAAGTTTCCTGCACATATAGTCTATTTGCATGTTCCAGTATCAAAAAGCAGTCAGATTGACATGTCAGGTATTTGTTCACAGAGCACCATTGTAAACTTTTTTACACAAAACTATAAGAGTTTTCTTTAAAAGGGAGATATTTTTGTCACCGGTTTCCCCACTATAGTAGTTTGACGATTTGGTAGAAATTACTCAATGCATACACAATCTACTTGAAATCCATAAACATTGTAAATTTCAAATTGGTGTTATGAAGGTCATATGAATAGTTATGCTGAAATATTCCACAAACCAGGAACAGCACAAATGGATGACATCATAACATGTTTATGTGCACAAACAAGTCATAATTTTGGGAAGGGCATCTTATATTAAAAATCAGAGTTTATTGCTTTTTTCTCTTTCAGAATGAGAATATTAATGGAAATCAAATGTAAACAATTTTAACTCCAGCAGTCAGGGATAAGTAAAAATTTCAGATAATTTAAATCAGTTTTAGAGAGATTATAGAAAAGTCTTTTATATATTAGATATATCCCATAAGACCTTGGTCATTCAAGGTAAACATAACATGAATAAACTGGTAAGTATTGAAAACAATAGGATGAAGTAACCTGCTTTTGTTATTGCCTACTAACAGGGGCATTATCTACGATTAAGGATGTCAATTTCCCTTTCAACTATACATATACTAGAAAAACAATAATACATGCAAATGCATGAAATTATCCAATAATCTAAAGATGAAACTTATAATGAGTAGGCCTGAAAAATTCTTTAAAATCAATTTCAAATAATGCTAATTTCCCAATGGAATCCTGTTTCTAATGAAATATTAATGTTGTGGGGAAGTTCACCCTCACAGGGACTTATCTAGTCAGTTTGACTGAGAAAGTCATCATATGTTTTTGACATTCGCCTTGTTTAATTTGGATTTTATGGTAATCAAGAATATATTCTAGAATTGTGTGTTATCAGAAACACTAATTAATTAGTTTTATTGTTAAATAAATTACTTTGTTTATGTTTCTGTTTACCTCTGCAAACTTAAAACAGCTGTTTACTTTGAAACTGCTTTTGTTGTACACAATTTTACACTTCAGTACAAGACCATTTTGTTAAAAGTTGAAATGAGTATAACAAAATTACATGACACTCTTGTACTAATTAGTTAATAAAGAAATAGTGAACTTAATGTACTCAGGTGCAAGGTAGTTAATACATCAACTATCATAACAAACTTGAAATGATTGTCTGGAATAATAAGAGTAATTCAAAATATAATAAAAAACGTCCCATAATATTTTTGAAATTATATTTTTCAAAATTTGTTTTCAAACAAACTTTTTAAACACTGACTTGGAGAATTTATTTGTTTACTGTGACACAAGGATTATTTGAGTATTAGTCATCACTTTGAAGTTCAATGGACTTAAAATGAGTAACCAAATTATACTTATATTAATATGTAAGAAAAAATATATAAATATAAATAGTGATGATCGATAGTCTAATGTCTTGTGAACATTTAAAGCATGTTATTGGATGATTTACAATAACTTTCGATTTTTAAATTCAGGGGACCAAAAAAGCAGCCTCATCATACTTTCTCCTCATGCACCTTTTGGCATATGTTTAACAGAAAAGATTATATATGTATTTCTTTTTAAATATCTCTTTTTAATAGTGATTTAAACGTATTAAACACATACTTGCCACTCACAAGTACACCCATTACTGACTACGCAACCTTAATTCCTAACCATGACGTTACCTCTTTACTGAAATGGTTACATTAGATTTTTTGTTAAATGCGATGACAGTATGAAGTGTTAACATCTCCTTATTCTATTTCTACGTAGAGTATTGTCTTCTATTATAACCAAAGTGGTAATCTTGCATACTTGTTTTGAAATGTACTGTGAACAGGGAACATTTAACAGAAAGTCCTATAATTGTTGGTATTGTTAGATCATTATTTCATTGTTAAGTACAAAATATAAGATGGAGCCTATACAACTAATTATATTTTAATCATATTTAGGTTTTAATAAATGATCTCTTGAAATAAACTTATGGGCTTCAAATGTATATATAGTACTCTAAAAGTCTCATGCACATTTTGTCTTAAAAATTAAAAGACCCAGAGATACTCTTTTATTCAAAATTTGCAAATTCATACTATTGATGCCGTACACATTTGGGGAGTAAAAATTTTTCTTGTTGGTATACTTTTTCTGCACAGTCCTTTACCATTACGTGTAAAAATCTGTTTAAAATCACTTAAATCAGTGGAATTATGCTTTTAGTCCCATTTCCCCTATTTAAAACCAAAAAGGGTTCTGTGCTGAATCTACCCCTGAGTCCAGCCTTACTTTCAAGAGTCAATGACTCATGGACTGATCTTAGTAAGAACCCTTATTGATAAAGACTCAAGTGAATCAACCCAAAATCCTTTCTTTTGGATGAATAAAGTATTTATATTAATTCTATCATGAACTAATTAAGTTCAATATTTAACAAGTTTATCACCAGTACATGGTTGGAATGAAAACAGCTGGTATTTTTATCTTATGATAAATATTGATACTTATAACACCTGTACTATAAGATTAGTAAACCTGATATTGTATTCCCTATGTTATACAATCTTCCTATGATGATTGCTTTAGGGCTTTTATTCTTGAACTTAAAATGATAAAAAGCTACTTCTAAAATAAAGTAATTTTCTTGTAAAAAAACATCCAGTGAATACGAACCAGTATCTTATGATTTTAGTGAATTATTTAAAGATTTTTAGTATAGACTTTGATTTATGATGAGTTCTCCTTAAAGACTGACCAAATCACAAATTTTAACATGTAAACTTTGCGTAAGTTTCAAATGCATAATAAGAACCAAATAATTTCCATGGAAATGAGATGTGCAAATGCTAATATAACTGTATACCAAATATCATTGGCTAACCATTTATGGTTCCCCTTAAACTGACCTAATCACAAACTAAATTGTTGATGCAACTGACAACTAAATTAGCACACCTAAGACTTTGTCAAGACGGGACAACAACCACCATATTTTCATGCTATAGTATAGTAAAATTATCAGTCTTTCGGTATTATATTAAGAATGTTTCTTAAAAAAATAATGTATTAATTTTTTCTTATCATTCAAAAAAAATATTTAAATTGAACTGTAAAAGAAATAACCATCATTTTACCTCCAAGCCATGACAGGCATTTGTGCTTCCTATATCGAGATCGCCCTCGGTTTTTATCACCTAAACTGGTCAGGTTTTCAACAGATCCAGAGGACCAACTGCTGTGATAATGTAGTCTCTTTAACAATAATATATCATCATCCATGTTGTTTTATTATTTCATAAATACTATGATTTACAAATACAATTTTTTAACTAAGAACATGTTGTATTTCTATTCCATTTGTCATATAAATAAACTTCTTAAAAGTGCACTGTACAGATTATCTCCCTTTGTTTACATCTACTACAATTTGTAAGCTACTATCTTGAATGTCTTCTAATCCATTGTTCACATGATCATACATAAAAAAAAATCCTATTAGTGCATAGGAATAAGAACAAAGTCAGGAAATCACAGAATGGTTTCTATGGAATCAGTCAGTTTGAGCATGATGAAGGAGCTTCATAACAAAGAAAATCTTCCAATTACAATTTATCAAAAGATTATCCATAAAATACACGAAAAACTACAATGATATAAATCTATTTCTTTCCTGTTGATCATTTCAATTGGTGAGGAAGAGGATTCTCAATAACAATCATTGACAAAGTCTCCTTTTCAATCAAAGGCAAACATTCACATTGAAAAATTTCCCTGTAAATTTAACACAACAAAATGATCATTTCCTTCACTTGCACAATTCTCATTCTATTTGTTTAACTTATTCATACTGCTGACTTTAGCATACTGACAAAAAATCCAATAACACAACTGCTAAAAGGGACAGAAATGGAATACCTAATGAATCACAATAAAAGGTGTAATTGATCTTGTAATTATCTCCAATGAAGCAATTCTCCTATTTTTTCCTTTTCAGCAACATTACATATAATACAAGTATCTCTTTAGCATGTTTAGGTCCTGATTATTCAGCAACAGAATGTAAGATCCTCAACTTGACCTAGGAGTTCCATAAAAATGTATCCACCAGTCAATCAAACACCATGTGGTCATACCTTTAACCTACTAAGCTTTCACAGATATTATGAGATAATAACTAATCATTAATTGAATCTGTTAATTATTAATATCTATCATTTTCACCTTCTAATGTTCAGATATATAGATGATGAATATCACAAAAATTCAAATAACAAAATGTAGAAAAATTCAAAGATTGGATAATAAATATTAGACGCTTAGGACTAACACATGTTCTCTATATGTCTTATATTTAAACTATAGTGCCAAAAAACTCTAAAAAAATATTTGAAAAACTTTCTCTGCAGTGGTCAATGAATTTCTTATGATAAGGATAATGATCTCTAACCACTGTCAAAATCAGATCAAAAGATTAATTTAATCCCATTTGTACTTCTGTTATTATGTGAACATTCAACTTCTCATGTTGAGCTGACGATTTCAAGGAAAAAAAGTGAGCAGCATCTGTTAAGAAAATTGACTAATTGATGCCTGAAGATTCTGATCATGATGTAGAGACAACTTTTGCTTCCATTAAATTGATATAAGTAACTTCCTCAATATATAAATCTTGAGATATCTGATTGAATATAATTACTGCTTGTCATTTCCAAGGTCATACTAATTTGTATGGACTGTTTATTCTTTTAGTAAATATATATTGGCACAAACAATGAAGAATATTTACCAATGCCAATGATAAATACAAGTATTTATACATCAGAATAATGAACAAATGTGTATTCTTGAGTATGTAATCAAAATTAATAAGCAAATACAGTGTACTACTGTTAATTCAAAAAGTAATCATTTGCAACAGATGAATGCAAATTAATCTCTGGACAATTCAATCAGTTGTTTAATGGTAGAAATCTTTCGTATGCATATAAAAGTATCAGTATAAATATGAAGGTATGATTTGGTGTTTATACAACTTTAAAATTCATAAAGACAAAACATTGTACAAGAGCACAAGCAAGGTCAAAACATTTCTTTGCCATAAGAAGACAATTGCAATACACTCCCAGTATTATGAACATGTGTACAAGTTTCACTCCATGATAAACTATCTCAAACAAAAACTTGTACATCATCAGTGAACTGCCAAATTTTGGCAAAACTCTTAATTTGACAAATACTTTTAAAAGTTTACTTCATAAGTTTCAAGTTAATGTAACTATAACTGCATGGTAAAGTACCTTAAATTTATCAAACAATATCATTCACCATATTAACCTACCTGGCTATTTCAGTGACGATGTTACACTGTATCACTCAAAAATATCATTCACCATATTAACCTACCTGGTAATCTCAGTGACGATGTTACACTGTATCACTCAAAAATATCATTCACCATATTAACCTACCTGGTAATCTCAGTGACGATGTTACACTGTATCACTCAAAAATATCATTCACCATATTAACCTACCTGGTAATCTCAGTGACGATGTTACACTGTATCACTCAAAAATATCATTCACCATATTAACTTACCTGGTAATCTCAGTGACTAAGTTACACTGTATCACTCACTGAGATAGCCAGGTATGTTAATATGGTGAATGAGATTGGTGAGTGAAAGTGTAACTTTGTCACTGAGAAAACCAGGTAAGTTAATACGGTGATTGAAATCGGTGAGTAATACATTGTAACATTGTCACTGAGAAAACCAGGTTAGTTAATATGGTGAATGAGATTTGTGAGTGATAAAGTGTAACTTTGTCACTGAGATAGCTGGGGAAGTTAGTATGGTGAATGAGATTGGTGAGTGATACTTTGTCAAAGAGACAGCCAGATAAGTTAATATGGTGAATGAGATTGGTGAGTGATAAAGTGTAACTTTGTCACTGAGATGACCAGGTAAGTTAATATGGTGAATGAGATTGGAGAGTGATACAGTGTAACTTTCTCACTGAGATAGCCAGGTAAGTTAATATGGTGAATGAGATTGGTGAGTGATACTTTGTCACTGAGAAAGCCAGACAAGTTAATATGGTGAATGAGATTGGTGAGTGATAATGTGTAATTTGTCACTGAGATAGCCAGGTTAGTTAATATGGTGAATGAGATTGGTGAGTGATAGTGCAACTTTGTCACTGAGATAGCCAGGTAAGTTTAATATGGTGAATGATATTGGTGAGCAATAAAGTGTAACTTTGTCACTGAGATAATCAGGTAAGTTAATAAGGTGAATGAGACTGGCAAGTGATACAGTGTAATATTGTCACTGAGAAAACCAGGTAAGTTAATATGGTGAATGAGATTGGTGAGTGATAGTGTAATATTGTCACTGAGAAAACCAGGTAAGTTGACATGGTGAATTATACTGGTGAAGGATACAGTTTAATATTGTCACTGAGATAACCTGGTCTGAAGTATGTTATATTGCTGAGCGAAACAGTGTAACATCATGAATGGCAAAAGAATTTGGCAAAAGAAATATAAGGGTTCGACCTCATCCATCTTATCAATTTTGTTTCAGGTTTCTCTAGACTTTTTCCCTGATCAGACAATAATCTGATTTCACCTTGAACTGGTCACATACATCAATTTCATCAGAATATCAATAATCAGTTAATTGCATTTGATAGCAATCCGCAACAATGGACTAATTAAACTAGAGGCTCTCAAGAGCCTGTGTCGCTCACCTGATTCTACTTTGGTTTTGGAAATCATGTAAAAATAGATTAAAATCATAACAGATACCCTAATAATGAGTGAGGCCAAATCTGGTTAAATATTGGTCCTGTAATTTAATAAAAAATCCTGGTGGCCATCTTGAACAGTAAATCGGCAACAAAGTAGCAACACTTAATCAGCACCTCATAAGAAACATTTATGCCATGTTTTGGTTTCATTCCATTCAGTGCACCTCTAGAAGAAGCATTTGTATGTATTTCCCATAGGGTCTTATGTTAAAGGAAGTCCCCCCATTGGCGGCCATCATGGATGAAGGATCAGCTTCAAAGTAACAAAACTTAGTCAGCACCTCATAAGGAACATTCATGCCATGTTTGGTTTCAATCCATTCAGTATGTGGTTCTCTAAAAGAAGACATTTGTATGTATTGTCCATAGGGTTCTTTGTTAAACATTGTCCCCATCTGGCAGCCATCATGGATGAAGGATCAACTTCAAAGTAACAACACTTGGTCAGCACCTCAAAAGGAACATGCATGCCATGTTTGGTTTCATTCCATTCAATGGTTCTCTAAAAGAAAACATTTGTACGTATTTCTCATAGGGTCCTATGTTAAACTAAGTCCTCCGTTGGCGGCCATCTAAAATTATGGATCGGCTTCATAGTAACAACACTCGGTCAGCACCTCATAAGGAACATTCATGCCATGTTTGGTTTCATTCCATTCAGTGGTTCTCTAAAAGAAGACATTTGTATGTATTTCCCATAGGGTCCCATGTTAAACTAAGTGCCCCGCTGGCGGCCATCTTGGATTATGGATCGGCTTCGAGGTAACAACACTCGGTCAGCACCTCATAAGGAACATTCATACCATGTTTGGTTTCATTCCATTCAGTGGTTCTCTAAAAGAAGACATTTGTATGTATTTCCATAGGGTCCCATGCTAAACTAAGTCCCCCGCTGGCGGCCATCTTGGATTATGGATCGGCTTCAAAGTAACAACACTCAGTCAGCACCTCATAAGGAACATTCATACCATGTTTGGTTTCATTCCATTCAGTGGTTCTCTAAAAGAAGACATTTGTATGTATTTCCCATAGGGTCCTATGTTAAACTAAGTCCCCCGCTGGCGGCCATCTTGGATTACGGATCGGCTTCAAAATAACAACACTCGGTCAGCACCTCATAAGAAACATTCATGCCATGTTTGGTTTCATTCCATTCAGTGGTTCTCTAAAAGAAGACATTTGTATGTATTTCCCATAGGGTCCTATGTTAAACTAAGTCCCCCGCTGGCGGCCATCTTGGATGATGGATCCGCTACAAAGTAACAACACTTGGTCAGCACCTCATTAGGAACATTCATGCCATGTTTGGTTTCATTCCATTCAGTGGTTCTCTAGAAAAAGTTCAAAATGTAAATAGTTTACGCCGACGCCGAACGACGCACGACGGATGCCAAGTGATGAGAAAAGCTCACTTGGCCCTTCGGGCCAGGTGAGCTAAAAAAGGTGTTAATTGTATTGTTTAATGAAAATGTGTGGTAAAATTGCGTCACATGTCACCTTAAGAATTTTTTTTACAACTTCGATAAAAATAATAGTTTTGAAGTGGGTACTTCACAATCACTTTAGAGGCACACCTATTTTAAGCATAATTAATGTCTCAACTCAACTTTTTTTATTAAAAAAGGCTCGGAAAAGGAAAACTATTGTTTTGAAGAAAGGGTTCAAAAGTAAGAATCTCTGACTTTATTTTTTGTACTTTAACAAGACAGGAAGTATCCAATAAAATGATTGAAGATGAACCCTGTGTTCCCAGAAGTCAAATTTTACAGTATCTATAAAAAAAGTTCAAGAAATTTTTGTTCTAATTGAGTGTTCATTTACTACAATGTAGGATATGAAATATATGTGTAGAATTATAATAAATGAGACAACAATGCTGCAAATTTATCTTTTTTGTAAGCAAGAATGAAAACAAGTTCTGAAACAAAAAAATGTTTATGTGAGTTGGCGAAAAAAAATTGAGAGTGGCGTAAAAAAATGGTTTGGTGAAAGGGTGGTAAAAAAAAAAGAAATTGACCCAGGGGAAACCCTGCAACTAAATAAAGCAGTATGTCAAGATCTCCTGATTTTCACAAAAATTCATTTAAGTAATGAATCCAATTCATTGAATCACACGCAAAAAAAAATATCTCATCTTCTATCAAAATGTAATAGACCTTGAAAATGCTAATGCAATATGCAGTCTTCAGAAATTCAAATGTTTATGTAGAAGACTCATGTGTAATACAAATTACTTGCTTCTAGTTAACAGCCTCCATGGTCTCGTGGTACATGTTGTATGGTTGCCTTGAGTGCTGGAGATTGTTGGTTAGAAACCCAACCTGGTCAAACCAGACTCTAAAATTGGTATTTGTTGCTTCTCCACTAAGCACAAGGCTTTATGGAGAAAGAGCAAAGACCGGTCTGCTTGGGAGTCAGAATAATGTGTCCTGGTAGCTATAGGGTGATATGTCTTCCTGCTGTGAACTACCTTGTGAACTAGCACGCTAAAAATCTGGCTCAGAGTGTTTGTCTAGTACAAAGCAGGGTTCAAATTCCTATTAACATGTTCTTGTCATGAATATGCATTTAATTTGCCACTGGACATTTGTCAGCCAGATATCCAATCATTAATACTTTAAGTATCATTTACCATAACATTAACAAATAAATAAAGAATGTGTCCATGGGACACAGATGATGTCCCTGCTTGCATATAACGTTATAAAGTGGCATAACTAGAGAACAGTACAAGTGACACTACCCATCTACTTGATCTGAGTTTTATGGTAATAAGTATTGTGTATAAGTTTCATAACATTTGGTTGAGGCAAACTTAAGTTAGAGAACGGAAACGAAAAATTCAGCAATTTTTCCATTTGTAAATGGGCATAACTCTAGAACAGTAAAAGTGACGCCACCCAAATTCAAACTTGATCTGTGTTTTGTGGTAATAAGCATTGTGTATTAGTTTCATAACATTTGGTTGAGGTAAACTAAAGTTAGAGAACAGAAACTTATTTTGGGACATGCGGATGAATGGACAGACGGACTGACAGACAGACAAGGGTAACACTTAATGCCCCTGTTAGCTGAGGCGGGGGGCATAAATAAAATAAGGGAAAATCTTTGTTTTGTGGCTTACTATAAGCCTGTAACTACCTATCTTGTACCAGTACATTTTATGTGCATGTATATGTAGCATTATATGGAGAAATTGTTTTTCTTGTCTCTATTCTCTTTGCTTATGATTGATTTATGCGACAAACTGTGACTAAATCAAAGTTCTAAAATTGGTATTTTCAAATGACAAATAAATGAATGTATATCTATTTCAGCAAACCTCTACATGTCTTTGTAAGTGTATGGATCCATAATTCATCATGTGATACTTTGAAACCTTAGTCTCTACATGTCTTTGTAAGTGAATGGATCTATAATACATCATGCGATACTTTGAAACCTTAGTCTTCCAAGGTTAAGAATAATTTAGCTTTCTGTATAGATTTATTTATTAATGTTTTTTTTTCATTTTAGCTATAATGTGTCTGAGCTGTAATCATGTAAATTAAGATGGTATACAGAAATCAATATCATAATATAAGTAAATAGCATATCATTACATCAACATTTAACTGTCATTTTAAGAAAAATAGAATCATTAAGGGTATGTTTGTCTAATGGTTTTCAAGGTTTTTTTTTCAAGACCATCTGCTTACTGATTCCAGTGCAATTAGGAAATCTACATTGCTACATCTTTTCATGTAATATCTGAGCTACAATAAGTCATTTCTAAAATATACCATATATGCCAGACACCTTATATTCTCATTAACTGGTCGAAAGTCAGGGATTTGATGAAAAACGAAGGTGGTATCCAGACAACAAGAATAAATATGGTATAGCCATATTTTCATGAACTCTCAGCATAAATAAAATGCTCCGCTGGGCGCAGCTTCATATGACCGCAGAGGTCGAACCCTGAACAGTTGGGGCAAGTATGGACACAACATTCAAGCTTGATACAGCACTGAATTTGGATTGTGAATAAATATTTGACACAGCATAGGTTTCTGACACAGAATGAATGTGGTCTAAGAACTTAAAAAAATTTAATTTACCTATTCAAACCATATCATTATTATTTGCTTTAATATAAATCAGAAATAACCAATATAAAATGGAAAATTTAAAAGAAAAAAAAGGAAAAAAATCCCCCCCCCTAATTTTTTGAACCCCCTTATGATTCATCACACCCAAACTCAATCCCAGCCTTCCCTTTGTGGTATGGTACCTTGCAGTACAATTTCAGAGAGATCCATACACTTGAACACAAGTTATTGTCTGGAAACTAGAAAAATGCTTGTTTTTTGGCCCCTTTATTCCTAAATGTTTAGGGCAAATACCCCCAAACTCGAACCCAGCTTTCCCTTTGTGATATGGAACCTTGTTTTACAATATCATAAAGATCCATACACTTACACACAAGTTATTGTCCTGAAACTAGAAAAATGCTTGTTTTTTGCCCCCTTTTTTGCCCCTAATTCCTAAAATTTGGAGGCAATTACCCCCAAAATCAATCCCAGCCTTCCCTTTGAGGTATGGTACCTTGCAGTACAATTTCAGAGAGATCCATACACTTGAACACAAGTACTTGTCTGGAAACTAGAAAAATGCTTATTTTTGGCCCCTTATTCCTAAACTTTTTGGGCAATTACCCCCAAACTCAATTCCAGCTTTCCCTTTGTGATATGGAACCTTGTAGTACAATTTCATAAAGATCCATTCACTTACACACAAGTTATTGTCATGAAACTAGAAAAATGCTTGTTTTTTGCCCCTTTTATGGCCCCTAATTCCTAAAATTTGGAGGCAATTACTCCTAAAAAAAATCCCAGCATTCCCTTTGTGATATGTAACCTTGTGGTACAATGTCAGAAAGATCCATACACTAACACACAAGTTATGTCTGGAAGTTACAAAAATGCTTATTTTTGGCCCCTTTTTGGCCCGTAATTCCTTAACTGTTGGTACCATAACCCCCAAAATCAATCCCAACCTTCCTTTTGTGGTATTGAACCTTATGGTAAAATTTCATAGAGATCCATTCACTGAAACTTAAATTAGAGTGTGAAAACCAATGTGTCTTTGGACGACGACAATGACGACGACACCTACGTCATACCAATAAAAATAGTCCAAAAGTTAACATTGTTTTAAATCATCATAGTTTTGTTGAGTAGAAACCTTCCTCCAACTTTGAGGATCCAGCAAAAAAAGAAGGAGTTATAACAGTTACAACAATGTGATGACAGACAGGTTGATGAACTAGTCTTAAACAATATACCTAAACAACTAGTGAACCATAGGAAGAAGTTGTTTCTCTTTTTAATTTAAACTGACATGGACAAGTGGTAAGACTTCAGAAATACTGTTGGAAATGCTGGCCATCTTTATATCTCTTTTGACAGATGAGAAAGGCAAAGTGACATACAAGAAGGTGACTTTTACTGCAGTCCCCCATTAGCTTGAGCCTTTTTGAATGAAAGTATTTTACAGCATAGAAGAATATATTCCTTAATTTTGGGGTTACTAAAATTAATCTAAAATAAAAAAAAAAAAATTGATATCATTTAAACATCTTTAACTGATATTCACATCATCAAGATTGACAATAAACAAACAAGAAATTTTGTTTTCTCATGTCTACCAATTGGAATAAATTTAAATCTTTCAATCCCAAAACATTCATGGATTAGGCATTTACACTGGATCCTGATAGAGTATAAATTATGTGACACAAAACTTAATCATATACACACAAATTAAAACAGGGAATGGCAAGGCTTTCATACAATGAAATTCCATAATAGAAGTGATGCTACTTTACAAATTATTCAGAAACATCTAATTTCCTATCTAAAAGCAACAAAGCTATGACTTTTTCCCAATTATCAAAATTGACATGACAAATATATCACATTGTATGACGTAATCACCAACAAACATCTTAAGCTGACAAATAATCAAATTAGCAACCATACCTTAATGTATCAATAATTCAATACCCATAGAATAAACATCTAGTCATAATGAAAAAAATATAGAATTGAATACAAATAAAATATTTGTCTCATAAACAACTGTCAGTTTATCAGTTATCTATTTGTCAAAACAGGACTAAAATTGTCAATAATCAATACACATTTCTGTATTAGGTAATTCTGTAAAACTTCACTAGAAACTGGAACACTTTTACATCATATTATAGGCTCTAGTCAATTTAGTTTATATCTACTATAAATCCAATCATTAATAGTGGCATGTTACACACACATTAGAAAATCTTCATTATAAATTTCTGCCTGTCAAAGAGAGACAAATTCTTCTTGAATACTTTTTTTCTGTACATTTGTCTCCCATTCAACTATTTAATCATTAGACACTTGTGTTAATTTTGACTTTATATATGTTTTGTGGTACCATTTTTTAAAAACAATACAACAACAAATGACAGCAAAATATTTATAATTCATAATTTTTTCAATTAACATCATGAAATGGTAAATTAGTATGAACAGAGACTGAATTTTATGTAATATATAATATAAAAGGAAGACTACTTTCTTATTTTCATGCGTCAATTTCTGATTTTTTTTATTATTTTGAGAATCAATCCGTGACTAGTTCAATCTTAACTGTTCAAATTTTTGTCAACAATCTGTTTAACCTTAACTGCTACTGAAAAGCAGCAGACATATATATATGCAAAATAAAAAATAAATGGGGAATGTGTACATGGGACACAAATGATGCCCCGGCTTGCACATCATATAAAGTTATAAAGGGACATAACTGAAGAACAGTAAAAGTGACGCTACCCAAATTTGTACTTGATTTGAGTTTTGTGGTAATAAGTATTGTATATAAGTTTCATAACATTTGGTTGAGGCAAACTTAAGTTGGAGAACGGAAACGAGGAAATCAGCAATTTTTCCATTTGTAAAGGGGCATAACTCTAGAACGGTAAAAGTGACACCACCAAAATTCAAACCTGATCTGTATTTTGTGGTAATAAGCATTGTGTATAAGTTTCATAATTTGGTTGAGGCAAACTTTAAGTTAGAGAAGGGAAACCAACTTTGGGACGTACGGACGGATGTAAGTACGTATGGATGGACAAGGGTAAAAGTATCAATGCCTAAAGTATTGTGAGATTTCATATATCAAATCAAATTCTCACATATGTCATATGAAATACAGATGGAATTTTATTTGGTTATCAAAATTTTGTCACCTGAGTTACCTTAGTCCATTTCCAAAATTTATGGCAGAATGACAATGTGCTAGCTTCATTAGACACATCTTTTTCTCTCCTTGCTAAACAATAGCATAATATGACACTTTTGTCATGATTAATTGGAAAATACTATCATTTAGTGGATATATTCACAAGTGATATAAACTGGTCTTTCTCCCATTAAATATCATATAAAAATCAACACACCAGTGACCTGCTTTTAACTGCAATTAAGAAGATTAAAAGACGGTGTCTATGTAACTAAACCTAACTTTTGGTAACCCTTCAAATGTTTAAAGGAATCAAGAAAAACTTTTCATTTTTATGTTAACATGTACTGCATCAATTGGTCTTTATTGATTCTGTAAAAAATAAATTCACACTGACTTACCGTGAGGTGGTTGTGGAGACGGACATCTTATTGGCAGAACTGGAGATGTATTCACAAGAGATTTTCTAACTCTGAAATATAATGACACAAATAACAAAATAATAAATTAAATTATGAGATTTAGTCATGAAACAATGACTCCTAGTGGCTGCAAATTCATTTCCTGAAAATCCATGTCTGCTCTACACAATCTATTTTTTTTTTCCAAAAAGGTAGACCACTACAAATAAAGTCCCACTGAGGCCTCTGGTGGTTGATGTAATCTGTTGCGTTGTCCAATATTTTTGGTAATGACTGTTATCTTTTTTTATGTATTATTGGTATGAGTTATATCAATGAAAACTGCACACCAAAGCAACTGCAAAACCAATGATTTGTATGGTTACAACATGTTAGTGTACTGTATATGGTTTTCCCATATCAACAGAAAACTTTATCATGTCAGTTTTTGGGGAAATTTAAACTTCATGTTTAAGTATTTTGTTTTGATTTAGGCAGTTTGATAACTGTAACTAAACATCAGTTCACTTCTGCAAAGAATTTGAAGAATCTCTATTGTTTCTGAATACATGTTTCAAGCACAAAATGGTTCCCATTAGAGAAGCATGAACTAGTGGAACAAGTCTTCAGATTGACAGCCAAATTTCCCCAAAATAATCGAATACCTGTAACAAGAGTGCACACACTGAAATGTCTCGCCTGTTTTACTGACCATTGATTTCATGTTGAAAGTCTTAAAGATAAAGGTTTTACTACAAGTATCACATAAACTTAACATTTTTAAAGATCCTTGACAATGAGGTCAACGTCAGATAAAAACTGTCACACAGACATGTACACCTAACAATTATTCCATACACCAAATCAAGTTGGCCCATTGCTTATGGTAATTGAAAAACAGACCAAAACACATAAACTTAATGTTAACCAATGAACCATGGAAATTAGGTCAAGGTCAGATGATACTGGCTAGACAGACATGTACACCTTACAATCATTCCATACTCCCAATCATAGTTGACCTATTGCTTTTAGTATTTGAAAAATAGACCAAAACATAGTCAAACGGTTGTCCCCATAAATACAAAAATACATCTACAAGAACATATGTTCAAACTTCACAAACCCACTGTTGTTTTTCAACTGTTTCAATTAATGTATTTCATTAGAGAACATACAAAGGATTTTTAGAATGACAGACGAGGAATCTGTTTTATCTGCTCAAAAATTGATCTGGGTCACAAATTGCTTTAAAAAATGGCTGACTTCGAACCCAACCAATATGGAGGATATTAACCATTGACATATATTTCATTAAACTTTATTAAGAAATGTAAGCTCTAGAGTGATAACAATGCCAGGTTACAATATTTGTGAAAAATCAATATAGAATGTTTACAATGTAGTTGCAATTACATGAAGGGGAAAAAGATTTTTTCTTAAATATCTAACAAGATTTAGATCAGCAGGAAGAGTGCTGTAACTTTGATATACAGCTACAATGTATTTAAAAAAATTTCTAATAAGTTCCAAATTCTGGAAAGATGAGAAACAATTCCATATAAGCAGGTCCACAACTTCAACATATGTGCAATCTTTCTGTGAAGGTTCAGGGATCTGGGTTGAAAACTGTAGGAGAAGTTGATTACACAAATTAGGTATCCATTTCCTCCCCCACCCCTGCTATCCCATCATGACCATACTATAAGCCAGTGTTAAGACTTTGTCCAACCTGGCCAAAAATAAGATATGCTGGGAACCACACATTTGATAATACATAAAGGCTCTAAAGAGCCTGTGTCGCTCACCTTGGTCTATATGCATATTCAACAACGGACACTCTCCAATATTGTAGACGAGAATAGAATTCATGACAGAAATCTCTTTTTAGCTGATCTTGTATAGCTGATCGTTTTGTCTGTTTAGTTTCTCTCTATCTTCTTTAGTTTTTGCTCAAAAGACAAAAGAAGGAAAAAAAAAATCCTCATTTAGGGGCAATCACTCTTATGAAGAGTGACAGTCTACAAACTATATCGGCAAAATTTGACTTGTTTGTAAATCTTGCCTTCCTGATCCTTTTTGCTATTTAAAGTTTCTATTTGTCTATTATAATTTCTATTATATAAGACAAAAAGCAAAAACATTGGTAAAAATTGTCATTAAAGGGCAATAACTCCAATAAGGAGTCATCAGAGAATTTCCTTCATGTCGTCTTATTAGTAGATCTTGTCTTGCTGATCATTTTTGCTTATTGAAGTTTCTATCTATCTATCATAATTTTTATGATATAAGGCAATAAACTGCTTCGCTGAGCGCAGCTGGATACGCCCGCAGAGGTCTAACCCTGAACAGTTGGGGCAAAAATGGACACAATATTCAAGCTTGATACAGGTCTGAATTTGGATTGTAATTAAATATTTGACATACATCTATTATAGGTTTCTGAATAAATGTAGTCAAAGAACTTGAAGTTGGTTATATGAATTGAATTTATATTCAATTAAAGATTTCTTGCTGTTGTGCAATACACTGTGCTGTTGCCCAATACTTAGTAAATCTGTTGTCAGACTAAAAACAAAAAAAATTATAAAATTCTAAAGGGAGCTTACATCAATAGATATAAACAGTTCACCAAAGTTTCATACTAATTGCTGAAAGCATTTTTGAGTTTTTGTCTGAAAACTGGAAAATCCCCCCTTTTTTAATGAATAAACCCCATAATTCGGAAATGTAAAATCTAAAATTTATAAATTTCTAAAGGGAGCTTACATCAATAGATATCAACAATTCATCAAAGTTTCATGAGAACTGCTGAAAGCATTTTTGAGTTATTGTCCGAAAACTGGAAAATCCCCCTTTTTTTCATGAATAAAACCCCATAACTCGGAAACGTAAAATCTAAAATTTATAAAAATCCTAAGGGAGCTCATGTCAATAGATATAAACAATTAACCAAAATTTCTTACAAGTTGGTGAAAGCATTCTTGAGTTATAGTCCGAAAACTGGAAAATCCCCCTTTTTTTAATGAATAAAACCCCATAACTCGGAAACGTAATATCTAAAATTTATAAAAAACGAAAGGGAGCTCATGTCAATAGATATAAACAATTAACCAAAATTTCTTGCAAGTTGGTGAAAGCATTCTTGAGTTATTGTCCGAAAACTGGAAAATCCCCCTTTTTTTAATGAATAAAACCCCATAACTCGGAAACGTAATATCTAAAATTTATAAAAAACGAAAGGGAGCTCACGTCAATAGATATAAACAATTCACCAAAGTTTTAAGCAAATTGGTTTAAGCATTTTTGAGTTAATGTCCGACATGTTGACGACGGACGGACGGACAGACGGACGGACAGACGGACAGACGGACGTACAACGGTATACCATAATACGTCCCGTAAACGGGCATATAAAAACGAAAAAAATTGGTAAAAATCGTCAGCAAAAGGCAATAACCCTTATAAGGAGTAGACTGACGTTTTCAACCATGCAGACTTATTTGAAGAACTTGTCTTGCTGATCATTTTTGCATTTTAAAGTTTCTCTCTATTTATTAAAGTTTTCATATTTTATAGTTTTGATAATCGGCATACATCAAATAAAATGCTGGGCGCAGCTTCATACGACCGCAGAGGTCGAACCCTGAACAGTTGGGGCAAGTATGGACACAACTTTCAAGCTTGATACAGCACTGAATTTGGATTGTGATTAAATATTTGACACAGCATAGGTTTCTGACACAGAATGAATGTGGTCTAAGAACTTAAAATTTTTTAATTTACCTATTCAAACCATATCATTATTATTTGCTTTTATATATAAATCAGAAATAACCAATTTAAAATGGAAAATTTTAAAGAAAAAAAAATCCCTCCCCCAAATTTTTTGAACCCCCTTATGATTCATCACCCCCAAACTCAATCCCAGCCTTCCCTTTGTGGTATGGTACCTTGCAGTACAATTTCAGAGAGATCCATACACTTGAACACAAGTTATTGTCTGGAAACTAGAAAAATGCTTGTTTTTAGGCCCCTTTTTGGCCCCAAATTCCTAAACGTTTAGGGCAATTACCCCCAAACTCAAACCAAGCTTTCCCTTTGTGATATGGAACCTTGTAGTACAATTTCATAAAGATCCATACACTTACACACAAGTTATTGTCCTGAAACTAGAAAAATGCTTGTTTTTGCCCCTTTTTGGCCCCGACTTCCTAAAATTTGGAGGCAATTACCCCCAAAATCAATCCCAGCCTTCCCTTTGAGGTATGGTACCTTGCAGTACAATTTCAGAGAGATCCATACACTTGAACACAAGTTATTGTCTGGAAACTAGAAAAATGCTTATTTTTGGCCTCTTTTTGGCCCTATTCCTATACGTTTTGGGCAATTACCCCAAAACTCAATTCCAGCTTTCCCTTTGTGATATGGAACCTTGTAGTACAATTTCAGAAAAGATCCATATACTTACACACAAGTTATTGTCATGAAACTAGAAAAATGCTTGTTTTTTTGCCCCTTTTTTTGCCCCTAATTCCTAAAATTTGGAGGCAATTACCCCCAAAATCAATCCCAGCATTCCCTTTGTGATATGGAACCTTGTGGTACAATGTCAGAGAGATCAATACACTAACACACAAGTTATGTCTGGAAGTTACAAAAATGCTTATTTTTGGCCCCTCATTCCTTAACTGTTGGTACCATAACCCCCAAAATCAATCCCAACCTTCCTTTTGTGGTATTGAACCTTATGGTAAAATTTCAAAGAGATCCATTCACTTAAACTAAAGTTAGAGTGCAAAAACCAATGTGTCTTCGGACGACGACGACATACTAATATACAACCGCAGTCGTATAAAAAGTGGTAAAATTTGTCATTTAAGGGCAATAACTTAACATTCTGAATTTTTGTGCCCCTGTCAGATTTTCTCTATTTATAACGGTTTTCAAAATAATGGAAAAAACTTGCATTTTACTCCTATGTTCTATTTTTAGCCATGTCGGCCATCTTGGTTGGCAGGTTGGGTCATCCGGCAGGGCTTCCAAAACGGTTGTATTTTCCGGACAAGTTTGATAAGATTATATAATAGACTTGTTGTGCCGAGGCTGAAACGGACATTTAAATATAGTTCAGTAAAAAAATTGAAGTTTATGCGATCTTTTTGACCTGACCCTTGGCCTTAAACAGCCACACAGTTCCGGTCATATAAGTGACATGATTAATAATAACTATCAAAACAAACCCTATTATAATACCCTCTCATTACAATCGTACAGAAGGACAAGGATAAAACTTAATGCCCCCTCCGCTACGGCAGGGGCATAAAAATACTGCACAGCACAACAGACCACATCAACCATAAACATCTGACTTCTCTCATAAAACAAATATACAAACAAAAACAAACAACAATACATGAACCAGATAGTCTGGCTTGGTACAGGCACAAAATGTAGTGAGGTAAAACCAGTTTAAGTGCACACAAAACCCTCCTCTTTTTTTTGTTTATTTAGTCCATGTTGTAAAACTAAACAAATATCAAATTTCTTAGCATTAAATGGTAAGAGATTGCTTTAATTTTGCAATGTGATTTAAAATTAAATATCAAATAGTATTTAGTTAAGAAACAGGTACATCTAGGCAAGTTATATATTTTTAATTTAAGTTATCTTCCTTTGTTCATGATTGTGCTTTTTTTCATTAAAACAGATATTTTGATGCACCATGCATCATAAAATTGAATTAAAACCGACAGTATTTGTGAAAGGCCAGAATTAAGAACTAAAATCGTCAGACGATCAATAAAGAAACATGTTCACTACATTAGTGAATCTATCATGCCTGAGGCCCTTACTGTTGATAAATGTCATAAATTTTTAATAAGTCATTTTCAATGTTAATTTTTTTAATGATTTTATAGTTCTGGTTCTGCCTGGAATAAAATGTACATGATTTATATTAGATGAAGAAATATATGAAGGTGTATAACTATATGAACATTTAATATTTCATTTCAATGAAGAAAAAAAAAAAGTTTTTATAAAATCATAGTGTATTGTTTTGTGTGTATAAATGTCATGTTGCCCATCAAGGGCCCTTAATTGAAACAATAAATATTCTTCTTCTAAACCTTATTCTTAATTCTATTAACAACAATTCAATAAAAGGTAGGGTGAGAAATACAGTATTTTTTTACACACAACATTATATTTACAGATACAATGCTCATACCGATTGTAAAATGTTTTAATAACTTTCACAATTGTGGAATCTGAAACCCTGTAAAAGTAATTTTTGTGTTAATAAAAGGTTACGTTTATTAAAGTCAGCTTCATTAGAACATATTCTAACAACTTGTACAAGTTGTGAAACGTACAAACCATAGTATGTGGCAAGAGGAACATAACTATCGAAAAAAGAAATTTTGTGGTGGATAAGTTGAAATTTGATCTTTAGTCAAATACTAGAGTTCCAATTATTCTTTTTTTATTTTAAATCAATAAAGTTTAGTCTAAAAATGGACAATTTTGACCAATAATATTAGCTTTATTAAGGATGTTTGCTAATTTTGTTGTTTCTTTGACTTTGTGTCAGATATTAGGAATCCTCTTGTTTTATCCATGTAGTGCCATGTAAATGTTTGCCCTCTAACCCCTACTTTTCTTTTCATAATTTTATTACATATAGTTTTAAAAAGTCATTTTTGAAAATCTTTCATATTTTTTCAAAGTTTTTGAAAGTTAAATGGAGAATGTTTCCCAGCTTGCAGATAACCTTATAAAGGGACATAATTCAACAACGGTAAGTGACACCACTTTTTTTTTGGTGTTAATATAATATAAGTGCTGACCCTGACAGGTCATAATGATAAAACAGGTATTGTATCCTTCTTTAATACAAAAACTGCATATAATTATTGCATGAGATGAAGAAATACAAAATAAAGAATCATAAAACAAAGTGATGCTACCAAAATTGTAACTTGATCTGAGTTTTGTGGTAATAAGCATTTTCATAACATTTGATTAATTCAAACTTAAGTTAGAGAACAGAAATGCAAAATTCAGCAATTTTCCATTTGTAAAGGGCCATAACTCTAGAACGGTAAAAGTGACACCACCAAAATTCAAACTTGATGTTCAGTAGTTGTCATTTGTTGATGTGGTTCATAAGTGTTTCGCGTTTCTCGTTTTTTATATAGATTAGACCGTTGGTTTTCCCGTTTGAATGGTTTTACACTAGTCATTTATGGGGCTCTTTATAGCTTGCTGTTTGGTGTGAGCCAAGACTGTGTTGAAGACCGTACTTTGACCTATAATGGTTTACTTTTACAAATTGAGACTTGGATGGAGTGTTGTCTCATTGGCACTCATACCACATCTTCTTATATCTATTGATCTGTGTTTTGTGGTAATAAGCATTGAGTATAAGTTTCATAATATTTGGTAAAGGCAAACTAAAGTTAGAGAACAGAAACCAATTTTGGACGTGTGTACAGACGTCAGACGTAGACGGACAGACAGACAAGGTAACACTTTATGCCCCCTCCTCTGCAGCTGGGGCATAAAAAAATGTGCCGATGTTAAATGTATGAGAAATCTAGAGAGAATCATTTCCTGTCAACTCTTCAATGGCTTATATCTAGAAAACAAGGAAGAAGACACTTCATTTTTTCTGTTTTTATAGTTGCGTTATTTAGATACTATCAATTTATAACAGTCTTGTAAAAAGCTTGTTATTTTAATACAGAGAAGCAAACATCCTTAAGCTTAATTTCTTTTGATAAACACATTTAGTTTGTCTAATTAAATCAGAATTCAAACTTAAATAATAAATTGCAGGATAAAAACAATATATGTACAATGTCAAAATTGTTTAAATTTTTTGTATTCACTACGAAACAAAAGAGAATTTATGTACATGTAAATAAAGTATACAAGTGTAATTAATCTATTCTTTTTTTAACAGTTCTCAGTGCAATAGTCACATATGACACTCAAAATAATTTTGAACAGCATAAAATGTTACTTCTGTGGATTCATTTATTTTCGTTGGTACCAATTTTCTGGATTGAGGAAAAAAGGAATTTTCATAAGTTTGTGGTTTTGTTAAAGTCTGCAGACAATCCTAAAGATAATCGGCACTTCGTTGAACATCAAAATGCATGGTTTATCTTTACCCGTTGAACATCTAAAGTCATGGTTTATCTTTACCCGTTGAACATCTAAAGTCATGGTTTATCTTTACCCGTTGAACATCTAGTCATGGTTTATCTTTACCCGTTGAACATCTAAAGTCATGGTTTATCTTTACCCGTTGAACATCAAAAGTCATTGTTTATCTTTACCCGTTGAACATCTAAAGTCATGGTTTATCATTATCCGTTGAACATCTAAAGTCATGGTTTATCTTTACCCATGAAATCCACAAAAATTGGTACCCCACAAATATTTATGAGTCCACAGTATCTTATACTCATATATCAACAAGAATGCAAAATGAAAAGTCCAAACACAAGACTCCTACACATGAGTCAACCATGTGAGCACCATACTAACATTAATACTTACTTCCCTCTCTTGGTTAACATGTTGTACTCTTTCTGTAAAACAAAAGGAAACTTGTTAGAAGACTAAATATACTAACGTAAATATTGATCAAAAACAATCATGAAGATCAATCCTTAAAACAAAAGTAAGAATAAATACTGAATTATTCTACAAAAGAGAATGTAGACATTATGGATTAATGAACATTTTTCTTGGCAGTAAATCAAAAATTTTCTAAGCTTTATTTTTCACCTTTTAAATAAAGGATTTTAACAGCAACAAAAAGTAAAATACTGTACAAAGAATTGACAACAATTGAACCATCTAAGCTAGTATGATTTTGAAGTTATCTCTCTTTACACGAACATAACAAGTATAAAGATTTAAAAATAGTTTATGTGATTTGCTATCACTAGTATGAAGTTCTATCTATTGTTTTGTTATCACCATCCACACAAAAAATTAATGTTTCTAGACCCCCATATAAACACTATAACATACTATTCCAGCTGTTAATGAAGGAGCAGATTGACCAAGCACTGTATTCTTCATTTTCATCAGGTTTGTTGGTTCTAGCAGGGCATTCAAGTCTACAAACAAATATTTATATCAATTCATATACTATACAACACATGAACACATAATTAATTAAGTTTCTGTTTGGCTATATGCATTTCACCCAATACTGACCAGTGTGATAAATTTGATAACTACATGTTGATTAAACTTGTTATGTTTTTCCCTGTAATCATAAACTAAAATTTTCTATGCATTTCATCCGATTCTGACCTGTTTGGTAATTTTTGATAAACTACCTGTTGATTAAATTTGTTTGTTCCTGCAATAATAAGCTATTGTTTTCATACTTTGTATGCATTTCACCTTGTTCTTATCAGTTTGGTAAATATAGATTCCTCCACTGAATTAAGTGATGCAATATTTCTCCACTCAAGACAGTTAAATTATCAAATTCAAGATGACGGTTATTTCAGTACATCCTTTGCACATGTAACATTAAAAATCTATTCAATGACATACATGGGAAATCAGGAAAATTTGAAGAGAATACCTAAGTAATGATTTCTGTTATTATTAACCTACATAAGATCTAGCCTAGACTAGCTTTAAATCAGATGAAATAGACATTGGCTTATCAAAATCTAGAATTGCTTGTCAGTCATATTCAACAACAAACAATCAAGCAACGAAGAACCTTTCATACATTTTTCTTAATATGATATGTTCCAAGGTGATCTCATGCCACAATGGACCTTCCATAATATGATATGTTCCAAGGTGATCTCATGCCACAATGGACCTTCCATAATATGATTTGTTCCAAGGTGATCTCATGCCACAATGGACCTTCCATACATGTTTTTACGTAGTTGATTTATAACAAACATTTCTAAAATGCCCTGTTGATAAATTAAGTAAATTATTTAGAAATAAATGGGGAATGTGTCCATGGGACACAGATGATGCCCCCGCTTGCATACAACGTTATAAAGGGACATAACTCAAGAACTGTAAAAGTGACGCTACCCACATTTGTACTAGAACTATGGTTCCAACTCCCAGGCAAAGTTGACCATAGATGAATTTGGCTAATCATTGTAGGTCTCTCTTGGTCATATAGCTTCTAACTTACATACATATTTCAACATCCCTAACCTCGCTTTCATATGTTCAGGTTTGAGCATTCCTGATGAACGCAAATCAAGAAAAGTGCTTTAGAGGCATGAGATTTATAAACGGTTATTTTCATTGAAGAAGAAAAACTGGATGTCAGATCAAGTCTGAACAGAAAATATTATTCAACTAATAAATAAGCCTTTATCAACTAATTATTACTTGTGGCACAAATATTTGATTCAGTTTTTTGGGGCATTTAGACATATCAAGATATCATGTCTTCAAAGAATATAGATAATTGGCTGGTTTTCAAGAAGGTAATGCCAAAACCAAGAAAAAATAATCTTAAAATTGAGATATTTTTTTTTTTATAATGAAATAAGTATCAAAATTTGTCATGTTAAACATACCCCACTCATTATTCAAAGTATATGTAAATAGGAAGTAGGTTTCAGACTGATTTGGAAGTATGCACATGTTACAATCCATCAGTGCCAAGCTGCTGACCAAATATGAAGTTATTTTGTTCAGTATTTTTTAAAAGTTGGTCAGCATAATGAAAAATAAATGGAGAATGTGTCCATGGGACACAGATGATGGCCCCACTTGCATATAACATTATACACGGACATAAATCAAGAACGGTAAAAGTGACGCCACCCAAATTCGAATTTAATCTGAGTTTTGTGGTAATAAGCATTGTGTATAAGTTTCATAATATTTGGTTGAGGCAAACTAAAGTTTGAGAACGGAAACAATGGATTTTTCCATTTGTAAAGTGGCATAACTCTAGGATGGTAAAAGTGACGTCACCCAAATTCAAACTTGATCTGTTTTGTGGTAATAAGCTTAAGCAATGTGCATAAGTTTCATAACACTTGGTTGAGGCAAACTAAAGCTAAAGAACTGAAACTAATTTTGGGATGTACGGACAGACTTACAGACGGGCAAGTGTAACATTTAATGCCCCTTCCGCTGCGGCTGGGGCTTAATTAAAAGTATAGATAAATAGAAAGTAGGTTCCTGACAGATCCAAAATGTGCTCACACAACTCACCAGTGCAAGCTGTTGACCAAATATGAAGTTTAGTAGTACATGAACCTGAGAAAAATGTGACAGAAATATTTGTCAGAGGAATTGACCGAGGTATGATTAGGTTAATGCAATAAAGCGCCCTCCTACAGCGGAGGTAAATTATAATATCAAATGAATTCACATAAGTAAAAAGCAATTACTTTCACAGAGTTTTTATTACACAAAATTTCAAGGGCCCAACCTTTGGTTGTAATGTTTTAATTCCTGCGTTTTTCTTGTCCCTGATCATGATCTCATTATCTATTTTAATATTAAAGATCAAATTAAAGTGAAGGGATATATTTCCAAAATCAAATCAATACACCATTCTGGAAAGTTTCTCACAATAAGAACACGCTTTTCATGATAGTCTTTACTTGTGTTATAACCTTTGACCCTGTAATAGGAAAATTTATATTTTCTACGATTTCTTTTAAAAAAAATACCATTATGTCTACCAGTTTTAGATTTGCAATCAAGTTGAACAAGGATCCTGAGAAACACATCAACCAAACTGATAACTCTTTTAGTGAAAATTAAATGATAACAGATTTGAAAACATGAAGTCTTCCAAGTCTTGTTCATCGACAAGATATGTGACTGCATTGTTAGACAACATATAAGGCTAATTTTTTACTTATTCTTCTACCAAGGGAGTAAGTTTAACAGCCAGTTAAATTATTGATAATGTCATTACTTGAACTGATGGTTCTATAGACATCAGAATAGATAGAAGCACTTGTCTAATCAGGTCAGTATTGATCTGACCACGAATGTGTCTTGGGAAATAATGAATCAAATCACTGTGTTAAGTGCTTGTTATTCTCCATTGCAAAACACAATTTGTTTAAAAGAGATCTCTTTACACTACACTATACTGTAAGAAACTGTTCTGCTTTTGATTCAAGTTTTCAGTCAGTAATAATTTAGACCTGCTCACATGGTACAGACAAAATCTTTCATAGAACAACACAGAGAGAAGTATGTGAGGATTCCTTAAAATCCAAAAAAATGAAAATGCATTTAGAAATCATGAAAATTACTAGCAGGCCAAAATAAAATATGACAGCAAAGAGAAGAGAGATACTAATAGACATGATAGATGACACTAGATTATCAACCTTAAAAATCCATCATCTTTCATTCACCCTTTCTAACTGTTGAACATATAAGAATACAGGTCATATTGTTTCATTATGCATAAGACAAAATATAAAGCAGGTTTCCCCAAAATACAGAATAACATATTCTCCTTTAAACAACCTACATTATAAACTGTCAAGGTTAACTAATCACCATACTGCTTCTCACCTTTAACTCATGTGAAGCAGAGGATTAATAATTGAAGCTTTTAATACAGAAATATTAATAACTGTTTAATAATTGCAGTCATAAATCAGGTTTTACTACTGTTGATACCCACATAGGAATATATAGCCTTAGACTAAGAGTGAAAGCTAGGCATGTGACTAGAATAAACTGTGTCAACATATCTTTATTATATACCAGGCTGGTTATCATAAAAGCGATATGCTTAGCACTTTAGCAGTGAATGGGTATCTCATAATATTACATGTTTAGGCAGCATAATATTGATGGTACAGTGTGACCAAAATATTAGCAAAACTGGATCAAATCAAAAACTTGTTAAACAGAAATAATCACTGTATAAAAATCTTGTTTTACGTCTTGTTGACTTATATAAAACTTTCAAACAGCCAAAAGTTTAGAACAATGGTCACTGATTAATTTTAAAACAATTTAGCCTCACCAATCAGCTGGCAAAACCAGCTAGGTACTAAAAAATGTAATACATAGTGCAGATACTGGTTCCCAGATACCTGCTTCAGATCATACACTTTCTGCACCATCTGCATTTCTGGTTCCTACGGATACCTTATTAAAGCAGTGTATGAAATTGCTTAGAAATTCTTATCATGTTCTATGGCAAGATTCCAGTTTTAAAACAGTGCACATTTATTTTTGATCAAGATTGATAAAAGAACAGAGTTCCAATGTCCCCCACATGGCACATATTTTATCTATCCAAGGTACAAGGGCAATAACTAAAAAAAGCACTTTTTTTTGTTCTTTAAAACTTTTTATTAATATCTTAAGAGAAATGAAGGCTTCAGAGCAAATGCAATGTGATTTCCATTATAATTTACATTTCCAAAGGGCATAACTCGTTAAAAATATTTGATCAGAACTTATTTTTGAAAGAGTCAAAAACATTGCTGATATAAACCTATGATATAAGTTTCATAAAATTCTGGCAAGAATTGAATACATGAGAGCGATAACATTGCAATTTTTCATATAAATCAATATTTTCAAGGGCATAACTCTTTTAAAAATAATTGATCGGCACTGATTTTTTAACTCTTCAAGTATATTAATGATATAAACCTATAACACAATTTCATAAAAATCTGGCAAGAATTAATGTACACATTAAAGCACTCATAAGGCAATTTTCCATAATTAATATTTCCAAGGTGCATAACTCTTTTAAAAATTATTGATTGGCACTGATTTTCAAATTCGTCCAAGACATTGCTAATATAAACCTATGATTTAAGTTTCATAAAAATCTGGCAAGAATTGAACACATGAGAGCCCTAATGATGCAATTTACCATAAAATTAGTGTTTCCAAAGGGTATAACTCTTTTAAAAGTAATTGATCGGCACTGATTTTCGAACTCGTCCAAAACATTGCTAATATAAACCTATGATATAAGTTTCATAAAAATCTGTCAAGATTTGTACAAATGAGAGCGCTAACGATGCAATTTTCAATATAATTAATGTTTCCAAGGGGCATAACTCTTTTAAAAATAATTGATTGGCACTGATTTTCGAAATTTTCCAAGACATTGCTGATATAAACCTATGATATAAGTTTCATAAAAATCTGGCTTACAAGACCGGATGGACGGACGAACAGACAGACGCCTCATATTTCCATGTCCCCCACAACGTGTTACATGGGGGACAAAAATAAGTATGCTCGATTGCAGTTTCCAACTCTGGATTCTGAAGATACCAGACTGACAACATACTTAAAATACAATGACTAATCAGCACTAACTACGGCATATCTACTACTGGATCCAGTTGATACCAGATGGACAGGAGTACACATGTATACCAATACTTACTATGTCCTATTGTACTACTACTACTACTGGATCCTGCAGAAACCAGATTGTTTGGAACACTTATTGGAGAACTTGGCAAAGTTAGACTTTCTCTTCTACGCTGCCGTACATCTTCTGACAGCGTCCTTTGCAGTCGTCTTATACCCCCAGGATTACAGAAGGGAATGTCCTCCTGTGATCGTCTATAGCTAGCACTAGGAGATAATGGCGGTCCGGGTGAATGGGGTGCTCCTCCATCAGACTGAAAATAAGGATGAGGATTTTAATATAAAGAAATTCTTAATAATTATTTTCTTGCCAAAAGACAATAAATAAATGAGGTTTCTGTTCTTGATCACACTTGTAACTACTATGTTTTATTTCATCATTTTACTACAGGAATGTAATTTAAGTAATAAATGAATGTCTAGAGGCAAACAAGTTTATATCACTATAAAATACTTAAATCAGTACATGCTTCAACATGATGTACTATTTTACTTTTTTATTTATACATATATATTTAAAACTGTTTACTAATTGCTTTTAATTTAATTGACAATGGTATTTATATACATTGTACAAATACAAAGTCTGATGCATAACTGACAAACTAAAATATTATGCATGACACACAGTACAGCTTTGTTCTGTATCTGAAGAAAAAAAATACTTCAAATCTCATGAAACATGTTGACCTGATTAGGCTGAATAATCTATTTTTATATTCCACTCACTATGATCACTCAACTTGAAAAGCAGAGTGAATCAAATAAAAAACTGCTTGTTTTTCTTAAAAAAAACAACAGGGGATCATTTTGTAAGATATGCTTGATAAAATCAAAGTACCATAAAATGGTTCAATGACTCGAGCTCTTGTTTATTTTGTTGTTATTCTCAGTTTGATAGTTTGGCACTATTTTATTAGACCTACCAGTCAAAATACATTTCTATTATGTCCAGTGCAACTAGTCAATTGTAATTCTTGTTGATTCAGGTAGTCAACAGACTATTTAACTATAAATCTAATTGCAACATTTTTTCAAAAAGAAGAAAAATCTTTGCAATTGACTTGTGTAAAATTTGCACATTAAAATGTATCAGGTACGCAATCAACTGTATTGTCATTTCTTTCTGTTTGATGAATATTTTTAAACAGACAAATTAGCCCTGCATTGTTATTTCAAAGCTTTACTTAAAACATATTCCCAGAAAAATTATCTGAAACACCCCTCCGCTTTTATATGTAATTATAATTGTATGCATATATGTACATGTACTTGTAAGGGTTTGTACAGGAAGACATTTTCTATTTTCGAATGACATTTTCTATTGATTTTGGTTTTTAACAATCACACTATGACTATTTATCAATACTGTCAATACTAAACACGCATGAAGGAATATTTCTACATGGAAAATCAACACCAAATCAATGTCTGAATTGAAAAACCCAATTCAATCTTCAAACAGCCATTCAACCCAGATCAACAAGTTTCAATATCCAGACAGACTTGTGTTTGTCCTGTTTAAAAAACAATTACCTAGGTGATATATGCATGTATAAAATCTATTGAGGATTTTAGAGTTCCTGCTTACGTCAAAGCTTTCAAACAGGTTTACTTAAGTTAAACAAACATTCCTAGCTTCAATGCAGCCAATAATTTAATTAATTCTGTAGATAAAATGAGGTTCTAAACACATACTTTAGTACATGTAAACCAAATAGAGGTCTTGAAAAATGTAAGAAAAAAGAAACTTTTTTTATTATCCCTTCAAAATATATATCTATTATGAGATAACATATTAAGGCATTCCTTTAGTTTAGATATAAATAATAATTTTCAAACACAAAAAATCTGAAAAGCTCTTCCAAACAATTAGAGCTACAAAAAGTTTAGTATGGAATAATTAAGACAAATATGATCCTTGCGTTAGTCTTACTACACTCCTTCTTAGTTCTTGCTAGATTCTGTCAAATTATCCTTTAAAAATACTGGTGACATATGTTCTCGATTTGCCACTTCATGAAGTTAATAAGATACGATTGACATTCAAGTATAAATGCAGTTCTAGCATAGAACTTATCAACATGCATGTCTGACTGAGAATAGCATGATCTGACAAAATATGTTATTTCAAAATATAAATCTGAAAAAATTTTAATTCCATACATCTCGATGGAAACTAAATTCAGACAGACACTTAAGATTAACAGAAAGCTGCAATTAAATATGAAAGCAGTAAAATATCTGTATAAATCCCATATAGAGGTTGCCTTCAAATTATAAAGTTCCAAAATAACTCTACTAACATGACTAAAAGAATGGAACTGTAATTCACTTTCAAATTATAAAGGTAAATAGTACTTATATCGTATAATCAATGGGACAAAATGCATTAGCTATAGACAAGAAGACTAGTATCTATTCACTGTCTATAATTTATTTCTACGTTTGTCCACATCTAAATGGTAAAAAAATGTTCAGAGTCTGGCTCTCTCAATGTGTGGACATTACTGCAAGCAAGAATTCCATCAATTACCATTGAGTATCTTGCAAGTCTATTGACAGTCATTTTCTTTGCATGCTAATCCTTTTTATATTCAGTAGTTATAGGTTTTCTATTAAAACTTTTGTAATGAATACCTTAAATCAATACACTAACTGAAGCATCCATAATTGGTTTTTATTCCTCAGATACTGTATGTAGCAATCTTTGGCTTATTTAACTACCATGTTTTGTCTGTGACATTCAAACCTGAGGCTGAGTGTCAACAAACCTAAACAATCAACATTGTTGTATATTAAACAATACTTATAATCAATGTCTTCAGTTAAATTGGTTCTAGGTACATGTAATACTCAACAGGTAGAACAAGACAGGAGATCCTGATGTTTACCATTTCAATAAGGGATGCCAAGTAATTACATAAGATTTAATCCTAAGTAAGTCTTATGAGTTTCATACAGAACAGTCCAACAATGATATTTTAGGACAATAAAATTATGTCAAAACTTACCATTTTAAGACCAATTGCAAGAATACAGGAACGTTAAGTCAAGAATAATCGGTGGCTTTTTATGGGAAATACTCTAGTAGGTAATAAGAATCAGTCTGGATTATGAAAAAGTCTTTTGGTAATATATCGAATTGGCAAAAGGTCTGGAAAATAGATTCAGTATGCAAAGAACTTTCTAGATTTTACTTTTTGTTACTATCAAAGCCAGATAAAGACTAGTATTTTCATGATTAACATGAATCATTAATTCATGATTTGCCTCTTACCTAATTATATAAAAATCCACTAAATTATAAATTATAAATAGTACATGTGAGATATGTTATTATTAACAAAAGAATTTTAAGGCTCAGTATAATTATAAATAAAAATGCACAAATACTTTCTTACTACATGTGCTACGTGATAAGAAACACAGGTCATGCCTCAAAGAAATTTGTGAGGAGTGTAACACAGAGTAATAAGTCAAACAAAGTACACTATTCTGTATGTCAAAATGACAAGTATTTCACCAACAAACACACCCACAGACAACAACTTTATATTGCAACAATAACAAGACAACACAGTATCAAGGACATCAAATTGAAAGGATTTATATCAGGAATCTTCTACCGAAAACTTGATCAAACTGATCATAATCTATATATTGAATAATTGATACATTGTTTATCATACCAATTTTATACCCTTTGACCCTTGTTTCTAGAATGATATTCATCAGCTACTCTAAGTCAATTCAGAGATGTCAAATTCATGAAATATTTAGGGGCAAAAACAAAACAAAAGGATCAAAACAGAAAACTCAAAAGTCGAAACATGCATGCTTTCCACAACAGAATAAATTCACAAACAATATTTCATTCAAATTTGCTCAGCAATTGCAGAGAATATAGTTTTAAAATGTGATAGTTGTGCTTTACATCTATATGACATATTCTTAACATTGGTATTAAATGCTGGCTGGCTTACAGGTACTAAATTGTCTTCTAGTTTAAGATAATTCAATTTTTTAAAGATAACAGACATCAACTGACTATAGGGTCAATAACTAATAACTGGCTGTTTGTTAAAGGTCATGATGAGCTTAACAACTACTTTAAGGACATTCAAATAACAGTTTTTCTTAAAGGGATAGTAGCTACGATTTTGACAAAATTATGACCAAGTTTTAAAGCTGCTAAAATCAAAGATATGTAATTTAAATTAACAATAAGATCGGTGGAATGTTTATATAAAGTACAGAAGTGTTAATAATTGATAATTAATATCGTGTAGCGTGCCTTTTCATCTCATTAATTATGCATCGGGTTTATTTCCCGAACTTTGCCGACACAGCGAGTGAGATGACCAAGATATAAATAAATATGAACATGTACTTTTGTTTACTTACGTATTTGACAATTTCTTTAGATTAAACGTACATATTTGAAACCATTTATCAAATTATGTAAACAACAAAATATACCAAATGCCTGCATATTATTCGAACCCAAGGTTCTCCAACAATGGCGATATTATACACTTGTTTTATATTTGTATGACAAAACAATGCCGATAACGTATACACGTGTTTGTGAATTGAATTGGGGCCTTCATGCAGGGTACACCGGAAGAATAATATTAAATTGTAAGAAGTTGATTTTGAATGTCTTCTAAGTTGTGAGATCACAGCTCTTAAATTTATAAAGATATTTTGGACAATAATGATTTGAACATGTCGCGATTTATTTTCATGTGATCTGGATTCGAAAAGTTCAGTAATGTTTTTTACATTTCGCAAACCGTCGTAATGTCGACTGCTTATATAATGACTTTATCTGCGTGTCGGATGTTTCTAAATGATTCTAATGACCGATCTCATCGCCGTTATTTATTTTCAATTTACAATAACTTGTCTGCACCCCTTTAATGTTTCTTTTTCTCACAGAAACTGTAAACACACGTTCCATTTCCGCGATAACATTCCTCTGTTCGACATTTTCCCTTCGAGGGACAACTTGCGATTGCGCATTGGGAACTGCGGAGTTAAGGTCAACATAGGTCATATGAATAAGGGTTGGCTTAACATCGAATTTTTGTCTATAGACAAAAATTAAATTCAGGTGTAAAACGTTTAAAAGCTTCTTAATGCTAATTGGAAAGTAAACAGTGATGGTTTTATTCATTCTCAATAAACCTTTTGTACAAAATCCGGCATATAGATTAGAAAAATAATTTTAATGAAAATCGTAGCTACTAAGCATTTAATTAATCACAGGTTATTGGAATTGAATAATTACCCATTCCTATATCTATATGTATAATGACTGTATTTACATTCACATTTCCAAAAAATACTTCACATCAGAGTGGTCAGAATATCTCAAAATTTACTGGTCCTACGTATACTATGCCAAAAAGTATGTGGAAAAAAATCTCAAAATCAAACTACCAAAAAATATTCAAACAAATATAATGTATTTACTTATATATTAAAGATTTACAATATAAAAATAAGATGTGACAGGATTGACAATGAGACAACTTTCCACCAGAGACTAAATGATGTAGATGTTAACAACTATAGGTCACTGTACGGCCTTCAACAATGAACAAAACCCATACCATATAGCAAGCAATGAACAGCCTTGACATGACAAAATGTAAAACAATTCAAAGTTCATTCAACTGCAAAAAAATTTCCATAACACAACAAATTGCTCTTTCATTAATGATGCCATCAATTGAGAAACTGTCAAAGCCCATCCTGTTTAGTTTTGCTTAACTGAATATACATTTTACTTTCCTTTTGAGATTAGAAAAAAAAAACTAATGAATCTGAAGAAATTTTCAAAACATTTCAAATTTAAATCAGTCTTCATCACTTAGCTTATGTGTAGCAATTCCCAAACAAATGGAATATTGATAATTTAAGAGGAAGATAAAAAGTAAACTGATTTTCAAATAACATGACCGACCATTAATGTTAAAATAGTTTTAACAATTGGCATTTTTTGCATGGCAACAGTACAAATGGCAATTCATTTAAGAGAAGAAAGTCTGAAATAATGGATTCCACATCTTAAAATTGGCTGATTACCACACATAACAAATTAAAATTCCTTCAAAAATGTGCTGTACATTGTAAAAACTGACATGGCAAAAAATCAACAGAATAAAAAGGACACATATTCATGTAATAAATAAAATGATTATTAAATTATAAAGATGATAAGTAACGATAACATTCCTTGTCTAAACATAAGCTATCATCAAACAATATATAATTACAGTAATTATAATGATTAGATACTCTATTAGTACTTTACGTCAATACATGTATGCTTAACCTTGGGGTAAGTGTACCATTTCTAGGTTATTAGTCACGGATCTATTCATATCAAAGATAAACTGGCCTTTACCTTTGGGATTTAAGCCAAACAAAAAATTACACAGCATTTTATACTATCAAGTGCAAAGGTTATTGTCAGACAAATATGTTTAGATAATATGGTGTAATGCGAGAATCTCTTTTTTACTTTATGATTTCTTTGTTTGCCAAATTTGGATAGTTTTTGTAACTTTAAACCTTAAACATATTTCAGTTGAATAGCATATTCTAGTGAACCTTTTAAGATCCCCTATACTATAAACTTCAAGTATACAATGAACATACTTCTCTTAACCTTTCAAGATCTCCTTCTGTGATTGAAGCAATACAAACACGCAAAGTGCACCCTCGCCTGCGAACAATCACTGGCACATCTTCTGACAATGACCGGGTAATAACCGGACATGCAGGACCAAATCTTCTAATTACATCTCTTTTGAGAAAATTCCCATTAGCACTTTTGTTTTGTTTAAATTCAGATGAAATATTGTGAGACCCAGTTGGCACTGTTAGCAAACCATTGTCATTACTGTTCACTTGTTTTTTCAATACGGCTGCTGTTAACTTGGTATAATTATTATCTTCTAAACTTTGATTTTTTGCCAGATTGTTCATGTCTGTCATGGAATGTTGTAAATTGAGAGGTACCACCTGTTCTGTTACTACTGATGTTGACAAATTATCATCAAATACAACATCATCATCATCATCATCATCTTCATAAACATAAACATCCTCTTTCTTTGCTGTATCATCTTTGTTCTTCGTATCATCTTTCCCTACTTGTTCACATCTGTTGTGATTTTTTTCTAATATAATATTTTCCAACTTATTTTTTGTATCAGATGTTGTATGCTTTTCCTCTTCCGACAATTTTTGCTTATTTGACGGTGAATCCTTAATAACATCATCATGTCTTGGAGGCTGATTTTCAGTTGGATTATAATTTACACTTTCTCCTAATTCTACATCTGTATTCTTGTCAATGTGATAATCTGATGAATCCAAAGTGTTGACATCCTTGTAGAATATCAAGTGATGATTGTCTTCTATGTTGTTTCCTTGCTTACAATCCTTGTTTAAATTAACGTCTCTGTCAATCTCATTACTGAACACTGAGAAATCAGTTGTTTTGTCTTTCTTATTTTTCTCACTGCTGGACTCATAAGTGTTTTTTTTGCCATCCTCATCGCTGAACTGTAATTCAATGTTATACAAATTTGATGTCAAATGCACATGTTTTGTTGAAGTAACTGGAAACATTGAATCAGCTACAAAATTTTATAAGGAATTCCATCTAGTGACCTTTATTTCAGAAACACTTTCGTCCTATTCCCAAGCTTCGATTGGAGGACTGTAAAGTGAATTATCCTTTAGGAAGTAACAGAACCATTTTATTACTGCTTTCAATTTCTTTCAAATTTCATTCAAGTACTTTATGTATAGACTAAATCTCTTAGGAGATGTCAAAGAATCTCATCCATAGAGAAGAAATAATCATATTTGCTTCAGGAACAAATCCAACAATTAGTACTTTCATAACAATGCCAAGCAATTAATAATAATTCTCAGATGTGCTCAATAGTATGAAGCAGTAAAGCAAACATAGTTTTCCAGGGTAATGTTTACATACAAATACCAAAAAGTACCTTGACATATCATTGCTCTGCAACTTTTGATTTCACAATCCAGGAAGAAAGACGATTATGCCATCACAATGTATTATAATGATCAATCAAAGACATTGTGTGGTGGGAGATTCACAACCACTTTAATAAGTCTCATCAGATTCATATATATGGCAATTAGTTGTTTCAGGTGATAAAAGTAATCTAATATATGAGCCAATATAATAATCATAAAGTCAAAATCCCTGTCGATATCACTTTATTCTTTTATAGATTCGATTCTTCAGTGTTCAGACATTTAAGTGGTTTGTTTCACATTCAGCTCTGATGAGAATCAGTACAGGTCATATCAAAATGTGAAGTGAAATCCATCATTAAACTTGAAAAATTAAATACACCTGAGATTTTATTAACATTTTAAATACATGTATGACTGCTTATTCAATAAAGTAATTTGTGCAAGTATCTTTGGTCTGAAAAAAGATTCAGTAGTGCATAAGCGATTCATACATGTAATCATGTACTAGTTTTTGTTCAGTTATCAGTTAAAAATTATGCAATAGTGTGAAAACTGAGCTAATGATGATACCATTTTCCTCACTTCACTATCACAAAAAATGTTTCTCCACCAAACAAAAGAACATTTCTAGGTTAATATCAGCACATCAGTTGTTGGAAGAATAGCAACTTCTTAAAGTGCATTCCTTTAGTTCACTTCAACAACTTTCCCATGAGATAATATTTAAGTTATGTAAAATGTCATAGTATATATACTAGTATTCCCTGATCTTCTTTGAACACAATTATAGTACTTGTTAAATTTCTCAGAAGTATGCAGGGAATTAAAGACCATTGTTACATCTGTATTCACTTTTATGTCAAATAAACTGTCTTTCTTTATAAAACTTATGACACATTTTATGTCTTAAGCATGCACCTTAAACTTTTCTTCCCCATTTAATTATATTCCACTTGATTTCTATTTTGTAAAAATATATCACCATCTTTACTTCTCTCTGTATGTTACTGTATGTCAATATTTGTTTAAATTATTCAGATATTATTGTTTGCTTCATGCCACTGAACGGCTTTTTTTATATCCCATGGTATTTATTGCAAGACAAACTATCATGTCTGATATCTATTGAGGACATTAAGAGTAAAACAATAATACAAACAGTTCCAGTTCTTTACAAATGTCTTGAATTTCACTCCTTATCCATGCAATTTCAAAGGCTTTATAAACACTTCATAAAATAACACAACAATTTAAAAAAGATACTGTCCTATTTAGGCAATGTCACACAAAATGATTTTCTCTTATAATCTGTGTCATTGATCAAACTTATAACTTTATATTGGAAAACATTAACGATAACACATCCAGGGATATTAATACAGCTACGTCATAACCAAATGAAATATATCTCCAGGAAATTAAATCTTGTAAAAACGAAGAGTAGGAAATCCTCACCACACTCATGTACAAGGAATTGATTACATTCTCCAAACAATGCCATTTTGTTTTCATTGTGAACAAATTTTAAAGCAGCTATGAAACAAATGTTTGGTTAACCTCCAGTGCAAGAATGTCAATGCAACAGCTGCTGTAATTTTTAGATCACATGAAAATATAAACATTACCATGTGATTTCTTTACAAAAACCATTGATATCGCTATGACAACTTTTATCTGTACTTTTGAGACATAAATACAAAGCTTTTTCACACATATTTACCATAAATGGCTCGTTAAATGACAGTTATTACATTATATCTGACGAAATTATTGCAACATTAAGGCAATTAATGTATGTGTAATAATATACATATTAATGCTTATTTAAATTTCCATCTATTAAAAATAAAACTTATAACAAGTTATGTCCCTTGAAAAAAGACACAGAGGTTCCTTATTACCTCACATTTTGTGATTCAATTTCTATTAATAACAACAAATGTCATCTAGGGTAGTGAACATTAAAAAAAACTCCCAACCCAACTTAAAGTTTAAAAAATACTATACAGTTATGAAGTAACATTGAAAACAGGAAATTGTACATGATGATATTGTATATGTTGCCAGATATTCAATGTATGTAGACTTAATACATCTTACTAGAGTGAAAAGTTCCCATTACATTCATATAGAAATTTTTGCAGGAATAAAATGGAATATTGTAAAATGGTCCTACAGAAACACTTATTAGGAGTTAGGCACATAAAACTGTCTTAAATTTGACAATAATGTTCTGGCCTTTGTTAGTCTTGTATCATTTTTAATTTTAGTTTCTTGTGTATAATTTGGAGTTTAGTATGACGTCCATTATCACTGAACTAGTATACATATTTGTTTAGGGGCCAGCTGAAAGACGCCTCCGGGTGCGGGAGTTTCTCGCTGCATTGAAGACCCATTGGTGGCCTTCAGTTGTTGTCTGCTCTATGGTCGGGGTTGTTGTCTCTTTGACACATTCCCCATTTCCATTCTCAATTTTATCAATAACTTTGGAAAAGAAAACAAAAAATTCCTGAAATTGAAAGGGGCTTTCTTTTGCCAATTCAAACAAAAATAAAATGTTTGAAATAAATTGATACAAACATACTGTATGAAGTGTCTGACATATGAAAATAAAATGCTTCACTGAGCGCAGCCTGATACGACCGCAGAGGTCGAACCCTGAACAGTTGGGGCAAATTTGGACACAATATTCAAGCTTGATACTGTCTGAATTTGGATTGTAATCAAATTTTTACATAATATAGGTTTCTGACACAAAATAAATGTGGTCAAAGATCTTATAAATCCATTGTGCAATACTGTGCAATTGAAAATTTCTTCTTGAAACTTTTCAAAAATTCGAATTTTAAAAATTTTGAAAAAAAATATGAATCCCTTAAAAAAAATTGGGAAAAAAATCCCCCCCCCCCCCCCCCAACTTTTTGAAACCCCACTTAGAGCAATAACCCCAAAACTCAATCCCAGCCTTTCCTTTGTAGTATGGAACCTTGTACTACAATTTCAGAGAGATCCATACACTTACACACAAGTTATTGTCTGGAAACTAGAATAAACTGCTTCGCTGAGCACAGCTGGATACGCCCGCAGAGGTCCAACCCTGAACAGTTGGGGGTAAAAATGGACACAATATTCAAGCTTGATACAGGTCTGAATTTGGATTGTAATTAAATATTTGACATATTATAGGTTTCTGAATAAATGTAGTCAAAGAACTTGAAATTGGTTATATGAATTGAATTTATATTCAATTAAAGATTTCTTGCTGTTGTGCAATACACTGTGCTGTTGCGCAATACTTAGTAAATCTGTTGTCAGACTATAAACAAATAAAGTTCAATTTCTTCTCAATGTCATATTTGAAATTTATGAAAATCAATAGGGAGTTTACATCAATAGCTATAAATAATTCACCAAAGTTTCATGATAACTGCTGAAAGCATTTTTGAGTTATTGTCCAAAACTGGAAAATCCCCTCTTTTTTAATGAATAAACCCCATAACTCAGAAATGTAAAATCTAAAATTTATAAAATTCTAAAGGGAGCTTACATCAACAGATATAAACAATTCACCAAAGTTTCATGAGAACTGCTGAAAGCATTTTTTAGTTATTGTCCGAAAACTGGAAAATCACCCTTTTTTTATGAATAAAACCCTGTAACTCGGAAACGTAAAATCTAAAATTTATAAAAATCGAAAGGGAGCTCATGTCAATAGATATAAACAATTCATTAAAATTTCTTGCAAGTTGGTGAAAGCATTCTTGAGTTATTGTCGGAAAATTGGAAAATCCCCCTTTTTTTAATGAATAAAACCCAAAAACTCAGAAAAGGTAAATCTGAAATTTATAAAAAACGAAAGGGACCTCACGTCAATAGATATAAACAATTCACCAAAGTTTCATGCATATTGGTTAAAGCTTTTTTGAGTTAATGTCCGACATGTTGACGACGGACGGACGGACAGACGGACGGACGGACGGTCAACGGTATACCATAATATGTCCCGTAAACGGGCGTATAAAAATGCTTGTTTTTGGCCCTTTTTTGGCCCCTAATTCCTACATGTTTTGGGCAATTAACCTCAAACTCAATCCCAGCCTTCCCTTTGTTATATGGAACCTTGTGGTACAATGTCAGAGAGATCCATACACTTACACACAAGTTATTGTCTGGAAACTAGAAAAATGCTTGTTTTTGGCCCTTTTTCCTAAACTGTTGGCCCCATAACCTCTAAAATGAATCCCAACCTTCTACTTGTGGTATTAAACATTGTGGTACAATTTCAGAGCAATTGAAATACTTATACACAAGTTATTATCCTGAAACTAGAAAAATGCTTGTTTTGGGCCCCTTTTTGGGCGCTTAATTCCTAAACGGTTGGGACCATCATCCCCAAAATCAATCCCAACCTTCCTTTTGTGGTATTGAACCTTCTTAAATAAATTCATAAAGATCCATTCACTTAAACTAAAGTTATTGTCTGGAAACCAATGTGTCTTCGGACGCAGACGCAGATGACTACATCATACCATTATCGATCCCAAAAAAAATGTTTGCAGTCGTATAAAAACAAGTTAAACTGTGAGCTACTGCTCATGATCACTAATGGATACCCTAGGTTTAAGAATCCTGTAAGCAGGAAATTGATGAGTCTGAAAACATATCACACAGTATAGATTGTTCACATGAAGTCTGACAACAAATCAGGAAGCTTTTATTTGTAGTTTCCTTGAAAAATGTGAAGAACTTTTCATATATGACCATAATGTGTTAGAATATACAAGTAATCGGTAAACAAGAAGTTGATGAGCGATGAATTCCGATACGGCATCATAAGGGTAAAGCATGCAGACATAAAGCCTGATAACAAATTGATGAATCTGGAACTGCATCAAACGGTATATCATGTTCAATTTAAAACTGATATCAAATTTCAGGAAACTCTGATTTGTAGTTCCTGAGAAAATTGTCACGTAATTTCATGGATGGATTCATCCTCCCTGCCCCAATCCCAATACTCAAAACCATTGAAAATCCTTAAGCTTAAAGTCATTAATCCTTTGATTGAATTTGAAAGAAAATAACCTATGATGTGTTTGAACCAGAAACTTCAAAATATTGGTTGTAAACAATAAAACAGTAAAAAAATAATGGTACATTCTGAAAGATCCTATCTGACTCTTACAAATCAATTTGAAAGAAGATGATCTCTATGCCTAGAATTTGAGTACCATTTTAGCACATATTTATGGATTTCACTTCAGAACTATAATTCACATGACCAATAAATGCTTCATTCAAAGACGCACACATGTAAATATATTCACATGTTGAGCTGTACATGTACATAACTATATGTGTGGGTTGGTGGTCTAGTGGTTAAGACCAACGTCTACAGTGCTGAAGGTCTGCATTAGATCCTGACTGAGGGCACTGGAAATTTCAGTACATTAGAAGGGTGATTTTCTTCCTCCCACACTCAACTCTGGTACCCATACCAGAGTTTAAACTAGGAATGGGAACTTTGTGGGCCTCTGTCGCTCGAAGTAGCCCCTGACTTTGACCAGGAGATCAATCTTCAGGTATCTCTTTGGTTTGTCTGTTCCCGCTGAGTTGCTCGGTGGTTCTCTCCGAGTACTTCGGCTTCCATCACTATAATAACAGACTTCCTGGTGTCCTAGCACTTCCGTGGTGTTGGGATGGGGATTTGTCCTTGATGGTGAGTTGTACATATATTAGTGACACATCTCCATTAATCCTGTTAGGGAGTGTTCATGGATACCACTGTACCATCGCAGTTTTCGAGGGGAGCTCCGAATAACGGAGGTATTAGCCCAAACATACATACATACATAATAATCAAAACCATCAAAGTTTAATTTTGTCTAGGGAAATTGTTAAATAACCATATATATTTTTAAATAATAAAATGTGATATGTACACATACATATACAAAAGCACAGTTACAAGTAAAACAATACTCTTACATTTCTATAGTATCAGAGAATGCTCATAGAAACTGAACACAAGCTCAAAGTATCTCTGACAGCTACTAATATAGAAATATTGCCTCCATAATCAAATATCAGCCACTATATCTCCAAGTAAACTTATTCTAAACGGGATAGCACATCCTAATTTTTACGGAGATTTTGTTTACTGAGCCCCGAAATTTAGATACGATCTGGGTAATCTTATCAATCCTTCAAATAAACTTATTCTGAAAGGTTACCAATTCAACGCTGTAATTAGATATTTGAATATTGTTTTATTGGTATAATATTGATTATGTTTATATCAGTAAATTAAAATCAAACTAAATAAGATTTTTATATAGATATGCACTTCCATGGCCCTACAATCTGTCCATACCTTGTATCTTGGCATTGCACAAGGTCATATTTTTCTCTGATTGTTAATGACGTCTTTACACGAAATCGATTGGATGTGTAATGATTGATATTTTAGTCTTAGATGCACGATTTTTTTATTAGTTGTTATTGGCTTTGAACTAGCTGTCAGTAACTGTGAGTACTCTCAGATCTGTACTTAGTGTCTTTTTTGTTGGGGGATGTATAAGTATACTGCCACGTTCGGTCTGTGTTTTTGTTACTTGTTTTTTCTGCTTTATAGCAATCTGATGAGTTAATCCCTTTTCAACTGATTTTTATAGTTTGTTATTATGTTGTACTGTTACAGATTAGGGTAGGGTTGGCGCCTTCAAACTAGTTTAACCCTGCCGCATTCTGTATGTGCCTGTCCCAAGTCAGGAGCCTGTAATTCAGTGGTTATCATTGTTGTTTTATATCATATCTGTTTTGGTTCATTATTTTGTACATAAATCAGACAGTTAGTTTTCTCGTTTGAATTGTTTTACATTTTTCATTTCAGGCCCTTTTATAGCTGACTATGTGGCATGGGTTTTGCTCATTGTTGAAGACCGTATGGTGACCTATAGCTGTTAATTTCTATGTCATTTGGTCTCTGGTGGAGAGTTGTCTCATTGGCAATTATACCACATCTTCTTATTTCTATATTCATAGAGAAATGTCATCAATATTACAGGAAAACAAAACCATTAGAAATTATCTTTTTAATTATTCAATTTCTGTCACTTATCTTTAATTCTCTCCTTCTCAAAGATATATATATTTGTTGTAAATTTATAAAATAAAGGGGCCTGATCTGAACGAAAGGGTTGTTATACATGCACAATGGAATAGAAACCACTCTCACTGCTTGGGTAAATTATTTGCAGTGAATATTGATCAAGATAAATATGAAAAGCTGTTCATATACATGCAAGACATAATAATAAGACACAGTGTCAACATAGATTCTGATATTTCTTTTCTTTACAAAGAAAAAAAAAGGATTCAAAATTATTTATGTTACAATTGACCTTGATCTTAACAAATACATGGTTACTTTGATAATTCCCATTGATAAAGAAAGGACCTGATACATGTACAACATAAATTTTTACATATATTTTATTACTATACGACTTATATCATGTATGTGGGGATTTAATTTATGGTACATGTATATGTAATGTCATAATTTTACACACATCACTGCTTGTACTTATATTTGTATTACAAACACGACTAAATTATAGCTAGCCAATTATGCTTGGGCTGAAACAGAAACCTCTTACACTGGTAGACCTATTTGGCAAATGACCGCGATTTTTGGATAATCTGCGCGGAACGGAAAATAATTAGAGGTTCATCGTAAATTTGCTGTGTCACAGAAAATTATGCATGTCATCCGGAGATTTACCGTGTCGGCGGGAATTTGCCGTTTGTCCGATAAAACTGGTGTGTATTGAGTCATTGATAGAACCAGTGATGCGTGAGCGACGGTTATTAATAGATCGTTGTATATAGATGTTTACATAATCCATTATACAGTGTCGACGGGAATTAGCCGTTGGTCCGATAAAACTGGTGTGTATTGAGTCGTCAATAGAACTATTGGTGCGTGAGCGACGGTTATTAATAGCTCGTTGTGATATATACAATGTTTACAGTCAGATAAAAAAAAACTGTCTTATTACCCTTTTCAGTCGAGATAATAAAGTTACTTAATATTTAAATATCGAATTTGGTTATTGTTCAATAAAGAAAAATCTATTTTAATGTGACCGATGAACAGGATGAATACACGCGGTAACTTTGAAATACACAACTACAAATATTCTCACCTTATAAAATTCTTCTTTATTGTCATGTTTAGAAAAGAAATCAGTTCCTGTACTAATAGTCTTATTACTGTAGATGCCGTAATCCGGCAAGATGTCACATACTGATTTGAGACTTGTTTAATAGAAAAATATATGTATATGTCCGAGGCCAGAGATCATTTAAATTTCATTGGCAAATATGAATTTTTACTACGATCTGATTTACCTGTGTGATCCATTAATCTTTATTAATGAAATGCACATTTATACTCCCAGGGTTGAAGGCATATATAAACAAAACAACATGATTCGATGATATAATAACAAGTTGCGAATTGTAGTCCGAATGTGTATACTAGTATATAGGAACATTTGGACATTATTTCATATTCATAATTAATTAGTTCATCCGTCATTTGTTTTATTGAATTACTATTCAACTGTGGTTATACAAAAAGAACCGTTTATTGGAACTAAATACAATGAACCATCTGTTTATTTGATACAGGTGTCAACATTGAATTGAAGCTTTACATTTCTGACGGACAGGGGAAAGTTTTAACCTTAGTTGATATCAGGGGTCAACTGGTATAGCAGTATGTTGGTAATACACCGACCGTCGTTTCATAATATGTATATGTATTTACGCACAATGCAGTCCTTTCAAACTCGATTTCGCTAACTCGTAGGTTGTCTTTTAGACAAAAAAGTTCCATTTAAAAGATATGAAAGTTGCGTACATGTATACCTCAATGCACGTCTTGTTAACTAATCTGTTACATTGTGAAAAATAAATAAGTTCTAATTAAAAGATTGGAGGGTTATTTTACATGAATAAAAGTTTTTCTGATCATTATTGTTTTTCAATTATTTTTGAGAGTGCGATCTTAAAACTAAGTTCGTCCTGACATGCATGGAATATTTGCCACTGGAAGTTAAGCAACCAACAATCACTCATCTTAAAATAAGCCTGAGAGATAATATTCTTTTAAATTTTAATTGTTAGACAGTTTCTCCGTTTATTATAAAGCACTTTCAGGTGTAATGTTAAAGTGTATATTATATACATTCCGGGATGAGATTAATTTACTATAATTGCCAACAAAAAAAAAAGAAATGATGTTACGTTTCTTTTAATTAAAAATTAGACTGTAACGAATGTAGACCGAACATTTTAAATAATGAAATAATGCACGCCAAAAATATCTGTAATCAACTTGATCTTAAACTTGACTTCGCTCACAAAAGAGAATGTTAAAAATAACTCAGATCAATTGTGTCGACTGCACGAGATTTTCCAACGGCGGGAAATATCATGTAACTATAAACACAGGTGATGTTACTGACCGATTGTGGAATGTCAATTTAGGGTTAAATTTGATGTGTAATGATTGACATTATTGTGCGCGTTAAAGTTGAGGCTCTAGAAGGTTCATTTCAATTTATAACCGAAAATCTAAAATCAAGTTTTTTTTTTCAAATCAACGTTTAAGTTTTGAATCTTGTGGGAGGGAAACTTTATTTTATTTGTTTTTTAGGGGCAAAGGGGGTTACCATAAAAGTCTATAGGAAAATTAAATAAAACAATTTCGAAGGTCACAACTTGTAAACTAATGAAAACAATAATATAGCGAATTAAATAACTGTTATTAGATTGCAATAACATGACGTTTTTTTTTTTGTTTCGGGAGTGGGAGTGTGATTACCTTATATACTTGAGATGTTCCATTTTCGGCATTATTTGTATTAGTTTAACTTGTTCTCGGTGGCGGATCCAGATTTTTTTATATAAGGGGAGGGGGCACTAACTGCTAATCATTCTTAAGTGATTCCCTATATAATCAACATTTATTTTCCAACAAAAAGGGGGTGGGCACCGTGCCATTCCCCCTATATAGCCGACCGAGCAATGTATAGCCAGTCAAGGTCGTTAAAAACTTCCATATATATGTATAGCCAGTCAAGGTCGTTAAAAACTCCCGGTTCTATTAGTTTCATTATATCTTCATCAGCATAACTGTATCGGGAGCATTCGAGTAAGGTAGCACTCCATAGATAGGTGTGTAGTTTCGCATGTATGACACAAGCGCTGCAGTTGGCCTAATGTATTAGAAGGCCAGGATCGGAAGATTATTAAACATTCTGTGGCTCAATTTTAATTTTATTTTCTAACTGTGAAGTGCTACCTAAGCCGTGGCCTGCAGAACCCTACTCATATTTTTAAAGGGTGTTCCAAAAGCACATTAAACCACTTCCAGCATTATACAGGTCGTGAGGTACAATTTGATGGGGAGGAGATTTCAATTGCTGTTCGTTGGGTTAATTTCCTATAACTACGAATTTTCGTTTTTTTTTTCATCAGATTTGCCCGAATTGTCTATTCTGTTAACTCCATGTAGACCCTCATACGCAATGTTTTGTCTTTTTTTACCACGAATATTTATATTTGTCAACAAATTAGACAACTTATTTAGTTATTTTTTGTATGTCGAGGATAACTTCAATGTAATTAAAAATCGATCTCTCATCGCTCCCGTTTTCTGATATCTTGTCAAGTTGATTTCCAAATGTTTTTTTTTTTATTTAAGAATTGAATGCTTCTTTTTGTAACTTCATTTGGGTGTAAAAGCGTTGGCCGAAGTACCTTTTGTATGAAGCGCGGAAGCGCTTCATTCTAAAAATGTGCGCACGGTCAATGCTTTTACACCCCTATGAAGTTACAAAAAGAAGCATCCAATACTTATAATTACATTGTTAATTAGCTAGGATCATGAAAACACGATTTTTATCATTTTTTTATTTAATTTGCCTGTGCACTTTACTGTTGGATCTCGTGTCATCATGAATGATAAATTTCATTGTGTAATGAAGTTGATTAAGGAATAACGCGAGATTTCAGTTAGCCACTAAGAATAACGTATTATAATGAAACATACATCTAATGTAATTATATATTTGTACCACTTATTTTATATTCAGATTATAAAAATAATCCCGAATACAAGTACTCCAAATCCCTGATAGCCCCCCTGAAACACCATACCTATATCAATTTAATTAATTCTTAAGACAACCATTTAACTTCAAAGGGGTGGGTGACTGCTTTTTTCCCCTCATAAAATCATATTCTGATCCCCAATTTGATGAGAGAAAAAAATATTTTGGTCAGGCAGATGACAAAAAAATATTCTGAATTCCAGATTTCCCCATACCGTTTATTTTGAGAAAAAAATTGCTTGGTAACAGTGGGGAATAACGTTGTGTTCCAAATGATTTCTGACTCAGACCAAACCCCCTAACCCCTTGAATTTAAATGTTGCTCCTATACGCGTTACTATCATGAATTTTCTATGTTTCATGTATATTTCAGGTCAGGTCCCAGGACATACGCTGTGTTCAAAATTATAAAAACGTAGAAAATTTATGATTCGTGTACGTGTAATATGTCTCAAGAAAATGGATTGAATTAAGTACTATAATCATTTTTTTTATTTATACAAAAATACACAAAGGCAATGAAAACCGTGTGTGCGCCAAGAACGGTCAATACGTATGACAACTCGGGGGCTGATTTAGGGGGGTGGGATGGGGGCAGGTTGTCCAGGTCCCTCCTTATGAAACTACATATTTGGTTAATTCAGACTTTTATTTGCACCTACCCTAATAATTCAGTCGTCATATTCCGCTGATCTACGATTACTTCATTAACAAGTATATAGGAGAAATCGATTACGGGGAGAGACTGAATTTTTCGGGTTTAGTTCAACTCCGACCTTCTTTAGTTTGTACAATATAGCAAGTCTATTTAATCCATTTCTCCGCTGTTTTCGTTGTATATAGCACTTTCGTCATACTTAGGCTAGGTCTCAAAGAGTGGGTCATAGATATAAACATATCTAGAAAAATGCTGTGAAGGTAATATCTTGGATGTGCCAACTAATAAACGTGTCAACGCTGTACCATAGGATTTGTATAGTAATATGAAATTTCAGGGTATTGGTGCATGGTCAAGTGGTTAATTAAACTTGGATTATCAATGAGCGAGAATTAATGGCCATTTTAAATCAATCATAAGATAATGGTGATTGCACTTTTTTATTATTATTAAATAATGAAAGCTTTTTCAGAGGGACGTAAAAGGGGGCGTTCCTGCACGGAAGAACGCGAAATAACATTGCCATTTCACGATGAACGAACAATTAAAAATGTCTTGCACGTTGATCTTTTTACCGATTTCACGAAACACGGTGAATAACGAACCTGTTTTCACAGCTGCACGTGAAATAAAAATGGCAAAACAAGTTGCACGATTATATAACCCTTTACCACCCTCTTTTCAGATATAGGGAGTGACGGACAAAGTTTTAACTCTTAATGAAAGTGTTCTTTAATTCATAAGTAATAAAACATAAAATTAAAGGCAAGTTAGGCCCTTCTGTCAAACGGGAAAGATGCGCTTGAAAAATAAGTGGCTGGGTACCAGTCTTCACGATAAACTTTTGAATCCACAAGCCGGAAGCTCAATTTTACGAACATTTAAGTTGGAATCTGTTGGCATGTAGAGAAGAATTTTACAAGCCCCAAAACAATTCTGTACGCCATGGCTGTAGGACTCGTGGTTAAGCTCGAAGACTGGGGTACGAATTAATTTTAATAGTAGTTCACCATGCAAGACCGAATGTATAAATACAATATAGTTTTAAATATAGTGTGGCAGAAGCGGATTTAGAAGGGGCAGGTCCCCCCTTTTCTGGAAAAAAAAATTTGGTTGATTATGTAGGGAATCACTGAAGCATGACTAGAGCGAGCCCCCTTTTAGGCAGCCAATGCATATGAAAATTTCTGGATCCGCCACTGGTGTGCTAGCTAATAAATGATATATTTTTTACTACTTTTATTTTTTTTAATCCTTGGTCCGTCTATGTGAAATAATCTAAGTTTCATCAGGTACTCACGCGGAGAAATAAAATATTGAAGTGATTTGAGTACCGATAAATTAAATGTCTCCTTGGTAGCTGGTATCCCTTGAGGGATTAATAAATTGAACTCAGGCCATAAAAAAGAATATGTTTGTTTGCCCTAACCCTACCTATCCAGAAAAAAGCTGCTGCTCAAAATCTTTTATTGCCCTGATTTGAAAAGTTTTTTTTAAATCAGATAGTCCTGTATACTAAAACATATCTGATACTTCAACTTCTCTTTGCCGAAAAAAGAAAGAAAATGCCTGCCTACCTACCTACCTACCCACTGTCTCTACCTTTGGGTAGGGTTTGGGCAAACTAAAATATTTTTTTAGTGTGGCCTCATGTGTGTCGGAATAGGTATAATAAATATATTTCATTTTACAGTATTTTAGTTTTTATGATTATTAATCAACTTATGGTACGGTAATAACTTTTATTTTTGTTTTTTTTTAATTTTTCTTTTGTGTCAATTTCAATTTGTCCTCGTTCTGTGAACAATATAACACGGCTACACATTTTAAAAGACAAAACACAATTATAATTCGATCAACACTTTGACTTATTATACTAACTTAGCATAAAAAACCCAGATAAACGAGATGCATGCTCCAGATATTCTATAGAATTTTTAATTCACCAGTAAATCAGAAAATTATGTCCATCTTCAACATTTCTTTTTTCATTTGATGTGTGTTATATCATTTTGAATATCTTACAATGCACATATAAAAAGACTAGGTTTTTGCGATGTCCAATATTACGTGCGATGATGCGTAGCTGCATGGTAGATACTACATGAATTACATCATTTTGATTATCTTTGAAATCACTCACACGTGGCGGTGTACACATAACACACAATATATGACTTTAAATACCTGGGGCAATTTATACTTCCGTTTATTGTCCCTTTAACTAGCCAGTGTATCTGTGTATAATGTATTTACCGACCGTGCAAGGGCTGTATAGCCAGTCAAGGTCGTTGAAACCTCCATTTGTTATGATGTATCTCTGGCTCCATTGATAGACTCCCATAATATAGTCGAGTGCGGATCCCGGATTTTGAAAAAAATGTTGGAGGACGAAAAGACAACATTAGAAATGGGACTAATGTATGAAGTTTATATTATGCATATACCATTGAAGCAGCCTCGATGATAAATTGTCATCTAAGACGGTATAAATTAAAATTCTGTATGACATGTCACGAAGAGGAGTCGAGATATATGCGACATATTTTATTATATGTCCTCACAAAGGTGGTCTATTTCACATGTTTTCGGACATTAAATCTATTTCTTGTGTGACAGTTTGCTGACTGTTAATGTTCATCATAACCTTTTCGCAAATAGGGCCGTATTTACACTACAAATTTCACTCTGAGTACAGACAAACCTGTGCATCTTGAAAATTTTTAGAGTATTGGGTGGGGGGGGGGGGGGGGGGGTAGGACCTTTATCGGGACTCCGGGATCGGGTGTTTTTAAGCTCGGGATTTCGGGATCCGGGAATTCTTTTTTCGAATTTCGGGATGTCGGGATTTACATTTTTTTAAATTCGGGACCTCGGGATTCCATGTTTTTAAGCCCGGGATTTCGGGATCAGGAACCCTCCTACCCCCCTCAGTATGGCAGGACCTAGATAAATAAAATTTAAATGCATTTTAAGTTTCAGAATATTGAAAACTTTACTAGATTTTGCTATTCATTTTTTTCGTTCCTGCAGAAGGTGCCAAAATAAACTAAGGTGGAGAGAATCGGAGACGTTAAGGGCTTGAATAATTCGAGTTAGGTAATTACATGGTCCGAGGACACAGTTATCGTTCTTTGGTTTTTGTTTACCTAAAGTCGTGGTGTGAACAGTGTGTAACTAGCATTTTTTTTTTATAATACACTTTCCCAATTTATTTCTTGATATCTAATGCATGAAATTTTATGTAAGTGGATGAAATTACATATTAAAAAAAATTGGGTGCTGAATCTTTATGTTAACAGAGACATATAAATTGTATTATATGTCTCTGATGTTAAGTAGTGATTTGGTCCAGTTAAAAAAGGTCAAATATTAGTACGTCTGAAGCTGTCTAACTGAATTTGAGACCCCCTTAACACAGAATTGTCAATAATATGAGTTATCTAGAGCGTTAATACGTTACAATTGACTTGGAAAGAGCCGATTTTTAAATTGAATTGATTAATTCAAAAGGCTTGGGCAAATAACATTTGAGAACGTAACTTTATAGCAAGGAACTATAGCGTATGCAGATTTTCTTTGAACACATACGAGGGTCTTGAATATTGGGGGAAAGGGGTGTCTTTCAATCCTGTTTGTCTTTTAATTTGTAAGTCATTTTTTCTCTATTCTTCATATTTTTCTCTATTCCTTATTTTCTTGGCGTCTATTTTCTTCACTTTATTTGGCCCTTTGTTGTGCACTTTTTGTTCATTTATATTCTCTATTCTTCTATAAATCCTATCCAGACCCTCAAAAACATACACAATCAATATGTTCCGCTCCTAACCCCAGTTGACATGGATATAGACAATTGTCATCCATGGGGTTTTTCTCATCTGTTGTGATGATATAACATTGCTAAACGAGTCCGTTATAAAAAAAGATGTGGTAAGATTGACAATGAGACAACTCTCCACAAGAGACCAAATGACACAGAAATTAACAACTATAGGTCACCGTACGGCCTTCAACAATGAGCATAGCATATACTGCATAGCCAGCTATGAAAGGACAAAATACTAGGAGTCCATTACTTCTGATATTACATATAGATATATGATTAATGTATAAATACGCAATCACGTATACGTCCGATGCTAAATTGTTGGCTTTGTTGGAAGGCAAAATATTTAGCCCTATACTGACTGGAACTAGTATATACAACTGAAAACTAGATAAATAATGAAAATCAAGGAATCAATACATGCTATAACAGCAAATCTGAACGAAACCAAAACGCATATTGATAAATTATAAATATACAACTTGCATTTCAGCAACTGTTTTGTTAGTAATTATTTATGATGCAATTCGTGAATAAATTATCCTACACAGTGGAACAAATGGGAAGTCAAAATACGTTAATTTCTGGATTAATACTTCTGCAAAGACGATGTCATTATATTGTGTCAATAAACCGACTTAAATTAAAAATCAAATTATAACTTTGTAATGATTATAAATGTTTACCTTTTGAAATAAATTTTGATATACACAGGTAGTAACCTCGTCATATCGAGGAGCGTTTAGTACAGTGATTTTGTCATAGTTTGGTTAAGTCGAACATGGTTAAGTTAAGTTACTTCCCCGAACGATTGCCTCAGTTCTATTCAAACAGCAAATAAAAAAGCAAATAAGATGTTTGAATCTGTATTGTAAGTCAAACATTCTACATTGGAATTGTTGTTTTCAAGAAATTAACGCAGAATAAGCTAACTATCAAAATTGCTATGGTTTGGTTAAGCGATGACATGGTTCGGTTAAGTGTCTAGAAATTCGTCATGGTTTTGATCAAGTTTGTCATGGTTTAGATCCAAATTCATATATATGTGTTTCACCTCAATATTGATAGTTTGTTTGAAAACGTTTATAATTAAACGAAGTTACACAATTTACCAACTGACTAAGAAGAAGAAAAGCCTTTTAAACCAAATTTGGAGGGTGTGATCGGCATACATTAAACAATTTCATTTTTCGTGACTTGTCTTTGTATGCAAATCATACCACTACGAGTGTCCTGAGCACTTATGTAATCCCACATACAAAAGAGAAATCATTTGACAAGGATGATATTTTGGTTCCATTAATATCCCCCCGAACTAGAAATTAAAAAAACAACAGACACGGCTTCCTCTGCCTCATTTTTAGACTTGTGCATTGAACTTGACATCAGCTGTCATCTCGGTACCAGTATCTATGACAAACGAGACGATTTTAATTTGAAATTATCAGTTTCCCCACCTTAGTAGCAATATACCAACTTCACCTGCATATGGGATATACATTTCCCAAATCATTCGGTATTCAAGAGCTTGCAGCTGCGACTCAGACTTTGTAAAACGTCACCAGTGTCTAAGCAGAAAGTTGATGAACCAGTGGTATGTCAAAGAACGTCTCGTCCTTTTTCTAAAACAAGTTCATTGGAAGATACCAAGACCTTGTTGATAAATATTCCTTATTTTACTTCACAAACAATAAACGATGGTCTGGAAGTATAGATTCTAGGTATTGTCGTTGTTTGTCATCTTAATGACGTCTTGTAGTTTTCTTTTCTTTGTCTTTGTAAATTATAAATTAACTGTTTAGTCTATTTTTTGCAATATCCACATGACGTGGCTCGGTACTTATACATCCCGTCATTGTGTTATTGTGCTATGGTAAATTTTTGTATTCTTGTCTTTCGTTTTTGCTGATGTGCGTTGTCTATTTGCCTTTTAGTTTTCTTTGTTGACATATTTGTTTGTTTTTATAGTGATTAAGATTATAGCTCAATGCTGACTGCTGTAACCCTATTTTTGACATTTTTATCTATTATGTATATATGTTTTGTTCATACATTGTTGTCAATATAAAGGAACTTTATGCAACTGTGATACAAGTTAGAGGTTTAGCTGGCTATAAAACCAGGTTTAATCCACCATTTTCTACATACGAAAATGCCTGTACCAAGTCAGGAATATGACAGTTGCTATCCATTCGTTTGATGTGTTTGAGCATTTGATTTTGCCATTTGATTAGGGATTTTCCGTTTAGAATTTTCCTCGGAGTTCGGTATTTTTGTTATTTTACTTTTTCCTGCAATATGATTTAAATAGTCACTGCTCTTTTAAACTAGCTTTCGATATGATAATTACAAAAACAGAAAGTGCTCTTCTGTTTCACATAGAATATTTTCTCCGTATGTCCATGATTGACTCTGCCGGGGATATCGTGAGCGGCATCACTTGTAAAATTGTTAAAGACGTCTACTTAAAGTTGCAAAACGTATCAGCTAGTCATTTACATTTTTTTCTAGCAAAGTATACATCTGTTGTTTTATTTTGAATCAGTCTATGATGAATGAAAGGAGATGTGGGGGTTATACGCCCATGATATAGCAACCCATCTACAAAACTAACCAAATGATATTAAGAGGACACCATATAAGGCTTCAACCATCCGCAAAGCAAAATGTTAACGCGTGACATATTTATTTGTTTCATTAAATATTAGTGAAATCAAAATAAAAAAGTACTCCAAAGTTCCAATTTAAATATATGAAAGGTCACAATTTCGAATTAGAATGAAGCCGATATAGTGTCCATTTTTATGAAAATGTGATTATGTTTTTGTAGTATTGTATACGTTGGTTTTCTCATTTTAATTTTTTTACAATTAATTTTGTCGGAGGCTTTAATAGCTTGCTAAGAGGTATGGATTTTGCTCATCATTGAAGACCTTACGGCTACACATAACGTCACAGTTCCCAAATTGAAACCGAGTACCCAAATTGTACCTATTTAGCAAAAATAGCAGCGAAGATCTTACAAGTTTTCTTAGGGACTAAATAATTTGCATTTTTTCATCATTTGACATTGTGCACGTCTTTCAAAGAGTTAAATATATTTAAATATTCACAAAACGTTCACAGTATATATCAACAGATGAAGTGTTTACTGGAAAAAGTAAAATCTGTGAAAACGTCGCCATGCGACGTCCACAAAAAGACATCTTTTAAAAATGAACAAATACAATATGTTACAGGCATCAATTTCTTGAAAAATTAATAGCTAGCATGGACTATTGTCAAATTGTTCTAAATGTTTGAATAAATAACACAAAACATCAGTTATTCGATTTTTACGGACGTGAATTTAAGCATAGATGCAATTTGGGTACTCCTCATAACCGAATCATGTGTCGTTTGGAGGTCGGTTCAAACCAATTTTTCTATGATTCAATATGGATTCAAAATTTAATTGGTGGGACAATATAGTAAATAAGGATGTATCAACAAGATAAACATAAAATGGAAACTTTTGTCTTGATCGTAAAAAAACGTAGGTGATGAAACTGTCAAAATAGGTGCAATTTGGGTACACTCACGTATGCTAACATCTACGTCATTTTGGTCTCGGGTGGCTAGTTATCTCATTGGCAATCAAACCGCATGTACTTATTATATAATACTACATTGTGTGTGCGTTCATATGTCCTTTTGGAATTTCCAAATAAAACAATTATATAAAAAAAAGTATATAAATAGTAGTATAATGTCTGTTTATTCTGATCGTTACTATTCCATGTATTCCTTGATACACGACAAGAATCCCATAACTGAACCATGTCGAACATGAAATAAACCATGACACCAATGAACCAAACCATGACACTGAATTTTCTGTAATCTTAAATTGTGTGCAATGGTAGCTATTTTTCGGAATAATTGACGGCAGTTTTATATTATAACGAAATATGTGATGTAACAGACGGTAAGCAAACCACCTTTCTTTATGCATTAGAAAGGAATCACAACTTTTAAATTTTGACATACGCAAGCATTATTCTGTGTCAAATTATTAAATACATGATAAAATTTTTGTTGTACTATCATATTAGCTATAAACAAAGATACTTACCAGCTTGAATTTATGGTCAGAAGTTCCTTTAATAAAATATTCGAATGTTTATATTTTGGCATTGTTTGTCATCAAAAACACTTAACACCGTCATGTCTAACTTAACCAAACTATGACAAAATCACTGTACTAAACGCTCCTCGATATGACGAGGTTACTACCCGTGATATATTGAATATAGATACAGAAAAAATGAACTCAAATGTTTTATTTGCATGTATTGTATGACGTATTTAATAACATCTATGTGTAAAGAAACGTTTGAATTGCCCGATCTTTTTGTAAAGCATGCTATTTTGACGATTACGAATTCAGACTCTGACACTAAGAAAAATCTTATTAGAATAAAAAAAAAAATTCTGATCGGCCGTATATAAACCTCCCATCACTTTATTCATATCACATATCAATTTAAAAAAATTCGCAACGATGTCAAAATAGAAAGGCTGACCAAAATGTTCAACTTGCGGCTAATGATTGACAGGTATGATTAGACCTTGAGGCTCTTGTGGGGAACGTGGTGTCTAAAGTAAAAAGAAGATTATTCAATTATTTATTTTAGGACTCGTACGATATGTCGATCTGATATGGAAAATTGTGAGTTTCTTTTAATAGCACAAAGAAATAAGACGATAGAAGGGTAACAATTTTGTAACCATAAACGAATGACTCGTATTTATAATTTACGGGACTGATTGTATCGAAAGTTTGATGAAAACATTCGATTTCAAACCTTCTTGGTTGGAATGAACATGTTCGATGTATATGCAAATAGGTCTTTATTATATAATGTATTTAAATTATCTTCATCAAATACAATACAATATATAACATGTATCTATGATATCCTCCATAAAGAGTAAATATCTGTACAGGTAAAATTTAATTCTGATCAATCGGGTACAGATTGAATTATTTACGACCTTCCACTTGTATTGTACAAGGAATATCACAGCAGGTGTTAATTACACTAGGACAAGTGTCAAATCAGTATGACATCTTGCCGGATAACTGCATCTTCAGTAAAAAGACTCTATTAGTACAGGAACTGATTTCTTTTCTAAACATGACAATAAAGAAGAATTTTATAAGGTGAGAATATTTGTAGTTGTGTATTGCAAAGTTACCACGTGTATTCATCCTGTTCATTGGTCACATTAAAATAGATTTTTCTTTATTGAACAATTACCAAATTCGATATTTAAATCGTAAGTAACTTTATTATCTCGACTGAAAAGAGTAATAAGACAGTTTTGTTTATCTGACTGTAAACATTGTATATATCACAACGAGCTATTAATAACCGTCGCTCACGCACCAGTAGTTCTATTGACGACTCAATACACACCAGTTTTATCGGACCAACGGCTAATTCCCGTCGACACTGTATAATGGATTATGTAAACATCTCTATACAACGATCTATTCATAACCGTCGCTCACGCATCACTGGTTCTATCAATGACTCAATACACACCAGTTTTATCGGACAAACGGCAAATTCCCGCCGACACGGTAAATCTCCGGATGACATGCATAATTTTCTGTGACACAGCAAATTTACGATGAACCTCTAATTATTTTCCGTTCCGCGCAGATTATCCAAAAATCGCGGTCATTTGCCAAATAGGTCTACCAGTGTTACTTGAACATGCTGTATAGTATTTAAATGTACATTTTAATTTATATGTATAGAACTTAAAAATCAATCTTTACAATTGTTCAAATGTGTGAACATAGGTTTTCGTTCCAGGACCTTTCATAATTTTATATATAGAAAGTCCATAAACTTTCCAGATTGTTCAGCTTGATTGAATATTTATCACTGCAACATTCTGTCTGAATCTGTATTGGATATAACTTGAAACTGGGCTGAATATCAAAGTGAAGGTTCAAATGGGTTAACAGAGAAAGATCTTTAATGGTTAATCAAAGGAAAAAGAGAAAATGCAAAGCCTTATAGACAGGCAATTTATGCCAGATGAGCTCAAATAAATTTTGAAATAACTCACATCTGTTTCATCTCCTTCTTCTTTCTTTGCCTGTCTGACTGCTTCCATGATACATGATCTGTCATAACTGTGGTTGAAATTGAATCTGTCTTTTAGTTGCTCTTCTGTCAACTTTCTGAAATATGCACGCCAGACAAAATTGGAAAAATTCATCATTAAACGGCAATAACTCCAATAAGAAGTTGCCCGACAGTTTTGACGTAAATAGACAATACAATGTAGGTAGAGCTCAACATTTTGAAAATTTTTGCTCAAGCCAGAATTTTTATATTCATAGCGGTTTTCCAAATAATAGGCAAAACTTGCATTTTACCCCTATGTTCCATCTTAAGACATGTCGGCCATCTTTGTTGGCAGGTGGGGTCATCGGACACATTTTTGAACTAAATACCCCAATGATGATTGTGGCCAAGTTTGGTTATATTTGACCCAGTAGTTTCAGAGGAGAAGATTTTTGTAAAAGTTTACGATGACAGACGACAGACCCCAAATGCAAGTGATGAGAAATTCCCAAAAACTGTAGGAGTTGATTCCACAAACAATTTGGTAAATTTAATTGAAATAAATGGGGAATGTGTACATGGGACACAGATGATGCCCCCGCTTGTATATAACGTTATAAAGGGACATAACTCAAGAACTGTAAAATTGACACTACCCAAATTTGTACTTGATCTGAGATTTGTGGTAATAAGCATTGTTTATAGGTTTCATAACATTTAGTTAAGGCAAACTCAAGTTAGAGAATGGAAACGAAAATTTCAGCAATTTTTCCATTTGTAAAGGGGCATAACTCTAGAACGGTAAAAGTGATGCCACCAAAATCCGAACATGATCTGTGTTTTGTGGTAATTAGCATTGTGCATAAGTTTCATAACATTGGGTTGAGGCAAACTAAAGTTAGAGAACAGAAACGAATATTTCAGCAATTTTTCCATTTGTAATGGGACATTACTCTAGAACGGTAAAAGTGACACCACCAAAATTCAAACTTGATCTGTGTTTTATGGTACAGGTAATAAGCATTCTGTATAAGTTTCATAACATTTGGTTAAGGTAAACTAAAGTTAGAGAACGGAAACGAAAAATTCAGCAATTTTTCCATTTGTAAAGGGGCATAACTTTAAAACAGTAAAAGTGACGCCACCAAAATTCAAACTTGATCTGTGTTTTGTGGTAATAAGCATTGTGTAAAAGTTTCATAACATTTGGTTGAGGCAAACTAAAGTTAGAGAACGGAAACCAATTTCGGGACGTACGGACAGACAAGGGTAAAACTTAATGCCCCCTCCGCTACGGCGGAAAATTAACTTTCAAGGTCGGATAAAAAGAAAAACATTTCTCAAACAATTCTGTAAAAGCAGGTGTATACTTCAACATGTGACTTTATTAATCCCTAAACGTGCTTTGAAATCAATCTTAGTTGTAAAGAGATCCTAGCTTTCATTCAAACATTCAAAAGAAAAGAAACTGGTTGAGTAAACTCCTGTCCATTAAACCCTATAGATCAATTAACAGAATACTCTAGGACCAGTCAGAAGAATAAACTGTTAACACAGAGATATGTCTCGCCTTTTTGTAATTTTGATAATGCAAATGTTGAAATTAAAATAGCAATACTTTAACATGTAACTTATGCAAACATTCAAAGTCAATGAACCATGACTGAAGGTACATGGCGAAACAATCTCCATGGAAATGAGATGTGCCAATGCTAATACAACTGCATACCAAATACCATTGACTTATCATAAGTTGTTCCCTTTAAACAAACCTAAACACAAACATTAACTTGTAAACTATGTAAAGTTTCAAAGTCAATGAACCATGATGAGGGGATGGGGCTATATAATATCAATGGAAACGAGACTTGCAAATGCCAATAAATTTGCATACCAAATATCTTTTACTTAACATTAGCAGTTAATCTTAAACTGGTCTAATCACAAACTAATATACATGTATGTAAACTAAGCAAAGGTTTCAAAGTCAATAGACCATGATGAGAGGGCAGGGCCAAATATTCTCCATGGAAATGAGATGTGCTAATGCTTATACAACTGAACACCAATTAACATTGGCCTATAGCTACCATTAATGGTTCCCCTTGAACTGACCTAATCACAAACTAATACATGTAAACTAAGCAAAAGTTTCAAAGTCAATAGACCATGACTGAGGTGGCTGAGCCAAATAATCTCCATGGCAATGAGATATATATGCCAATGCTTATACAACTGCATACCAAATATCATTGACCTACCGCTAGTAGTTCCCCATAAACTGACCTAATCACGAACTAATACATGAAAACTAAGCAAAAGTTTTAAAGTCCATAGACCATGACTGAGGGGGCAGGGCCAAATAATCTCCATGGAAATGAGATATGCCAATGCTTATACAACTACATTTTTGTACATACCAAATACCATTAACTTATATATATATATTTACAAAATGTACCACTAGTGGTTCCCCATAAACTGACCTAATCACAAACTAATACATGTAAATTAAGCAAAGATTCAAAGTAAATAGACCATAACTGAGGGGGCGGGGCCAAATAATCTCCATGGTAATGAGATGTGCCAATGCTAATACAACTGCATACCAAATATCATTGACCTACCAATAGTCAATCACCATAAACTAGACCTAATCACAAACTAATACATTGTTGACGACGCCAGAAACAGCATACCTATGTCTCGCTTTTTGACTCTATCAAGGGAGACAAAAATGATGGACTACATTTACTTATCATCTCCCATTTGTGTTGAAAATTGTAAATAAATACATGTAGCTGGCAATAGACAGTTCTTATATAAAACACTGCATAGGAACAACCAGATCATTGAACTTCTCCCATTCCAAACATATACATATACTGTATTGGTTTTCTCATTATTGAAGGCCATACAAGAACTGCAGTTGTTTAAAATACACCAGAAATGGAGTTTGGTATAAATCAAATATATAACTTCAATAATTTATTTCAAATTTCACTTTGTTTTCAACATTTTCACCTTTCACCAAATGCATCAAATTAGACCTAATCTTATTAATCAGTTGTTTATATTATTTCTATGTGTTACATTACATAATTATCAAATTGGTTTGATAGTTAATAGGCTTCCTTTATTTGGCATCTTTATTGCTGGTAAACATGCATGTGCTTCAAAGTAAGCAAATTTCAAGTTCCCTGGGTTTTATCTTAATAGCGTTATTTAGTCATGTGATCAAATATATTATATTCATTTTTGTTACTCTAGGATTTTATCAATTCTACAAGCAATGCATGAAACAAAAGTGAATTTGCATTAAAATATAGACCAGAAACTTATTTTGGGATTCTTGTTTACTTTACAGCCTAAGGATAGTCTTGATGATAAGACTCAGCTACACTTACAAAATGTACATGTTATGTATTGAGGACGTGTCCAGCAGATGCACAGGTTTTAATTCGATGCTTCATACGACAAATAAATGGGGAATGTGTCCATGAGTAACAAATGATGCCCCTGCTTGCATATAATTTTATAAAGGGACATAACTCAAGAACAGTGAAAGTGATGCTACCCAATTTCGTACTTGATCTCATTTTTGTGGTAATAAGCCTTGTGTACAAATGTATAAGTTTCATAACATTTGGTTGAGGCAAACTTTATGAGTTAAAACATCTGGTTGAGGCAAACTCAAGTTAAGAGAAAGGAAACAAAAAATTCAGCAATTTTTCCATTTGTAAAGGGCATAACTCTAGAACCGTAAAAGTGACGACATCAAAATTCATACTTGATCTATGTTTTGTGGTAATAAGCATTGTGTATGTTTCATAACATTTGGTTGAGGCAAACTAAAGTTAGAGAATGGAAACTAATTTTGGGAATGTACAGACGTACATGTACGCACAGACAAGGGTAAAACTTAATGCCCCCTCCGCTAAGGTGGGGGCATAAAAATTGTGCATCCAGGACGCATGTACACATCTTTACAAGAACCTTTTGTATTAAAACAATGAATTCCTCAAATAAGTTTTTATTCAAACCTAATTAGCATGATACATTTGTAAGTTGCAATACTGGTAAGTACATTTGTATATTGTACAATGTGCATGTAAGCTTGAGTCTATTTCCTTTGACCAATGATACATGATTGTACATGTATATACATGTATGTATATAAAGTGTTATTTGTAACACAGTCGTTAAAAAGCTGCTTCTGTTCTGATTTTTACACTAAATACTTGTATATCTAAAAACATTTTTAGCATTACAAATCAGAATGAAATCATCCAGATTCTTCATCACAACTAAATTCTTGCTTTACAAACTACTTGTATAATTTCATGATTTATTGGGTATTCATGATCATGATACCATAAAAACATGAAAAAATAGAATTTGTTCATGCTTGGATAGTCGGACTGAATATTTGGTCCAAAATCATAATACATTGTAAGATTATCAATTATATGACTGCCTGTTGACTGTATTTGAAAAAGAAATCCTTTTAAACATGTTAAACTTACCTAAATTTTTCAATTGTCATATCAGATGGAAAGTGGTTAAGATGCATTGACAAACTTCTTTTACTTAGAAAATCAGCAAAAATTAATGAACGCCTTCGTAAAATACCAGTACTTTCAAAACCACTTGGGGAGCTGGATCGGCGATCATGCTTAGGAAGTCTCAGTCCAGGATCTAAACTGGTTACTATTCTAAGTTGCTTGTTATATGGAACAGAAAAATTAAAGCTTGCAACCTCCATGTCATCACTAAACTCTGCACTTTCTCTTAATTTATTAGAATCACTATCATCACTGAAGTCATCAATTCTATTTCTGCCCTCAAAACTTTTAAGACTTGCTGATGTACTTCCAGGGGAAAAACCTGAGGAGGAGAGAGACATGTCCTCATAATCCTCTTGCAAACTACTTTGCCTTGAATAACTCTGTCCCCCATCCACTCCCTGGGATGAAATACTGCTTGTTCTCCTCTTAAGCTCAAACACTTGATCATCTTCTCCCAAAGCACTTTCTTCTCCATCATGTGAACTTTCAACACTCCCAATCCTAAAGATTGGCCTAAGCAAATCCTTAGAACCAAAATCTGAGTCATGATCAGAAGTTTTAATATCAGCTTCGTCATAGTGTTTTTCATGGCTTGACTCTGTATTTATAGGTAATGTTTGGATTATTTCTATTGGTTTCTGAATATGAACTATACTCTCAGTTTCTATTTTTTTCTTTACGTCCTGTAGTTCTAAGGTCTCAGTAATTTCATCAGCATCAATTGACTTTGAACCACCTTTAGTAGCTTTTTTCTTGCAGCTTGTTTCATCTTTTTTACTCTCTACTGTTTTCTTTCCAACCTTAGATTTTGACTGTTGTTTTTTATTAGCTGCCTGAGAAAATTTTGTTGACAGTGATTTTCTGGAAGACATTTTAACAAATACCTATCAATACAGTTTTATACCAAACTTCTCTCTGGAATTGATTGAATGCATGTCTTAATTAACATGATTAACAGACGAATAACCACATCCTATATAGTACAGTACATGTCATCCTTTTCCATATCAGTTTATGAACTTATTTAAAAAACTGCTAACCACTATTGAAATACCAGTCATGTTAACTGACAACAGAGATATCTTTATGTTCATATTACTTAATGTAGCCACGAAATACGAGGCATGTTGTGGTTTGTTTTGACGGGTTGACCCAAAAACAAACCAACTACACGAGTGTCATCTTTTTGATAAACCGGACTATCAGCTGGGGTCAATACCTTTATGACAGCCTCCATGAACGTATTCTTCTGCTCATGAATTGGTAAATGATTCTACACTCATACTATGCAAAACCAACTTAAAAGTCTACTTCTTCATCGGAAGTGTGCTGTTTCATTTCCTGACCCATATCAACTTTGCATTGTGGGACAGTGTATAAGTTCCGGTTACGAAGCAAAGCACTGCAATGCTGTTTGAAAGCTGTAGACAAACATTTCGAGCGCACCGATATTCCATATGTGTCCTTTCTATTTTTTCTTGTTCACTCATTTTCGAAAAATGTTATTCTCTAAATTTATCAAAGGATTTTCATAGTAATAGCATACTATAAAAATCCTTGCCTGATGTATCTGAGTCTCCGAGTTGTCATGAAAACAGATTCATTTAAACCGTTAATTCTTTTCAAATTATATAGGGACTTTTTGCTCACGCGCATGGAATAATGAGTATGAGTCTTCAGACCTTAGCCTGAGTTCTTGACTCACTGCTCGACAGTTGAGCCAGGCGGAATACAACGACATGATTTCGTCAATTGTATGTTAGAATGATGCATTGTGGGATGGCGTCATTTCTTGACACATTGCGGGAAATATTTATATTGTTACGAATTCACTGAACATTATTTTGCATTTCACATGAAATGCAAATTTCGAAAAATTTAGCATATATAATCAAACGTTTATTGATTAACATCGTGAATCAACTGTTTTAAAATTAAAGATCCGATCGATATATTCCTTGTTTATAGCCTGGGGTCCTGGCTCACTGCACGACAGTATTAGATTGGGTCAAGATGCCAGGCTACCTTGTTTATAGAACATGCACATGCGCAGTTATTCAGTCCTGTTCAGCGCTGATAGTTGGTCACGTGGATTGTATTACGCCTGGCCTATCGACGAAGTATTAGATTGGGTCAGGATGCCAGGCTACCTTGTTTATAGAACATGCACATGCGCAGTTATTCAATCCTGTTCAGGCGCTGATAGTTGGTCACGTGGATTGTATTACGCCTGGCCTATCGACGAAGTATTAGATATGGTCAGGATGCCAGGCTATTCAGACCTTAATTTTCCGTTCAATTTTTAGGCTACTCCGGACAAAAAACATGTATCTTGCAAGTTATCACGTCTTACTGGATTCTTTAAAAACTTTGAAACGAAATCAAGTCAGGCCCGAATATAAGACAACACGGGCCGTTTATAAAAAGTCGAATCGGACCGTCTACAGAGACATTTTAGACCGTCTTTCAGAGAGCGACAACTCGGTCCTACGGACAATATTGGTGTGTCATTTGATTGGTTTAAAGAGATATGATGAATACCGTCAATGGACACAACTTAGACCGTCAATATAGGAATAATTCAGTTCGTTCTGCCTTCCACAATGAGAAACCCCATGCATATCACCGGCATGATCAAATGAGAAAAAACGACAAAGCCAGCCTGAGAACTGATTTATACGAAAAACAATAAATTGAATCGGATATGACATGCAGCAATCAACGGCAACCACTGAATTATCGGGCGATACAGATGGAGGTATATTAATTTCATGATCAGGATAGACTTTCACTAACAGTATTGTTCATCGAATATAAATTATAGACATTTGACCAATACAAACCCTTCTGAGGTGTAAATCATACCAAAGGATAACGAATATCGACAACATGACGCTCACGATAACCGTGACAAATTGTAATATAAATTGCATTTTTTCTTTTGATGTTTTGATGAAATAATTTGCTTGGAAGGAGTGTTGAAGGGAATACCATGGTCTATTATCTGCAATTTAATGTTTTACCATACTTTGATAACTGAACATGAAACCGAATAGACTCTAAAAGGAAATTAGGCGGAGCTTAGCTATGATCGTACAACATGTTCATTTTGATGTTATCCCATGGTTGAAGGGCAAGGGGCCCGTGTCCTCTCCCACTTTTATGGGGCTTCATATTTGGTTAATGCGTAGACCTTTTATATGTTCCACACCTTACGATTGCCTTATTTGCCCCCTTTTAACACCTTGGATCCGTATCTGCTTGTTAAAAATCTGCCGGTGTGCCAGACCAACATTGTAAGTTAATTGCAATACCGACTTACGCGAACCACCATCTCATTGGATAAATCGGTAGCATGATCAGTGTCTTCTATTACTTCAAGCTGTCAATCATTTTATTTATTTCATTCACTTATTATATATGCCACGTGTCTAAATCATTAACATATACAAACAAACTCATCCTTTGGATTCGTTTATTAACTACGGTATTATATATGCCACCATAGTATACTTACACAATGTTTTGAAAACACGGATACACGATTAAATAAAATATGTACCTATACATATTTGTATATCTGGTATAAATTATATAAGTTATATCCAAGACCAGGCTGAAACCATAATACCAACTATAAAGGTTACTGTAGTTGTATACTAATTAACATTTCGTCTGAAATCAAGACATTTTTTATTATGATTGCCTTAATATTATTATTTCAGTACAGACAAATTTTCATTGGTCGACCGATCTGAGAAACGCTAAAGAAGACACTCGCGAATTAAAGCGGGCTTTTGAATGGAATATCATGACTATTTTCCAAATTGACAATGTCAACTGATTTTAACGTCTAAAATCAAGAAATGTTTTATTATGGTTGCCTTAATATTTCATTACAGACAGGTTTTCATTAGTCGACCGATCTGAGAAACGCTAAAGTAGACACTCGCGAATTAACGCGGGCTTTTGAATTGGAATATCATGACTATTTTCCAAATTGACATTGTCAACAGATTTTAAAAGTACATGTATTAATGACTAAGTAAGTGAACTATTTTTTGTCAGTTTCTCTTTGTTGTCATGGACCCAACTTTGGACCTAGTCTTAAGCCAATTATATTTCCTTTTAAAACCGCTTTGGGTGGTGTTTGGGTTAATTAGGTCTGGGAACGATCTTGTTTCTTTTGGTATATTGTGGTGAGTTGTTGTTTGGATCCGTTGCTAGCGTTAGTCATATATATTTACTGAGCATGTGCGAACACGGGGAACAGAAATATTGGCATGAATTCGGAACGGGTGGCGGGAAGGCCTTTAGAAACTCATTCAAGAAAAAAACCTCTCCCGCATATAAACTAAACTAGATAATTAAAAGTTAGGATAGCAAACTACACTGTGCATGCTAGTTTCCGAACGCAGAGTCGCTCTGTTTAATATAATTTAGTAGTTTGATAAAGAACACACAAATCGTGTCTACTCATTTAGTAATAGTATGTTGTATCATGAGAGCTGTGAACAGAACACCACATTCGTTATTAACTTTTGTGAAATATTGTTTTACATTATACCTAATGTGCAACTTTATACACACTTGAGCAAATTTTAGAGTTTGCATACTGTATATCTCTGAAAAGTAAACACCTGCGTTTTATCTAATTTTTAATGATTTGTTAAACTCAAACGGACATGTATACAGTATACAGAGTAGATAAGTCGTTACTGTCAACGGAAACAAAGCAACCCTCAAAGGTACGTAGCCTACTCAAGACTTCCAACGAAATTTAAATTATAATACCACTAATAACGTTATTGTTGTCTATATTAGATTTGTCACAATTGTTTGATCGCAAGTTTCTTAACGGATGTAAGAACACCCGTTTGAAGAACTGAAATATTTGCAGTTGACCATTTACAGGACACAGATATAAGATGAAACATGTTTTGTGTAATTTATAGGAAGTCGATACATTGTGGGAACCTATTGATGTTCAACAGCTTTCAATTCAGTCAAGCAGAGTTCAAAGAAAGGTTGAATCCACTTCTGATGGACCAGTGGCTGAATTGTAACTGACAGTCTTTCTCACCCAATGCCTCTGATTGGCGGAGACATTTTGAAAACATGTCCTTTAAATTGCATGGCCAATTGCAACAAACATTTGATGAAATGGCTAATAGGGTTGGTGAGATATTTTAATATTCGTTATCCTAAATTAATAATGGATCCAATAAGGTCTCTATTTGGTCAGATTTTCACTATTCCCTCCAAATATCAAACACAGACAAAAAAAGATTTTTACAAACGACAGCATCATTTATTGGTATATTATCAATCAAAATGACTAGCTGCATGAAACTTCAAGAACACCACGAATTAGCTCGAATATGGGAGCAAGACTGACTCGTGTCATTCAACACTGATGAATGTAACATCATCAGGATCACACATCAGAGAAAATTTACTATAAAATGTATGATTCGGTGGTTGTTGTCTGTTGTTGTGTATCATATTTGTTTTTCATTCATTATTTTGTACATAGATTAGGCCGTTAGTTTTCTCGTTTTTGTCATTTCGGGGCCTTTTATACACCTTATCGCTATTCCCGGCTGACCCGAGAATCTGTCCCGCTTGAACTTTTGACGTCATACAACAATCACTTTTCCATTGTGGCGTCAGATATTTTGTATTGTGACGTCAAAATTTTACGGGAACCTGTGTGATGTTCAGTAATGGCGGACAAATAGCGATAAGGTGTATAGCTGACTATGCGGTATGGGTTTTGCTCATTGTTGAAGGCCGTACGGTGACCTATAGTTGTTAATATCTGTGTCATTTGGTCTCTTGTGGAGAGTTGTCTCATTGACAATCATACCACATCTTCTTATTTTTATATGACCATATCAGTCTAGACAAATTTTAATCCGCAAAAAATTAAGACATCACACTTTCTTCATATCTAAAATGAAACACACATATACAATAAACAGCAACAAAAGCAAATCGCGCTTAAGCATTTATTAACTCTAAATCAGTCAAGAAGAGAGTTTGCTTAACGATAGTCAGACCAAAACTAAATTATCTTTAAACACCTTGTGACCAAAACACATCAGAAGTTTCAGATATATTAGAGCAAGTATAAAGAAGAGCTGTACAATATGCTTTCATCAGATATCACGATACCGGCAGTTTGCTACATGACAGGGACTTTACAAGAACGAAGATTAAACTTCAAATGTTTCTTAAAATTGCTAACCAAGAAATTGCCATAATATCGCAACATGCCCATACTAACTAAAAGCCAATCGAAAACAAGACCAAATCATCAACAAACCTACAGACAACAATAATGTAACAAAAGTTTCAAATTTTCATTATTTTGCCTAACCATCAAAGATTATTTGTTTTTATCTGACTATAGAAAATGGACATACAAATTTGTAAAGCAGTTTTAAAGTTTATTAATAATAAGAAAAAATATTAACGTAGAAATTGCAAATTTTAAGAAACCTCACACAAGCATGTGCCAGAAAGTAGTTGTCAAAAAGTTGAGGGAAAATACTGTACAAGACCAATTTGAACTATACGTCGCATGAATACATAAGTGGAAGGTCTTTTATGGATATTTCTTTTTTTCCTTTCTAATTTGACGTTACCTTACTTCTTGTCAATCAGGTGGCGTCATTGTGAACGTTGTGGTTAAGGTTCCTCTGAATACTATAAGAAACGTTTTATCTGCCCTGACGGTATACACACTTCAGTTGATTTGATTTTTTGATTATTGGTGTTTTAAAGCCACTTTTAAGCACCGCTTTTGGGCTATTTCGTGGCGGCCAGTTTTTATTGGTGGAGGAAGCCGGAGTGCCCGGAGAAAACCACCGACCTTCGATAGAAAAACTGACAATCCTAGTCAATTAAGATTGGAGTCGAGTGCACCCGCACGAGCGGGGTTCGAACTCACAACCTCAGTGTTGACTGGCTAGTGATTACAGTAGTAACTACTTAGACCACTCGGCCACCGAGGCCCCTCACTTCATTTGAAGCAAATTGTCAGGAATATTAATATTAATGGAAATGTCCAAATATTAACTCGCCTGAGAAAAAAAGTTGCAGAATGCGAAACATAAATATGCTAATCCGTAAGTGATGACGCAGTTAAATTATTGTTTATAGCTTGATACTCCACATTTTGCATACATATGGCTTATAATCGGAAGTTTCCATTTGGCTAAATAAATGTCACCTCTTTTCATGGATCAATGATACACGCCGCGTTTGTTGCTTATGTTAATTTATGGTGTACAATGAATAAGAGGTGAGGTCAAGCATATTTGGTCTATATGGTCTCAATGGTTTGTCCATGCTTCTAAGGGTTTTACGGATAATCTACTAAAACTTCGCGGTCTTTAGCTGTCTTGATGGATCTGTAAACATCCATCTGCAAGCACTCATACGGAAGATTTGAATGCACCAGGGAGGTAATAGTTTTGTTCCTTGAAGAACTCCAGAGTCAACAGTTACTTCTTTCCTCAGATCGTTCTATCCCTACTACATCCCATTAAACCCTTCATTATTCTCTTTATCGAGAACAATTTTAGCCATTTGTTAATTGGTCCTCCGATTCCATATTATGAAATTTTGTTGTGCAGTTTCTTGTGTGGTACTGTGTCGAAAGCCATTGAAAAAATCAAGTATTGTAATGATAGTTTATATAAAACGGCATCAAATGATATTTTTCATGATGTGTCTGCTTATAGTGTGTTTGAAAAAATTGTATTATACAGATGTCAATGGAACTGATCTATAGATTTCTGCAGCATGTTTATCTCCTTTTTTTTTGAGCTCACCTGGCCGAAAGGCCAAGTGAGCTTTTATCATCACTTGTCGTCCGTCATTAACTTTTACAAAAATCTTCTCCTCTGTAACCACTGGGCCAAATTTAACCAGACTTGGCCACAATTATCATTTGGGTATTTAGTTTTAAAAATGTGTCTGATGACCCCGCCTGCCAAACAAGATGGCCGATATGCCGTTGATTAAAATAGAACATAGGGGTAAAATACAAGTCATGTGTGTCTATTATTTTGAAAACCGCTATAAGAAGAGAAATTCTGAGAGCAGGAAAAATGTTCAGCATGTTGTGCTCTTACTGTTGTCCATATAAGTCAAAACTGTCAGACGACTTCTTATAGGAGTTATTGCCTTTAAATGACGATTTTTACGATTTTTAAAATGTTTCCATATTATCTTGAAAATTAGAATAAATAGATAGAAACTTTTAAAAGCAAATCGAGATCTACAAACAAGTCAAACATGACCAAAATTGTAAGTCGACTCCTTATTGAAGTTATTGCCCTTTAATGTCGATTTTTGCATTTTTTGCCTGTCATCTTGAAAACTATAATAGATAAACAGAAACTTTATTAAGGAAAAATAATAGCAGGATAAGATCTACAAATATGTCAACATGACTGAAATTGTCAGTTAAATGTTAATAGAGTTATACCCCTTTAATGATGATTTTTACCAAAAGGTTGCCTTTAAGAGCCTCTAGTTTTAACCCCCCATGAGATGTTTGCCTTCGGTCATAGTAAAAGTATAGCCAAAGCCGGATAAGGGTGATATTCCCATTGTGATTTGCATTGGTGTTCACTTTAATTCCAGTTTACATCTATACTGCAATGAAGACCCATTGGTGGCCTTCGGCTGTTGTCTGCTCTATGGTCGGGTCGTTGTCTCTTTGACACATTCCCCATTTCCATTCTCAATTTTATAGTCAAAGTCAGTAAAACAAATGCTCTAATTGTGTATTATCGCACTATGGCCCTGCAGGGTGTGACAACAAATGTGTGACAACAAATGTGCAAGAAAATAAAATCAGTCTAAATGTGCGATTATGGGAAACTGCAGCTCAGTACCCTCGCATGAAAGCATCTAGTGAGGTACTATCCACCAAAAATAGTGAAAGGCTGTTTTATATACGTATACTGTCTGGGATGAAGGAATTTTTTAATTCTATATGTTGATGTTCTGGTATATGGGACAAGGAATCGTGTGGTATGTCCTGTAGCTACTGGTAATGTTGTATGCAGCTCTAGTATTGGTATTGATACGAAGCCATGTACAATTTTGTACATTATCATGTCTTCCTCTCAGCTATTGGTTGTCACCGTAGAGTGTTTAGCATTGATCCTACACTACTGGTATGTTGGTAGTCGTTCATTACAAACCGGGCTGATCATCTATGCATACTTTCTAATTTCTGCACGTGTATGTTGGTCTCAAATTGTACATGCATACTGAAGTAGTGGTCTTACTTGAGTTCTGTAGCATACAGCTTTTGTTTGTTGTGGACAGTGGTGCAGGTTTCTTTGGATAAAGCCCCCTCCCCCGTTGAATTACCCTTTTTAGTTATGTTCTCTATATGTGCGTGTTCCAATTTATAGTTTTATAGATTGGTACAAATAGGTATTTAGCCGAGTCAACCATTTCTAATGTATGCCCAACGGTATGTCATAACTTGCGGGATATGGTTAACGCGTGTTGGTCATGGCGTAAAAGTTGTCAGTTGCTGTGATGGAATTCCATTTGCCAGTCAGATTCCATCCGAGCAAGTTGTTCAGGTCTTCCTGGAGTAATTTTTAGTTTGCATCATTCTTGTATCCTTCTGCACAGTACGCAAATAAACTGTTGATGAATGTGCGTAGTATGGCAAGTCGTTGATGAATGTGCGTAGTATGGCAAGTCGTTGATGAATGTGCGTAGTATGGCAAGTCGTTGATAAAAGGAGAAACGTGAGTGGCACAAGTGCACTGGTGCAGTTTGTGATGTTTTGCCTTGTTTCTGAGGCTCAGAAAATACCTTATACACTGAAGTGTCGATCCGATGATACCTTTGCAGAATTATATCTCATGAGGGAATTTATCGGATGCCTTCGAAAAATCGAGCAAGATAAGGGGGTATCAATCGTATTCAATCGATACTATCGTACCATAGTTGATCAACTTAATCGTTTCTATTACTTTCTTAATTGAAAGGAAATAGAATGAAATAGTTGAGTCGTTTTTTTCTTTCTGTTTCTGTACTGATTTGAAGAGTTGGATGCTAAGAATAGCCTTTCATATCAAACTGAAGAGTTAATTGAATCGACAGCTGATGATCACTTTTTAGCTCACCTGGCCAGAAGGGCCAAGTGAGCTTTTCTCATCACTTGGCGTCCGTCGTCCGTCGTCGTCGTCAACTTTTTACATTTTGAACTTCTTCTAGAGAACCACTGAATGGAATGAAACCAAACATGGCATGAGTGTTCCTTATGAGGTGTTGACCAAGTGTTGTTACTTTGTAGCTGATCCATCATCCAAGATGGCCGCCAGCGGGGGACTTCGTTTAACATAGGACCCTAAGGACAATACATACAAATGTCTTCTTTTAGAGAACCACTGAATGGAATGACACCAAACATAGTATGAATGTTCCTTATGAGGTGCTGACCAAGTGCTGTAACTTTGCAGGTGATCCATCCTCCAAGATGGCCGCCAGCGGGGGACTTAGTTTAACATAGGAACCTACGGACAATACATACAAATGTCTTCTTTTAGAGAACCATTGAATGGAATCAAACCAAACATGGCATGAATGTTCCTTATGAGGTGCTGACCAAGTGTTGTTACAATGAAGCCGATCCGTCATCCAAGATGGCCACCAGAGAGGGACATAGTTTAACATAAGACCCTATGGACAATACGTACAAATGTATTCCTTTAGAGAACCACTGAATGGAATGAAACCAAACATGGTATGAATGTTCCTTATGAGGTGCTGACCAAGTGTAGTTACTCTGAAGCCGATCCATCATCCAAGATGGCCGCCAGCAGGGAACTTCGTTTAACATAGGACCCTATTGACAATACATACAAATGTCTTCTTTTAGAGAACCACTGAATGGAATGAAACCAAACATGGCATGAATGTTCCTAATGTGGTGCTGACTAAGTGTTGTTACTTTGTAGCCAATCAATCATCCAAGATGGCTGCCAGAGGGGAACTTAGTTTAACAAAGGACCAGATGTGAAATACATACAAAAGTCTTCTTCTGAAAAACACTGAATGGAATGAAACCAAACATGGCATGAATGTTTCTTATGAGGTGCTGACCAAGTGTTGTTACTTTGTAGCAAATCCATCAACCAAGATGGCTGCCAACGGGGGACTTAGTTTAACAAAGGACCCTATGGGAAATATATACAAATATCTTCTTCTAGAAAACCGCTTAATGGATTGAAACCAAACATGGCATGAATGTTTCTTTTGACGTGCTGACCAAGTTTTGTTACTTTGTAGCAGATTTGTCATTGTCCTTATAAAGTCATTTTCTACAGTTTCAATGAATTTATTGGTAATTTCGGTAAACTTTACAAAAGTCTTCTGCTTTTGATTAAATTACGGGGCCAATATTAAACCAAATTTGGCCTCAATCATTATTAGGGTATCTGTTATGATTTTAATCTATTTTTACATGATTTCCAAAACCAAAGTAGAATCAGGTGAGCGACACAGGCTCTTGTGAGCCTCTAGTTTTCGATTCTGTCGATTGTAATTATCGTGCTTTTCGTATTAATTTGAGTTGATTGAATCGACAGCCGATGTTCAATTGTGACAGGCACTTGTCTCTGAAAACAAATTCCTATAGTATATAGGATTTTTTTTAAAGGGACAAGTACCTGTGTCAATTGTGATAAATCTTATTGATTGTTACGATCGTGCCTTCCATGTTATTTTGAATAGTTGATTGAATCGACAGCTAATGCTCAATTATAATCAAATGTGTCTCCATTTCAACTTAGATGAGTTGATTGAATAGACAGCTAATATTCAATCGTTACAATCGATTCCCCCTTAATCATTTTGATGGATTGATTGATTCAGTAGCAGATGTTCGTTGTCATCGACCGTGTCCGCATTCGTGATGATTATGATTTCCAAGTTCAAATTTTGATGAATTGACGATTTGATCGAATAGACAACAGGACTTCAACTATTGTCGAATCAATCGATTTTCGACTACTGTACCATCATGATGTGGACTCCATCCTCTTTATTGGGAATGATATAAGTATCCTCGCTGCTGTTAAATACTGAGGAAAATTGGTCGTTTAAAATATTAACCTTGCTCGCTCTCTATTCAATATTAATAAAGTATGTAAGTCGGGTAAACTGTCCATCTAAACTTGTATAGCGAAAACTACAACAGATTCACATTTTTTTTTCATGTTAATACATCCCCATAATCCTTAAGGATTTGCAGATAACTTTGGATTAATAATGTCGACGTTAACCATCTTACCATTTTTTTCTGTGTTTCGAGCTTTTCAGTCAAAGAAGGCAGTGCAATTGTCCATATAATGGGAAAGAGTGCCAACATTGTATGCCCAAAAAAAATCATTGGTTTTCTTATCAAAAATGGGAAGCGTAACGTGACTTTAATTGCTCCCAAATTGGCAACCGAGTAGACCGTAAACACACTCAGAATATACCGTATACGATTTGTATTTATAATCGCCTCAATTTGTAAACAATGGCGGAAACTTTGGAAAGTGGAAAACGTGATTCCACAACTGCAGATCTTAACGATGAGGACGACGAATGGATAGGACCACTGCCGGCAGAAGCAGTAAAGACAAAAAAGAGAAAAGGTGTATACAGCTTTACAGTCATGATATGTTATAAGCTCAGGTTGTAAGATCCATAAATCTATTCAGTGATCGGTTGCCGCTCTTTACCTGCTGTACGATACAGATAGTATGTAAATACCTGTTGTATGTTATGCTGTTAGGTTGGTACCAAATGTGTAAGCTTAATATGATTAGAGTCGACATGGCTTACAAAACCAAGACAAAACATAACTCCGGTCTAATTGCCTTCTCAGTCACCGCTTTAATATTAGGCAGTGTCTGCGCGTACCCGCATGCGGGTACGAATAGTCAAATTGCCATTCATAGGCTACGCGTACCCACATCCGGTTTTATAATAAAATGCTATCGGATCGGGAATGAAACGTAAAATATATACGGAAATTATCGATAATATGGGGATTTCGTGTAGAACGAGTGAAGAGTATGAAAAATAATATTTTCAAAGTGTATTTATTAGATAATGATACATAATAAACATTGCAAATTAAATGCACACTGACGGAAAATGAAACTGTACAGTCCCTGTAAAAGGAGAACATGATAAAAATTAATACTATTATAAAATGTAAAATAAAATGCAAATTTAAAGAATAAAATTTTACTGATTTTGAAAAATACCCATATGAGATTTAAAAATAATCTTTTAGTAAAATGTAAAACAGAAACTGAAATTTTAAAATATCTTAAACGACTAAAATTAAAGCTTGGATGTCTATATAAAAATTAGAGAAGCAAGTAATAATGTCAAATTAAACCAATTAACATAAAAGATTCATGTAGCTAATTAAGATTTGGAACAAATTTTACGTATCCAATATGATTGTTTTGGCACATATTTCAACCCTGCACATTTCAAATGTTGCCAGTCCAAACAACAATCACAGGCCAAAGAGTCCTGATCGTGTAGGTTTTTTTTTGACATTTGATACATATTTATTCGCATGATTCTCTTCTTTCGTTGATCCGAATTTTAAGTTGCTTCCACGATTCAAAGGTAAAATATTTTTTGATGCGCTGAAGGTTTACATTTTCGTCAAATATTTTGTTATTTATTAACGAAGCATCTAGAAGATTATTGGCATCGGCCTTTGTTTTATCAGAATAGTTTTTGTGTTTCCAGTTCTTCTTTTCTCTGCAGCTGCAATTGACTCCGAGTTTCTTTTATACAATTGTATAAAATTAATCGACTGATAGTTCTGAACAAATTGTTCTAATTCGTGATAACTTTGAAATGTCTTCCCCACATGTATATCACTCTCTTACATTTTAACAAGGATTTGTATAGTGAGACTATACAAATCCTTGATTTTAAGAATATTTATTAACTGATAAAAACTGTTCACTTACCTATATATAAATATTCATAAAAATTCTGAGTAGTTTTAATCAATTTATTCACTAATTGCGACAAATTCCGTATATATTTCACGTTTCATTCCCTATCCGATGGCATTTTATTATAAAACTGGATGTGGGTACGCGTAGCCTATGAATGGCAATTTGACTATTCGTACCCGCATGCGGGTACGCACAGACACTGCCTTAATATTATAAAGACCATAGGGATTCTATATTGAGATTTGAGGGTTTTCTGGCTTCAGGAACAAACACTGGTGAGCCCACAACTAGTAAAGAGAGGAAAAAGATACTTAATGGATATTAAAACTCATAAATAGAAGACAAACCTACAATACAATGGCTATAAAACATTGAAAGCACAACATAGAAAACTAAAGACTGAGTTACAAATCCCACAAAAAAAACAGGGGTGATCTTGAAGGGTAAAAAGATCCTGCTCCAAATGCTGCACCCACCCTGTTGCAGGTATAAGAACAAATTCGGTGATGTGACCTACGAGGGAAAGATGATAATAAAGACAATTGGAACATATATCTGTTGTCATAACATGACGGTCAACCAACTTGTGATGGCGTCATTTAAATTATCAAAATGAATTATTTCAACTTCGCCACTTGGAACCTTTGGTACCTTTGATTTAAAAGCCTCAATGTAAGAAGCAACCCTCTATCTAGGAAATCATGATAGAACATGTAGGAAATGCAAGCTCTAAAATATTGTAATGGGGGTCTCATTGGGGGGTTCTGATCCCGGATCCCGCTTACTGTTTTGTCAGATTCCTGTATCCTGCTTACACTATGTACGTAAGCAATTCTCATTTTTTGTAATTTCCCGTGTCCCGCTGGACTTCATTTCCCGTTTTCGCGGCACAATAATTTGACTTTCACGGGTCACGCTTAGACCCCAATGAGACCCACTGTAATAGGAGATATATACCCAATATGCAGTCGCTGCTGAAATGTTGCTACATGAAAATGGGAACTTCGCAATCATCTCTCTTGTTGTCAGGTTTTTTTTAAACCCACCTCAGTGTCAATTTCTAGATTTTAGTCAATATATTAGGCAGTCTTAACTGTATCTGTTGTTATTTCAACTTTTCGAGTTTGATAGTATATACACATTCAACATAGTCACTAAACATTGAATTATTCAGTGAGAGGACATCATCTATATAGCGGATGGTGAAGTTAAAGGATGATGCTAGTTTCTTTTCATTCTTCTCAAGAATTTCCTGTATGAAGTCAGTCTGACTCTCATATGAATAAAGGAACATGTCAGCAAGAAGAGGAGCACAGTTGGTTTCCATGGGAAAAAATTGGGAATGCCTATTGTTTGTTGAAAAACATGTCCTCCAAAAAAAACTAATATGTTGCCAAACAAGAAATCAAGCATTTTGATAAGATCAGTTTCAGAGAATTTTGTCTATGAATCAGAGTGGATTTTTACAAAGTATGATTTATCCCTCCTCAAAACAAGATATTTGTATCTATGTTGGCCATTGACTAGAATATATATGCATCTTCTGTTTTGAATAACTCAATGTAAGTGTTCTGCGAAGATTCATCATTATAAACTAGGGATGGCAACGAGTATTTTAGTACTCGCTCTGAAGGACGAGTACTTAAGTACAGTTTTAGTACACAGATACTTGTTTGCCTTTTAAAAATCTTGAGACATTTCCCCTCACTTTATTTCCATTTGACATATCGCTTTCGTAATGCTAATTAATATCTATTAACAACGTTCACCTGAAATCTTACGTCTGACATTTAAATTCAGTACGTTAAAAATGCCTCCTCTGAAATCAGCCGTATGGACTTATCTCAAAAGATCATTCAATCGAAATACCGTAAAATGCACTCTTTGTGACACATAGTTAACATATTGTGGTGGTTCATCAAATATGATTAATCATATTAGACTTAAACATCTGGCTGAGAGCCCTGCAGAATCTCCAGTGAAACCATCTTCACTCCACAGTTTTTAATTTCTCAAAGAATAATCAATTTTGCAAATAAAAGAAATAATCACAACAGCGATTGTCAAAATGGACGTAAAGGATTACTTTCCGTTAAGTTTTATTGAAGTTGATTTTATGAACATTGTCACACTTGAGTACAAGGTTCCAACTCGTAATACGATCAAATCCTGTATCACAAAATTATATGTGGAACAGAAAATGTGTCTCATTTTATTTTGAGTACTTGCGAGTATCGTGACCAAGTACATGTACTTAAGTATTAAATTTCATTAACTATTAATTATAAGGAGGGTGAGGGCTCGATAATAACTTTTTATTATACACATGTACATGAATATACCACTGTCACACTTAGTAGGGTGGCATTGCCTATCCTGATTCACTATCACTGACAATTTCAAGATATTTAATGAAATAATCATTGAAAATATTCTATTTCAGTTTTGGAGTTTGAAAAAGTCTACCTCGATAACTTACCAAGTGCTCAGTATTATGAAAAAAGTTTCATGCATAGAGATGTTATAACACATTTAGCAGTATCAAAGTAAGTAAAAAGGTTGTCAGAAGTAAGTTCATGTGTCAATATGGATTCAGAGGGAACATTTCTTAAATGAAAAAATTCCCAAATTAAGACTTTAATGAAAAAAAGGTGTGGATGCACTTACCATACAAGTAGCTTGATAAGGGAAAATAGCTTTGAAAAACACATTGTTAGATTTTCATGTAAAGTGAAAAAGAGGCAACTTTAATTTGGCAGATACCCTCTCCATATGGAATATCAAAACTTCTCTTATCATGTCAAGTTTGGATCCTGAAGAGATGAAATACATTTTTGATGTTCTCAACTCCCTTATTAAAGATCAATGAATTTCTATTTCAATCACTTTGTTTTTTATTACTACTGTTTTTGTCCTGTCCATGACTGTGTTTGTAACTATATATATATAGCTAGCAGTTTGAAAATGATATGAAATGATTGTATTTGCAAATGTAACATATTAGATATGCACAAAATGTCCAACTGTTCTTCCTGAAACTGTAATTTACATCAAATTTGAAAGTCAGTGAGTTTAGTTGTCATTGCCTTTTTTTTAAAGTATTTTATGGAGCTGGGATCATCTAATTTTGTTTTATTCTCCAATAAAGAGTTGGAAGACACCAAAGGCAGAATCAAAACTCATAAAGTTGAAGAGACCAATTCAACAAAATCATGGAAAAACATAAAAATGACAAAAAGACAAAAAAAAGTCTACAAAACAATACATAAAAAGTTAAAGACTAAGCAAGATGTTTTAAGAAAACTACCCATGGTATCATCCCGAATAAAGAAAAATTCTTTATATTTATGAATAGGATACATATATGGATTGTGAATGCAGCTTTTCCTACAGGATGTTCAACAAAGCCTATTTCAGATTGAAATGTTGTTTTTCACTATTTGTTGGAGTGCATTTCATAGTATTTCAATTATTGAGAGTTTGATGATACATTTTGTATTTATAATATATTAATTGAAATTTATATACTGTGTCCAAATTTTCAGTGATTGAATAAAATTTTATCTTTAAAAAAACATCCATCTTTAATTTTCAGGAGTGATTTTATAGTGACTGCTAGTTGTGATGGCCATGTTAAGTTCTGGAAGAAAAAAGAAGAAGAAGGAATTGAATTTGTCAAACACTTCAGAAGCCATTTAGGTAAATGATGAGGTATACATGTATATCATTTGATTGGTAGTTCTTAGATTGATATGAAATTTAGCTTGTTTTTAATAGCTACACACAAGTGCAAATAGTTGTTGCTTATCATTGTTGCAATGAATAATACCTGTCTATAATTATAGAAGAATTTCAGAAAAAAAACATTAATGGTGTCACACGACATGCATGCACCGCCATACACGAGGCTTTCATAGTTTACGAAGTATATGCCATCATTACTGTTTTTGAGGTTACTATATCAAAGGCCAAGTTCAAGTTACTAAAAATAGACCAAAATTTGTACAGAAGAGCAGTCTCAGGATTCTAAATCAAATATTATATAAAATTGCAACCATACTTGGATATATTGTCACATTAAATGAGAGGAAGATCCTTATTGATTTTTAGGTCAATACCTTAAAGATCAAGGTCAAAGTTACTAAAAAAAAAGGATCACTGTTTGTGCAGAAAAGTGGTTTCCTTATGTTTAATCAAATACTACATATGGAATGGAAACCTTACATGGATATATAGTCACATATAATGAGAAGAAAATTCAGATTGATTTTGAGGTCACAATATCTAAGGTCAAGTTCATTGTTTCTAAAGATAGATTTATGTAAGACAATTTTACTGTCTAAAATCATAACAGAAAAGAATCATACCTTAAAGTAAACAGAAAAAAAACTATGGTTCTTTAAAGACTGTGTCCTCTACAAAAGCTAGGTTAAGAGCCATAAAATTTACTCACAGTAGTTTTTTTTTAATGTTCTAACATTATCTTAGTAAACAAAAGTACACTTTATAGTGTTGTTTAATGGTGATATCAAGGAGCTCAAAGTTGAAAAATTGACCAAAAGAAGTACATTATCCTGCAGTGTCTATAAACAAAATAACTATTGAGAACTCTACTCTTGCAGGATAAAAAGAAATGACAAGATGATTTAAAACAATCTAATTGGGGCTTCACCAGAATGAAGATATAATTTATTTTGGAGGATCAAGACATATTAGATAAAATTTGATAAATTGTTGATGTTTCTGAAGGTCAGACATAGAGAACAGGTCAATGCAAATACTAAATATGTTTGCATGAAATTTAAAGGGTCTTTCAATTCCCAATCTGCCATCACTACTCTTCTTCCCAATCTAGACATTTATTTCTAGAACATCCTTCATAGTTTAAAAGTTTTCATCCTTGGTAGTTGAATTTAGATGTATTCTTTTGTTAAAAAAATCCTACTTTATTTTCTGTATTTTAGGAAATATCCAAGATCTTGGCATGAGTCCTAATGGTGAATTTTGTTGTACCATCTCTGATGACAAGTCTGCTAAAGTATTTGATGTTGTTAACTTTGGTAAGTTCAGTTCTTGAATATATAAATTGGTTCACCTCCAGGTAAGAAGAAGAAAACAAAAACAAAATATTTAATGTTTGTTGCTACTATTTCTGCTGGTAATTCTGAAATACTTGAATCAAACAATTGTAATTGATGTATATACATTTGAATTAAAATGCCAAAGAGGAAAGGCTTCTGCCAACCTCAGGTTTTTGCATAAATGTAAAAGTCATAGATTTAAACAAACAGTTTGTCAACAATTTATTAATACGAATGATCAGGAGTAATTAAAACAAACTTAAGAATGGTACGATTACAATGAAAATCATTTAAAGATAAGAAAACAAAAGAAATGATAAAAAAAGACAACCCAGCTACCACAATTAAAATAAGAAGATATTTGATGTTTAGAACAAGTAATTGAAATAATTAATTTTATTTTATATGACTATAAATTTTATATTTTCTCATTGGCTAAAAGCAGAGGAATTCCTCTTTGATAAAACATATTCACCGCGGCAAAAATCACGAGAGGTTAATATAAGATTCGGAACAGCGTCCGTGTACCTAAATATAGATATTTCAAGGCAACGTCAATGACATATGTTTATGACGTCATGTAATTTTTCAGTTTTTAAAGGCAGTGCTTTAATGCCTTTCTAGTTGCCGGGTTAATCCTTCCTTCCGCAATATCCATCTTATCTACGTGGGGGGTCGTTAAGCTCCAAGTAGATCCGGAAATGTTGAATTCTCTCCTCTTCTTATTGCGATATCAAATGTTTTTTGTTTCATTTCATTTACATTGGGAAATAGAGAAACGATCATTGTGTTTTGTTAGTTTTAAAAACTTTAAATATATTTGTATTTTGCATTATAAGCAGTCAACCGATTGACAAACTAGAATTATTTGAATTCCGTGTGGAAAGAGCTCGGGTTAATTTCGAGTGTTATCTGCAATCTATATGTTTATAAATCATTTCAGTCGTTGATATAATAATTAAAGGTCGACTGAACATGAATTATATTATACAATTTAAAGCGCATTTCTGTTTATGCACGTGAAACCGTCTAACGTTATTGTTATTTCGCAGTTATATAAAGTAGCAAATTATCGTTCCTGAATAGGTGGCGCCGTGGTAGCCGATCCTGTTCCTCAATTTCCGGTTTCTGCACTGTGCAACTATTTCAGTTACATTTTTAATTAACGATGCCAAGTACTTGTTGTTGTGTACCTGGGTGTCATTTAAGAGGAGGACATGCATTTCCAAATGACTTAAAAAGAAGGAAAAGTTGGATCAACGCCATGGCCCATACGCAGATTGGACGAGAACACGATGAAATCGTGGAGTCCATCTCAATCAGCTGTTGTTTGCAAGGCACATTTTACTGAAAAAGACTACGTGCAGGAAACTATTCATGGTAAAACTCTATTTTCTTTTTGAAATATATAGTTATATATGTAATCGCCATGCGAATAAACCAAAGTCTGTTTACAACCGCAATTATCGTTTTAGAATAAAAGGGGGTGGTTAATTCAAGACGTCATAATTTTTTGGATTACGATTCAATATGATCTGTTTGAGATTTTTTGGTGATTGCTACAATTATAATGATTTCTTACAAGAGGTATACATGTATCATACTGAGAATTATTTTAGCAGTAAGGCTTAAATTAAAATATTGTTTGTTTGCAGTTTACCGACCGACCTTCGAAAATCCGCCCAACTGTGAACATTTTATTGCTTTTAATTTGAAGAAATTATTTTTAATACTTCAACTGACTCGATCCGGAATTTCTGGTCGTTTCCGGAATTGATTTCGAGTCTAGGTCAATTACATGTTTGAAGTTCGGTTTTTCTTCCCTTCCTGTCAAGCGTTCATCAGACCCTTTAATGGTAAAGCACATGGAGATTGTTTACAGGTATCCACGAAGTCATGGAGGAGTACTTTATTCTGTCGTCTTCTGTCAATTTCAAGACAAATAATACACAGAAAAGTTTCAGAGTAAACTGTTTATACTGATTCAGGCAGAATTGCACACGGAATGATGTCTTCGATGATATCATTGACGATGATGCAGCGGATATTCATAAAACCGACACGATAACCATTTCTGTCTTAAACAAATCGGATACAGAATCTTTTGAGACTGACTTTATGGAACCAATATCAGTGGTTCAACAATTCGACACCAGCCTGAAGTATGCCATATTTTCTTTAAATCGTCGTGAAGACGACAAAGAGGAAACAGACTCCTCCGTGACTTCATGGATAACTGTAAATACGCCTGTACGGTGGAAGGACGCATTTGAAATGTTAAATCAATAAGAAGCCACACAAAATACACAAAGATATAGAGAAAATGAATGGTTGGCTTGAGAAATAAATATATTCTTTCTGTATCAAATCTATCTTCGATTGCAATGAGTATGCTCCTTTAGGATAAGGGGGGGCTGTCCCACTCATTGCAATTATTCTCTCTCTTACAATATTAAATATACCCAAACTGTGAATTGAATTGAAATATGTCCTTAGCTAGGAGCTATGCTGCTATTTTTAAGTAGTTAAGCTGCTTTATGCGAGCACCCTAGATTTGTGTTCTACCCAATAAATGCTGAAATATGTGCCATTGTTATTATCTGGCTGGCTATTATGTTATTTATAACTAATTGAACACTTTTTTCATACTTTTAATTCTGGAATTCAAAAAATATGACCAGAAAAACCTTAAATGATCGTCGAACCACCCAAAAGTTTTGAAGTTGCACATAGGAAGTAGTGCTCAATAGAAATCCTTATGTAGTTTATTATCCCCTGTGCTTTTGGCCAAGATGTCAAAGAACAATTGCATGAATTATTTCATCGCCGAAAATCTCTAATTACAAGTCGTTTACAGTTGCCAAATGGCACAAAGCGCAGGAATATTGTATAACGGCTGTGACTAATATGACACGGAGTTGAAGTCTCAGTTGGCGGTAATTTTAACTTCGTCGACAAAACGTAAATCAAGGACGTTTTAAATTTGGTGATTTCTGATAATAATCATTTTGTTCAACCGCTAGCTTTATAACGAAAATCGCCAACATGTTATGTGTAAATCCGAGTAAATCGTATCTGACTGACAAAAACAACATTGAAAAACAATGGATGCCATAAACCGGAAATGAAGACAATTATAATACCGGATCTAATTCTGGGGGCGGATAAGGGTAATTCCGGGTTTGCCGATCAAATACAATAAAAATATAATAATTCCAGGCATGAGACAAAATACATCTATCATGATGAAATATAAACTCTAGAATTGAAAACCAAAGATATATTGAAAAGAAAGAAAAAGCAGGAAATATTTTATACAGAAACTCAAAATGACTTTTAGTTCACAAATTTTCATGTCAAAAACCAATAAAATGTGACAGTATTTTCCTTATCATTAATAATATTGATATTACATGTAGATGTTTTTATTGTTTAAACATATTACTACAATTCCATGAGGTAATTTCTTCTCAATTTTGAAGGGCCTATAAAAATCTGGAAGTTTCTTACTTTATTTTCACAGAGGAACTAGCTAATATAATATATAGTGCAACTAGATATGATACACTTAAACAGTTTTGAATTTGAACTGTTTAATATAATGGTATAATTAGTAATAAATAATCAATTGTTGAGACAACACACCCACCCACAGTGATACCCTCAGCCTCCCTCAGCCTTCCTAATACAAAAAAAAAAGATTATTTGAATTCATAAATTAATATACAAGACAATTACATTTATTATTAAACATGTTAAACGACAGTGACACTGACAATGAAACAAGCTAACTTAACACCAAAAGCACATTAAAGTATCTTACTGAGTTATGAACTATTTCAAGTAAAAGCAGGACCTGGAATTTAGGTTGTGGACCTTTCAGTTTGGAGTGTCAAAGGTCCTGGACTGTCCAGTACCAAATGTTAATTTTAACCCCTGCATTCACAGTAAAGCGATTTTGACGTGACATTGCAATTCCAAGTAGAATTTACTTTTGGACATTAAACGTTTCGAATGCGTATTAAACTAATTCAGATCAGTTAATAATGTGAATCGAATTCGAATTATGTGTGAACGCAGCATTGATATATCTAAGAAATGAAGAATATTAAAAAAAGATGGACAAAATATTTGTATTAAATTTGTTGCAATTTTTGTCTTGCCTTGACAGAGTCAAAAAGTGAGACATATATATATATATATATATATAGGCATGCTGTTTTGGCGGAATCAACAATGTATTAGTTTGTGATTTTGTGATAAGGTCTGGTTTCTGGTAGGTAAATGACATTTTGTAAGTAGTTGTGTTAGCATAGGCGCATCTCATTACCATAGAGAACATTTGGCCCCACCCCCTTAGTCATGGTCTATTGACTTTGAAACTTTGCATAGTTTACATGTATATGTTTGTGATTAGGTCAGTTTGGGGGGAACCACTAGTGGTAGGTCAATGATATTTGGTGTGCAGTTGTATAAACTTTTTCATTTCTAATTTCCATTGAGATTATTTGGCCCCGCCCCCTCAATCATGCTCTTTTTACTTGGAAACTTATGTTACTTTGAAATTTCATTTATTAGTTTTCGATTAGGTTAGTATTAGGGAAACCAATAGTGGTAGGTCAATGATAATTGGCATGTAGGTGTAGAAGCATTAGTACGTCTCATTTCCATAGAGGATATTTGGTCCTCACCCCTCAGTCATATGCATGATCTATTGACTTTGAAACTTTTACTTAGTTTACATGAATGAGTTTGTGATTATTATGATTATGTCAGTTTAAAATTACCAGCAATCTTAAGTCAAAGCTATTTGGTATGCGAACGTATTGGTATTCAAAAGTTTCATTTCCATGGATATTATATAACCCCACCCCCTCATTATGGTTCATTGACTTAGAAATTGAATTTGTGTTAAGGTTTGTTTAAAGGGAACGACTTATGAAAAGTCAATGGTATTTGGTTTGCAGTTGAACAAGCATTGGCACCTTTCATTTCCATAGAGATTGTTTAGCCTTGTACCTTCAGTCATGGTTCATTGACTTTGAATATCACTTACATGTTAAAGTATTACTATTTTAAGTGTAACATTTGCATTATCAAAATAACAAATAGGCAAAACATTACCTTGTGTTAATAGCTTATTATAGATTAGACATGTGTAATTATTTTAAAAATAAGGAGATGTGGTATGATTGCCAATGAGACAACTATCCACCAAAATTCAAATGAAGTGGATGTAAGCAATTACAGGCAACCGTACAGCCTTCAAAAATATATGTTGCATCATTGCTAGACCATTATAACAACATCAGCATTTCTTGTAATACTAGTATACAAGAAAATTACACCATTTCAGATAGTTTCAGGTATGATTTGATAATTGTGCATAGTGGCACCAGCTGATCCAACTAAAAGCGCTAATATGGCATATTCAAACTCTAGTACATAGTGGAATTAAACCATACACCACTGTTGGACACCATAATTGAAATTATTATTCTGAAAAGAATATTCCTCCATGCAGCCTGCAACAATTAGCAAAACCTATACTGCATAGTAAGATATAAACGACCACGAAATGACAAATGTAAAACAATAAAACTAAAGCAGCCTGATTTATGTACAAAACAATTATGAACAATAAATATGATATACAGCAACAATCAACAATCACCAAATTACTGGGTCCTCACTATGGACAGGTACATACAGAATGTGGCGGGTTAAACATGTTAGCTGGCACAAAACTCTCCCCTAACATGGGACAGTGAATGTGCATAATCTCAGACATTAAATCTTTAAAAAATAAATTGGAAATAACTTTTGAAAGTGGTAGGATTGGATAGCAGAAACATTACGGTACAAACATTATTTGATACTTGAGAAATAGCTGAGATATATAGATTCTACCACTGCATCGAGTGTGATACGATATTTATCCACTCGAGACAGTTAAATTTTCAAATTTAAAACGCGAGGCTCGCCGAGCGTTTTAAATATTTAAAATTTAACTGTCGAGAGTGGATAAATATCGTATTACACGAGATTTGGTGGTGGAATCTGTTTCTCTAATGATTTTCAAACAATATGCAGGCAAACTTATTCCGTCTTTTCGAATGATCTGTAAAAAGATGTGTTCTTTCTATGTGACGTCATCAGGCATGGTCGCCTTTTTTCAGGCCGTCACAATAGGAAATTCAGAGGAAAGCAAGTAAATTCGACGTCATAATCGGATTTTAACCAATGAAGAACTGAGATCAAACGAACCACACGTTGATTAAATTTTTTTTATACAATGGGTGCAGAAAGGGATAAATTGACGAAGAATTAGAGAAAAATATTTTCATCCATTCTTCCACTATATTCATCTTAACTTCTGCCAAGTTTACCTTTGATTTTTTTAATTAACTGCCTATAGCGCCTTTGGTGCTTTGATTTTTTATGCAGTCAAAACATTTCAGTACAGACCATTAACTTTTAATGGGGTGCTATGGATTTCACCCCAAAGCTAGACTTTAGATTTTTGTTTGTTTTAATTAAAGCCTGGCATCAACATATCTTTCCAAATATAACCTTTATGTCAGATGTCTAATATCTTTTTTTTAAGTTGTCTTTTTTTTCAATTGAGGAAGATTCAATGGTTGATTTTTTTTAACACACTCCTAAATTGTCTTTTGAATCTTTAATATCTACATTTTTCTGATGCAAATACCCTACTCATGAAAACATTCTAGTAAAGATGCATATATGTCAGTGAATATGTTTCTTTACAACAATTCTAGTCATTCCTTGTTTATAAGTGTTCCAGTATTTCATAATACCATAAATTTATGTCATAAATTGTATAATGACACTATGTTAAAGTTCAGTTTTGGCTAAAAAGGTGTTTACCTGGAAATGCCTGTTCATTTCATGTTGGTTTTCAGTGTTTGTTGTTTTAAAATGTTTTTTCTTCACGAGAAACTTGGTTTGTGTTAAAATACTTGTTTAAACTTTATTCTGGTTGATAAAATAAAATATTTTTCCTACCTACCGACCCTGCAGTCTGAAGGTACAGTTGGAAAACTGCAAACAAACATATTTTTAAGGTTGGCCTAATTATGCTAATGTAGTAATGACAGGAATGCTTAAGCTATGCCTCATAGACTTTCTTGAAAAATATCAATGACAATGTTAACAGGAACAAAACAATATTATCTATACTATAATTATTTAGGTATAAACAATGTACGTTTGTTGCATAAGTCTCTCATTGTTTGTCCTTTGGATTTACATAACATACATTGAATCAGGCAAACATAGTTTTATCCAGATTGTAATGAATAAATCTAGTTAATATTTCGCCAGGTAATACAAAGTATACATTGCTAATGGAAGTTCATTTAATTATCAAAAAACTAATGTTTTATAACCTTTTTCAGGGCGCAAACCCACCATTCAGAGACTTAAGTCTACTGCCATTCCCAGCCTATTTTCCTGGACCAAGCAAGAGACTGAATCATCCGCAAAAAGAAAAATCAGGGCAGTTTCCTGTGAAAACAAAAGAACCAAACTTGATGAATATTGTAGTAGAAATCTAGAGGAAAGTTTTGATTGTAAAGTTGGTTTTCCTGAAGAAGTCATTCATACTGCAGAAAGGATTTATGACTGTCCACCACCAACTGCCGAGCTAATGTTGAGCTTCACAGATGGAATTATGCAAACACCATCAATGCCTATGTTTTCAGCAGAGAATTTTGAAATGAAGACATGTGACACAGCCATGCATTTTTATACCGGTTTAGAGTTGTATACTAAATTTTTATTTGTTTTGACCACACTTGGTCCAGCAGCACATTGTTTGAGATACATATATTTTCAAATTGATAGGGTGTCAGTTGAAAATCATTTTTTTTATGACTTTGATGAAATTGAGGCATTATACAACCAACTTTGAACTTTCTAGATTCTAGATTGAATCTAGTGTTAAGAATATTGTGTATACATGGATTGTTTTTATGTCTAAACAGTGGTGTGAGGCTAACACTTGGCCATCTAGTGGTTTAGTCAGGTATTTTCACCATCCAACTTCAAATTAAAGTTTCCTACGACTTGGATTATTATTGACAGAACAGAATATCCCGTGATAAAACCTAAAGCTCCTAGAGCTCAGGCAACCTTTTCATCATATAAAAACAGAAACACTGAAAATACTTGTATGTTCGACACCTGGTGGTTTAGTCAACGATGTCTCTAATGCATATGTTGGTTCTACCAGTGACTATGAAATAGTTGAAAGATGTAGAATAGTTCAATTATGTGATCCAGGTGACAGTGTGATGGCAGACAAAGGTTTAAATGTGCAAGATTTGTTTGCTACATTTTTTCAAAAAAAGAAACAGAATTAGTTCCAAAACTCTTATACGGGATAGAAAAGTCTCCAATTAACATGTGCACATAGAGCGAATTATTGGACTTGGCAAAACATACAAAATTCTAATAAATCCTATGAATGGAACTGAAACAAAACTTTCATCTGAAATAACATTTAGTTGTACTATGTTGTGTAATTTTAGAACTTGTATTGTGCCAAAGGATGCATAAATAAAAGTGACGCAATGAATTTTGTTCTGATATATATATATTTATAATTACATGCACATGTAAATTGTAATGCATTTAAAAGTAAGGAGATGTGGTATGATATTCAGTGAGTTTATCGAACTAAAGTGCATAAGAAATGGGTTTAAGTAGTTACAGGTGTTACTGTCACCGTACAATCTCCCAACAATGAGAAAAACTTGTACCATGTAAAACATTTCAGAGATCTTACCACTAAGTTTTGTTGTCTCACCTTGACTTTGGTAAATTGTTTATATCTGTTGATGTAAATATAAAAATGAAGATGTGGTATGATTGCCAATGAGACAACTCTCCACAAGAGACCAAATGACACAGAAATTAACAGCTATAGATCACAGTACGGCCTTCAACAATGAACAAAGCCCATACCGCACAGTCAGCTATAAAAGGCCCCGAAATGACAATGTAAAACAATTTAAACAAGAAAACTAACGGCCTAATTTATGTACAAAAAATGAACGAATATAACAAATATGCAACACATAAACAAACAACAACCACTAAATTACAGGCTCCTGACTTGGGACAGGCACGCCACATACATGTACATACAGAATGTGTCGGGGTTAAACATGTTAGCGGGATCCCAACCCTCCCCCTAACCTGGGACAGTGGTGTAACAGTACAATATAAGAACGAACTATAAAAATCAGTTGAAAGAGGCTTAACTCATCAGATGGATAAATACAAATACAAGTGGACGTGGTCGGGTAGTTGTAAATCCAAACAACAAAAAGACACTAAGTACAGATCTGAGAGTACTCAAAGTTACTGACAGCTAGTTCAAAGCCACTAACAACTGATAAAAAAATCTTGCATCTAAGACTAAATTATCAATCTGTAAGCTCCCTTTAGAATTTTATAAATTTTAGATTTTACATTTCTGAGTTATGGGGTTTTATTCATTAAAAAAGGGGGGATTTTCCAGTTTTTGTCGAGCCTGCAACTTTTGTCTCAGAAAGCTCGACATAGGGATAGTGATGTGGCGGCGGCGTTAGCTAACTTCTTAAAAGCTTTATATTTTAGAAGGTGGAAGACCTAGATGCTTCATACTTTGTATATGGATGCCTCATGTTACGAAGTTTCCGTCAGCCACATGTCCAATGTCCTTGACCTCATTTTCATGGTTCAGTGACTACTTGAAAAAAAAGTTAACATTTTTTGTAATGTTAAATTCTCTCTTATTATAAGTAGTAGGATAACTATATTTGGTATGTGCGTACCTTGCAAGGTCCTCATGCCCGTCAGACAGTTTTCACTTGACCTCGACCTCATTTCATGGATCAGTGAACAAGGTTAAGTTTTGGTGGTCAAGTCCATATCTCAGATACTATAAGCAATAGGTCAAGTATATATTTGGTGTATGGAAGGACTGTAAGGCGTACATGTCCAACTGGCAGGTGTCATCTGACCTTGACCTCATTTTCATGGTTCAGTGGTTATAGTTAAGTTTTTGTGTTTTGGTCTGTTTTCTTATACTGTATGCAATAGGTCTACTATATTTGGTGTATGGAATGATTGTAAGGTGTACATGTCTAGCTGGCAGGTCTCATTTGACCTTGACCTCATTTTCATGGTTCAGTGGTCAAAGTTAAGATTTTGAGTTTTGGTCTTTTTTTCTAATACTATATGCAATAGGTCAACTATATTTGGTGTATGGAAATATTTTATGATCTATATGTCAGTCGCGCAGGTTTTATTTGACCTTGACCTCATTTTCACAGTTCATTGCTCAGTGTTAAGTTTTTGTGTTTTGGTCTGTTTTTTAGCTCACCTGACCTGAAAGGTCAAGTGAGCTTTTCTCATCACTTTGCGTCCGTCGTCCGTAAACTTTTACAAAAATCTTCTCCTCTGAAACTACTGGGTCAAATTTAACCAAACTTGGTCACAATCATCATTGGGGTATCTAGTTTAAAAAATGTGTCTGGTGATCCGGTCAACCAACCAAGATGGCCGCCATGGCTAAAAATAGAACGTAGGGGTAAAATGTAGATTTTGGCTTATATCTCTGAAACCAAAGCATTTAGAGCAAATCTGACATGGGGTAAAATTGTTTATCAGGTCAAGATCTATCTGCCCTGAAATTTTTGGATGAATCTGACAACCCGTTGTTGGGTTGCTGCCCCTGAATTGGTAATTTTAAGGAAATTTTGCCGTTTTTATACGACCGCAAAAAAATTTTGTGGTCGTATATTGGTATGACGTTGGCGTCGTCGGCGTCGTCGTCGTCGGCGTCGTCGTCCGGCGTCGTCGTCCGAATACATATTGGTTTTTCGCACTCTAACTTTCGTTTAAGTGAATGGATCTTTTTGAAATTTGACCATAAGGTTAAATACCACAAAAGGAAGGTTGGGATTGATTTTGGGGGTTATGGTACCAACAGTTAAGGAATTAGGGGCCAAAAAGGGGCCAAAAATGAGCATTTTCTAGTTTCCAGACAATAACTGTGGAACGGTGTATGGATCTCTCTGAAATTATACTACAAGTTTCCATACCACAAAGGGATGGTTAGGATTTGCTTTGGGGGGTTATGGCTCAAACCGTTTAGGAATTAGGGGCAAAAAAGGGGGAAAAACAAGGTTGTCCTGGTTAATGGACAAATACTTTAGTACAAAACATAATTTAAAGCAGTGTAAGGGAGATAAATCAAATACATCATTGAAATTATCTCCCTTACACTGCTTTTAAATTATGTATAAAGTAATGGTTAATGAACAATAAAGATAATCTAAAACAGTGTAAGGGAGGTAATCCAAATACAACGTTTTGGTTACTTCCCTTACACTGCTTTTAAATTATGTTTAAAGAAATGCATATTTATAAAGGAAGACCAGTAAAAATATCTGCAAATGTTTTCATCTTTTTTTTTTACAAAAAAATCCATATGAAAGATTTGACACTATATTTTTATTAATTCTATTATAAAATAGATTAAGTTAGCACTATGGTAAATTTAAATGGGTAATTATGGTTGCCAACTCCATTGGAAATTTGAATTGAGATTATGACCATATCTTGAGGGAAAGAATTTTTTTGGGGGAAAAAGGGGGGGGGGATAAAAAGAAATTGTGGGGGCCAATTTTTTCTCATTTCAGATTTCAGAAATTAAAAAGAATTATTCTTCAAATATTATTTTTTTTTCAAATTTCAAATATTGAAAAATTTCAAGAAGTAATCTTTAATTGCACAGTATGGCGCATTAGATTTGTAAAATCTTTGATCACATTTATTTATTTGTTATGCCGAATCTAACAGTGTATTTAGATTTTTAATTTTGGGTCCAGTTTTCAAATTGGTCTACATTAATGTCCAAAGGGTCCAAAATTAAACTTTGTTTGATTTTAGCAAAAATTGAATATATGAGGTTCTTTGATATGCTGAATCTAAACATGTATTTAGATTTTTGATTTTTGGCCCAGTTTTCAAGTTGGTCCAAATTGGGGTCCAAAATTAAACTTTGTTTGATTTCAACAAAAATTGAATATATGGGGTTCTTTGATATGCTGAATCTAACCATGTATTTAGATTTTTTATTTGTGGACCCCGTTATCTAATTGGTTCATATTGAGGTCAAAAGGGTCCAAAATTAAACTTTGTTTGATTTCATCTAAAATTGAATTATTGGGGTTCTTTGATATTCCAAATCTAACAGTGTATTTAGGTTTTTAATTTTGGGTCCTGTTTTTTTAAATTGGTCTACATTGAGGTCCAAAGGGTCCAAAATTAAACTTAGTTTGATTTTGACAAAAATTGAATTCTTGGGGTTCTTTGATTTGCTGAATCTAAACATGTGTTTAGATTTTTGATTATGGGCCCAGTTTTCAAGTTGGTCCAAGTTAGGGTCCAGTATTTAAACTTTGTTTGATTTCAACAAAAATTGAATATATGGGGTTCTTTGATATGCTGAATCTAAACATGTATTTAGATTTTTGATTATGGGCCCAGTTTTCAAGTTGGTTCAAATTGGGGTCCAAAATTAAACTTTGTTTGATTTCAACAAAAATTGAATATATGAGGTTCTTTGATATGCTGAATCTAACCATGTATTTAGATTTTTTATTTGTAGGCCCCGCTATCAAATTGGTTCATATTGAGGTCAAAAGGGTCCAAAATTAAACTTTGTTTGATTTCATCAAAAATTGAATTATTGGGGTTCTTTGATATGCCAAATCTAACCGTGTTTTTAGATTTTTAATTTGGGTCCCGTTTTTTAAATTGGTCTTCATTGAGGTCCAAAGGGTCCAAAATTAAACTTAGTTTGATTTTAACAAAAATTGAATTCTTGGGGTTCTTTGATATGCTGAATCTAAACATGTGTTTAGATTTTTGATTATGGGCCCAGTTTTCAAGTTGGTCCAAGTTGGGGTCCAAAATTAAACTTTTTTTGATTTCAACAAAAATTGAATATATGGGGTTCTTTGATATGCTGAATCTAACCATGAATTTAGATTTTTTATTTGTGGGCCCCGCTATCAAATTGGTTCATATTGAGGTCAAAAGGGTCCAAAATTAAACTTTGTTTGATTTCATCAAAAATTGAATTATTGGGGTTCTTTGATATTCCAAATCTAACCGTGTATTTAGATTTTTAATTTTAAGTACCGTTTTTTAAATTGGTCTACATTAAGGTCCAAAGGGTCCAAAATTAAACTTAGTTTGATTTTAGCAAAAATTGAATTCTTGGGGTTCTTTGATATGCTGAATCTAAACATGTGTTTAGATTTTTGATTATGGGCCCAGTTTTCAAGTTTGTCCAAGTTGGGGTCCAAAATTAAACTTTGTTTGATTTTAACAAAAATTGAATATATGGGGTTCTTTGATATGCTGAATCTAACCATGTATTTTGATTTTGGACATTGGACCATAATAGGTAAATTAAAAAAATTCAAGTTCTTAGACCACATTCTTTCTGTGTCAGAAACCTATGCTGTGTCAAATATTTAATAACAATCCAAATTCAGAGCTGTATCAAGCTTGAATGTTGTGTCCATACTTGCCCCAACTGTTCAGGGTTCGACCTCTGCGGTCGTATCAAGCTGCGCCCCAGCGAAGCATTTTATTGGTTATTATCTTGAATATTATTATAGATAGAGATAAACTGTAAACAGCAATAATGTTCAGCAGAGTAAGATCTACAATTAAGTCAACTTGACCAAAATGGTCAGTTGACCCCTTAAGGAGTTATTGCCCTTTATAATCAATTTTTAACCATTTTTCGTAAATTTTTGTAATCTTTTACAAAAATCTTCTCCTCTGAAACTTCTAAGACAAATTTAACCAACCTTTTACACAATCATCATTAGGGTATATAGTTTAAAAAATGTGTCCGATGACCCCGCCCACGAACTAAGATGGCCAACATGGCTTAAAAATAGTACATAGGGTAAAATGCAGTTTTTGGCTCATATCTCTGAAACCAAAGCATTTAGAGCAAATCTGACATGGGGTAAAATTGTTTATCAGGTCAAGATCTATCTGCCCTGTAATTTTCAGACCAATCAGGCAAATCGTTGTTTGGGTGCTGCCCCTGAATTGGTAATTTTAATGAAATTTTGTCGTTTTTGGTTATTATCTTGAATATTATTATAGATAGAGATAAACTGTAAACAGCAATAATGTTCAGCAAAGTAAGATCTACAATTAAGTCAACTTGACCAAAATGGTCAGTTTACCCTTTAAGGAGTTATTGCCCTTTATAATCAATTTTTAACCATTTTTCCTAAATTTTTGTAATCTTTTACAAAAATCTTCTCCTCTGAAACTACGAAGACAAATTTAACCAAACTTTTACACAATCATCATTAGGGTATATAGTTTAAAAAATGTGTCCGATGATCCCGCCCGCGAACCAAGATGGCAGACATGGCTAAAAATAGAACATAGGGGTAAAATGTAGATTTTGGCTTATATCTCTGAAACCAAAGCATTTAGAGTAAATCTGACATTGGGTAAAACTGATTATCAGGTCAAGATCTATCTGCCCTGAAATTTTCAGACCAATCAGGCAACACGTTGTTGGGTTGCTGCCCCTGAATTGGTAATTTTAAGAAAATTTTGCAGCTTTTGGTTATTATCTTGAATATTATTATAGATAGAGATAAACTGTAAACAGCAATAATGTACAGCAAAGTAAGATCTACAAATAAGTCAACATGACCAAAATTGTCAATTGACCCCTTAAGGAGTTATTGCCCTTTATAGTCAATTTTTTACAATTTTTTCATAAATTTTGTAAATTTTTGTAAATTTTTACAAAATATTTTCCACTATAACTACTGGGCCAAGTTCATTATAGATAGAGATAATTGTAAGCAGCAAGAATGTTCAGTAAAGTAAGATCTACAAACACATCACCATCACCAAAACACAATTTTGTCATGAATCCATCTTTGTCCTTTGTTTAATATGCACATATACCAAGGTGAGCGACACAGGCTCTTTAGAGCCTCTAGTCTTAAACTATAAGCAATAGGTCAACTATATTTGTTGTATGGAAGAATTGTTAGCTGTACATGTCTGCCTGGCATGGTTCATCTGACCTTGACCTCATTTTCATGGTTCATTGGTCAATGTTTAGTTTTCTTGGTTAATGTTAAGTTTATGTGACAGTTGTAATAAAGCTTTATATTAAGGACTATCAACATGATATCAGTGATTAGTAAAGAAGGCGAGACATTTCAGCGTGTGCACTCTTGTTGGACAACAACTCAAAAATGCTTTAAGCAGTTCGCATGAAACTTTGGTAAATTATTTATAGCTATTGATGTAATCTCCCTATAGATTTTCATAAATTTCAAATATGACATTGAGAAGAAATTGAACTTTATTTGTTTATAGTCTGGCAACAGATTTATTAAGTATTGCGCAACAGCACAGTGTATTGCACAACAGCAAGAAATCTTTAATTGAATATAAATTCAATTCATATAACCGATTTCAAGTTCTTTGACTACATTTATTCAGAAACTATAATATGTCAAATATTTAATTACAATCCAAATTCAGACCTGTATCAAGCTTGAATATTGTGTCCATTTTTGCCCCAACTGTTCAGGGTTGGACCTCTGCGGGTGTATCCAGCTGCGCTCAGCGAATCAGTTTATTTCTTAATTAAGAACTCTTTTTTTCATTCATAAATTACTTTAAACTTGGAAATATAATTTTGCTTGGAGTTATAGTTTCTTAAAAAAGTATTGTCATTGAAAGAGTTGACATGTTGCAATGTACATTTATTCTACATAGTTCTATGGTACCAAATCAAAAGTTTATATAAAAGAAAGAAGTCAAAGGTTTCCCATCATAGTTAAGTTACATACATTTTTTTTGTACCTGAGGTCGTTGAATATAGATCATTATATAAATAAGGAGATGTGTTATGATTGCCAATGAAGCAACTATCATCCATACTTAACAGTAACAAACCACATTTGCAGAGTTGAATAAAATACAGTTGATAACATTTTCTTATTACTAAAAAGAAAATGCCTAACTATTTTAAACAGTATTTGAATATCAATTATATGGTCATTTTTATAAACTTCCTGTTACAAAACTTTGAATTTTTCGAAAAACTAAGGATTTTCTTATCCAAGAATAGATTACCTTAGCCGTATTTGGCACAACTTTTTGGAATTTTGGGTCCTCAATGCTCTTCAACTTTGTACTTGTTTGGTTTTATAACCATTTTGATCTGAGCGTCACTGATGAGTCTTATGTAGACGAAACGCGCGTCTGGCGTATTAAATTATAATCCTGGTACCTTTGATAACTAATTTGACTATAAACATAGATAAAAAAAGGTACAAACTGGACATAATGCACTAGTTCATAAACAAGTGAGAACAATCACCTTCATATAGTGCTCAGAATATGACATTCATATAACTTGTTCAATATCATTAGAGAACTCTAAATCTTAAATACTGAAAGCCACCTCTGATAAGTACACTGTACTATGCAAGATAATGATATAACTGGACTAAAAATACACACAACCTGTAATTAACTGCCTTTACAGCGCTTTCGCGCTTTGATTTCTTTTTCTTCTTGTTTTTGGTGTATTTTTCCTCTTCTTCTTTTCTGTGGTTTTTTTTAGTAAACTTTATTGAATATTTCAACTTATGAAAATTAGCAACTGCAAAAGCAGATGATATATTTAGTATAAAAACAAGGAGCAATTTTAAAAGTATCTTGAGCAAATACTAGAAAATTGGAGAAGGATAAAAAGTTATATAAAAAAACAATTGTTGACTTTTGATTTCAGTTGATACAATGATTTATAAACCCCAGAGATATGACATTCACCCTCGGTCATTGTCCTCGGTGAATATCATATCTCTGGGGTTGATAAATCATTGTATCAACCTCATCATAAGTCAATAATTGTATACTATTTACCAGTGCACATGATGCTATGCTGTCTGTTTTTTTTTTTAGATATGATCAATATGATGAAATTAACATATAATCCTTTGTGTTGTGGCTGGCTGTTTAAGGCAGGTGATCCACTCGCAGCTTTAGCAATGTAAGTAGACATTTTTTGGCTAGTAAATATGTTGGTACATATAGAAACAGATATGCACAGTGGTGGAATAATGGGGGATGGGAGGGGTACCTCCCCCCTTTGATCAGAAAAAATAATCATTCTTGACATAGAATTGTGTTTCAGGTTGAGATGATTGAAGCTTTCAATTTCAGAAAAAGAAACTAAAATTAGGCATACATTTAAGTAAAAAAAGATATAAGAATTTATGTTAATTCCTGATATTGAAAAAGTAGGTTAAGTAGTGATTTGGTCCAGTTCAAAAAGGTCATAAACAGTTTATTAATATTCCAAGTGTATTAGATTGAATTATATGAGTTCTGCTTTACATGACAATGTGTAAATTACCTAGAACCTGTCAAAACTGTCCTGTCTTGGAATCTTCAAAATGATTGTATTTCTTTATTGTGGTATATTGATGACTATCAACAACAACAAAAAAAGTTAACAGAAAATAATGATTTACTAATACAGAATGTCATGTTATTTATCATGTTAGTTTTCCCTTAGTCTGTGTATGAAATCATGATCTGCTTTCTAATTCATTACACGTAAATATTACAGATCAGATAAAGACAGTGGCTGTATTTACATTTATGATGGACGAGGGGGAAATGATCCAATACATAAAATAGAGAAATTACATTATAAACCTGTGATTATTATTAAGGTAAGAGGACAGTATTTCATTTGATTGGATTGTGTAATAAAGAATCTTGTTGATAAACATACATTAGAATGTCTCATCTAGGGAAATATTAAATTAACCAATTTATGATTCAGTTTATACTTTCATCAGTCATAATTTTAAGTACAGTTTACACCAGGTATTATCAGATTACATGACTATGATTTGAGAATCTTGGTCCACAATTAAAACTATAAAATCTTCAATTTATGAATATTTGTATCAAAAGAAAACAGAATGAAATTCCATGTTGACATGCTGATGACATATCTTAGTTGATTTCATAATGACCTCTAAATCTTTATTTACATTTAATTGAAGATGATATTGAGTTTTTTTTGTTTTTTAAATCAGTCTAAGAGAGAATTTGTTATTCATTTAGATGTTTGAAATTGCAAGAATCTAATGAAATAATGTTGTTCATTAAGATTTTATTTTCCAATATGAATTTAGATAGCCATTTACACCTTATTAAAGTATTGTGTGTTATGAATTTATATGGCTGTTTACACCTTATTTTAGAGATAACTGTATTGTATTTGAAGCTTTGCGGACGTCCATCGGTATTTTTACTATCGCAAATTTAGTTTACCTGGCGACGCATAGCGGAGACAGGTAAACGGGTATTTGCGACAGTAAAACTACCGATGGACATCCGCAAAGCTTCAAATACAATACTGTTATCTCTATTCTAATGCAAAATAGACAAATCATTCAATTTTAGTCATTATTTCTGTGTTAAATTTTCATTAAACGAAAATTCCGCGAAATGATGTTATCTTCTTTGGCGCCTAAACTAGGTGACATCATAGGTGTGCTTCCGGCATCAAACGTAAACACCGGGCGTTTTCTGGGTTCTTGTCCGCTTCAAAATGTAATAAAATTTGGTGAAAAGAAGATTTGTAGGTCCAAATGTGAGTTTTTGTGCTTATTATTGGAGAAATTACATGTCAATATATTCTGGAATTCAAAATGTCGGCTTCCTTAGTTACAGACAGGGAGATTGAGAATTTTACGCTTGTCGTCATCCAATCAGAGCCATTGATACAAACTAGTTGCATTAGAATTAAGGATTGTGTGTTATGAATTTAGATAGCCATTTACACCTTATTTAAGGATTGATTGTTATGAATTTAGATAGCCATTTACACCTTATTTAAGGATTGATTGTTATGAATTTAGATAGCCATTTACACCTTATTTAAGGATTGTGTGTTATGAATTTAGATAGCCATTTACACCTTATTTAAGGATTGATTGTTATGAATTTAGATAGCCATTTACACCTTATTTAAGGATTGATTGTTATGAATTTAGATAGCCATTTACACCTTATTTAAGGATTGTGTGTTATGAATTTAGATAGCCATTTACACCTTATTTAAGGATTGTGTGTTATGAATTTAGATAGCCATTTACACCTTATTTAAGGATTATGTATTATGAATGATTTTCTTTGTTTTACAGTACAATATACAGTATAATGTTACAGTATCTGTAGATAAGAGTGGAATGTTAGAATATTGGACAGGACCAAAGCGGGACTATTCATTTCCTAAAAATGTAGACTGGGAACATAAAACTGATACTGACCTGTATGAGTTTGCAAAGGTTGCTATTATTTAGTAGACAAAGGTGTTATTTGAATTTGATAATTAAAAAGTTGACCTGTATAACCAACACATACATTAACATTTTACTACAAAGTTAAATCATGTATTTAATGGGTTTGGTTTCACATTTGTATTGTAATTTTTGCAAATTTTAGATATGTTGTAGATCAAAATGAGATCAATGAAAAACACAAAATATAAGATAGGTTAGTGTGCTTGTTTTTTTTTTAAAGAAAAATTAGGCTCAAAGTTAGGAATTTATTTAATTATTGAAACTTTCTGACAACTTCAAGATTTCCTAAAACTGGTATATTCAGCAATAAGATAGCCAACTATCAGGAAAAATAAAATTACATGTCATCAGTTTTGTTTCATTTCAAATTGTTGGAAGTTGTAGACCTTTATTGAGCAGTTTACAAGATTCTTTTATTAATATTTTCCTAATATTTTTGTATGATTTGGGTTTAATTATGCTTTTTGAAGAAAAAAATAATGAAAAGTATGTGTTATCTATATATTTTAGAGAAAAAATTGTTCCTGAAAATTTATTTCCCAATTGTTGCCTCATATTTTGTGGGAAATCACTTTACAAAGTTCAGAAAAAATAACAACATCCCAAGTCAAATACCAAATTCCGAACAAATTTGAGCAATGCAGTTGACGAAGTAAATATATTTGTCTTCTGTCTCATTTGCTTTACGATTCATTTGATTGGTGATTTTATACAGTACTTTATTTTTCAGATTTTTAGTCCTATGATTAGATTCTTTTACTGTGCCATTATCATAAACAAAACTTTCACTAATGAGACATTTTCAAATGTTAATTATGGTTTCGAAATTTATCTTGTCTGAAAATTGATTGACTTTCGTTAAGAGGGTATGCATTTACCACTAAGAAGAAGATAATGATTTAAAAATTATACAGAAATAAGATAATTATGTTTTTTGTCCCTTCAGATGATTCAGCTGAAAGGTTCATTTTTTAATTGAATTCTTATGTATTTACAGCTTCAGATCTCAGTCTTTGACATATGTTTCTCACCTGATGGGAAATTATTTGCAACTGTATCCTCTGATAGAAAGGTAAAGTAAAACATAGATCATTGTTAAGTAACTTTATACCCATATGTTAAAAGACAGTTATATAGATCTTATTCTAATACAAAAGTACTGGATGGCAGAACAAATCAGTAACTACATATACAATGTAAGGAAACATTTTCCTAACAAAAAATGAAAATTAAGAAAAATTGACAAGGAAAATTCAAATAAACTTAATCATTCAATATGTTAATAAAACAGAAACGATACTAAATATTTCATCATGTCCAAGTTGTATTTATCAGTAATAAGAGCAGCATTCATGCTTAAGACTTATAATAAACAAGAGGCTTCAAGGAGCCTGTATCAATGACATGGTGTCTATGTATATTATTGACTAGTGTTCTTGTACATTTTAAAAATTTTAACAAGAAAAGATATATTGTTCCAAATTGTAAGGAGCCAGAAGGCTGTTTTCATCAATCACATTAAGTTTCAGAACATTTCATTTCTTACCATGTTGTTTCATAAAAAAATATTTTTTGGAAATTGACAATCAGAACAAATGTTTTCTCTGGTGGTCATTTTTTTTCATTAGACCAATGCTGATCATAAGTAGAGAACGCTCTATCCATCGTCCTTGCCATTACGGGATAAAATTGTTGACACAATTTCAAAGAAGAGAAAACACATTTGATTTTCAATCAGGTTTCAATGGGAACTATGTACCACCAATGCCTCCATGTTTGCCACATGATAAACATTAAATGAGGATTGTTTGTAGTGAGTCTTCCAATCATCAATCCTTTCAAGTCATAAAACAATATGCCTTGTAGTTTCAGAGGAGATTCAGAAAAATTGGCCAATCAGATACCCATGTTTATAATCCAATAAGATCCAAATGAGGATAATTTATAGAGAACTTTTCATACATATTTTCTGCAAAGTTTGCTTTAAATTGATCAAGAGGATTCATAGAAGATGAAAAAGTAATTTTCCATTGGATATCAGTTGAAACTCTGTGCAACCTTGATCAACATTAAATATGATTGTTTGTAGACTGTGCTCTAAATAGCAAACCCCATAAGTTTCAAAACATTTATAGCTGTCTTCATATACAAAATGTTAGTAATCATAATCAGTTTTTTGTTTTTACAGGTCAGAGTATTTAAATTTTTGACTGGGAAGTTGTCCAAAGTTTTAGATGAATCTCTCCAACAGTTCACAGAATTGCAGCAGGTATAAATTTTGTGTGTGATTATTTTCCATCTCTAGTGACTCAACTGAGAATGTTTTTTTTTAGTTGAGTAGAGTGGGAAATTATGACATCATAAGTCGAAATCATGTCTGGGAAAATAGCAATAAACAGATTATCTATGGTCTTTCAACTCTAGGAAGTTGCACAGAATCTTATCTCAGGGCTTTCTCCCTTTGATGAGATTATAGCTGAGAGAATCCCTCTCATTTTCTAAACTATAGATAACCTATAGGTATTGTAAATTTAGAAATTTTTGCGATGTTTTATTTTTGCGAAAAATTGTTATAAGATTGGTTTCACAAAAATAGGAAGTTGCATGTTAATAAATGATTGCATAATATTTATGCAGAATTTTTTATCCATTGTTTAACAATTGCAATAATAAATGCACACACACATTTTTGTTTTGGAATTAAGGTCATGAAAAAACTTGTACAAGTATAGAAACTTTCAAGTCATCTAAAAATGACTGAAATTGTGTGAAAAAAATTCTGAAATCCTTGCTTCATATAAAGATAAGTAGATATGGTATGAATGCCAATGAGACAACTATCCACCAAAGTCCATATGAAATGGATATAAGCAATTATAGGCAACTGTACAGCCTTCAACAATGAGAAAAACCCATATCGTATAGTCGGCTATAAAAGGCACAGACATGAAAAATATGAAACAATTCAATTGAGAAAAGTCTGGTTTTCACACGTTGTAAAGGAATTTGACTGTCAGATGAATATATACTCCATATCTAGGAGATAAAGATCAATTGAGATAACTGATAAGCAGTACAAATTTTAAAATTCTTGATATTTTGAATGTGGAACCCTCAAAGATTTGTTGCAAGGGTTCTTAATGTGCACTCTCTCCACATAAGGCATTGGATTAAATGTCCCCATTCTGACTGGGTAGTAGTATAAAAAGTCACACACTGGCAGTTTTACATCTACAATGGATATTATTAATGAATCAGTTTGAATTAGCTTTATTTGACAACAATATGTGGATGAGCATATATTATCAATTAATAGTTATGTTTTGTAATGATTTAGATAATATAAGTACTTAAAAACTTTGTATGTGTTGATTACAGATGAAACAGCAGTTACCAAATATGGAGTTTGGGAGGAGATTAGCAGCAGAAAGAGATCTAGAAAAGTCTGAAGCATTTCATTTATGTAACATTAGTAAGTGAGTGTTATAAGTTGGAAAAAGAAAATATTTTTCATCCATGTTAGTCTTTTAATTCAATAGAACTATATCTACTTTGTTTCTTACCTATTTCATACCTATGCATATTACTTAATTTACTCTGCAATACTTGGATATGTTTGGTTAGGGTAATGCACAGTTTATCAAGTCCCAATATTTGGAAAGTGCCATATTATATGAATGTAAAAGAACCTCTGTAATAACAATCATATGGTCTGTAGATGGCCTGTTATAGGACAAACCTTCAAATTTATTCCAAAATGACAATGTTTTACCAGTACCAATCAAGATTCTCAAATAGTTCTTAACTGCTGCTCATTTTATTTTTAAGAACCTATAGATTGGTTTATTGTATAATTTATATACCTCCTTTAAGATGCCAACGCTTTTTTTGGTGCACGATAATAACAAGACAATCAAGCCTCAAAATGATCACAACAATATTTAAAGTGGAAACTGATCTGTTCTACACCAGTAAAAACCCAGAAGAATAACAAGTAGACTTTTTGACTATATCACTGTAATTCAGGCCTGGATTTTGTTCCAAATATGGAAAATAGTAATGGTTGGCATCTATGCATCATGAATATGCAGAGTAGGCTTGTAGTTGAATAATTTGTCTGTGAAGGGTGATATTTCTTCCCGCAGAATATTACATTGGGAAACTAAAACATAAAAAATGAACTGAGTATGGTAGTCTAGTTTAAATCTGGATGTATTATATCTCACTGACATTTTTATGTCCAATAAATGCATGTTAAATTTGAAACTGGCTGTTAAGTAGCAATCTAGCAATCCATCAATCAACTATAGTTGGAAGATAGAAAGAACCCTTTTATACTGTTTAGTTTCTGTTTTTCAGTATTTGATGAAAGTGGGAACTTTATTTTGTATGGAACCATGCTTGGAATAAAAGGTAATGTATTTAATGTATTTCTTCTTCTAAAAGTAACCATTTATATCTGGTCTGTGACCAATCTGATTAAAATCAGATCCTTCACTTTGCTTGTCACTTATGTAACATCTCAAACCACCCAATAAGGGGTCGTGTTCTGATGACCTTTTATGCAAATCTTTAATCAACCAATCATTTTGTGTGACATGCTTGCACTTTAAGGTAGATTCATGGTATACCACCATCTTGTACAATCGCAGTACACAATCGGTCTAGATCTTTGTCCAAATCTGCAAAATTGGAGACATATAGGCAATTCATAGGTTAGACTGTTTATTTAATGAAAGAAAACTTGGTGATTTACTGTATTATACAAAAGGTTTAAATAAATACCAAATAATTGTGTTTTTATAATCATTTTTTCAACTTGGCCATTTAAGGGGAGATAACTCTTTGAGTACAAAATTTATACTGGACTGATAGGGAAATTTTAATTTTTTACTTGTAGCAAGAAAACAAGTTCGGTGACACCATTTTTTGGAAAATGACGCTATCAGCTGCATGTTTCCGATACCATTGACCAGAACTAACGGAAGTTGATTATGCCTCCGCCTACCGCACTCGGTTTCATATTTACTATTTTACATACTATTACTAACTGGAATCTGCTTGTATTACGCTACACTCGAACAAAGTGTTGTAGTCGGACGGGAACCAGTTTACATACGTTATTTTATTTACCAAAAAGATATCTTGACCTGTCCATATGTTTTTTGTTATTAAATGGTATTTGGAGCTATCCCTTTGTTATATTTTTCATATTTATTCGAGCTTTCACTTTTATGCACATGTCTTACAATCGTAAACAATCGGTATGTATACATGATAAATAGATCCGTTTTGTTATGGTGTTGGACTTTTTACCCTCCAATGATCAGCAATCGCTAGACAAAATAGTTCTCCTAAATAATGTCAGCCTTTCGTGCCATTTCTACTTTACAATCATTAAAAAAGTAATAGCCGGAATCATTTTGATATACATTGGATAGAAACTGGTCTTTATCCAGATTTACGAAGATTTTAATAATCGGAAATTAGTAATACGGTTACACCCACGCGGTGCGTATGAATCTTTGTTTACAAAGTTATAGCAGCAGAGTCTGTAACTGTATCATTATTAATTAACTACACTGTTATTGAACTTAATATGATGAAAACTGCATATGCAATATAAGATGTCAACTCGGCCAATACAGATTTTTTTCCGTATTGGCCGAGTTCTGATCCGGCCAAAACAGGATTTCGGAACATCTCTAGTTTTTAGATCGTAAGTCAGGATAAACTCAAACTGAAAGTAAACAGTTGTTTGTACGACGCAGTTTTTATTTACTCACCATAAACAAGCTGAAACGTTCAGTATGGCATATATTTTAGGTTAAAGACGGTCCCATTCATTTGAAAAGCATTTTGAAAGTAGACGATGGAATTATTTCAGGTTTGGAGAACGAGTAAATTATCACAAAGTTCATTTCTTGACGACCTCATAATTTCATCATGTCGATGGTACAAATCGATATTTACTGTTCACTTTCGCTTCTCATGTTTTGTAAACGGTCTTTTATTTTTAAACCCGAACCAGGCATATGCATTCTGTAATTGCGCAAATCTTCGTTCTTTGGTCAATTGGCTTATGGATAGTTGTATCAATTTCAACTCTTACATTATTTTTTTAAAAATATATTTGCATTACACATGCAATGGCAGTACCTTTCCAATTACTATTTATGTGTTGTGTCTAAATTAAAGTTGTAACACTTTATAGTGACTGGAAAGGGTAGATAAATTCATCAGATGAGAACAGGCTGAAGATACATGGAAACGGCACCAAATCATTAGATATTGCATCTTATAAAAAGAAACTGAGATTTGGATAGTTCCACTTCAAGGTAAAAATGTTTATCTCTTGTGAAATGGAATAAAAAAAATATTGTAACACTGTAGTTAATTAATAAAGATACTATTACATGTATTTCTGTATTGGCCTTATTGTTGGTCCTCGGCATGCAGTACACCAAGACATGACCCAATAACAAAGACAATACAGAAATACTTACGTAATAATATTATAGAATGACAGTATGGTTCAATAGCGGGAATCAGCCCCTCAACTACTTTTTACATAAATATTAACTTCTGGCTTCAACTCCTTGTTCGTCTTGTCTGGAGATCTTGTTGTAGTTCCAGTTAGGCAAGCATTTTAGAGACGTATCCGATCCATCCTCTCTTGACTTGTAATTTCTGGTGATAGATTTTGCCGCTTGACGTTGTATCCTTTCAAGCTTGTTTTTTTTGTTACCGTGTAGGGATCCCATACTATGGCTCCATATTAAATTGTAAGATCCATTCCTAAAGGTCTAGATCATTGTTCTAATCTGACACAAATTTCAATAACTGGAATGCTACCCAAGTTGAATATATGGTGACCTACTAGAACAGCATTATAACTATTGAAATTGTGTTTAATACCATGATTGTTCAATGTCATTAACTTAAATGGAGACAGACATTTGACCCGAAAGGTGGTGTGGGAGTGCAAAATCAAAAACTAACTAACTATGATATATGGTTAAAGAATGAATATCAATTACATGGGTCAACATGGTCAAGGGCAGAGTTGTTATGAAATAACAATATGGCAGAGAAGTGGTTTCAAGTTTCATATAAAGCGACCTGACTGACATGAAATAAAAAATCAAAGGAGTATCCCTATTTGTCTAATCTTCAAGGTGAAATAAAACTAGTAAAACAATATTATACTATTGTCTAAATCTACAGAAATATTATTTGCTTCAAGTAACAGAAATAACTAGGTCACTAGTAACTTATTTAATGAGTACATGTATGTGGGGTATAAGAGCTTGATAACAACAGGCTCTTCATAATCATTTGGTTTGAAAAGGATACTAGTAGTCTATATTCTTGATTTAGAAAAATGTAATTGCAAGACAAAAATCACATTACTTGGAATACTTTAGATCATTCAGGTAGTCTTTATTTATATGTACAAAAGAACAGCCAGTAGTCATTGGATAGTGTAGATCATTCAAATAGTCTTAACCTATTTATTAGTACAAAAGAACAGCCAGTAGTCATTGGATATTGTAGATCATTATGGTAGTCTTGACCTATTTATTTATAGAAAAAAACAGCCAGTAGTCATTGGATACTGTAGATCATTCCGGTAGTCTTGACCTATACATTTGTACTAAAAAAACAGCCAGTTGTCATCTTCACATAACACACACATATACGAATATCAATTATATGCTTACGAGACATGTTGGAATGTTAAACTAATTACGGTATGTGAAAATCAAGACTTGCATAAAAAATATCACAATATTAGAGACAATGGCGTCATTTTTCCTCAGAGCTTTCAGCTCTTTGATTCTTTTTATTTTCTTTAAGCATATTATAAAACCTATCTTCTCATATTTTATTTCAAAATTTTATCTCATAGATTTCTTTTTATGCACAAAAATGTGTTTTTTCATGAACAATCTAAGCAAATTTGTGCAATTTCGTATGACCCGTAGCTTAAAAAATAGCACGGTGACCCATACTTTTTATTATATTTTTGGAAAAAGCATAGAAAAATCTTTATTTTGGCAAAGTATAAAAAAATTCTATCTGAGGAAATATATACCTATGATCTACCTTAATTTTCCTGCAAACATAGATTACACAATTGGATAAAAATTTAAACATTATAATGATTAAATGTTACAACTTATTATTCATAATACATAAAATGAATAAAAAAAGCAACCTGGCTGCAGACAATAGTGGATTATGAATAAAGAGAGACCCACACACTTTATATTTTAACAACATTTTTAAAGATTTTTCAATTGAAGCCAAGAGCTACCCATTTTTGTTCCAAAACAAGTTCTATGTAGTGTAGAGCATGTTTATTTCCATCAAATAGCACGTAAGAAGGAGATGACTGGACTCAAATGTAAAAATTCAAATGCATTGTGAAAATTGAAATCAATACAATTCTTTGATCACATTTAATCTACAATCAATTAATTATGAGATAATTTTATAAAGACTCTTGACAGTTACCTGTCAAAAACATTTATCTACACCTTCTTAAAAAGCTTCTTTCATCTTATTTATGTACAAGTTCAATACTTGGATACTATGTAATCTACAATCATTTAACTTGTAATGATGATATAACTAGTAGAATCTGTTTGCTTCTTATCAAAATTAGGTCATCTGATAATACCTTATGTGTTATTGACAAAATTTTATTCTACCTCATGTACTATAGTGAATGCCTCAATAATGACTGTTTAGAAGACCACCTTAAAGGAGATTATCTATAATGTTTAAAATCATATATGACATTTACCAAGCAAATATTGTACTTAAATATATTATATGATAGAGATATCAAAATCATGATAAACGTTTTATGAAGTAAAAATGACGAGAATGATATTTATAGGTTTCATAACGAGTGAGAATTGGATATCGCTTCATATCAACTCTCTTTATTTAATTTCAATATAATAATAAACGAGCCTTTGGCGAGTTTATTATTAATATTTAAATTAAATAACGAGGGTTGATATCAAGCGATATCCAATGCTCACAAGTTGTTAAACCTATTTCTCTTATGGTCAACACTCTTGTTGTGTTTAATTAAAAATTCCACGAAAAGTTGATCTAGTCTTTTGCACATACAAGTATGACGTCATATGTCCTGTTCCGGTGTCAAACTTTAACATCGGACATTTTAAAACTTTTTGTACGCTTCAGAATGTAATAAAATTTGACAAAAAGAAGATTTTTAGGTGAAAAGTGTGAGTGTTTTGTATATTATTGAAGAAATCACATATGTCTGTTGCCATGGACAAAATGTACATCCTCTTAACCTTTGAAAGTGATAAATGACCTAACGAATAGCCAATGGAAATGTCATAATATCGTCTCATGATGCTGGATAGCCCAATCAAATTAACACAGATTTTCGTATCACATTTTCGTATAACACTCCGTGCAGTGTGATAGGAGAAATATCTCTTTATGCAAGAAATAGATAGTAGGCCGCAACCATAAGAGAATTATATTTGGAGCGTGAACAGACCTGTAAATTTTATTTAATATTTCAGTGATTAATCTACATACAAACAGATGTGTACGTATGATAGGGAAGCCAGAAAACATCAGAAGTTTATCAATAAGTTTATTCCAAGGTACAGGGAAGAAAAAAAAGGCTGCAATAGATGTAGAAACTGCAGCATCAGACAATCCAACATTACAGAATGTTTTCTTTGATCCATTGTTGTTCTGTACAGCTTTTAAGAAAAACAGATTTTATATTTACTCACGCAGGGAACCAGAAGATACAAAAAGGTACTAGAGATTAAAAAATTTTGAAATTTTTAGCAAAGGACAGGCATCCATGTCATGTGACAAACTTCAAATGTCATTGAGTTAGAACAAGTGTAAATAGAATCAACAGACAAACAAAAATCTCACAAAATGCTTGACAGTCAAATACCATGTTCTTTTATATAGATTTTCTGTTGGCAGCAACCAATGAATTAATGTGAACAAATTAAGATATAATATAACAAAAAAACAAAGGATATGGAGTATCCATCCATGACGCAAAATCAGTGCAGCAAAAAAACACACATAAAAGCAAAGGAACAGCACTTTTATTGCTGTTCTTCATCTCAGAGTCACAGTGAGGCCTTCAACACGGAACAACAAAACTCTCACCTCACTGCAAGTTTAAGATGGCCCCTACGCATAGGTGTAAATATCAAACTATGTAGAATATATTTTAGTAATTAAGGTATCAAATGAAAGGTGAAGGACTGGTGATCCTTGTAGAACACATATTGACTGATAAGTTTGAATGATACAAAAATGTATGAATTAATTCTAAAATTATATCTTTATTTTCTGATGAAACAAAACACTTGGTTTATTTGCCATTGAGATTTCGTAATATTTTACAAGAAGGTGTAAAAGAACAAGCTTTGTCACTTGAATATTTGATATTGAATAATCTTTTTATAAGAATTATATAGATCAAGCTGCCTTTACCATAAACTGTAGATTTAATAAATGTGAAACTTTTTATCCTAAACTGGTTCAAATAATTGACTTTGTTAATTTCAGTATTGATTCAGAAAGAGATGTGTTCAATGAAAAACCATCAAAAGAAGAAATTGTATCTTCTGCACAGGTATGTTGACTATCAGTGATGTTGTAATTAAGATAAAGGCTGTAATGACTAAATAATAAAGTTAAGAAAATAACAGATATTCACAGTTTTTGTCGAGCCTGTGACTTTTGTCGCAGAAAGCTCGACATAGGGATAGTGATCCGGCGGCGGCGGCGTTAGCTAACTTCTTAAAAGCTTAATATTTCAGAAGGTAGATTACCTGGATCCTTCATACTTTGTATATAGATGCCTTATGTTATGAAGTTTCCGTCTGTCATATGTCCATCGACCTTGACCTCATTTTCATGGTTAAGTGACTACTTGAAAAAAAAAGTTAAAATTTTTAGTATTCTTAATTTCTCTCTTATTATGAGTAATAGGATAACTATATTTGGTAGGTGCGTACCTTGCAAGGTCCTCATGCCCATCAGACAGTTTTCACTTGACCTCGACCTCATTTCATGGATCAGTGAACAAGGTTAAGTTTTGGTGGTCGTCCATATCTCAGATACTATAAGCAATAGGTCTACTATATTTGGTGTATGGAATGATTGTAAGGTGTACATGTCCAACTGGTAGGTGTCATCTGACCTTGACCTCATTTTCATGGTTCAGTGGTTATAGTTAAGTTTTTGTGTTTTGGTCTGTTTTTGTTATACTGTATAAAATAAATCGACTATATTTGGTGTATGAAAATATTTTACGATGTACATGTCAGTCTGGCATGTTTTATTTGACCTTGACCTCATTTTCACGGTTCATTGCTCAATGTTTAGTTTTTGTTTTTGGTCTATTTTTCTAATACTTTCAGCAATAGGTCAACTATATTTGGATTATGGAATGATTGTAAGGTGTACATGTCCAACTGGCAGGTGTCATCTGACCTTGACCTCATTTTCATGGTTCAGTGGTCAAAGTTAAGTTTTTGTGTTTTGGTCCTTTTTTCATATACTATATGCAATAGGTGAACTATATTTGGTGTATGGAAATATTTTAGGATGTACATGTCTGTCTCGCAGGTTTTATCTGACCTTGACCTGATTTTCACGGTTCATTGCTCAGTGTTAAAATTTGGTGTTTTGGTCTATTTTTGTTCAACTATAAGCAATAGGTGATAACTTTATAATTTTCAAACTGACATAATTATGTTTTATGTGTTAAGTGTATTAATGACATTAAATAAAAGTAAAGAGATATGGCGTGATTGACAATGAAACAACTATCCACCAGAGACAAAAAGAAGGATGAAAACAAATATATAGCCTTCAACAATGAGCAAAACCCATACAGTTTAAATAGTATTTATAATTCACTTTTTCAACATTTTACAGAAAATCAGAAAATATGTTGATTTAACAAATAGTTAATTTCATGCTTTGTAGTCTTAACTTATTGCCAAACATATTTTAACATGCCTTACAGTTGTTAGAGCATTACCTGTAACAAAAAAAATAATCAAGGTTAGATGCATAAGAAATGAATAACTTGTGGCAAAAAGACAAAGCTGAGTTTTTAAGGGTAAAAAATCCATTTTATCAGAGAAAAAAATTAAACAAATTAATTGTAAGGTGTTAGATTTAGTGCAAAGTCTCTTTCATAATCTGATGCAGTGTTTAGCAATCACCAATCAATCAATCAATCTTTCATAATCATTTTCTTTTTTTAAATAAACTTGTAGGATGCTTCATACACAAGAGTAGCTGAATCTTGTATTATGTATACAACTATGGGTGATATTCATCTCAAATTATTTGCAAAAGAGTGAGTACAAGTATATACTTAGAAATTGTAACCTTTCACATTTTTTCTTGTGTGAAAGATTTCTTGTCTTACTAATATTTCACTTACCAGATTTTCTTACTTTGCATTATCACTGGTCTTAGATTCGTAGCAGAAACCTTTACAAAATAGTTAAAACTGTCTTCCAACCTTTTTTTTTACTTTAAGGTTAGCATTATTTTACAAATCATATTGAAAATATCTATGCTTTTTCTTTCACTTACTTCAATTTAATGTTTTACTTGTTATATACTTTAGAGTTTCCCTATTATTTCTTGACTGCATTTGTTGTTGATATATAATGAAAAACATAGTTATATGTCTTTTCTTTTTCTGTTGTAGATGTCCAAAGACTGTAGAGAATTTCTGTGTACATTCTAGGGATGGATACTATAATGGACATATATTTCATAGGGTCATCAAAAACTTTATGATTCAGACAGGGGATCCACAAGGTATTATTTTCAAATATTTTACAGAATATTATTTTCAAATATTGCTCGTGTTTCTTTTATACATGAATAGTGTAGAGAACTTGTATAGCTTTTGATCCCTTATAAGAATATAATTTAAATTTTCATAAATTTTATCAAAATATAAACTTTGGCTAATAAAAGACAATTTGCTAAACAGTCCAAAAAAAGTCTTGCCTGATAAAATACTTCTTATTAAATGTACATTCTCTTAAGACTGTAGCAGCAGTAACAACAGAAAACATGATATTTTTACAGGAAATGGTACTGGTGGAGAATCTATCTGGGGTGGAGAATTTGAAGATGAGTTCCATCCCTCATTAAGACATGACAGACCATATACACTCAGTATGGCTAATGCTGGACCAAATACCAATGGATCTCAGTTCTTCATAACTCTTGTGCCTACAGTGAGTTTATTGAATCTTTAAAGTATTTTTATACGACCGCAAAAAAATTTTGCGGTCGTATATTGGTATGACGGCGTTATCCGGCGTCGTCGTAGTCCGAAGACACATTGGTTTTCGCACAATAACTTTAGTTGAAGTGAATGGATCTCTATGAAATTTTACCATAAGGTTCAATACCACAAAGGGAAGGTTGGGATTGATTTTGGGGGTTATGGTTAAGGAATTAGGGGCCAAAAAGGGTCCAAAAATATGCATTTTTGTAACTTCCAGACAATAACTTGTGTGTTAGTGTATGGATCTCTCTGACATTGTACCACAAGGTTCCATATCACAAAGGGAATGCTGTGATTGATTTTGGGGGTAATTGCCTCAAAATTTTAGGAATTAGGGGCCAAAAAAGGGGCAAAAAACAAGCATTTTTACAGTTTCCAGACAATAACTTGTGTTCAAATGTATAAATCTCTCTGAAATTGTACTTCAAGGTACCATCCACAGCCTTTTTCTTGTTTCAAGACAATAACTTGTGTGTAAGTGTATGGATCTTTATGAAATTGTACTACAAGGTTCCATATCACAAAGGGAAAGCCTGGTTTGAGTTTGGGGGTAATTGCCCTAAACGTTTAGGAATTTGGGGCCAAAAAAGGGCCAAAAAAAAAGCATTTTTACAGTTTCCAGACAATAACTTGTGTTCAAATGTATAAATCTCTCTGAAATTGTACTTCAAGGTACCATCCACAAAGGGAAGGCTGGGATTGAGTTTGGGGTGATGAATCATAAGGGGGTTAAAAAAATTTGGGGGGGGGGGATTTTTTTTTCCTTTTTTTCCTTTTTTTTTTCTTTTAAATTTTCCATTTTAAGTTAGTTATTTTTATACGACCGCAAAAATTAAAAATTTTTTGGTCGTATATTGGTATCACGTTGTCGTCGTCGTCGTTGTCAGCGTCGTCCGAAGACAGATGGTTTCCTGATAATAACTGTAGTATAAGTAAATAGAAATCAATAAAATTTTAACACAAGGTTTATAACCACTAAAGGAAGGTTGGGATCGAATTTGGGGCTAATGGTCCCAACTGTTTAGGAATTAGGGGCCAAAAAAGGGGCCCAAATAAGCATTTTTGTAGTTTCCAGACAATAACTTGTGTTGAAGTGTATGAATCTCTCTGAAATTATACCACAAACTTCCATACAACAAAGGGAAGGTTAGGATTGGCTTTGGGGGTCATGGCTCAAACCATTTAGTAATTAGGGGCAAAAAAAGGGGAAAAAAAGGATTTTTCTGGTTAAAGGACAATTGAGACAATTTAAAAGCAGTGTAAGGGAGGTAATCCAATTCAAATTAAAGAACACTGTTTGATTACCTCCCTTACACTGCTTGTAAATTATGTATTAAGAAATGATGATTGTCTTGAGGTGATTAGCTGTCAATTTATTTTTAGCAGTTACTATTAATTAATATTAATTTTAGCCACGACTATGTAAGTCATTTCATATTTTAAAACTTTTATGATGTATTTAAATGGTTAATTTTGGTTGCAAACTGCATTAGAAATTTGAATTGAGATACTGACCATATCTTGAGGGAAAGAATTTTTTTGGGGAATAAGGGAAAGGGGGGAGGTGAAAAAAATTGGAAGGGGGGACAATTTTTCTCATTTCAGATTTCAGAAATTAAAAGAAAATTTCTTCAAATATTTTTTTAGGGGGGTTAATATTCAACAGCATAGTGTATTGCACAAAAGCAAAAAACCGGGGTAAAATAATTTTTTTTTGGTAGGGAAGGGGGGGGGGGGGGGACAATTCACAACAGCATAGTGTATTGCACAAAAAGCAATAAATGAATATAAATTCAAATCATATAACCAATTTGAAGTTCTTTGACTACAGTTATTCTGTGTCAGAAACCTATTATGTGTCAAAAATTTAGTTACAATCCAAATTCAGACCTGTATCAAGCGTGAATATTGTGTCCATTTTGGCCCAACTTTTCAGGGTTGGACATCTGCGGTCGTATCCAGCTGCGCTCAGCGAAGCAATTTATTTATTTATATATTAAAGCAAATAATAATGATATGGTTTGATTTCATCAAAAATTGAAATATTGGGGTTCTTTGATATGCTGAATTTAACCGTGTATTTAAATTCTTATTTTTTGGTCCCGTTTTCAAATTGGTCTACATTAAGGTCCAAAGGGTCCAAAATCAAACTTAGTTTGATTTTAACAAAAATTGAATTCTTGGGGTTCTTTGATATGCTGAATCTAACCGTGTATGTATTTAGATTTTGGATATTGGACCATAATAGGTAAATTAAAATTTTTTTAGTTCTTAGACCACATTCATTCTGTGTCAGAAACCTATGCTGTGTCAAATATTTAATCACAATCCAAATTCAGAGCTGTATCAAGCTTAAATTTTGTGTCCATACTTGCCCTAACTGTTCAGGGTTCAACCTCTGCGGTCGTATCAAGCTGCGTCAGCATTTTATTAGTTTCTAAATACAGTTTTATTTAGCCATCTTTCCTGATAAATTTAAACAGGGTTTTTCATGGAAGTTTTCATTTTTGACAGCATTTTTAGAAAAAAGCTGAATTTTTAGGTAGTTGATACATGTATTTTACATTTATTTATCTTTTTTCACAAATAATTATCAACTTAAAAGTCATCTTTTATTTTTGCTAAATGAGTTAATGACAGTCAAATACCATTACATGATTATGTCAAATATATTTGTGTTTCAATTTTCAATATATAAGTCCACATAAAATGACTATTATCTTATTTCATACTGACAGGAAATTCCCTATGCTGCCAACACTGTCTGTATGATGGAAAGGCTATTATCTTGAGGAGGTTGTCTTTCTTTATTAAAATATTTTATCAATTCACTTTAGGTTGAATTGTTTGCAGTATTTTGCTGGATCAGTTCATGTTCCTTACCTTTCAATATGGTTTATTACTATTTTACTTCTTGAAGGAGTTTCAAGTAATTATTTGGTCTGTTGTTTATGTATTTTACATGAACTTGCAATGCAAATTTGAGGTGATTCAGTATTACAAGAAATCTAAACAAAGGGGTTGTTGAATTTTAATTTCTTTTTGTTACATCCTATATCGAACACTACACCAGAGGTATTTACTTTGGATAGTTAAAAAAAGAGGGGGAGAGAGATAAGTGGAAATAAATATTAAAACTATAAACCCAAGAAAAATAGGCAACATCATGGCAAAAAAAAATATACATTGACAAACAAGTCCACAATAACACTACAATGAGCAACACAAACCTCACTAAAACAGAGTGCTGAAAATTGGTAAAAACCCAAGAAAAACAATTAAACAGTAAAAAATGGAGTTTACGGGCCTTGGAAATGAAAACTATGGAAAATTGCATTATTAGCACTCTCATGTCTACATTTCTTGTCAGATTTTTTTTAAGAGTTTGAAAAAACTGAATGCTAGAATACAAAGGACATAGGGTATCCATCCATGACACAAAATCAGTACATGCACAGCAAAAAACACACAAAAAGTAAAGGAGTAACCTTTTAATGCTGTTCTTTTTCATGATTGTCATTGTACTGCAATACTATATTTTCAATTATATTTTGGTTGAAATTTTATTGTTTCTTTGTATTCAATACTGAACAAAAAGCTGTTAAACAACCTGGTCATTCGATTCTATGGACTATTGTTTTATTGTCTTGCCTGCGACGAAAGTGGCGGAAAGCGAGACATAGGGATTGCTTTTCCGGCGATGACGTAAACAATTGTTAAGTTTTCTGCTTAAGTTAGTTTGATAGGAACTACTTGTGATAGATCATTGATATTTAATATAAAGTTGCATTACTATCAGTACATATCAGTTTGATGACTATTTCGAGGCCCTGCCCCCTAGATTATGGTCCAGCGACTTTGAATTAATTAGCAATTTTCAATGTTAAGTTTTCTGCTTAAGTTAGTTTGATAGAAACTACTTGTGATAGATCATTGATATTTAACAAAAAGTTGTATTTCTATCAGTACATATCAGTTTGATGACTATTTCGATGCCCTTCCCCCTAGATAATGGTCTAGCAACTGAATTAATAAACCATGTTGCTGTCCATCAGATTGTCTTTTTCTGATCTTTTTGCCGACAGACGAGACATATCTCTGTGTCAACAGTTTATTAAATGAATAACTGCAAATTCAGAAAATGAGGTATTCTCCACGGCAGATCTATATTTTCATATTAGAAACTATCAACTGTCTATCAAAAATAGAATTTTAGAGCCTTTTGTTCCTTATAGAAAGAAAGAGTGACATGATTTTATGAACATTTGAATGTTTAACGTTAATGTTTTGATTTGTTTTTGTTTTCAGCCTTGGTTAGACAATAAACACACAGTTTTGGGAAGAGTGACAAGAGGCATGGATGTGGTGCAAAACCTGGGAAATGTGAAAACAAATAGTAAAACAGACAAACCATTAGACGATATCAGAATAATAAATATAGCTATTAAATGATGCTTCTGTCAATAAAATATATATTTGTAATGCTAAACTCATTTCTTACCATAAAAAGTATAGTTTTTAGTTCTCTCCTTTATATCTTAACACTTTAAATTTGTTTGCACATTTAGCTATCATTGTCCAAGTGTCAGTATGAGCTTTTCTCATCACTGTGTGTAAATCTTCATTAACTTTTTTTTGCTTGAAAATATGGGACCAAAACTATTTGCAATCATCCCTATGGTGTTTAGTTTAAAAATTGCATCTACTCACTATTGTTTAAAGGCAAAATGAGACATCCTTGATGGCTTTCTATGTAAATAGTTAACAGATTTTTATTGTCTAACAGTATGTATAAAGCAGCCATGGTTTTCTGGTATTGTGATCACCTCGAGTACTGGAGGTTGTGGGTTCAAACCCTGGCTGGGTCTAACCAAAGACTGTAAAATTTGTATTTGCTGCTTCTTCGCTTTGCATGCAATATTAAGGAGTAAGAGCAAAGATTAGTGGACTTGAAGTCTTACGTTTTCTTATGTGTTGTCAAACTTCATTGCAGATATTGAGCTGATATTTGGTACATAATTCTATAATTAGAAGTTACAGAACTTTTGATTTTAATAATAGCAATTGGATGATTTAACAAACACAACAGTTTTCTGTTCAATTTTCAGCTATACCTCTGACTATTGTGCTGATGTGTTGTATCTTAATTGTAGCATGAGCTATGACAGAATTCATTTGAACTAGGTTCCAGTTCCTTTTGAATTCATATGGCCATTGAACTTTTACAGTTAAATTAAATTATGGTTTTTCTGTTGCCTTATAATTATTTTAAGCAGATAGTTATCCGATTTTGTTTATATTTTATAATGAACCGTAAGAGATCCTATATGTAACAATATTTTTTTTAAATTCTTTAAGGTTAAAAAAAATCTTTTCAATTGTCTGTGAATCACATCAACCTTACAGCACCACCTGATCAAAGTGTTGCAGGGTTTTCAGAAATATAACAGTAAACGACTATTGTTTTACATTTCAAAACTTTACTGAATAAAATGTATACAAATGAAAGAAGGGTGGCCACCCTTTTGCTGGAATAATTACATATGGAATATAGCTGCTGACTACCAAATTATTTGTCTATTTGTCTTTTTATTTTTGGCCATGACCTTGTCAGTTTGTTTTCGATCTATGAGTTTGACTGTCCCTCTGGTATCTTTCGTCCCTCTTTTACATGAATGTAAAACACTTAGAAGTGAGATCAGACCTAAAACCAATGACAATGGAATATTATGTACTAAGGAAAAAGGTTTACTTTCTTTTGGTAGATAGCAGATTTTTCCATTGTTCCACAATCACAATAATAAATGCATATTAAATATTCTGAATATTAAAAATTCTGAATTTTTAATAGAAACAACTGAGAAAAACAAAAACTTCGAAATTTTATACCAATTGAATAGATGGAAAGAGGTATTATATTTGGGTGTATTTGTAACCGTTTATCTTTTCCTACAGTGAAGCTTTTCCTTTTGGAAGAAATAAAGTAGTTTGAATAATCATTGAAGGGATTTTCCTAGTGTGTCATTTCTTTTGCAAGTGAATAGAAATACTTTAGGGCATTTTATGTACAAGAAATTTTATCCACTGACATTAAACTTTGCTTATTGATTCAACTGTTACATTCTGTTTTTACTCCTATCCATTATCCAAGATGACCTTTCCCCTGTTAAACAAGAACAAAAAAAATTAACCAAACTCGGCCACAATCATCAATGGAGTATGTAGTTTAAAAAAATATGTCTGATGACCCTGTCTGCAAACCAACATGGCCACCATGGCTAAAAGTAGAACATAGGAGAAAAATGCAGTTTTTTGTCTATTATCTTGAAAACCACTATAGAGAGAGAAAATTAGATAGAGGCAGAAAAGAATGTTGAGATCTACCTATTGTATATTTAAATCAAAACTGTCAGACGACTTCTTATAGGAGTTATTACCCTTAAATGACGATTTTTTTCCCCCATTTTTTGTGCATTTTTGCCTTATATCTTAAAAATTATAAAAGATAGAGAGAAAACTTTAAAAAGCAATAATGATCAGCAAGACAAGATCTACAATTAAAAATACATTGCTGAAATTGTCAGACGACCCTTATTGGATTTTTGCCCTTTAATGACGATTTTTATTAATTTTTGGGGTTTTCACCTTATATCTTAAATTATTTTAGATAAGCAGAAACTTAATTAAGCGATGTTAGCTATTTGTATAAAGCTTTATATTTCAGAAGGTAGAAGACCCGGATTCTTCAGATCTTGTATGTAGATACCTTATGTTACAAAGTTTCCGTCTGTCATATGTCCATGTCCTTGACCTCATTTCCATGGTTCAGCAACTTCTTGAAAAAAGATTTGAGTTTTTTTGTCATGTGAATTTCTCACTTATCAGTAATAGGATAATTATATTTGGTATATGGGTTCCTAGCAACTTCTACATGACCGTCAGACAGGGTTCACTTGACCTCGACCTTATTTCATTTATCAGTGATCAAGGTTAAAGTTACGTGATGAGGTCCATTTCTCAAATACTATAAGCAGAAGGTCAACTATATGTGGTACATGGAATGACTGTAATGGGTACATGTCAGTCTGGCAGATTTCATCTGACCTTGACCTCATTTTCATGGTTCATTGGTTAATGTTAGGTTAATGTTAAGTTTTTGTGTTTTGGTCTGTTTTTCAATTACCATAAGCAAAAGGTCAACTATATTTGGTGAATAAAATAATTGTAAGGTGTATATGTCTGTCTGACAGGATTTATCTGACCTTGACCTCATTGTCATAGATCACTTAAAATTTTAAGTTTCTGTGATACTTTTAGTAAAACCTTTATCTTTAAGACTTTCAACATAAAATCAATGGTCAGTAAAGCAGGCAAGACATTTCAGCATGTGCACTCTTTTCAAGATTAGATTGAATTGTTGAAAGTGATATTAAAAGATTGAAGAAATGATAGAACTTTTTTTCAGCGTAGAAGTATTCATAAAAACTTGTGGGAATCAGCCAAAGTCTACTGCAATACCATAAGCCTATAGCTTTAGACCTAAAAGAAAAAAGGATGGAACACTGATAAGAATTAGAACAGCTCCATGCATGGCAGAAATGAAAACCTATAAGTTACATCTATAAAATAATGCTGATACTGGCTAAAAAATCATGATGATCACCAAGGTTTTACATAGTATTAACTTTAGAAAAGTCTGATATTGAATTCATAGTCAGGCTGTTGTGCACTGTTTGTCCATACCAATACTTGTTTTTGTGTCATTGGGTTTCTGACTCATTGTCTCATTATATGAGAAAATTTGAAGCAAAAATATTATTGAAAAGCATCAGTTTACTCACTTCCACAGCTCCAGATTTAATTTTTTGTAGTTGCGAGTCAGATTGCTGATTATAATATCTTATTAGACTATTTTTAAAAACACTATTATTTAAGTAGGCTAAATAAAATATTTAAAGTACTTAAACTTGATACAAAAGATTAATTGACAGATAATAGTGTTTTTAAAATTGTATAATTATTATAGGAGACTTACTTAAGGGTAGAAAACCAGCATTTTGAGTTTTCTTGCGGTAATTCTTGATCTGCAGTAAGCGCACTATTTCATATTCTATCTCTATTTAATTTAAGTAAGTCTCATATAATAATTATACATTAAACATAATGAGAAATTCAAAATTAAACTCCTGTTACATTCAAGTCTACTTAGCCATATATTTGATGACTGTCTTTTGACCCCAAGAATAGATTTCAACATCTTGTGTTGTAATTTATCAATAGGTAGATTGTCAAAATTTTTAAATTTATGTTATAATCTGATAATCATATTTCACTACCATATATGTCAAAATAGGTTTAATTAGACTATCAAAAGTTTAAGACAGGTTTTCAATGGTACCTCTTGGAAGTTATTTAAAATTTACTTTTAACAGAGAAAAAGGCTATTAGAACTTTATTATAGAGATCATCTGGCGCATGTTTAAGATTACCATTGAAATAAAATACAATGCCTAAATATTTGTATCTTTCCACAATTTAAGTTTGTTAAGACAATGTTGGAAACCTTCTTTATTTTCTGATAAAAGTAAATATTAGATGATTGATTTTATGATTTCCCAGAACTTATGGATAGGATTTGTCTTTGTCATCAAAACATTTACCTAAATCTTTAAATAATGTAGGGCTAAGACGGTAACCTTATTTGACACCTTTATCATTTTTAATTGGATTGGTTATAAAAAAAAAAAAAATTTTATACAGAAAAATGTGTTAACTAGAATACATATTTTTTTTAACATTAAAGATATTCCCTGTTATTCCAATTTCTCTTAATTTGAAATACATAGATTCTCTCCAAACTGAATCAAATGCCTTACAAAAGTCAACAAAACATACAAATTAAGGTTGTTTGAGCTTGTGTAAGTATTTATTTAACAGTGTTTTCAAAATAAATATTTGATCTGTAGTTCTGTAATCCTGCCTAAAATCACCGGCTTGGTTATCTTCAATTAAATTTTTCTACAAGGTAATTTATAGATATTCTACACTGCAATATTTTCGTAAATAGCTTTCCTAAGCAACTTCCAATACTTATTGCACGGTAGTTATTACAATCATAGATGGAATGGCCTTTATGTAAAGTAGAGATAGTTGAAATATTCCAAATATCTGGAAATATACCAGGTTCTAAAATTTCATTAAAGAGTTTAACTATATATTTAGTGGCAATATTAAGCTGTTTGCACCATATTTCAAAAATTCATTGAGAATAAGGTCAAGACCTCCACTTTTATTATTTTTCAATGATTTTAAAGCTTTTCTGACTTCTTTACATGTAATGGGTGAATTCAAAATTTCAATGTATGTATCCGTTTTAAATTCAAATGTAGAGTCAGATGTATTTTAATTTTCCTTTAATAAATTTTTTAAATGATTTTCCAATTGGTCTTTTTTTTTGGATTTTGTTGTGGTATTATGTTCTATTTATTTTTTTGCCCATTATTTTCTTTTCAGTGTATGCTGGGTCTATAAAACTAATGTATTATGTCCCAGGTATATGTCAAGCTTAAATCCATAAACCGGAAATATCGTCATTGTTATTCCGTTCTGAAACTCAATACTATAAATTTGTCAGAAAGAAGCTTCGTTTAAGTTTTGCGATCTCTGAAACGTTTTGTTGACCACTAAGCATCTCAAGAAAAACAAACAGGAACTGTCTTGTGAAAATGAGTCAAAATTAATGAATTTAACAATGTTTTAAGAAGAATTGGCTGTAAAAATGTTCGGCGGTAAAAAGAAACAAGCACCAGATCCCCCGAAACGAAAGGGGGCTTCGCTTGCTAATCAGGTATTTGTCCAAAGCGTCAGTGGCTCTTATCATCACAGGCACTTGTCTAAAAATAAATATATACCTTTACTTGAAATCAAGGCAACATGTATATAGGTTATTTGTTTACAATGTTTTCAATGCCTGTGGGTATAATAGATACTTTGTGGGTCGGAATATGTGTAAGTAACCTTGGTATTATGAGACAGGTGTGAAAGAGGATAACTTTGTAAACCATTTTTTTTTTTTGTACGACACAAATTTGTGTGGCCATAACTGGATGATAAGTTCTATTCAGACAAAAACTAACAGGTTTTTTGGAAATAATTATTATGATTAATCATTTAATGCGAGTCATATTTCCAATCGGCTGTGGGTAGACGAAATAATTAGGGTTGACATACTTGTGGAGGCCTGCTACGAATGATTCCAACAACAAAGGAAGGCTAGTTATACACCATTGTGTAGATAAATCAATTTAGATTTACGGCATAAGTTTTTAGTGTGGTTGATAACCGAGAAATTGAAATATAACGGAAGTTCGCAACCAGGTGACACTTTTCAAAAATGCAAGTTTTAAAAGTACCTTGTGTTATATTAAGGTAAATAGGAATTATTTTTTTCAGAGACAAGTGCCTGAGTGTGGGCCTTAAAATGGTATGGCGTTGTTGTCAGCGTTAGAATACATTTGGTATCCAGACAATAACTTGAGTATAAGTGAATGGATCTCTTTGAAATTGTACCACAAGGTTCCATACCAAAAAAGGAAAGTCAGGATTGATTTTGGGGATTATTGTTCTAACTCACTGTTGAGGAATTAGGGGCAAAAAACTATAATTTTTCTTGTTTCAGGTCAATAACTTATGTATAAGGGTATGGGTCTCTATAAAATTGTACCACAAGATGCAATACCAATGTAAAGAATTGCGCTAATATTAACGTACCTTTATGTGGTACGGCTGCTATCTTTGAGACGTCGCGTTATTGTGATACTTTTATGTTTATTGAATAGAAACTTGTAATGGCAGACGTAGTTCTATCTGTAATGCCTTAGTTAAACTTACGATCAAACTACACAACGCAATCCATTAATCTACATTGGTGCCGTGACTTCAAACGGAGAGAATGGACATCAAATATAAGTGTATTCTCAAATACATGTAATCATCAATGTACATTAAAACAAAAATGTTAACATACTTAAAATTTAAACACTTAACATTTTCATTCGATTTAATTGTTTTGTATTTATGAATATATGTAATATTAATATGACTAATCCAGTGTTATAAAAGATTCTTCTTTAAATTTGATTTGATTTTTGGTGTTTTAACGCCACTGTTAAGCACGGCTTTTTGGGCTATTTCGTGGCGGTCACAACTTCAGTGTTGACTGGCTAGTGATTACAGTAGTAACTACTTAGACCACTTGGCCACAGAGGCCCCCGTCTTCTTTAGAAGATGTCCACTTAGCCAAATAAGACGCTTTAAATTGGAACTGTTTGAGTGACAGTACTATGAACTCATCCAAATCAGCTGGGACTTGCCATTTCAATTCAAAATGGTCATAAATATTTTGAGTATTAATATTGTACTCGGACTAAGAATTCAACCAATCAAAATATTAGATTTGGTAATTAAGAGTACAAATTTTGTACTGTGAGCTCTGAGTCTGGTTTTATAACCGTATGAACTCACCTTAAAAATATCCTAGTGAGAACCCTGCATATGATGTCCTGCAAATTTGTTGTATCTGAATCTGATTATCAAAAGAATATTGACAGATAATCAATGAAAATAAATTTCATATCATTTTGAAATGAGTCTGCTTATTCAACTTACTGTTTTACAGCTACAAGATGATGTCTATGGGAAAACTCACCTGATCAATCCGGCAGATTTTTGTACCTGATAATGAATCAGATAAATACAGAAAAATAATAAGCTGATTTTGTATCTTCGTTGTTTTAAAACTTATTGTTATATTTTAGAATGGATAATACACATGTACTTTGATATGAAAAAACTGTGACTTGAAGAAAGCGATTCTTTTTTTTACATTGCAAATGATGTCATAAATAAAAAATAAACAACAGGAACAACATATAGGACATATTTTTCTTATTTGAGTTACCTTTTCAACAGAAATTATGCTGTGAATCTTTTTTTATTGTTGCAATTTGGTGAAGAGTTATTTATTGTTCAGCCCTAGGTCATAAAGACTATGATGTAGGGTATTCAAAATTAAGGAATTGTTTTTTATTGATAGTGATTTTTTAAGTCATAATTTGTAAAATGTATCATTAATTGATAGCCTTAGTTCATTTTACTGTAGTTTTAATTTTGCAAAATTTAGTATTTAAATAATTATTTTTACAGACTTCATCTTCGTTCACATCACAGGTAAAAACACCTGCCTCATATTAAATTCAATAATCAGTTATATGCATACATTTTTGTCATTAAAAAGATAGATTTAAAAATGGAATTTGTTTCATTACAAAGATTGCGTGAACAGATATTGATATACTTGTACAATTCAGAATCATTAAAATTTCTTACCTCTAAAATAAACACGAAAAATCATGTTATTTTATTCCTTTACAATTTTGAGAAAATTTTCATATTTTTGCTACCGTAATATAGATTGCCAGAGATGGAGATAGTTGACCTAAAAAACTTAAGCTTTTTATCCTCATGATCCAATAATAATATTTATTAGGTATTTTCATTTTTCGGTGGAAAGACCTTTTGCTTTTGTTCTGTTTTTTTTCTTAGGTGTTTTTTTGTTACTTGACATATCGAAACAATTTTTGGCCCATGATATTGTACAGTGATTACGATTTCACCAATCACCCTGCGTGACCTAACACTTATCTTATAGGAGTTACATGTATCTCCCCTCAACTCCTTTTTCTTGTTAAGTCTCCCAAACGAAGTTTGGGAAGACTTATTGTTTTTGCTCAGTTCTTATTATTATTATTATTATTCTTCCTCTTCCGCCGCTTTTAAATTTGAACTTGTCCGCACCCGTTCTCCAAAACCGCTTGTCAGATTAACTTAGGGTTTCACAATATGTTAGACTAACATGTCTAGTGGTGCAATCAGGGTTTTGTTTGTGCAATGGGGTTTATAAAGGGGTACTTTGAGGGGCAAAAAGAAAAGAGGGTTTTACTATAGAACCCTATGGGATTTTATTTTTTTAAATTTTCAAATGATTATAAATTGAAAACCGTTTGTGATAGATACAATCTTTTTAATTGAAAATGTTCTAAATGACAAAACCCATTAAATGAAATACAGGGTTAGTCCCCAGGGGTCATCCCCACCCCCTGCCATTTAAGAAAGTTCTAATACCTTGTAAGTGGTCAAGATCCCCACCCCTAAACCATATATATTATGGTTTGTCATGCTAAGATGGTTTGAATGATATACAGGGTTAGTCCCCAGGGGTCATCCCGACCCCCTGCCATTTGAGAAAGTTCTAATATCTTGTAAATGGTCGAGATCCCCACCCCTAAACCATATATATTCTGGTTTGTCATGCTAAGATGGTTTGAATGATATACAGAGTTAGACCCCAGGGGGTCAACCCAACCCCCTGTTGTTTGAGAAAGTTCTAATATCTTGTAAATGGTCGAGATCCCCACCCCTAAACCATATATATTATGGTTTGTCATGATAAAGCACATGAAATGAAATACAGGGTTAGTCCCCAGGGATCACCCCAGGGCTTCCAAAATTATTTTTAGCCAGCCGGACATTTTATTTATTATCCCGATTTTAATCCCTTAAGACTAAATAAACAAAAGGCAATTATGGTAATCAGTTGCCAAGTTGGCCGTCCCAATGATTGACATTAAAAAAAAACGATATTAAATTTTCTTTGATTCAAATTCGAAGTTCTGACGTAAACTGTTAAATTGGCAGTGCATCATTCGAAGTGTGCAACATCAGCGTACTTATATCTGCCTTAGACTCTTTATTTGTGCAAAATAACGTTGTCAAAAACTTTACTTTCGTTTTATACCGGATGTTATCTTGACAATGGTAAAACATGGACCAGAGACGGATACGTAAATTCCGTGTACGTTTGCAAAGCGTGAATGAGTGGAAGTAGCTCTTTCTACGTTATTTCTTCTAGAAAATATTCGATATAAACGTGAGATAAAGGTATCAAAAACAATTTAAGCATTTTTTGAAGAAATTAGGATGCATAATTAAATTTCACACCTGCGCACATGCGCACACGTGTACTAGTTCAACCAGAGACATGTCTCTAGGTTCAAACAACGTGGTTATGACGATTTTTCATTTTCACCTTTTTAATTTTTTCATCAAATCATATTTGTAAACGTATTTCTGATAATTTAAATCTTTTTGGCTATATTAATTAGATGCAAACCGCTGAAATGTAAGAAAATAACTTTAAATAGTACCGATCAATGTCCAGTTTAAAATAGTTTACCTGTCACCTGAACAGGTAAATTTCAGCTGTTTGACAACTAATTAGCCTTGATTAAAATGAGAAGGTATTAAAGTAGGGATTGTTTTGATAGTACTTAATGATCATGTCACTTTTATGACCGGAAATGTGTGGCTGTTAAAGGCAAAACGTTGGGTCAAAAAGATCGTGAATTATGTTAAAATGACCGTCTCTTAAAGCCTTGAAAACTAAAAAGTAGATGACCGTTTCATGCTTTGCCCAGCCGGACTTTTACCGGACATTATACAAATGTCCGGCATATATGACCGTTTTGGAAGCCTTGGATCACCCCCACCCCATGCCATTTAAGAAAGTTCTAATATCTTGTAAGTGGTCAAGATCCCCACCCCTAAACCATATATATTCTGGTTTGTCATGCTAAGATGGTTTGAATGATATACAGGGTTAGTCCCCAGGGGTCATCCCGACCCCTGCCATTTGAGAAAGTTCTAATATCTTGTAAATGGTCGAGATCCCCACCCCTAAACCATATATATTCTGGTTTGTCATGATAAAGCACATGAAATGAAATACAGGGTTAGTCCCCAGGGGTCACCCCACCCCATGCCATTAAAGAAAGTTCTAATATCTTGTAAGTGGTCAAGATCCCCACCCCTAAACCATATATATTCTGGTTTGTCATGCTAAGATGGTTTGAATGATATACAGGGTTAGTCCCCAGGGGTCATCCCGACCCCCTGCCATTTGAGAAAGTTCTAATATCTTGTAAATGGTCGAGATCCCCACCCCTAAACCATACATATTCTGGTTTGTCATGCCAAGATGATATGAATGATATACAGGGTTAGTCCTTTGGCATCACTTATGCATATAACTTTACTGGACCAAACCAGTTTTCACTGGACTTTGCCCAATGTCAGGCGACCCTGGGAATTACGAATTATGGGAGCTTCGTTTGGGAGACTTCGTAACAGCATCCTGTTACAATCATTTCTTGTTATCTTTATTTCTCTGTAACTGTAATGATATTGACAAAAAATATTTTTCCAAATTGTTCGTCTACTCTAAAGGATGTTTTTGGTGGGGTTCGTGTTACTCAGTCTTTAGTTTTCTATGTTGTTTCTTGTGTACTATTATTTGTCTGTTTGTCTTTTTCATTTTTATCCATGGCTTTGTCAGTTTATTTTCGATTTATGAGTTTGACTGTTCCTCTGGTATCTTTTGCCCCTCTTTTACTTAAGTTTAACCAAAGTGATCCAATGATATCTTATGTGAGTTATTTCCCTTTTAAAATTTAACATTGGTGAGATGTTGAATAAATTCATACACCATAAGTCATAGAGACCTAAAGTCCTTGGTCCATTTGGAGAAAATTGAGGTCAAGGTCAAAGGTCAAGGTCATATTCTTAATTTTCAACTTTGCTTGTTATCTTTATTCCAAAGAAATCGTAACAGTTAATGATAAGATGCTTTTGCCAAATAATTGTTTACAACATGGAGCAACTTCAACGCATTTGAGTCAACGTGTTTTGTTGACCCTTTATAGGAGTTTTCTCCCCTCTTATATATTTGAAATCATTAAAACTCCTCAACGATACAAGTGAATGACCTGGGGTCTTTTGATGTGAGATCAATGACCTTGAAATTGAGCTCAAGGTCAAAGGTCAATCTGATGTTCAAGATTTTGACCTTTGCTAAGAATTCATACTGGTTCATTATTAAACCATTAAGTCTTTTTCATTAGGTTGGTAGACATATGACCTTCAAAAAGGTCAACCCGAAGTGACATCATTTTTACCGGAAGTATCCATTTTCATACTAATTTAATGAAAAAGTACATAGAAACCTTTTATTTTTAGAACCAGTTTGAAGTCACCAATTATATGTACCCGAAGTGACATCTTCTATGGACGTTTTTTAATCTAATCTTTTGATATAGAAATTTGAGGTGGAAAGACCTTCAATAGAACAATTGGTTTTTAATACAATTGTTATTACAATTCTTCTTGGAAAACATGGATCAAATGCAAGTTATCTTATCTGCTCTGAAACTACACGTCCAATTGACCTCAGAATTTGCAGTCAGCAGGGTATACATGTATTCCATCTTTCTATAACACCGTTATCTCCAAAGAATTTTCGTTGTGGGAACAAATTTCAATGATGAAGAAATCGCTTTCTAGCTCCATAAATATTTGTGAAAATACAAAATACAAATCTGTGTTACAAACTGCTGCTGAAATATGTACATTGTCTGAAAATAATCGATAAACGTGTTATAAAAATAGCACAGGATAAAATATATCAAAAGCATGCACTGCTTGTGAACTCCGATAAAAAAATCAATTAAATACAGTAACAAAAGAAATATGAAATGTACTATTCCGTCGATACAAATGTTGTCTGTTCAACTCCTCCACCTAAAAAGAAAGAAAGTTTTCGCTAATATGAACAAGCCTAGTGACGTCATAATCTGCGTGAGAGAATAAAAACTTTCCAATCTAAATATAGAGACAATCTAGATATAGAAACTTAACCAAATCATGTATGAAAATATGAACTTGGGTCCCCCCTCTTTTTATTTGGGGGGGTGTCATTAAACCTGTTTCTTTCTTTTACTGTATCCTAATAAATAAATAAATATCTCTCACTGGACAATAAATCTCTTGTGTGGTTTTTACTCATGGTTGTTTTTTTTTTTCGCCTTGTAATGTTAACAATTGACTGGAAGCCATTAATATATTCATTGAATAAACAAACAAACAAAGCAAGCAAGCTAGCAAGTACAAACAAATAAACAAGCAGAGCAATCAATCAATCATGTTTCGAAAGGGGAAAGACTGTTTACAATTACTTTTTTAAAGCAATTGATTTATATTTCTGTTTGTATTTCAAAGAAACCTTAAATTTCTGTTCATATTAGACTTGTGATCTCTTACTACATGTGTACTAGGAAATTGAATTATCTTTTCTTCAATGATTGATTTATTGAAACCCTAAGATGACATTTTACAGATGGGAATAGGAGACATAGAAAACATGATGTATGGAGATCTTGATAATGATGAAGACTTAGAGGCAGAGTTATTGGCCCTACAAGGAGATGGTAATCCTGTCAGGAGAAAACCAAAACAGCAGCAAAAAGGTGATTATTTTTTTAGAAATCAATTTACAAATATTTTTTTTTTATCAATATGAAAAATTAGACCTATCTAATGGTTTTGTATTATAATGTTTAATGTAGAAGAAAATTAAAAAACATTGCAGTTGAGGTGGAACACTTGAAAAGACGTTTTGAGTGATAAGAACTTTCTAAGTACAGCAGAAATTGAAGAGTGTTAAAGAAGGTAGTTGTTTTAAGCACTTCAGTTTCTCCAATAATAAGACTGTCTGTGTACGGTACTAAATTCAGGTTGGAAGTAAATAATATATTATTTATTTTTGATTTGTTCTAGCTTTAACAATGGCTGATTTAGACAAGTATTCCAAGATAGCAGAAATAAATGAGGATGATGATGATGATGTATCTGATACAGAGGATCCAGATTTACTGGTATGAGTTCTACCATTTTGAAATAATTCAATAAAAGATCATTAAAAGTTTTACAGATGTAATGTGGTATGGATGTGTTATCATCGTTGTCCATCTGTAGACATGGTGATAACTTAAACTGAATTAGACTGATCCTTATAAATTAAAAATAAGTTACATGACATAAAACAAAGAATATTATACAGCTTCTGATATACATGTACCAAAAAGATGAAATAGGTATACACCCACTTTATACAGCCTTGTCAGGGAGAAAGTGTCTTACAGACACACTTTTATCGCCACACACATATTCCACAATTTTTTCCCAATCTAACACATTCTCATTTTAAATTTTTTTATGAACCATTAGATAGTTGATTGAAGATTTACAGTTTAAAAAATACAAACAAACTGATTATTGGGAAACATTCAGATATTAATAACCTTTATATAACAGGCTGAATTAGAAGATTTATCAACAGAAGAAGATGCTGGACCTGAAACTACCAGTCAGTCAGCAGGAGGCAAAGAAGATCAAGTTATTTTGTTGGTGGAAAGATTGTCAATGTATGAGTCAGGAGTAGAAAGTGCTAAGTCTGCTGGTGATACCTCTAAACAAAGGAGATATGATAGAGGCCTTAAGGTACATTTTTAATGGCATGACTGACAATGCTTTCCTTTTTTCTCTCTGAATTGCAATATGACATATGATAACTGGTATAAAAAAAATTCTAGAGAAGAAGCAAAGATATCTATTGCTATTAATGAAACTAAGCATTAGTCTTTCTGATTTTAGGCAATACTTAAAATTCTTAAAACATGGTTTGTATAAGATTGATTATTCAAATATTGCAATTTGATGCAAAAAAGTTAGTGATGAATGATAAGTGTTGGTGTGGGCAATACATAAAAAAAAAGTGAAAGTTTCTTTTATTTTGAAGATATATATGTCAAATTTAAGATAAGAAAAAGCAGTTTTATATGATGATTCTCTTTAATTTTTACAGACAATACAGGATTTATTGAAAAAGGCTCAGCAAGGAAAGACAATTGATGAAAGTGATATACCCCCTGCAATTGCTGTTGGTGAGCAAACGAAGCAAAGAGCAGGTATAATCTATACTATTAAATGAGAAGACCTCATTTTGTGTGTCGCTTCTCTTCCTTCCACAATAAATTATTCATCATGCCTCTAGATCTGTGTCCTATAGGTACCATGCATAGTCGCATTTGTCATCCTCACTTTTGATTATTCCGTTTGGGTTATTTTGGGAGGAAAATGAAAATAAAGGCGTCCAGATATTGTTTCCGTCATCGGACAGACTTTTAAGTCATAGACAAGACTTCTGTTTAGGACTTTAAAGTACACAGAATTTTGGTAAATTTACAAACAACCCTTAATTCCTAACTTGATTACATACAATGTTTTGGGTACCTGAGCTACAGGAACCGGTATCAAACATTCCTTCGGTCCCTGGAAGCGATAAAAATCTGATTTCTTGGGACCCCTGGAACCAGTACATAATCATTTTTGTCGAGCCTTCGACTATTGTCGAAAAAGCGAGACATAGCGATCCTACATTCCGTCGTCGTCGTCGTCGGCGGCGTCCACAAATATTCACTCTGTGGTTAAAGTTTTTGAAATTTTAATAACTTTCTTAAACTATCCTGGATTTCTACCAAACTTGGACAGAAGCTTGTTTATGATCATAAGATAGTATCCAGAAGTAAATTTTGTAAAAAAAAAATTCCATTTTTTCCGTATTTTACTTATAAATGGACTTAGTTTTTCTGCCAGGAAACATTACATTCACTCTGTGGTTAAAGTTTTTGAAATTTTAATAACTTTCTTAAACTATCCTGGATTTCTACCAAACTTGGAAAGAACCTTGTTTATGATCATAAGATAGTATCCAGAAGTAAATTTTGTAAAAAAAAAAATCCATTTTTTCCGTATTTTACTTATAAATGGACTTAGTTTTTCTGCCAGTTAACATTACATTCACTCTGTGGTTAAAGTTTTTAAAATTTTAACAACTTTCTTCAACTATCCTGGATTTGTACCAAACTTGGACAGAAGCTTGTTTATGATCATAAGATAGTATCCAGAAGTAAATTTAAAAAAAAAAATCCAGTTTATCCGTATTTAACTTATAAATGGACTTAGTTTTTCTGCCAGTTTACATTACATTCACTCTGTGGTTAAAGTTTTTTTAAATTTTAACAACTTTCTTAAACTATCCTGGATTTGTACCAAACTTTGACAGAAGCTTGTTTATGATTAAAAGCTAGTATCTACAAGGAAAATTTGTTAAAATTTTGTTCCATTTTTTCTGTTTTTTACTTATAAATGGACTTTGTTTTTCTTCCAGTTATAATTACATACAGTCTGCAGTTTAAGTTTTTAAAACATTTATTAGATTCATAAACTATCCTGGATTTTTACCAAACTTAGACAGAAGCTACTTACAATCAAAAGATAGTATAGAGAGGAATATTTTTATTAATTTTTTTCCTCATTTTTGTTGAGCCTGCGATTAACAGCAAAAGTAGGCGAGACACTGGGTTCCGCGGAACCCTTACGAATTTTTATTTATTTAAGAAATAATTCATGCAAGCCATAGATTTTGAAAATTTTCACACGGCCTGGGTCGTTATATTTGAATTTTAATGTTTTGGGTACCTGAGCTACAGGAACCTGTATCAAACATTCCTTCGGTCCCTGGAAGCGATAAAAATCTGATTTCTTGGGACCCCTGGAACCGGTATATAATCATGTTTTATTTAAGAAATAATTCATGCAAGCCATAGATTTGTTGAAAATTTTCACATGGCCTGGGTAGCTATATTGGAATTTTATCCTAAGCAAGGGATAAAATTAACGAATATAATGACTCAGACCATGTGAAAATGAAAACAAATCTATGGAATGCATGAATTATTTTGATTCTAATATTGTAAAGTTTCCCACTGAAAACTCTGAAGCCATTTCAGTAAAATATGGCATTTTTGTGCACAAATCGCATTGTGAAGTCGTCGATTTATAGTGGTTGTGGTTTATTGAGTATTTTATTATAGCTCTATTTATATGATGTAATAAGCACCCCATATTAGAATTAATTTGCTTTCTTAAAAATCAACACCTTATTTATTCTGACGCCATCTCCAGATTTCAGTAAAATATAACGATTTTGTGCACAAATCGCATTGTTTATTGAGTATTTTATTATGGCTCTATTCATAATTCCAATCTTATTTGCAAATATCACATAATAATCTGATTTCATTAGTGGAATCCGTTTCAAGTGACTGAAATTGAAAAAGTTAACATATTGATTATTCAGTCTTCTGCACAATGAAACAAAAAGCAAGGTGACAAAGCAACTCGCCTCCTAAAAATTGTGCGTTCATGTTACTACAAATAGTTGACTTTTGCGTTGACATTCTGTAAATTTACATCCAATATTTTGAACTGGTGAAAAATTCAAAATGTTATATTGACATCAGTTCATGTTTAAAGGGAAACTTCGCAAAAAAACAAAAAATTGATATTATGTCCATTCTGTATAAAAAAGCACAAATTCATAAATATTAAAGTTTTATTCTGCTAGATAAGAGATCACCATCGATTTTAAATTTAGAGTATCAATTCTCTGCGTGCGGCCATTTTGACATCTTCTCGGTTTAATAACCCCGATATATCTATAAACCACAAAGGACCAAAACCAGCAGTAACCTAACGTAGTCGCATTTATCCGACTAACTAACTTGATACGGAAAATGTAATTATTTTTTTAAATAACTATGGTCTGTCGTTTTAAAACTGTTTTTTCTTTACAAAGTTTTTGAAACAAGAAATTTATATGGGAATTAGTTAAAAAGTCAAAGTTCAAAGTCATAAATAAGTGTTCCGTGTAAAATCGTTTTCGAAAATCTAATTTGTTCATAATTCTTTTATGTAATAAACTTATTTAAATAAATTCGGACCTTCTCTTATCTGATCACCAGCATGGCTAAAGGAATTCTTCCCTGAGGTATTGTGAGGTGACACGTCCAGGTATTCAAGCGATTTCCTGTCGGGTTTAAAAACTCTTATAACACAATTACATAAAGCATGTTCATGCATCGCTTCACTTCTGAGGGTATTGATTAGTGTACACGGCCGATAACTTGTAACTTTCCATTTTAAAACTATCAGGTGTAATATACATCTTTGTCTTGCGTGTCCGATAGTGGTATACTAGTCATTACTAAACTCATACGCTTGTTTATAAATAACATTTCTAGTGTAAAGAATGATATTTATGAAAATCTAAATAATTCCAAAAAAAGATTTGATAAAATAAAAATCTATTTACATATTTTTCCAAGGGTAAATTGGGGAAAATGTAAGTATATACTCGTTGTCAATAATGATGGACATTTTGAAACATGAAAAACTATTGATTTAAAAAATACGCACTTGTCGATCATTGGTTTATACGCCTAGATAGAAAGTTACGGAACTATAGATAGTCGCAATTTATAATTGTATATTGAATATAAGAAAGAACATCTAGAACCAATTTGATTTAAATACAGGTCGATATCTAACTTGCTTTGGTTCATCGAAGTTATGGACATAGTAAAATCACAGATTTATATTTCAATTAGATTGTTCTCGAACAGTTGAAGAAATTCGTCATCATCACAATTGTTGGGTATAATAAATGTATATTAATGTGAACATGGTTCTAATAGAACCTTATGCCAATTTTCCTGTTCCGACATGCATGTAATATATATGCCACTGGACGTACACTAATGATCCCCAAAAGTTTATTTGAAGAAATAAAGAAACTTCACTCCGGATAGACTGATAGTAGTTGTATTAACGTCTCATCAGCTTGAGGGTTGATTAATTTATTACGTTAGCTTGTGGGGGAATAAACCATTCCCACTATTGCACTTATGCATAAAATATTAAATAAGAGTAATATAAGAGAAAATATAAATACGAAAAGTCGCATATCTGGTAAAAAAAAGTCTCACCAGCTATAGGATTTCACGTACAATTGTCATTATGATCGAAATAACGGACAATCATTAAAATACATGCATGTACGCTTTGATAAAAAGGGGTGCCGCAGTTGCATATTATTCATCATAAATCTATTTCAAGTTTATACTTTCCTGTTATTCTTATCAGTTAACGCAGAGACATGTAACTATACATCTCTAGTTAACGACAATCAACTATATAAATATCTGAATCTGATGTGACTTACCGTTCATCTCTAGTGGTTCTTCTCTTTCTTTTTTTTTTCTTCTTTTTTTTTTTATTTGGGCAGGAACATAAACATTGTTAGATATAATGTTCCAAGGTTTGAGGGGGGGGGGGGGGGTTGGAGGTCAAGCCTATCGAAAGTTACAAAATAAGAACGTTGTATTTATGAATTTACAAGAAGAATTCTGTTCTTGGACGTTGTTTTCTCCTTTTTTTTTTTTTTAGTTCAGTGATTTAAATTGAGAAAAAATCTAGTCAGAATTTAAATCGTTCCGACAATCCCCCACCTAATACTCCTCTAAAATCATGAATGGTCATGCTTCACAATCATCAGAATTTACTTTGCATTGGTACATTCTGTATAGGTAGTGATTAACCTTGACATTTCCGGGTATAACAGAGCTACTTGTATATTACCTGTATGTGGTTAGGTACATCGTCCCATGAGGTCTTACGTAAACAGGTTCACATTTATAATGGTTTCTGATATAACAAGGTTTTATGACATTCACACTTCTGCATGTTCTGTATACCAGTTTCTTATCTTATTTTCAGACAGAATGAGGATGTGAATATTTTCCAGGAAAAATATTGAGTATCAAAGTATCAAATTAATTTCAGGATTTTTTTCTTTCTTGGTATTAAATCACAGAAATTTAAAGATAATACTGCTTATAGATATAAGAAGATGTGGTATGAGTGCAAATGAGACAACTCTCCATCCAAGTCACAATTTATAAAAGTAAACCATTATAGGTCAAAGTACGGTCTTCAACACGGAGCCTTGGCTCACACCGAACAGCAATTAAGCTATAAAGGGCCCCAACAAATTACTAGTGTAAAACCAGGAGTATTCTTGTCAGTTAAGACAGACATATAATCATATGTATATATATGTCTGTGGTATAGACATGGTTTATGAATGAATGATAAGTCTTACAAAGGTACAAGATATAAAGCACATTGAACATTGATTCCGCCGGTCTGTCTCCATTCAATAAAGGCAAGTTGACGTTAGATTGATTCTGTAAAAAAATTTTAAACATCGTTGGTCAAATAGCTAAAGTATTTGTTGTGAGATGTAGAATATTTTAATAAGGACATTCTTGATTAGGTAAATGTAGATCGCTTTGGACGGACCAAACTATATTAATGTAACTGATAATTTTCTCTGCACATTTAAATATTCAAGGTTACCGATGATAATTCAAAATAGCACAGTTTTTGGTTTATACGCTCGTTTTCGTGGGCCATTTTTATTTATAAAATTATTTCATTGAAAGTTATTCAGAATTCCGATGTTACAACAAAGTACTCACCCATCTATTTAAAAACTGAGCTAACGCAAAATATAAAAAATATATATAACGGCGATTCAGGTATTTTGCCACCATATTCCTCCCCAAATAATTATTTTTTTCTGTCTCAAACCCATTTCTCTTTTATCATTTTTTTTTATGTTTTTCAAACCGGAAAATAATTTTTGTTCTTAATTATTCGATCTCATTCCAATAAGACAAAGTTGACCTTAAATTTCCTGTCAACTTTTTAATTATCTTTCTTCAAATAGCTGAAGTATTTATACGTTGTGAGATTTAAAATATTTTGATAAGGACATTAATTCCTGAATATGTAAATAAAGATCGCTTTGGACGGACCAAATTATATAATTGCAATTGGTAATTATATCTATTTCAAATATTCAAGGTTACCGATTCTAATTTAAAATAGTACAATTTTTAGTTCATACACTCATGTTTAGAATGCCATTATTATTTATTCAATTAAATTAATTCAGTATTTCATTATTACAAAAATATTCAGCAGTCATAATTCATTTTAAACTGAGCTTACGGAAAATATAAAAATATACCACGGCTATCTAGTTATTGTGCCACCATATTACTCCCTCAAAATAATTACATTTCTTTTTTTATTTTCTGTCTCAAACTATCACTCCCGTTTATCATTCATACGAAATGATGTTCACACCTGGAACGGTGAACCGTGACGGCTAAAACTCACTGAGTGAAGATCAAAAGATTAGAATTACAGAATGCAAACCTTTAAATACCTTGAATTTAACCACGCATTCAACAGGTAGTCACTAAGTGTCACAGTACAATACACATTGTATTTACACGGTACTAGCGGAAAATGTTTGCTAGACTGAAGTAAAAGGTGAGAATACAAACATGCATTTTTAATACACTATCAGTTAAATATGTTTGTTGAAAATATCCGTCGGAAAAAAAATTCATAAAAATATTCTATTGTATGATTTACTTTTATTACTATAATGACTATAATCATATCAGAAATCCTTAAAATATAAATCGTACATTTTATTTTTAAAAGTTGCACGGCTGATCACTTTACTTTCTTAATTATTAGTTGGTTAATAGCTACGCCAAAAGTCGTCGATGCGCTTTAAATCGCGTTATTAGATGATTAACGAACAAGACTTAAATGAGATTAATTCCACTCCCGGCATGCAAAAAGACTTAAACTACGTCACAGAAGTCAGGAAGTTCGAATAAATAAAATTAATAATTCCCAATTTTCTTCTTTATTAGTTTTCATATCCAGATAAAACTTGGTGAATATGTTTTTTATGGTATTATGAACATAATAAGATGATATGTAAAAAATTGCGAATTTTCCCTTTAAGATACTTTTGATACCTTTCCTGAAATTCTCCAGTCGTAAAATCTTTTATAAAAATTCATCTTACAACAGTTTACATACTTTCAACCACGCTCTAAATGCCTGCTATTTCGCTGGTGTGTACTAGTTAATATAAAGATAAGGAGATGTGTTATGATTGCCAATAAGACAACTATCCATTAAGGATGAGGAGTAGACTGATGATTATGATTAAGTATGATTGGACCAAATCAAAGTTAAATTTGATGAAACTATAGAAAAAGATCTGTATAAGGAAAACATATGTTGTGTTTCTGGTTATAAACATAAAAATGAGTATAGTAAGTAATTTAGATTTTTTAACTTTATTCCAAATTTTTATTGCTTTGAACTGATGTACCATCAAAGTAAATATTGAATGGGATTAAAATCAAATTAGTTGGTGTGAATCTTATCTATTCAAATTTATTCCCATTGTTGTTGGTTCTCTTACTTATCTTTTCATCCTGTAAAAAGAAGACTAAAGCACATAAAAAAACTTCAACGATTTTTTAATGGAATTTTCATTAGTTGATTAGTTTAAAGAGATGCAACTTAGGGAAAAACATTTTGACCGATTGGTTTTGTATAAGGACAAAGCATTTTGGATTAGCACTGTTAATTTTTAAGTATAATCTGTCTGGTTCATTTTCCAGGAGCAGTAATGCAGCCTGAATCATCACCAACATTCAAGCCTACTACAGATTCAAGAAATAAACAACCTAGCCCATCACCACCTAAACAACCAGCCCTGGAATTGGACAATAAACCAATTAGTCCAGCAACTTCATCACATGGTATTTATTCTGGCATAGAGGGTCAAAGATTTAACAGCACATCTTTTGCTTATTTGTGGATTTTGCAAAAATTGTTTGACAAATTGTGTCACCGTTTAGTTGACTCCAAGTTTGTTAAAGTCATTTTATGATATTGATGATTTCAGTCTCTCATTAGATTAAAAAGTCACAATTAAGAAAAAATACACAAAAGTATACAAATGCACATTATAAAATATTTACTTTTATAAACTAATATTTAGAACTAGGGAGCCATTTCTTTTTTTTTAAATTGATGTATTAGATGTTTACCTTGTATGTTTCTACTGCTGGTATACCTTGTCAAAAAAATTTGAGAAATTAAGAGTTATACAGATTTTGTATATATGTTTTAGACCTTGAAACAGAAAAGATGTTAGAGACAAGAAGAGATCAGTACAAAACAGCAGCTTTGCAGGCAAAGCACAATAAGGATATTAGCACAGCAAAAAGTTATGTACAGATAGCAAAGGTAAAAAATTGAATAATGGGTGATTGATATACAGCCACAAAATTTATCGGCATTAAAAAAATTTATAGCATGCTAATGTCATGTGAGCATGTGCTTTTTAGCTTGACTGACATACTACAGCTGATTTTTACCTGCATCACCAAAGGTGGAAGCAGGTCTAGTAACGGCTTAACTCTGTCTGTCCTTCTGGTACCGGCTCCTTTTGAAGGGAAAGATTTAATATTTAGCTGCAGCTTGATAATGTTGAGTTGTAGTGAGTAAGCATTATTTACATCTGCTGTGTAGCCACTTGCTGTTTGCCTATAGCTTGAAATTTTTACAACACTCATTGTACAAGGAAAATTTTCTTCAATGTTTTCTTGTCTTCTATGAAAGGGAAAGATGTTATATTTGGTCTGCAGTTTGATAAATTTGAGTTGTAGCGAATAAGCAACTTTTACATCTGCCATTTAGCCATTGCCTGTTTGCCAATAGTTTGAAATTTTACAACTTCATTGTATAAGGCAAATTTTCGTCAAAGTTTTCTTGGCATCAGTGAAAAGGAATGATCAGTTATGCTCCAGTATAAATGTTACCTCAACAATTGCATGCAGTCTCCGATCAAGACCCGGTATTGGTTTTGTTAATGTACCTCTTACACCTGAATTACACATGCTTTGAGGGGAAGCACCAAATCATAATTTTAAAGTCTTTACCCAGACTATGATTGAGCTCATAATATTCTACATTGAAGCCAGCATGCTTTCACAAGAAACCAATGATGTTTGGGTATACAGGTAAAGAATAAACAAAGCTTAAAGTACCGTAATGTTCAGATGGCAAGTAAAGTAAATGTAAATCTTATCTTTTTTAAAATACAACTAAAAATTACCTTTTTATTTATTATAAATAATTTGTAGATTAAAAGACTTGCAGGCCCTATGATAATGTGCGGAAGGCTTTGATAAAAGCACAGTCAATGCTTTAAACTAATCCATTCATTGGTATTTATATTCACAGCAATTTGATAATGTATTGAATGCCTTGAAATCAGGACAGGCCATAGACTTATCTAAGATGCCACCTCCTCCTCCTTCACCTGGTAAGTAATCTAAAATCAGGACAGGTCATAGATTTATCAAAGTTGCCACTTCTCCTTCTTCACATGGTAAGTAATTCGAAATCAGGACAGGCCAAATACTTATCTAAGATGCCACCTTCTCCTTCACCTGGTAAGTAATCTGAAATCAGGACAGGCCATAGACTTATCAAAGATGCTACCTCCTCCATCACCTGGTAAGTAATCTGAAATGAGGACAGACAATAGACTTACCTAAGATGCATCCTCCTCCTCCTTCACCTGGTAGGTAAACTGAAATCAGGATAGACCATGCACTTATCTAAGTTGCCATCTCCTCCTCCTTTACCTGGTAAGTAATCTGAAATCAGGACAGGCTAAATACTTATCTAAGATGCCACCTCCTCCTTCACCTGGTAAGTAATCTGAAATCAGGATAGGCAATAAACTTGTCTATAATGCCACCTTCTCCTTCTTCACCTGGTAAGTAATCTGAAAGCAGGACACGCCAAATACTTATCTAAGATGCCACCTTCTCCATCACCTGGTAAGTAACCTGAAATCAGGACAGGCAATAGACTTGGTTATGATGCCACCTTCTCCTTCTTCACATGGTAAATGATCTGAAATCAGGACAGGCCAAATACTTATCTAAGATGGCACCTTCTCCATCATCTTGTAAGTAACCTGAAATCAGGACAGGCCAAATACTTATCTTAGATGCCACCTTCTCCATTACCTGGTAAGTAACCTGAAATCAAGACAGGCATTAGACTTGTCTATGATACCACCTTCTCCTTCTTCACCTGGTAAGTAATCTGAAATCAGGACAGGCCAAATACTTATCTAAGATGCCACCTTCATCATCTGGTAAGTAACCTGAAATCAGGACAGGCAATAGACTTGTCTATGATGCCACCTTTTCCTTCTTCACCTGGTAAGTAATCTGAAATCAGGACAGGCCAAATACTTATCTTTGATGCCACCTTCTCCATCACCTGCTAAGTAACCTGAAATCAGGAAAGGCAAGACTTGTCTATGATGACATGTCCTCCTCCATCACCTAGTACTTAATCTGAAATCAGGGCAACTCATTAACTTATCGAAGATGCCACCTCCTATAAGTACATTCGTGTCAGGTCAGCTCATTAACTTATCCAAGATGCCACTTAAGTACACTTAAATCAGGACAGCTTATTATTTTTTCTAAGATGCCACCTTCTCCCCCATCATCTGGTTAGTATCTTGTCTTATGAAGTATTAAGGGTAGTATATAGATCTAGACCTCATAACAAATGTGAAGTGCAAAGGTTTATAAAAGTAGACAAATTTCAAACTTTTATGACTGACTGAACTTCAATATTTTTAAGATCATTCATTAATCTGTTTACATTTGTTTTTAAAATAAATATATGATATCTAATAAATAGTTCTTCACAGTCTAAAATTATTTTCTATTTATGTACATTTGCAACAAAATTGTTGGTAATTTAAGGTTATTTTTGGTGAAATGTGGTTATTTTTGTAGGAAGTACAAGTAAAGCAGTGCCACCTGTGCAGACAGCATCGAGAACAGAACAATCAACACATCAGGGAGCTGGTGAGGAAGAGAATACACCTGCTCCATCGGCTGAAGGTAGAAACATAATTGAATTAACAAATTTTCATATGGAATCTTTATCACTTGGTAGTCAATTCATTGAAAAATATGTGGTAGAGAGTGAGGGGCAGTATAATAAGGGAGAATTGTATTAATTAAACTAATCATAGATACCAGGATTAAAATTTTGTATGCCAGATGCATGTTTTGTCTTCATTTGTGTTTTAAGGTGTAAAGCTATGTAGAAAAATATTACTAAAGACAGACAACTAAGATAATTAGTTATTTAACAATGTAAGTGTTTTTCAGGGACAAAATCATCAGATACAAATTGCAAGAATTTTTTTCTCAGAAATTCAAATAATATATATTGTAAGACTTTTTACCAAAAACATATGATTTCATACAGTTATGTAAGTTACATAAATGCCAGATACATTTCAAACAGTTTCCTTAAAAATATTTAGAATGAAAAGCTGAAATACACCACATCATATCAGTTTTTGAAAAAAGATATAAAATATGGTGAAAATGGTTGCAAAAGAAATGTACGAACAAATATCTAACAGACATTTTAATCTGTTTGTCATTTTACTTTTCAACTTGATATATAAAAGATAACAATCTTGATTATTTTATAGAATCAAGGAAAGTATTTAAAGCACCAGAACCACCTAAAACAATAATGGAGGCATTAGAACAAAGACTTGAGAAATATAAATCAGCCGAGGCAGAAGCCAAGGCTGCTGGAGAGGGATCTAAAGCAAGGAGACATGGTAGAATTGTTAAGGTAATTGTTATGTTATGCCTCTAATTTATTAAGTTATGAACAATCCAAACCTTTGAACAAATAATTTAAACGTAACATATTTATTTGTAACACACATGGGATTTTAGAATTAAGTAACTGCAATTAATAAGCAATTTTTTAGAGTAAATTTTTTTTAAATAAGTTCTATTCATCATGATCTTAAAAATACAGATATGAACATGTTAGAAAGAGATAACTGTTATAAAATGGTGGTTTTAAAGCAATATATATATATCTTTGTTTGTAGCAATACCAAGATTCCATAAAAGCAAGTAAAACAGGGAAGCCATTTAATTTAGAAGAATTACCATGCCCACCAGGTTTGTAAGAATTCATTATCATTTGATTCTACAGTGGCAAGCTATTTTTGTTAATGGCAGGTTATTTTTGTTAAAAATTTTAAAGGTGCCATGGCCTTTCTGCTTCTTCCAAGTTTTTTGAAAATTAAATTTAGTTTTGTAGGTTTTTTTAAGGCAATGGACTCAAAACATAATTTTTATTTGGATCTGAAGTGCTTCATCTTTTGTAAATTTCATAAAAAGTCTTATTCTCCTAAAGAATGGGGCCAGTTTTTACACCACTTAAATCAAATAGTACTGATTATTTGGGAAATTGTTCAACTCTTAAACCTTATAAATAGTTTGATTACCAGTATAGCCTTTTCAATCAGTGTAAAAAAAAAATTATTTCTGGTTTAGCTATTCATGTTCTTTGGAGCCTTTAAATTTCTGGGTGTAAGTTTTTGTCTAGGCTGCGATGAAAGTTGAGGTATGGGAGGCATAGGAATTACTATCTGGCGGTGGCAGCAATGTAAATGATTTGTATAAAGCTTTATATTTCAGAAGGTAGAAGACCTTGATGCTTCATACCTTGTATTCAGATACCTTATGTTACGAAGTTTCTGTTTATCATATGTCCATTGTCCTTGACCTCATTATCTTGGTTCAGCGACTGCTTGAAAAAAATTATTGTTTTTTTTTTTCATGTGAATTTCTCACTTATTATGAGGAATAGAATAACTTTATTTTGTATATGGGTTCCTTGCCATGCTACATGTCCGTCAGACAGGGTTTACCTGACCGCAACCTCATTTCATGGATCAGTGATCAAGGTTAAAGTTACACGATTAGGTCAGATATTATAAGCAGTTGGTCAACTATATGTGGTGTATGGAATGATTGCAAGGAGTACATGTCAGTCTAGCAGGTTTCATTGAACCTTGAACTCATTTTCATGGTTCATTGTTCAATTTTAAATTTTGTTGTTTCGGTCTATTTTCAATTACCATAATCAATAGGTCAACTTTATTTGGTGTATGGAATAATGGTAAGGTGTACATGTCTGTCTGACAGGATTTAACAGACCTTGACCTCATTGTCATGGATCTTAAAACTGTTTATGTGATACTTTTAGTAAAACCTTTATCTGTAAGACTTTCAACCTAAAATAAATGATCTGTAAAGCAGGGGAGACATTTCAGTATGTGCACTCTTGTGAAATTATATTGTTTTTGTAATGGTTAATACCTTGTGTTTATTTTTCATTTTGTTTATTATTTTTACTTTTAGGTTATGCCCCCTTTCCTACAGAGTCGTCACCAGCAAAATCAGCCTCAGCAGCAAGTTCTTCACCACAGAAGACTGTTCCACAGCAGCCTCAACCTGCAGTAACTACTCCTCACAGACAAGCTGTACCAGTTCAACAGGAAACCACACCCCAAAAGAGTCCAAGTAGTACATCTCAGAAAGCTAAACCATGTATGTTTTATTATGCTCAATGAAAAAAAGAAGGTTATTTGTAAATGTTAATTCCAGTTATACAGAGTTTCATTGTTATATTTAAAAATAGAATCAAGAGGAACATTTTTTCTAAAACCATGTTAATTAGTTCCATCAAATTTAAATCAATACAAGGTACACCAGAATTATTTTGAAAGCAGACAACCTTGAAGAAAGAAAAATACTGACCATTTTACTTTAGTTGTGTTCTTGTTTTGTCAAGTATATATAATATAAAATTACAGTGACCAGGGAGGAGGATGAAGGTATGATGATTAATGCCTCTAAAACTATTTTTTTAAGAGATTTCAGATATCACTAAGATTGGTACAATTTCTTGCATCTTTTGGTTTAAAGGCCAGTAAAATGTGGTATCATTGGCTTTTTAAATAGCTTGAATGTCCTTTTCATTGCCTTCACAAATTATAAAGTTTTTTCTCAGAAGGAAAAGACACAAAATGAATGCCAGTTAACCAAGCTTTACTTTCCTTGCAAGCATGCATAAACTAAATTCCTATTTTTGATTCTGTAATGTTTTACCCCCAATCTTGTGACACTGAACCATATTTACAACATACAGCAATCATGTCTGCACTGCTGTATCCAGTATGTTCCCTTGTGATATTTAAATCTTTTAGAAACATCTGTTATGTTCTGTAATGGCAAACAAATTTGAATAAAGTGTACTATAAAACAACTTGTTTTCACGAGCAATATATTTATGCGACTTTTGCAAGTCAAAAATAACGCAGCTATAAATTGTCAGGAATATGTTAAACTTTGGTCTCCCCTTATTTTAATACATCAGCAAAGTTTTTTATGCCCCCACTGTAGCGGTGGGGGCATTATTTTTAAATTGAAGAAATAAATTGCTGTGAAATCTGGAAGAAAGGGCTAAAATATGTCTGTGATAATAAGTTGATTTAGAGTTTAAGAATGCACATTTTTCAATATTTGATTCTTTAAAATTGCATTTCCCCATTGCAGTTAGCTTTTGTATTAATGAGACTGTCATATTTAAATAAAAAAATGTTCCTGTTCAAAACAATACAGGGAATTAGCAGTAATTAATTTAACATGTATGGCCTAAAATCATTGATATACAGGAATATCATTTACCTGTTTGACAGTCTTGTTGGTCAATGCTAGAAAGTTAAGGGAGGAATGAATTGGCATGTTATTTTTCTATAGACTTTACAAATGTTTAAAGATGTAACATCTTGATTCATATAATTGTGTCATCACTTTCATGAAATATCATGTTTCAAATTTGTTTTAGTTTAGAAAACAAAAATATTTGCTTAAATATATTAAGGATAAGTCACAAAGTAAAATAACGTCTTCTATGTTTTACATTTTCAATCGTCCTGAATATGCATGTAATGTTTGCAGCTGGACGTTATGCAGACAATAATCAATCAATCTGTGATATTTACAGAACAGGCATACATTGAAAAATAATTTAAATTTTGATATGAAATGAAAAAAAAGTGTTTAATAAAAATTAAGAAAAATGTAAGATTATGATTTGTGTGTCTGTTTGATAAGGAATATATCTGACCCTTTTTAATTGGTTGCAGACCTCTGCATTTGTTTAAAGGTAGCTCATGCAAGTATTTATTACAAAATACAGTTGAAATAAAATTTTAGTGTTAAAATAACTAAACATATGTTAACTTTGTATAGTAGTTTAATGATTACTTTTTCGTGCAAAAGAAAGCAATCGTGTTAAATGATTTTTATCAAAATTTAATTGATTATGTTTACAAGTATTTACATCAACTATTTAGCATTTAAAAGAAGTCCTTCCTCAAGAGCTGAGCAAACATCACATTTCCTGACAGAGAGAATGAATGAATACAGGACAGCTGCATTGCAGGCCAAGAAAAATAATGATCTAGAGCTAGCAAAGAAATATATCAGAATAGCTAAGGTAACCTATCATTAATTTTTATCTGAAGATAGACAAGAAATATATCAGAACATCTGAGTTATTCCATAATTTTTCTGGCCACGGCATCAACGACAACAATGAATTAGTTTGTAAATAAATCAGTTTGAAGGGATCCACTGGTAGTAGGTCTATTATATTTGTTCTGCAGTTGTATAAGCATAGGCCTTTCTCGTTTGCATGGAGAATACTTGACCCACCCCCTCAGTCATGGTCTTTTGACTGAAACTTATGCTTAGTTTACATATTTAAGTTTGTGATTAGGTCAGTTTATAGGGAAACTACTATTGGTAGGTCAATGATATTTGTTATGCAGTTATAGTAGATATGGCATGTCTCGTTTTCATGGAGAGAAATTGGCCCTGACCCCTCAGTCATGGTCTGTTGACTATGGTCAACTTTTACATAGTTAACATGTTAAAGTTTTTGATTTGGTCAGTTTAAGATAAATCACTAATGATAAGTCAGTGATATTTGGAATGCAGTTGTATAAGCATTTGCACGTCTCATTTCCACGGAGATTATATGGCCCTTCCCCCATTATCATAGTTCATTGAATTTGAAACTTTTGCATATTTTAAATGTTAAAGTGTGTGTTTAGGTAAGTTTGATGGGAACCACTTATGATAAGTCAATGGTAGTTGGTATGCAGTTGTAAATTAGTATTGGCATTTGTTATTTCTGTGGAGATTATTTGGCCCTGCGTCTTCAGTCATGGTTCATTGACTCTGAATGTTTTGCACAATTAACATGTTAAAGTATTACCATTTTATTTTCAACATTTGCATTATACTATTGAAATTACATAAAGGTGAAATCTAAGTCTATGTCAATAGTTTATTGTTGAGCTTGCGAAATTTATTTTGCGAAAGCGAGACATAGCGATCCTAGATTCTGTCATCAGAGTCTGCAGCGTCAACATTTAGGTTCAGTCTGTGGTTAAAGTTTTTTTGGACATCAATAACTTTATCAAACATACATGGAATTTTATGAAATTGGGACAAAAGCTTGTTTATGACCAAAATACAGTATCCAGGGCAAAATTTTGAAAACATTTATTTTCATTTTTCTGTATTTTACTAATAAATGGACTTAGTTTTTTTTACAGTTAACTTCAGATTTTGTCTGAGGTAAAACTTTTTCAGTCATCAATAACTTTGTCAAACCTTCATTGAATTTTATAAAATTTGGACAGAAGCTTGTTTATGACCAATAGACAGTATTCAGAGCAAAATTTTGCAAATATTTATTTTCATTTTTCCGTATTTTACTGATAAATGGACTTAGTTTTTTTACAGTTAACACTCAGGCTCAGTCTGAAGTTAAAAGTTTTTAGTCATAAATAACTTTGTCAAAACTTCATGATTATTTATGAAATTTGGACAGAAGCTTGTTTATGACCAAAATATAGTATCCAGAGCAAAATTTTGGAAATATTTATTTTCCTTTTTCAGTATTTTACTGATAAGTGGACTTAGTTTTTTTTACAGTAAACAAGTAGATACAGTCTGGGGTTAAAGTTTTTGTTACACATCAATTACTTTGTCAAACCTTCATAGAGTTTTAGAAACTTTGGCAAAAGCTTTTTAATGATTAAGAATCATTTTTAGTATTTTTCTGACAGATGGACTTTTTTACAGTTAACATTTAAAGGCAGTCTGGGATAAAAAAAAATGTTACATGATAAATTTGTAAACCTTCATGGATTGTTATTAAACTTGTACAGAAGCTTATCTTCAAGACCGAAAAATAGCATCTAAAGAAAAAGTTTGATTTTTTTTTATTCTGTATTTTACTGATAAATGGACTCACTTTTTAAGTCAACATTACACTTTTACACTGACAGCAGCAATCACAGGCGAGACACAGGGTTCTGCGGAACCCCTTATGAATTTTTATCTGAAGTAAGCCAAGAAGAAATCAGAATAGCTTAGGTTTTCTATCATTTTTATGTCTTAGATGGAAGATTTTTATTTTTCCTTTAACTTTTAAATCTTTTCAATTTTGATGGTATTTTAAGGAAGATGAACTTATTTGCCTAACATAAACTTGATGATATGTGTCTTTGAAGGCTTTTGCTCTTCTTTTTTACTAATATATGGTTACAATATAGCATGATCAACATTAAATATTATAAGTTCTGTTGATTAGTTGAAATGAAATTATGGTTTCTAAAGGTAATGGACCAGCTACAATTAGATAAATGCTGATTTTCATTAGCTTACATAGCATTTACTGAGGTAATGAAGAAAAAGAAGTGCAGATATAGCTAAAGAATTCAAATCTTTTATAAGTTATGTCCAAGAGATTTTCCTAGTTATATTAAAAAAAACTTATAAGATACATTTATTGTTTATATAATACTGACTTTTAGATTGCATACTAAAGTTAAAAGAAATTTTTATACTTTTTGTTCTGAATAAATATCTTATATTTGTATTTGTGTTTGAAATATTTACTTGTGATGGATACATTAATTTTTTCAAGTTATAATGAAATGATTTAATGAAGACAGAAGTAAAATAAATTTATTCAGATGCTTTATTAACTAAAATTTTAATCTGCCAGATGACTGTTTCTGTTCTTATTTAGAATTATTAATAACAGGCTATTATTTGAACTTGGAATTATTTTTAATTATGGAATTTGCATAATTTCATGTGTTTGAAATTTTTGACAAATTCCATGTTTATTAAGTATTATTATGTTTTGAGCGGTGCATAACACTTTCAACACAATGTATTTTGTATAGATAGTGTTGTGCGCGGCACAGTACATTCTATTGAAAATGTGCTATCTTCTATGTAATAGTAAGTGTTGTGCGCAGCACAGAACATTATAATACAGAATAAACATGGAATTCATTAAAAATTTCAAGCACAAGAAATAATGCAAATTCCATAATTAAAAATAATTCCAAGTTCAAATAATAGCCTGTTTAATGATAGATACCAGATTGTAACGAGAAGACATAGCAGAATAGTTATTTCTTCAAAAAATGTGGTAGTCATATAAAATCCAAATTTATGCTCATATTATACAACAGTTGAGTTGAAAAAAAATTTAGTTTGTAAGAGAACTAGTTGAAATAAAGTGTTTTTTTATGTTAATTCATAATTGTTTTAGGCTTTGTAAAGTATTTTACACTGATGAATAATTTTCAGGGTTTTGAACCAATGATTATAGCAGCAGAATCAGGACTTCCTGTTGACATGTCTCAGGTAATTATGTAATGATTGAGTTCAGTTAATCTGGTATTATGTGTTATGACATTAGTGTAAACATATTTTATTAAAGAAATCGTTATATATAAAGCTACAAGGGTAAAGACATAAATACAAAATATACAGGTGATTCAATAATTGGGATTAGGAAACAAGAGCAGTGCTCTTATATAAATCTGTCTCCTACTGGGAAAGTGCTCTTATATAAATCCGTCTCCTAATGGGATTGTAGTTATTAAAAGCAAAGTAAGATACAGATAACAATTGGACAAGGGATGTGAGGGGGTAGGGGTAGGGATACATAAGTTAAATATTAAAGGACAATTAAGTTTTAGTTTATTTACGATTTGTTTGTACGTTTGCATTATTGTATTTGTAATTTCTCAGTTGTAGATCCTGCTTATATTTAACAAGATATGGAGAGGAGCACCTGAAATTTTGTGAACTATTGTTTTTTATAAGAAAAAAATACTGAAAAAATGTGATTCATACTAAATAATAAAGGAAGTGGCCACTAATTGTAAATTAGTATTAGTTCAAATTTTTTAGGAATATTTAGATTATGATATAATTGTGGTAATCTCTTTCTTATGCACATTTAAAATTACTTTGTATTCATCAATATTATTATTTGAGATGTTGATAGTTATGTAACTAGAATACAGAGTTTTTACAGACTGGTTATTTCCAGAATAAAAATTTCCATTTGAACCCTTAACTTTAATCAGATGCACTAAAAGTATTTCACACAATTACACTGATAATATAGATGTCATTACTAAAGTTTAAAGATTACTCTTCTTTATCATAACATTCAAAATTTATTTATTGGTGCAAAACCAGAAATTTAAAGTCCTTTTGTTAACCTTTTATAACTGAAAGTTGTATTTTTTTAATGTAAAAGGTAAAAATATCTGACATAAAGTTAAGAAAATATATTTGAAATAAAATTAAAAAGACAAACAAAAAAAAACAAATTTCAACGAGACTTCACCTGCAAAATTTTACAATAAATGATGGGATATCTTTGTAGATTCCTCCCTCAATGGTTGACGATCATGAGACATCAACTGTATCTGTTAGCAGGGAGGACTGTGAACTCAGTGGTGATAGAACTGAAGTCTTTCAGAAACTGGAACAGGACCTCATACAACAAATCAGGGTATGATTTATGTATACAGTGTACAAATACATTAACTGAAGATTTATTATGCAAATTTTATTTCAAATACTTTCTGCTGGAGCTTTTAAAAAACACTGAAACAAATAAGTGTATGACTGAAAATTCCTTGAAGAACAAAAACACTAACTTTGATATATTTTTTCTGGTGATGATTTTGGAAAAAAGTTGGTTAAAGGACTTACAGAGGTTTTTCAAATTTGCTTTAAGTAGTGATCTGATATGAATCCAATTATATTACTATTAAATAATATTACTGTTAATATTCAATTTTTGTCCGCTGCCACAACATTGGACAGGGAACAAACAAACATTAGGTGTTGGTACATATGTCCATCTGTCTGGTCTTGTAAGCACTTTTACACCTTCTTGTAATTTTTTTATGAAATAGATACACCAATCGTTTCTTTCAGCAGTGTCTCAGGCAAATACAGATACAGTTACTGACAGTGTGAGACCCTCATGGGTAATCAAGGTTCTTAAACACCCCCTAGTTCAGAAAAAATCACTTCTGATCAACTATTTTGAAGGAAGTTATGTCCCTTCAAAATGTAATTTCTATGGAAATTTGAACTGTAAGAAATTTTATGAAATTTATATCAAAGGTTTACATCAGTGGAGTTAAAAAATCAGTGCCAATCAAATATTTTGACTGCAGTAAGTGCTCTCATGCCTACATTTCTTGTCCAATTTATATTTTTATATAAAAGGTTTATCTAAGCAATTTTTTTGACATGATCAATAATCAGTGCTGATTAACTATTTTTATGGGAGTCTCTTTGAAATAGAAATTAATTGGAAAATTACATTGTAGCACTATCACATCTACATTTTTTTCAGATTTTTATAAAAGAGTTTTGAAGAACCAACAAAAATGTTAAAGTTATTGCACTTGGACAGATAAAATATGTCAGCAACCTTGGAAATCTGTTCTTTTATTACATTAGTAAATCAGACATTAAGTTATACTGTATTTCTTTTAATTTTCAGACCTGTGCTACAAATCAGCAGAACTTCACAAAAATTGGAGATGTTGTTTCATCTGCTAAGTATGTTTATCCAATTTTGTGCTTCATACATTTAATGCATATACATTTTCAGAATTTTTCAGAATATTCAATATATGTAGTAAAATCCCATTTTTAAATTACCGTTACTTGTATATTTTGTATTTGATTATTCTGGTAGTTATACATAACAAATTCATTAATGAAATATGTTTACACTCATGTAGCAAATTTAACCTTATTCATGTGCATGTTAATTTCTTTCAAACTAAATTGTAAAACTATATTTGTTTATTACAAGAAAATATTGTTCAAAGCAAAATCAGAGTAAGGCATCTTGTTACTTTTTATATTACTTCAGTATTTATTTATTTAAAATTTCTAATATATTATTTCTTAATCAACAGGTTTGAGAAGATGGAAAAAGGTTGTAGGAAAGATTTAGAATCATTAAAGAATGCTTTCAGACACAATGATCCTGTACCAAAGTTTCATTATGAAAATAGAACTTTCTCATTAGTGAAGTAAGTGTAAATGAAAACTTTGATAAATTAGAATTTCAGTGATAATTTGAATGTAATGAAATATTTTTAAAAAATGGTACTTGATATTAGGAATTTGACTGATTTGAAGAATATTTCAGTCTTGTGTTATGTATAATATTGTTTTAACTTTGATATTTATAGCGTGGTCTTCAGTTTTACATGTAACAGCCTCAGTAGCTTGCCCACTTCAAGTGTGGAAGGTCATGAGTTCCATCCCCATCTGGGGCAAACAAAAGACTTTGAAATTGGTCTTTGCCAATTCTCTGCTAAGCAGCATTTAAGAGAGAACACAAAGACAGGTTGACTCAAAGTCAGAATATTGTGTCTGAGTAGGGTGATACAGTATTGAAAAATAATGAACCATTGTGATTGTCTTTGCATTCTGATCAGTTTCAGGTTAAAACTAGCATTTTATTTTTGGCATAGTTTGAATTGAAAAAATGATTTTTCACAATGAATGACCCGTTTTTATGCTCCCGCCGTATAAGTTTTTCCCTTGTCCGTCTGTACGTCCCAAAGTTTGTTTCCGTTCTCTAACTTTAGTTTGCCTCAACCAAATGCTATGAAACTTATACACAATGCTTATTACCACAAAATACAGATCAAGTTTGAATTTTGGTGGTGTCACTTGAATCGTTCTAGTGTTATGCTCCTTTACAAAGGAAAAAAATTGCTGAATTTTTCGTTTCCGTTCTCTAACTTTAGTTTGCCTCAACCAAATGCTATGAAACTTATACACAATGCTTATTACCACAAAATACAGATCAAGTTTGAATTATGGTGGTGTCACATTAACCGTTCTAGCGTTATGCCCCTTTACAAATGAAAAAATTGCTGAATTTTTCGTTTCAGTTCTCTAACTTAAGTTTGCCTCAACCAAATGATATGAAACTTATACACAATACTTATTACCACAAAACTCAGATCAAGTTCAAAATTTAAGTAGGGTCACTTTTACCGTTCTTTAGTTATGTCCGTTTATAATTTTATATGATATGCAAGCGGGGGCATCATCTGTGTCCCATGGACACATTCCACATTTTTTTTTCTGTGAAAATATCTAAAACTGAACAGCTATGTTATTATGTCACCCTTTTTACCGTACTTCTCTGATAACAGGAATATAATATGATGAAAATCTCAATGTTGGATTTAAGTGGCATATTCCCTTAAGTAGAAACCAGTTTAGTTTGAAATTAGCTTAAGCAGTAAATCTTTAAATACAACAACAGGCTGTCAACTAGCAATCCTAAAATTTAGTATAATTTGTTTCCAGGTGCAATACAGATTTAGGAGAAAATGATTTAGAAATTACAATAGTCAGAGGTTTACAGTATAATGTACCTTCAGGTAAATATACAATTTATTTTCTTGTACCTGTGTGTTTACCTCCTCCAGATTCCTTTTATGAGAATAACATTTTAACAGACATATAGCATCATATATAATCTATCTTGAAATAGGAAAAATATTTTTTCCTTTTACAAAAATAAGTTTAGGTCTTTTTTTTTGGAATAAAATGAAATTTTACACATGTGGTAAGCATCATGTTTATATGTACTCAATTTGTAAAATTATTAATAAAAATTCTCTAATGGGTTTTATCGTTATATTTCATTCCACAGTAACCCTGTACTGATGTGTCTGTTTTCTAGTATATTTTTTTGGATGATTATACACTCAGTAAAAAGGTAATAAAAGTAAGTGAAAGGACATGTTGGAGTAAAAGTTAATCAATAAGACAGTAATCCAACAACACAAATCCAACAAGAATAGACATATAAAAGCTGGGACTTAATTTTAAATGTATTAGTCCCTGATAAAAGTCACCATGGTGTTTTTAACAATTACCAAACTAGAAAGCTCTGAATGACATTTTTAGATAATATGTTAGTAAGTTTTTTATCTACACTATTTTCAGGGTATTCAGAGAAAGATTTAGACACTTATGTTAAATTTGAATTTCCGTATCCACAGGTGAGTAATAAGTAGAAATATTCATGTTTACATTATATAATGAATTAAGCAGAATTAAATATCTTGCAGAATGCTACTTTTGTTGCAGCCTTTTGAGCAGAAATAATACTGAATAAATAAAATGTTCTCTTAGGGAACTTTGAAAATAGAATTCACCATTGGAACAAGAAAGAAATCTAAAAAAAAAAGATAAATTGCAGTATTTTTTCAAACATTAATACCTGAAAAAATGTATGTTCTTGAAATTAATGCAATAATTTACTTGGAAAAGTATGTCTGAAAAATCATACAATTATTTAGGATCAGAATTATCTTTGTTGACTACCAGAGTTAAAGCTGAAAAGATGACCAGCAGTATTTAGAATTGAATTGAAAATTTAGAAGTCTGATATTCTATCAAATCAACTGGATGATTTTATAATCATATGTTACCTGCATGGTTGTTGTAAAATTCTTGATAAAAGATAATCTTGTAACCTTATTTGTATCGAGTTACTTGGTGAAAATTAAAAAATATAAAAGTAAATGAGGTTTTGGTATCTTGTATGGAAGAACATACCATGTTTTAGCCAAAGAAACTACCATTACATATTTAAACTTAAGTTGTTTAAATAATATCTGAATACAATGATTGACAACAAAGATGGCCACCATTAGTTTATTGTGATATTTTTTTTTGTAATATGATAGCCCCATGAACCATTGAATTCATGTTATAATTTAGCAAAGTGAGTACTTCTGATTTTTAGTATGTATATGTACCCAACATTTTATATATTAACAAAAACAATAAATTGTAGGAAGATCCTCAAGTTGGCACATCAGAAACAGTGAAAAGTACAACCAATCCAGGTAATGCATTTTTGTCGAGCCTTCGACTTTAGTCGAAAAAGCGAGACATAGCGATCCTACATTCCGTCGGCGTCGGCGTCCACAAATATTCACTCTGTGGTTAAAGTTTTTGAAATTTTAATAACTTTCTTAAACTATCCTGGATTTGTACCAAACTTGGACAGAAGCTTGTTTATGATCATAAGATAGTATCCAGAAGTAAATTTTGTAAAAATAAAATTCCATTTTTTCCGTATATTACTTATAAATGGACTTAGTTTTTCTGCCGGGAAATGTTACATTCACTCTGTGGTTAAAGTTTTTAAAATTTTAATAACTTTCTTAAACTATACTGGGTTTGTACCAAACTTGGACAGAAGCTTGTTTATGATCATAAGATAGTATCTAGAAGTAAATTTTGTAAAAAATTAAATCCATTTTTTCCTTATTTTACTTTTAAATGGACTTAGATTTTCTGCCAGGAAACAACACATTCACTCTGTGGTTAAAGTTTTTAAAATTTTAATAACTTTCTTATACTATTTTGGATTTGTACCAAACTTGGACAGAAGCTTGTTTATGATCATAAGATAGTATCTAGAAGGAAATTTTGTAAAAAAATAAATCCATTTTTTCCGTATTTTACTTTTAAGTGGACTTAGATTTTCTGCCAGGAAACAACATATTCACTCTGTGGTTAAAGTACTGTGGATTCATTTATTTTCGTGGGTACCAATTTTCGTGGATTGAGGAAAACTTGCATATTCGTGGATATTTGATTTCGTGGTTTCCCAGAAGTTTGCATATAATCATACAGCAAATTTGCAATTCGTTGAACACTTAAATTCGTGGTTTTCCTGTGCCCACGAAATCCACGAAAATTGGTATCCAACGAATATTAATGAATCCACAGTAGTTAAAATTTTAATAACTTTCTTATACTATTTTGGATTTGTACCAAACTTGGACAGAAGCTTGTTTATGATCAAATGCTAGTATCTAGAAGGAAATTTTGTTTTCTTCCAGTTAACATTACATTCAGTCTGCAGTTTAAGTTTTTAAACATTTATTAGATTCATAAACTATCCTGGATTTTTACCAAACTTGGACAGAAGCTTCTTTCAATCAAAAGATAGTATCAAGAGGAATATTTTTATTGATTTAATTCCTCATTTTTGTTGAGCCTGCAATTAACAGAAAAAGTAGGCGAGACACTGGGTTCCGTGGAACCCTTATGAATTTTTATTATCGTTTTTGTCTTCTGACATCCATTTTTTTCCAATATTTTGTATTTTAGAATCATAAAGTATTCAGAGCAATATATTCAGTAATATTGACCAAAATGTGAAATTTGGTGAGTGATGATACTCTCTCATTAATTAAATTCAGGTAATGGAGTGATGTAATTTTTGTGTACAAACAACAAAAATTCCATAGATTCTGAAGATGTTAATTGAATATAACTGTTTAAACTGTCAATGAAAGACAGGGTAACATCAAATAACATTTTGTATCTAATAGATTGTAAATTTATACTACACTATGAAAAAGAATAAGTTTTTGAAAAATTAGATTTTTTATATTGTTATAAAATCATCTTAGCCATGATGATGGATTTTAGAATATATGAAAAAAAACCAAATGACAGCTAATATGATAATGAACATTCATGTTAAAAATTAATAATCAGTTTGATAAAAATAATAAAATAATAGATATGAATTCTTTAATGTTTACTTATATATAAACAAGTATATTTTGATTAAGAATGGGATATGTATTCTTTGTTTCAGAACATAATCAGCCATTTAAATTGGAAATTGCTAGAAAGTCGAGAGCATTTGCTCGTATTATTGAAAGAAAAACTGTCAAATTAGAGGTGTTTTATAAAAGGTAAATTATAATTACTTATATAGTAAATAGTTCTCTGATTTATTACTAACATTTGTTTGGGGAATAAAATAAGAAAATGTGCAATAAATTCTTTTTTCCTTAACATAAATTGCTAGTTTCTTAATGGATAGACATGATAGACTTGGAGAATTTGTGTTAATTTTGAACTGCCACTGGATAACATTAACATACTAGGTAAGATGTGAATTTTTTTTAAATGAAACTGCAGGCCCTTAATGAAGATTTGTTGATAGGGTTCTGTAATGTACAGAGATATAGCTACTGTTAGTAATTTCTTTACTTAAAATTCAGATTTCCATCTTATCTACAAATGCATTACATTTTTCATTTCAGAGGATTTTTAAAAAGTGATAAGTTACTAGGTACAGTAAATGTAAAGTTACAAGGATTAGACTCGGAATGTACATTACATGATAGTCATGATGTAAGTTAACTCATATAGACATGATAGAAAGTAATTTTGTAAAGCTTTCATTACAGAAAAGTTAGTATATTGTCTACCAATAAAGTTTTTAGGCACATAATATCAATATTGATTTGAGTGAATTCTTTATTTCTCCAATTACTAAGTAAAGTTTATACTGAATGACCTGTGGTTAATAGTATATTTACTAAATTGTACTTTACATATATACTCTGAGTCTTTGCATTTCCTCCTTCTATTTGTCAAACTGTTCAGAGGAATTGAAAAGTAGTTATAACATATTACTCTGATTCTGTATTAAAGAATAATTTTATATTTGGTATTGAGCTGTTATAGGGATTTTCAGATGTGTTTTGCTGTTATTTCCTTTTTGCTAAAGGTTGTATAAAATTTCTAAATGTTAAATTAAGTACAAAATTTTGTCTTGAAAGATCAATTTATATTCTAACTTTGTTAATTTCAGTTCACAATTTGAGAATCTGTTTTCAGCCGAACCTTCAGTTTATCTAGGTGCAAATTAAGATAATACACATTAAAATATATATACATATGATGTTATTTGCATTATTTGATAATTCTACATTTTCGTTTTTCCTGGGCGTTATATAACACATGTGTCAACATTTTAATTTTATAATATATTATACATATACCTTTAATTACGTTGAATTATTACTTTAATATTTTGGTATAAACAAATGAAATTAAATTGAATACTTTATTTAGAATTTCTTTATTTTCTTTTATAATCCAAATTAATGTTTCATGTTAAAACAGTTAAAACATTTTACTTAATGACAGATATATGATCTACAATTTGTTTTCATTTGTTAGTTGACAGAAGGTAGAAAACAAGTTGGTGGTAAATTAGAAGTAAAGATTAGGATACGAGACCCCTTTAAAGGGAAACAAGTAGAGGTAACAAAGGAAAAGTGGTTAGTGATAGACCAGTTTATCAGGGCATTAGGACCAAAGGTTAGTAGTCATTAAGTTTTATCAGTTTGGATTCATTTGATTCTAGTCATATCATTTCCATAAATTTTTTTGATATTCATCATCATTTGCTTGTTTAAAAATAACCTTACAAACATAAACTTGTTGATTAAAGCAATTATATATCTTTAGGCATGATTTTTCCTAGGATCATGAAAAAAAATATTAGTAACTAATCCTACATATTTTTTATTATGTAGAGAATTTAGGCAAAAGAAATGTTTCCACTCACTCTCTTTTAGATATATTTTTTTATGTGTTCCGTATTTCTGTGTATACATGTTGGTTTTTTTTGTATCTATATATCATGCTAAAGGAAAGACTGCAAAAAGATTTTCAAATTGTTGTATTTTATTTATTTTAGGAAACCAAAAAAGGAATGGTATGTTTACAGTATTATAAAACACAATAAGTTTTAATAACATAAAAGGATATAGGCTTTTGAAAAAAGTGAGAAGGTCTGAAGGGGTCAGTCAAACACTATAAAAGGAAGCAACAACACCATGGACAAAAGATGAATGATTGATTCTTCTTTGCTTTATATCCAGTGGCAAATATTTCATGCATGTTCAGGACATGAACAGACAACATACATACAAAAACAAAATATTGAGCAACACATACCCTATGAAAAACTAAGATTGATCTCAGATATCAATTTGTATAATTGTATCAGTAAAAGAAGAGGAACATTAAAAAAGACACCTACAAGTTACCATATGGCCTTCAAGTGTCCTTACCATATCACTTACCCTAAATGTACCTATCTCTAGACTAGTCATAAATGAATATAAGATGAGACAACAGAAGATCAGATATAAACACAAAAATTCCCAAAATGACAAAACAAACTATTTTTTTAAAAAGACTACCACTGTTCTTGACTTAGAACAGGCACATACAATAATTTACAAGTTCTGTGATTTCTTAACCTCAGTTGATCAAAAGGAAGTAACAAAAGATCAAAATTTATGAGCTAACTTTATTTTATCTGAAACAGTTTTTTCATTGGATTAACAGATAATGAATGAGTTTGTATAGTACTCACTAGAAAGATTTCATTGTATACTGTGATGCTTAACATTCGCACATCATAATTGTAAAATTAGAAAAATAAGTGTATATTTCTTTTTGATAGAGTTAAGCCATGTCAATTGATATTTTATAGTGTGTCTTTCTATGTTGTATGTTACACTACTGTTCCAGGTTAGGGTGAAGTTTGGTGCCTGTTAAACCGTTTAAACCCGCTGCATTTGTTTGCACCTGTCCTAAGTCAGAAGCCTGTTGTTCAGTGGTTGTCGTTTGTTGATGTGGTTCATAAGTGTCTCTCTTTTCTCGTTTTTTTATATAGATTAGAATGTTGGTTTTCCTGTTTGAATTGTTTTACACTAGTCATTTTGGGCCCTTTATAGCTTGCTGTTCGGTGTGAGGCAAGGCTCCGTGTTGAAGGCTATACTGTGGATTCATTTATTTTTGTGGGTACCAATTATCGTGGATTAAGGAAAACTTACATGTTCGTTGATATTTAATTTCGTGGTTTTGACGAAGTCTGCATACAAGCCTATGGAAAATTTGTTATTCGTTGAACATTTAATTTCGTGGTTCACCTGTACCCACGAAATCCAAGAAAATTGGTATCCAACGAATAATAATGAAACCACAGTACTTTGACCTATAATTGTTTACTTTTTACACATTGTGACTTGGATGGAGAGTTGTCTCATTGGCACTCATACCACATCTTCTTATTTCTATAAACATGAGTTTATAAATTATATCTCATAAGGAAATATGATAACTGTTCATATTGCCTCACTTTTGTTTCTACTTGACAAAGTTGCAAAGGCAAGACTCGTGTATGCTGTTCCAAGCAGCGTTGGCAACATCAAGAATGTTTTGGTTTATGAGTTGCTCATTTTGAGGGAAACCACCAGTGGTAGGTCAATGATATTTGGGATACAGTTGTATTAGCAAGTTGCACATATAATATCGACGAAGATTATTTGGCCCTGCCTACTCAGTCATTGTATATTTATTTTGAAACTTTTTCTTAGTTTACATGTTTACGTTTGTGAGTCAGCAAGTTTAAGGGGCATCACTAATGGAAAGTCAATGATATTTGGTGTGCAGTTGTATTAGCATTTTCACATCTCATATCCATTGGTATAATTTGGCTACAACCCCTCAGTCATGGTCTTTTGCATTGTTTATATGTTAACGTTTGTGATTAAATCAGTTTAAGATGAACCACTATTATTATAAATGGTAAGTCAATAAAATTTGATATGCAGTTGTATTAGCATTTTCAAGTCTCTTTTCTATGTAGATTATATGGCCCCTCCCCCTCAGTCATGGTTCATTGTCTTTGAAACTTTTGCATAGTTTACTTATTAAAGTTTGTGTATAGGTCAGTTTAATGGGAGCCACTTAAAATTAGTCAATAGTATTTGGTATGCAGTTGTATAAGCATATACATTTCTCTGGATATTATTTGACCCTGCAACTTCAATCATGGTTCATTGACTTTGAATGTTTGCACAGTTCACATGTTAAAAGTATTGCCATTTTAATTTCAACATTTATGTTATATTATCAAAATTACATACAAGCCAGATATATCTCTGTGTCAACAGTTTGTTCTTCATTAGTTTAGGTAATGAGGGTAGTTCAATATTATAAGATACAGAATTAATAAAACAATCATAAAACAAGATAGTGGCAATTCCGTAATTAATTTTAAAATGTGGGAAAGGCGGTGGTGGTTGGAAGGCACCTATTATTGATAATATAGGGGTAGTAGGTTTAAAAACAAAATTTCACACAGTAATGAAATAAATTTTTAATTTGAATTGATGGGGTCTACAGAAAAAAAAGACGTTCACCTGTCCATACATTTAATTCTGGAATAGCCCTTATTTGTAAGATGACAATTGTAATAATGTATACTGGTACAGACAATATGTTGCAATTAATTATATTATGGTCACTGGCCCGTCAGTGAGATACTCTTCAGATAAAAAGCAATCAAACAAAGAAGTGCAAAATTATATTTGAGAAGTTAAATAACATTTAGATCTTTTTTCTTAAAATCACAAACAATATCTTTCAGGCACCTGCAAAGCCAGCAGTGTCGAAAAGGTAAGCCTTAGAAAATAATATAGTTCATGCGATACTAACTATAGTTTGATTAGTTTTTATAGAACTCAGTCGCCCATTAGATATCAACCCTACTGTGTTTCAGGAGAGGTATTTTTTCCATTTTTTGACGAATGCGGAAGGAGGTCTAGAAACCACTAGACTCTGTCCATCTCTAAGAGCTACTACTATATATTTTTGACAATGTAAAACTGACGGACAAGGCATTCAACTGTAGAAAAGTTAAAATACTTTGTGTCTTTGCCATAGCACATATTAATGAAATTTTAAAAGGTTAAACACCCAGTAGTTTAACTGAACATAGATGAAAAAAATTGGAGATGATCACAAGTGCATGCTGTTCCAATAAACCTTCATACTTGTCCATTTTGGTTACTGAATACATCCTACTTCTGCTCTTTCAAGTTTATGAACTATCAAAACCTAATATTTTGACACTTTTGTGACACATATAAGTTGTAGAATTATGAAAAAGTAGGCCTTTTTAGTGTCAAACAATTAGAGTTATTACAGTATTGAAATCTTTCTTGAGACTAAAACTAAATATCATAGTAAATTTATAAAATGTTACTAGTAAGCTGTAGATTTGATGTACATGATAAACTTATTGTCACTTAATAATTTCACATATGTTTTGCTTGTTTGCTGATATCAAGGAACCAATAAAAAAATTTCTCACTCTTCAAATCAATAAATATCCACTAGTCAATTATACTTCTGACTTCCAGGAAAAAATTACAATTCATCAGCATTTATGTTGTTTGTCTCCTTGTACTAATTATTGTAACAAGTTTCAGGGCTTTTTCTGTGATATAATTGTACAAATTGTAATGAAGTGAAGGGAATTTTTTGCTATTCTTCCCTTTGATATTTAGATGTTTCAAAATATTTGTACTAAACAAATAACAGTTATTTCAAGGGTCCTAACAACAGTGTTTGATATCAATAGTTTATTTTAAACTTCTTGTGTCCTACCTGCAAAAAAAGAAAGTAAGTGAATGTGAGACATCGAGATCCTATATTATGTCATTTGCATCATAATGTTATCAGTGTCATCAACAAATGAAAACATTAAGGTTCAGTCTGGTTCAAATTTTTTTAGACATGTTGCTTTGTCAAACCTTCATTCAATTTTATGAAACTTTGACAGAGGCTTTTTCATGATCTGGAGATAGCATCTGCAGCTGAATTTTGAAAATACCTTTTTCATAATTCTGTATTGTAAGGACAAAGGACTTGGATTTTCGGCAGTTAACAATTAGATACAGTTAACTTTCATGGAATTTAAGAAACACCTTACACTCATCTACCAAATATTTTATCATATTTCCTCATACAAGCCAAATAAGGCCCTTTAAATACTTTTTGTATGAAAGAGTCGAGGCAAGTTGAATCAAACCATCCATTCTTTTTTGGGGATTGACTTCATAGACAGATTTAACTGATTTATTTCTGAACATATCTTCACAGATGTGGTAAATTTGAAAATGTTTTTTTTTTTTCTCTTCACAGTTCTCAAGCCTCTGGGGTTTGTGCCATATTGTGAAGATGTGTTCAGAAGATGGATATAAATTCTAGTCATAATCAGTACTACTTGACAGTGCTTTTCATGTAGAATGAAAGAAAGAATGAACATGACTTTTTCTTTAAATGAATAAGTATTATATTTTTTGGTTAAAAAGACTTCCTAATATACACACATATTATGAAGTAATTCTATCATTTTCCCTTTTGCTCTGAAAAACATCCAGAAGGACAACATACTCATTTATTTTTGTCGTGCCTGACGAAATCGCAGAGACTTATCATAGGCGTGTTTTTTCCAGTGTCAACATTAGCCTCGCCTGGGGCTTCAATAATTTGTTAAAGTTTATGATTAGGTCAGTTTTATGGGGAACTACTTATGTTAAGTCAATAATATTTGTTATTCGGTGGTACTAGCACTAGTATTTCTTACTTCCATAGAGATTGTTTGGCCCTGCATCTAAAGTTATGGTTCATTGACTTTGATTGTTTTGTATAAAATTGAGAATGGAAATGGAGAATATGTCAAAGAGACAACAACCCGACCAAAGAGCAGAAAACAGCCCAAGGCCTCCAATGGGTCTAGTTTACTTGCTAAAGTATTGCCATTTTAATTTCAACATTTGCAGTTTATTATCAAAATTAAATACAGGCAAGACATATGTCTGTGTCGACAGTTTATCCTTTAGCGAAAAACAGAATTGACATGTACCCATTAGCTTTTTCTTCTATATCGCAACAATGAGTGGCAAACAGAGCTTGTTTCTGTTCAATTAAGTGCATTTTTGGAAAACAAATATTTATTACATTATAATGAAGTCTTCCAAAAAATATAAGAAGATAAATTAAAAGGAGTACAACCATACCTTTACTTGAATTTAGAAATCTAAGGTTTCACTTGATTTCTTTTTTTAATTATACCACATTGAGCTTCTTTTTTGCAAATGCTATTTATAGACATGTATTTAATTCCTAATTGCTGATTATTTATTAGGAGGAACCATATATTTAAATATTTTTTAATTTCATCTTGATGTATATATGAAGAAAAATAGTGTCATTTTATAGATAAGATTTGTTGAAAGGGATTTTACTGACTTTTGGTAGGTGTATCATGTTGCAACAGATGTAGATTTATTTCTTATCCGTCCTCAGATTTACACAAATAGTTATCTGTATAGATATTTATGTTTATATACCGGTAGATCAGTTTAAGATGAACCGCTAATGTTAAGTCAATGATATTTGGTATGCAAATTTATTGGCATTTGCAAGTATCGTTTCCATGGAGATTATATAGCCCCACCCCTGATCATGGTTCATTGACTTTGAAACTTTTACATAGTTTACAAGTTAATGTTTGTGTTTAGGTTTGTTTAAAGGGAACGACTTATGATAAGTCAATGGTATTTGGTATGCAGTTGTATTAGCATTGGCACATCTCATTCCATGGAGATTGTTTAGCCATGTACCTTCAGTCATGGTTCATCGACTTTGAATATTTGCATAACTTACATGTTAAAGTATTGCTATTTTAATTTCAACATTTGCATTATCAAAATTACAAAAAGGTGAGACATATCTCTGTGATAACAGTTTATTAAGTCAATTCACCTTATGAGAAAAGGTTACAAAGTGGATGAGTTCATCTTTTAACTTCTCTGTGAAAAAACTGTGGTATACATGTGTTTGTGATTAAAATATTCCATAATCAAAACTGTGCAACTAATTATAAGTATTTAGATTTTTTTATATATTTTTTATATAAGCATTTTGAAAGAAATGTTTATTTTGTGTTTGTGATTGAAATATTAAATAATTAAAACTGTGCAACTAATCATAAGTATTTAGCTTTTTTAAATTAATTTTCTTATTTAAGTATTATGAAATAAATGTTTATTTTGTTCAAGATTATTTACAATCAAAACACAAAATTATTTTCTTTTGTTTTGATTTACATGAAAACATTCTTATCTGTATTTAAAGGTGCATATCTTGTGTTGATAGTGATATATTTATTATTATATTTAGTTTACACAAATTTCCGTCCACAACATTTTTGTTACTATATCTGTGATATACTATTTAATATTAAATGTTGAGTTTTGAAATATGTTTCGTTTTTTGCATGACATCATTTAATCTTTTCTTGAACATTATCCTGGTCACTTACATTTTTGATTCCCTACCAAAGGTGATAGGCACTATATGTTTGCATTCTGTTTGTCCATACTTTTTGTTAAATTTTTTTGCTTTTTTCTTTAATTTTCATGCAGTTAAAGCGATAGAGGATGTGGTCCGACTGTAGGTGTTGGTTCACTGGGAGACACGGTAGTTACATTCTAAAATGTTTACTTTGTGGCCTTAAATATGTAGGTGAGTCAAAGTAGCCTTTCAACAAAGGCCTCAATGGGCATAGGAGCAATATCACAAAGAAGCCATATCTCCAAGTGAGCCAACAGTTCAGACAGTCGGACTCACCCTCTAAGTCCCCTAACAGAAATTTGGATATTTAGAAGCCAAAAATAAAACTTTTTACAATGTTGTCTAGGAATTACAAGAAAGGCACCTTTAAACCTTTATTGCATCTTTTCATGTGTCTTGGATTATCTAACTCAAGGGTGATTTTATTGTCGAGCCTGCAACTTCTGCGGCAGAAAGCAAGATATAGGGATAGTGATCCAGGGGTGGCGGCATTAACTAACTACTTAAAAGCTTAATATTTCAGAAGGTAGAAGACCTGGATGCTTCATACCTTGTATATAAATGCCTTATGATATGACGTTTCCGTCTGTCATATGTCCATTGTCCTTGACCTCATTTTCATTGTTCAGTGACTACTTGAAAAATAAGTTAAGAATATTTATTCCGCCGTAGTGGAGGGGGCATTAAGTTTTACCCTTGTCCGTCTGTACGTCCGTCCTTACGTCTGTAAATTGGTTTCCATTCTCTATCTTTAGTTTGCCTCAACCAAATGTTATGAAACTTATAAACAATGCTTATTACCACAAAACACAGATCAAGTTTGAATTTGGGTGGCGTCACTTTTACCTTTTAAGAGTTATGCCGCTTTACCAATGGAAAATTTGCTGAATTTTTCGTTTTTGTCTCGCCTTGAGGGAGTAAAAAAGTGAGACATAGGCAACTTAAGTTTGCCTCAACCAAATGTTATGAATCTTATACACAATGCTTATTAGGGAGCTACCATTTGATTTTGATGGGGGGCTAGGATGAAAAATTTTGTCCTGCATTTTTTTTTAGTTGTAATCTCTGTCCTGCCTTTTATTTTTCACTCTATTCGGTCCGGCCTTTTTTTTTATTAGTTTATCCTGACTTTTTTTACATAAATTGTCATCCTGCCTTTTTTTTTGCAAAGTTGCTCATCCTGCCTTTTATTTTTACTCAAAACTCCTGTCCTGCCTTTTTTCTTCAAATTTCATCCTAGCCCCCCCTCCCCATAAAAATCAAATGGTAGCTCCCTTATCACAAAACACAGATCATTTTTGAATTTTTGGTGGCATCACTTTTACCTTTCTAGAGCTATGCCCCTTTACAAATGGAAAAATTGCTGAATGTTTCGTTTTAGTTCTGTAACTTAAGTTTGCCTCAACTAAATTTTATCACCCTTATACACAATGCTTATTACCACAAAACACAGATCAAGTTTGAATTTTGGTGGCATCACTTTTACCGTTCTAGAGTTATGCCCTTTACAAATGGAAAAATGCTGAATGTTTCGTTTTTGTTCTCTTACTTAAGTTTGCCTCAACCAAATGTTATGAAACTTATACACAATACTTATTACCACAAAACACAGATCAAGTATGAATTTGGGTAGCATCACTTTTATCGTACTTGAGTTATGTCCCTTTATAATGTTAAATGCAAGCGGGGGCATCATCTGTGTCCCATGGAAACATTTCCCATTTATTGTAATCTTAATTTCTCTCTGATAATGAGTAATAGGATAACTATATTTGGTATGTGCGTACCATGCTAGGTCCTCTTGCCTATCAGACAGTTTTCACTTGACCTCGACCTCATTTCATATATCAGTGAACAAGGTTAAGTTTTCGTGGTCAAGTCCATATCTCAGATACTATAAGCAATAGGTCTACTATATTTGGTGTATGAAATGATTGTAAGGTGTACATGTCCAACTGGCAGGTATCATCTGACCTTGACCTCATTTTCATGGTTTATTGGTCAATATAAAGTTTTCAAGTTTTGGTCTGTTTCTTGTATACTATAAGCAATAGGTCAACTATATTTGGTGTATGGAATTATTGTGAGATGTACAATTCTGGCTTGGTTTATTTGACCTTGACCTCATTTTCATTGATCATGTTAAGTTTATGTGATACTTATAGTCAAACTTTATATTTAGGACTATCAACATATGATCAATGGTCAGTAAAGCAGTCAAGATATTTCAGCATGTGCACTCTTGTTTATATGATTATAGATTCAGCTTTCCAATCTTTTTCTAGTTAAAAAACACAATGAATGCAAAGTGATTGCCAATAGTTAAAATGGATAAGGTGGACTGAAAATATCTGCATGAGCCTAACATCTGATTCTTCAAATTATTCTACTGCCATTTGTGTGTATCATTACGTTTTTTTGTACATAGAAAACTCTTTTAGGGGTGAAATTCAAATTACGATCAGTTCTATGCTTTTATGAGACTTTTTGCATAGAATCATATTGACTGCCATACATACCTTTGAGGTTTATTATGATTGTCAAATCAACAATGAATAAGCATTATCAACAATTTCAAAAGTTTTTTAAGACCTTGTTATGATATAAAATAAAAAGATTTGGTATATGATTGCCAATGAGCCACCTATCCACCAAAGACTTAAAGGACTAGGATATAAACAACTACAGCTCACTGTTCAGCCTTCAATAATGAGCAAAACCTATACTATATAGTAAGGCCTTGGAGTAATAAAATGTGAAACAATTTAAAAGAGAAAACTACTGCCTGATTAAGGTAATAACTTTATTTAAATGATTAAACTTGCTGGCTCTCGCCCAATATTGAATTTACTGACCTTGCAATATATACATATATGCATCTTACGATCCTTTACAACAGATAATTTAGCTAATCTGCAATCAATCCCATCTTCATGTCCAATATATCATGTACTGTGTTACAACTCTAGATTCTACTGACGAAGAAAGTTAACACTAGGCCACCGAAAGCTGAATTTTAGGTCAGTCTAGGTGGCCGAGTGGTCTAGCCTCAGCGCTTGACACAGTGTAGGCGGTGTTGTCACAATATCCCAATAGCATGAGTTTGAATACCGGCCTTTCACATATGCTATCATATAATAAAGCCATATTTCTCAATGTTATATTTCCATTCCTATATATTATACTCACCTAAAGAAAATCTTGATTGTTTCATGTCATTATGATATTGGTACAAATTCATTCCTAATAATGTCCTCAACAGAAAGATTTCAATACATTGAAAAAATAAAATTTAGACCATTCACAATCTTTTCATCAGTGATTTTCATCTCTTTGATATACTATTAAATCGATGATTTATACAAATAAAACTAAATTTGGAATGCATAGGGTGAGTTAATTTTCTCTCTTTTGTAGTAAAAGTTCAGGAACTATTTGTTTAGAAGTATTAAAGTATGAAAAACAACTTCTTGATAATCAGGTAAGTTTTATAGCATTTACGTATCTATGATATTTGTTTAGAAGAGTTTTGGCTGCGGTACTTAAATTTTTATCTTTCAACAACAAAACCAAAAATGTGCCTTAAATGAGAAAAATTTATTACATGTATATGTACATTACATATTAAAATTAAATGAAGGTATTGTTTTTAGCATTGTGATACATATTTTTGGTTTTCACTTTCATGAATACTGATAAGTTCATAATTTAAGAAATTGTGACCTTCATCATTTGGGCTCTGGTGGAGATAGAGTTGTCTCATTGCAATCATACCACATCTTTTTATTTGTTTATTTAACCCAATACATAATTTACTCAATTTTAATCAATAAAGCCAAAAATGACACGGACGTTCTATTTGCAGGATGTTGCATTCTTTTAAATCCTTAAACCAACATATATGATGGCAGAAGTCTAAATGCAAAATGAACTTGATTGTAAAACTATATATTGTCAGTTAGGCATAAAATATAGGTCAAAGTGACCTACTTTGCTTGAGACTGCAGTACTCATCAAGATTCATCCTTTCATCAAGTTATAAATTTTTAGGTCACTGTATTTGAGAAATGAGCTGAGACACAAAACATAATGTTATCAAATCCATTGACCTTTAAAATATAAGTCATATGACCTTTATCTTATAATACATGGCCAGTCTCCCCATGATGCAAATGTGCACCAAATTGTATGTAAATTTAAATTGTGTTTTGAAATGGGTGTATATATGCAGGTGCACACAGACATCTTGAGTTTCCTAGTAGTTATCCTCAAATTTGTTGAACTGAAGAAACAATATATATTCACTTGGCTGACATATCAAGATTTAAAAGTTGTATTTCATATTTTATACAGATTGCAAGTTTGAAAAATCAGTTAACAAAAGAACAATATCAAACATTAACCCATAAAAGTCAATTGCTACAACAGAAAACAGAAGAGCAACAAGGCAAACTAAAAACTGGTGGTAAAGAGGGACTGAAAGGTAAGATTAAAGTAAATGAGGATTCTGTCAACTTTTATGATACAAGAAAAGATAGGACCTCTATATTTGGTGTATGGAATGATTGTAAGGTGAACATAAAATTGAGAATGGAAATGGGGAATGTGTCAAAGAGACAACAACCCGACCAAAGAGCAGAAAACAGCTGTCTATTAGGTCATGCATGGTCCACCCACTTTCAATTTATAAGCAATTTTTAATGTCAAGTTTTCTGCTCAAGTCAGTTTGATAGGAACTACTTGTGATAGATCAATGATATTTTGTATAAAGTTACATTACTATCAGTACACATCAATTTGACAACTATTTTTAGGCCATGCCCCCTAGAACAATGGTCCAGTGACTTTGAATTAATTAGCAATTTTCAATCTTAAGTTTTCTGCTTAAGTTAGATTGATAGAAACTACTTACAATAGACAACAATATTTTCTATAAAGTTACATCACTGTTCTGTACATCTCAGTTTGTCACCCTTTTCGAGGTCCTGCCCACTAGATCATGGTCCAGCATCTTTCAATTAACAAGCAATGTTCCTGTCCATCAGATTGTCTTATCTAAATTTAATGCCGAAAGGCGAGACATATCTCTCTGTCAATAGTTTATTTCATAATTTGAATGTTCATGACTAATTATTGAATAGCTGTAAAAATTTGTACAACTTTTTGGATAATTATACATGTGTATATATTCAGATAACTACTTGTCACTATGAAATAAGATACCAATATAAATATTATAAAAATGCAGAAAGATTCAGTTTCTTTTATTTTAATTTACAGATTATGTTAAATCAATAGAAACAGAAATACCACAGTATGAAGAGGAGGCCAGATATTTGGCCAAAGCAGGAGACATGCATAAAGCACAAGTTATGTTAACAAAGAAAAAACATGTAGAAAAAGAGGTAAAAACACCTGATATAATATCACATATACATTTTACATAATGAGCAAGTTTTTGAAAATTGATACTGTGGATTCATTTTTTTGTGGGATACCAATTTTCATGAATTTTGTGGGTAAAAAAAGGTAAACCATGAGTTTATATGTTCAACGAAGTACACATTTTTAGGCTTGAATGCAGACTTTGACAAAACTGTGAAATCAAGTATCCATGAAAATACAATTTTTCCTCAATCCACGAAAATTGGTACCCACTAAAAATCTTTGAATCCACAGTTATCTAAAGATTATAAATGTACATAAGGTAAGATTAGAATAGAAATCATCTTCAGTGATGAAATTGTTTGCTCACTCATCTGTGAAACCTTTGAAAAACTTGTTTGATTAAAAAAAACATATAATGGCCAATGTCTGCACAACACAGAAAATATTGTGATCACTTAATCACCTTAATTGATATCTTTAGTTCAGGTCAGCTTAGAGAAATAAAAAATATGCATTGTTGGGTCAAATAAAAATGGCATTCCATCCACTTTCTATCTATTTTAGTTTTAATGTCATCTCTCCTTTTGATTTCACTGTTAAATTATTATTTTATCATGGTTACCATACTTATGCAATTATCTTTGTTTATATGATGCTCTAGTTTCAAAGAATTTTTTTATCCATTAAATAAAATAAAATATGATGGGAAAGCTTTTTACCTGACTCTCTTGTGACTTGTCAGATTAATGTACTTCATAAATATCAATAGCACCCTTGTCAGATTAATGTACTTCATAAATATCAATAGCACCTTCATTTGGAATGTAACATGTTAGAGTTAAACTTTCTTGAGCTCTTTTGCAAGGCTGTGTATTACATAATTTTTAAACTGCAATTAAATCAAAACAGCAAAGATAATTAAAAAGATAGACATGCAATTTTGGGTATACCATAGGAAAAAAATCATTCACAACTATTATATTTATTGTGTCATTGTATTTTAAAATTGAATATGGTGATTTTGTGGTAATTCAAGGCAAGATTTTTACAGAAAACCCACAACCTATTACAGGGATTTTTGTGATAACATTTTAAACATAGATTGCTCACTTTGTACAAGAGAGGAGAAGGATACCAAAGGGACATTCAAACTCATGAGTCCAAAAATAAACTGACAATGATTTGTACTTGCTTTTAATTAATATCTATATTTAAAAATTTGTTTAAGGGAAATCATTGGTAGCATTGAATATAGTAGTTCTCTATTGATTTAGTACAGAATTGTCAAATGTAAGAGTACATTGTGAAAGGCTGTGGATTTTGATCAAAACTCCACATGTTTAGCATTGAAACAACAAAAGGGTACATAGTCATTTAACAGCTCTTTTTTAATTCCATTTTTTTAATCTGTTAAGTAAAGACCATTTTATTTAATACATTTATTTCCTTTTTAGTTGGCTGCAATCAGAAATAAATATCCAGATGTTTGATTCAAAGAAAGCTATTTTAAAACTGTGAGATGAACACTACACTTGTGTAAACATTCTACGTCCTGGTATGTGACAAGGACTGTGTAATTTATTGAAAAGGCATAATTCCCAACTGTGATCCTGTTGTTTTCCTCTATACACCATTAGATATATATATATAATGTTTTAATATTGACAGACATATGTTCATATGTAACAGAACATTGGAAAAGGCTTTCTGGTTTTATTATTTAGAATATAAAATAATTTTTTTCCGTAAGAGCATTCTCATTTTAAGAAAAAAATAAAATTCTGTTGTATATCAGACACATTGTATCTATATCTTATCAATTTTGGTATTATTTATAATTTCATTTTCCTTGAAAACATCTCATTGTCAAACTTAATTTATTTTACTGTAATTTCATAACACTTAAAGTGAAGAAAATGTAATCAGTATTGTATAGAGCATGAAATCCAAAAAAGAATATAACCATAACCTTAATGTCAACTGATGGCAGTACTCTGTCAACTCACCAGAAATACCTGATTATTGTACCAAGTTCTGATGAAAACTTGTTTTTGTTAAGAATATAATTAATGTTTGTGTGTTGTGTATATCTGTTTATTTATGAACATTATTATCATGGTAAGAAACTAGGAAAATAAAACCAATAAGTTAAGTTTTTGCCATTTAATAGTAATTGTTGGTCTTGTGAATAGATCTGTGTCAGGATATTTCCTGGTTTCTATTGACTTGTACATCAACATCAACACCATTATAACAGACTATGGAAATATACTATAATATTGATCAAATTCCCTTCCCTACAAATTTCTCCATAGAATAAAATAAAATAATAGAGGCTGATTCATTGGAACAATTATGTTAAAACAAGCATGTGCAAGGATCTGCTTTCATTTGTTTAATTAATTGAAAGCTTTATAAGGTTTTTTGTTGGACATTTTTTTTTCTCCATATGAATGAACATGGAGCATTACAAAGATCTAGAGAATTGGTCAATATTGGACAAGAGTAAAAAAAACAGCAGTTAATTTAAAATTATTTTTTGTTCAATCCGAAATAAAGAAATACTTTTTATCAAAAGGAACTAGCCTACATATGTGTACATGTATAACTGGAATGCATGTTTATGACCATGACATTAATCTAACCACCTGAAATATTCTTATTATAGAAAAAGGGTCAACATTGATGAATAAACATTGATGAAAAAACATTGTTTACCATGAATTGTTCACTAATTTGTTGACCATAAGGCTGTTTAGATGTATATTTTGGGGGATCCAGAGATAAACATAAATAATCAGATCCACTGAATGTTTTCTTAGGAGGAAAACAGCCCCATGTTACAGCAGTCAATTGTATGCAGTTTTGGTCATAAATACACAAAATCCTTAATATTTAGTGGGTGGTTTTTTTTTTTGCCTAAATGAGGAGGAGTGATAAGAGGTATTAATTGGCGCCTGAAATAACAAGACAGGTAATATTATCCAATCCTTTCAAAATTGTGTCAGTCTTATTAATAAATGAACAGGTTATTGTATAGTATACTATAAAAGGCTGATGTAAAATACAACAATATGCATGTTTCTATATAAAACAATTAGCATAGCTCATAGCCAATGAAAAAAAGCAACACTTACCACTAATTTAAAATACAGAACTGATTCCTACTCCTCTCAAGGTTATGGCAAAAACATTTCATACCCTATCCATTCTGTTCAGTAAACAGTTTTTACATTGGGATTGACTATTCATTAGAAGTAACATGATAATGAGACCAAGGTAAATATAAAAGATCTACAATGTAGCATAGCATGAAAGACAAATCATAGTGCAACAAAACATGTTGATTACTGACATAATAAAATTAAACAAACAAAAATAACACTTACCACTACTAAATGATGGGAACTATCATGAATTGATTCCAGCTTCTATCCAGGTTACGGCAAACAAATTTCAACTTCCAACCGTTCTGTTCAGTGAAGAGTTTTTACCATTGAAATGATATGTGAACACATTCCAATCTTTTAGCAGCCTTGAATATTCTGAATATTCCCATTACAATGTGGCATTTATACATTTTCAGAACAAAATGAATTCTACTCATCCAAAGTAGAGGCAAGTTGATCAGTAATGTCAAAATTTATTAATTCCAAATACGGGACAGTTGAACAGTAATGACAGTTGTTACCATGGTGTAATCAGGGGTTTACAGAATGTTTGTACCCATGATTGCACCAAGATAATGAATTCATTTCTTATAAAGCGTTCCTTTACTTATTTTTAAACGACCGCAAAAAAATTTTGGGGATCGTATAATGGTATGATGTCGTCGTCGTCAGAAGACACATTGGTTTCCGGACAATAACTTTAGTTTAAGTTAATGGATCTCTATGAAATTTTTTAAGAAGGTTCAATACCACAACAGGAAAGTTGGGATTGATTTTGGGGATGATGGTCCGAACCGTTTAGGAATTAGGGGCCCAAAACAAACATTTTTCTAGTTTCAGGATAATAACTTGTGTATAAGTATTTTGATTGCTCTGCAATTGTACAACAATGTTTAATACTACAAGTAAAAAGTTGGGATTCACATTAGGGGTTATGGGGCAAACAGTTTAGGAATAAAGGGTCTAAAAGGGGCCAAAAACAACAATTTTTGTAGTTTCCGGACAATAACTTGTGTGTAAGTGTATGGATCTCTCTGATATTGTACCATAAGGTTCCATATCATAAAGGGAAGGCTGGGATTGAGTTTGGGGGTAATTGCCTCAAACATGTAGGAATTAGGGGCCAAAAAAGGGCCAAAAACATGCATTATTCTAGTTTCCAAACAATAACTTGTGTTAGATGTGTATGGATCTCTCTGAAATTGTACTACAAGGTTCCATACTACAAAGGAAAGAATTGGATCAAGTCTTGGGGTAATTGCTCCAAGGGGGGATTCCAAAAGTCAAAAAGTCGCGGGGGGGTGTTCCAATTTTTTTAAGGATTTTTCAAAAATTTTCAAATTTCAAATTTTGTAAAAGTTTCAAGAAGAAATGAAATTGAGGGGAAGTCCCCTGGGGTAACCTCCACCCCCCTTCTTTTTGAAAACTTGTAAATGGTCAAGATCCCCACCCCGAATCCATATATATTCTTGTATAGGACAATAAAACAAATCAAATGAAATATAGGGGAAGTCCATCAGGGTAACCCCCACCCCCTTCTTTTTGATAACTTGAAAACGGTTGAGATCCCCACCCCTAACCATATATATTCTTAAATGGGACAATAAAACAAATCAAATGAAATTGAGGAGAAGTCCCCTGGGGTAACCCCCACCCCCCATCTTTTTGAAAACTTGTAAATGGTCAAGATCCCCACCCCGAAACCATATATATTCTTGTATGGGACAATAAAACAAATCAAATGAAATATAAGGTGAGTCCCCAGGGGTCACCCCCACCCCCTCCTGTTTAAGAACTTGTAAACGGTCGAGATCCCCACCCCTAAACCATATATATTCTTGTATGGGACAAAAAAACAAATCATATGAAATAAAGGGCGAGTCCCCTGGGGACCAATTTGTACTGGACTTTACCTAATGTCAGGCAACCCTGGGAATGACCAATTATTGGAGCTTTGTTTGGGAGACTTCATAACAGCATCCTGTTACAATTATTTCTTGTTACTGATTTTTATAGATTTTGAAAAGACATTGTATTAATGATAAATAAAATTTTGGATTTTTTTCTTTTTTTCTTTGGAAAATTGTTTGAAGAATTTTGTGGCAAGTTTGTTTGTTATTCTGTAAAAACTAATTTTCTGAATGCTATATATTTTTTTTGATGAAGTGAACTCCTTTAAAAACTAAGCTTATATTGTCTATTAATAAACATATATTTAGATTTCTGATTTTGGGCCCAGTTTTCAAGTTGGTCCAAATTGGGGTCCAAAATTAAACTGTGTTTGATTTCAACATAAATTGAATATATATAGGGTTCTTTGAAATGCTTAATCTAAACCTGTATTTCTTTTCATTATTAATAAGATAATACCACATTGAGGTCCAAAGGGTCCTAAATTAAACTTTTGTTTAATTTCATCAAAAATTGAATTCTTTGGTTCTTTGATATGCTGATTCTAACAATGTTTGAGTGTTAAATCATATCTAATTTTAGAGAATTTAATCATCACATGTTGTTGTTATTATATTATTGATTATAATTTGAAAAATTGCATCATATCTTATTTTAGAGAACTATTTATCCAGTTTGAGTTATTTCCCTTTGCACAGAAAATATTATGAATAAAATTAACCTGTGTTTCATTTCAACATAAATTAAATATATATAGGGTTCTTTCAAATGCTGAATCTAAACCTGTATTTAAATATTAGATTTTTGGGCCCAGTTTTCAAGTTGGTCCAAATCAGGGTCCAAAATTAAACTTTGTTTGATTCAACAAAAATTGAATTTATGGAGTTCTTTGAAATACTGAATCTAACCATGTATTGAGAGATTTTGAAAGTGGGCTCCTTTATCAAATTGGTCCACATTGAGGTCCAAAGGGTCCTAAATTAAACTTTTGTCTGATTTCATCAAAAATTGAATTCTTGGGGTTCTTTGATATGCTGATTCTAATATGTACTTAGATTTTGGATATTGGACCATAATAGGTATTTAAATGTCCAATTTCAAATATTTCAGTTCTTTGACCACATTCCTTTTGTGTCACAAACCTATGCTGTGTCAAATATTCAATCACAATCCAAATTCAGAGCTGTTATAAGCTTAAATGTAGTGTCCATACTTGCTCAACTGTTCAGGGTTCGACCTCTGCAGGAAAATCCGGTTTGCTTTCACTCTGACAGCCTCTTGTTTTTTTTTTAATTTTGAAAACAGTAATAACATATTTTATTAAGTCCAACTAAGGGTTAGCCTAAGGGTAGTGAATGAGGAATCAAATATTTTACAAAGTCTATGCATGGGTTAGATCATCATCAATTACAGACTTAACCATATATCTGCCTGACAATTTGAAGATAATCATTTTTGTAAATAACTTCATAAAATTCATCACTGTTTTTAGTCCCCTACCGACGAAGTTAGGTTAGGTTTGCACTTCGTCCGTCTGTCTGTCTGTCTGTCTGTCTGTCTGTCTGTCTGTCTGTCTGTCTGTGTTTTCCCCTTTTTTTCATCATGTTTGAAGATATTGATTTGATAATTGGTATATAGTTTTATCATGACAAGTTACAGATCAAGTTCGAATTTTGTTTCGGTCTGATGATTTTGTGCAGAGTTATGGTCCTTGGACTAAGAAAATTCACTCAAATAATCAGTTTTCCGCACTTTTTTTCATCATGCTGGAAGATATTTATTTGATAATTGGTATATAGTTTTATCATGACAAGTTACAGATCAAGTTTGAATTTTGTTCCGGTCTGATGATTTTGTTCAGAGTTATGGTCCTTGGACTTAGAAAATTCACTCAAATAATCAGTTTTCCACACTTTTTTTCTTCGTGCTTGAAGATATTGATTTGATATTTGGTGTATTGTTTTATCATGACAAGTTATCAGTTTTCCACACTTTTTTCATCATGCTTGAAGATATTGATTTGATAATTGGTATATAGTTTTATCATGACAAGTTACAGATCAAGTTTGAATATTGTTCCAGTCTGATGATTTTGTGCAGAGTTATGGTCCTTGGAATTAGAAAATTCACTCAAATAATCAGTTTTCAACACTTTTTTTCTTCGTGCTTGAAGATATTGATTTGATATTTGGTGTATTGTTTTATCATGACAAGTTACAGATCAAGTTCGAATTTTGTTCTGGTCTGATGATTTTGTGCAGAGTTATGGTCTTTGGACTTAGAAAATTCGCTTTAATAATCAGTTTTCCTCTTTTTTTTTCTTCATGCTTCAAGATATTGACTTGATATTTGTTATATAGTTTACACCATGACAAGTTATGGATCAAGTTGGCATTTTGTTCCAATACAATGAATTTTTAACCGGTAGGGGACTATGTATTGCCATGCAATATTCTCAGAATTCTTGTTGAATTTTATTTTATAACTAAGGCTTAGAATATACACAAAATCATTTCATATTCCACAATATATAATTATTCCAGATTCAATTAATTCCTTTTTTTTTTAAATAATCTGTACACTTTGGTGCATAAAGGTCACTTGTGATGTCATATCATTTACATATTTAACCTTAAATGGCCATTTTGTGCATATTTTTTAGTCAAAATATATATGAGCAACAGCCAAAACTTTTCTCGTGACCCATGCATTATATAAATAGAATTGAGAATGGAAACAGGGAATGTGTCAAAGAGACAACTCTACCAAAGAGCAGAAAACAGCCCAAGGCCAACAATGGGTCTTCAACACAGCGAGAAAATCCCGTACTGTTGTAGAACTAGTTACACTCCTTCTTATCTTTATTTAAGTCATACAAATTGCAAACGGGAAACCCAATTTCAAACGAAATGAAATATATTTAAATTCACCCTAGCTCTGCTCGTCACAACTTAAAGTATTTCTAATCTAAATTTAATTGGCTCATCAAGATAAAAATAGTAATATGAAAAGTTGCTCACAGTAACTTCGAAACAAAGGAAATGAAACAGTTTCGAGTTACATACCAAGATTCAATGATACTACTATCTGATGGTGTAAATTGTCGTTTATATAGCTGTCTTTAGACTGAACTGATGTCCACCTTCTGTGTGCTTTCATTAATCTTTCAAAAACGCTCTAATTAGCTGCTGAGGTTGCACCTCCACTTCTTGTACTATGCAACCCCATTGGTGGTCGGTGGTCTCGTGTTTGCCTCCGAGTCCGTGAGCTCAAGGGTTCGAAACCGGCCGGGTCATAAATGCTGTTTCTTGGTTAAGCATGAGGAATGCAGGCGTAAGTGCAAAGATCAATTCGTGAATTATTTGTGTACTAGGAGACAGATTGGTAAATGCAACTAAGCTTGTTTCTGATTCCTAGATATTTATCTAAAGTGTATTATATTGGTATGTGATGATTTATCTGAATAAATATTGTTTAAACTAAGTGCAAAGACTGGTTAGCTCGGATTCAAAATAATCACGGTGTCCGGGTATGATGACTGTTACCTTGTGAACTAGCACGTTATACATCTGGCTTTGCATGTCGGTCTGGTACAAAGCAGGGTCAATATTCATTTCTCGTCCTGAATATGCATTTGATTTACCGCTGGATGTTAAACAGCCATCCATCATCATCTTAGCAACCCAAACTTAGTTTAATCAAAACCAATATCTTCCAATGACTTCAGTAATATTTCACGACCTCTAGTGTCTGGTAATAGTGCATTGTTTTTGTTAAGCTTATAAACAGCACTCAATTTAAAAAAAAAACAAAAAACGAAAAAATAAAATGATGTGAATCAGATTCTAAACCAGCCAATTTTACATATGTCTTTAACCATTTAACAGGACATAATTTACTCCCGGTCATAGCGATTATAACCCTTTTTCCTCTTTTTATATAATCATGTTTTACTCTTATCAATACAAATTTCAACATTTCTATCATAAAAAACTATATTATGTCTTTTTATATTAGCTAATTCACTGTAGCGCAAGAAACCGGAACATCATAAAAGATATACTCAACACACTTAATTTAGACAAATCATGTTCAGAACCAGTATCTGGCAACACTTTTCCTTAAAAATTCATTTGTAATATGCTATTTATTTTTTAGGTTTGCTCAAAATTCTACGACCACCTTCTAAAATAGTAGATAACAACTTGTCATAACAAGGATTGTGTTTATAGTATACCATTTAATAGAATAAAAGTTTAATTCTATAACAGACACGCTTACAGCTTGCTGTATCATAGCACCTATATATAAACAAACTGTTGTAGAAGTTGCTGCAGAAAATTCAAGTCGACGCTCGGAACACCAAATCCTAAATTTTCCAAAATAGTGTTTGAACTAGACGCTTCCACGATTGAGGGTTATGAACTGACAATGTTGATAAATCTCGAATAATTGGCTAATTTCTCAAACTGTTTCCAGTGAATAGGAAAAATAAAAGCAATAACTTCAATTGTATCATTAATAATAATAATAATATCTTTATCGTCATATAAACCTTTATGGTTGTGACAAAACAAAACAATTTAGCAAAGAAATAACAATTCTATAATAAATGAATACACGATAAAAAAAATAATAAGATAAAACACAAAACTTCTATATATGTAAACATTCCGTATTTACAAACACCAAGGAATTCACGGTATATTTAAATGGCACTGGCTACGATTACCTGTAAAATGTAACACTAAGAAATAATTATTGTTTCTTCCGAGACTAATTGTCGAAACGTATTTCCAGACAGGGACCCGACTTCATACGGAAATTGCAGGTAACAATTGTTACCCGCATGATATATTCAGACAGGCTCTGATCTGAAATAAAAATTGATTTGCGAACAATCTGTGAATTAAATTTAAACAATTAACTTATGATGCAAAGGAAACATAAACATAACTTAACTACCAATACGACGTTCACTTTTGCCAAACGGGGTCGATTAAAACAACGCACTATAGGTGTAATACCACTATCCTGGTTCCCGGTACTACGTTCCAGGTATTAACTGATAGCCATACGTTATATTGGTATATGTGTAACATACTGAATATTGCGATCGGGAACCAGTCTATAATACCACCAAATCATAGTACGTCACATCCGGTTTCATACGAAAAAGGGTTGAAAAAAAATATTCCCTTGAATTTGACAGTTGTATGAAATTAATCATACATTTCATTGCAGTAAAAAAATTCTGAGTCATAAACATATATCTTGGGTGTTTCAAAGCACCTAGAAAATATTTTAGAAACTTGACGTTACATGGTTACTAAAGCTTGTAAACAGGAAAAAAGGGGTGAAATTTGATTGATCAACTTCCAGTGATGGTTATTATCTATTACAAGATTTCGGCCAATTGACTTATTTGTAGATCCTGTCGTGCTGATCATTTTTGCTTTTTAAAGATTCTATCTATCTATAATAATTTTTAAGATATTAGGCAATACCGCAAAAAAGTTGGTAAAAATCGACATTAAAGGGTAATAACTCTAATAAGGTATCGTCTAACGATCTTGGTCATGTTGACTTATTTGTAGATCTTGTCTTGCTGATCATTTTTGTTATATAAAGTTTCTGTCTTTTTGTTATGATTTTCGAGATAAAAGGGAAACATTTTAAAATATGGTAAAATTCGTCATTTAAGGGCAATAACTTTGATAAGAAGTCGTCCGACAATTTTGACCTCAACGGGCAATATGTAAAGCTCATCATTCTTAACATTTTGCCCCCATGTCGGAATTTATCTATTTATAGCGGTTTTCAAAATAATAGTCAAAACTTGCATTTAACCCCCTGTCAGAATTTATCTATTTATAGCGGTTTGCAAAATAATAGGCAAAACTTGCATTTTACCCTTATGTTCCATTTTTAGCTATGTCGGCCACCTTAGTTAGAAAGCGGGATCTTAAACTAGATACACCAATGATGATATGGCCAAGTTTGTTAAATTTGGCACAGTAGTTTCAGAGGAGAAAATCTTTTGTAATAGTTAACAAACGACGACGACGGACGCCAAGTGATGAGAAAAGCTCACTTGGCCCTGTGGGCCAGGTGAGCTAACAAATGATATTATTGTTACCTGCAATTTCCGTATGAAATCGGTCCCTGTCCGGAGACACATTTCGGCAATTAGTGTCGGAAGTAACAATAATTATTTCTTTAAAATAGTTGCTTTTTTGGGTAATCGTAGCCAGTGCCTATTTAAATATACAATTCCTTGCAAACATCAACTACTTATCACACTGTGATTCTTTATGTTACAATGTGCAACATGTTCATGAAAATCCATAAAAAAGCATGTATCACACGAGATAAAGGTGTAAATAATTATTGTTTCCTTTTAGTTTATATTCAGCATTCTATCAAATTCTTCTAACCCACTAGTTGTTGAACTGAACACACTTCCTGTGGGCAAAATTTCCCTATAACCATCTTTCCCAAAAGTCACCCAGTTAAACTGTAAGTATGCTACAGAATTAGCATACCTATGTTTAACTACCTTACCCTTCAACGAATGAAAATAGCCATGGTTGCTGGGTGGTATATCCAAATCGCTTCTGTGCCCTCCGTTTCCACCATATGGGCCAAATGTATGGCCCATATTTGTAAAAAAAGTAATACTGTCAATAAACATACCATGCCATGTTTTGATGCTAGTTACAACTTCATCTTCTTGAAGAGTGAACTCTTGTTCGTTTACAATATTATGTCTTGCAGGTTTTGTGCCATGAAATAGACGTGTTCCACTTTGGTAATGAATATATAATCCCCCTACAATAACACAACCTTCCCATGTTACTATCCATACTCCAATTGTTATAGGTCTGTCATTTATCTCAATCGATTCAGAATCATTGAAAGAACTGACAATGTCAAATTTATATTTTTTTAAGTATCTTGTCGGAATGGAAGCATACTCTTGAAAGCTAATTAAATTACTTTCGGATTGAGAATATTTTCTACTTATTAGTGTTTTTGTTCGTTGTTCTGAGCATATGCGTGCCTTAAAAGCATGAAATACTGTATATCCATTTGTCACAGTTTCTAACATATCTAAAGGTATATCAGAAAGACGAATGACGCTTAAGAAGTCCTCGACTGATTCTTCGTGCTCTACATTATTAGCAGATAGATAATTACCTAATGAAGCAAGTATACATGCTTCAAAATTTTCAACTGGTATTCCATGACTGAAAACGGTCAATTTTTCATTATTCAACAAAAATTTAAAGTCTTCATGTGATAATTTATTAAACAAACCATTTTCAACTGCAATTTTAAAGTTTTCTGATATGCATTCTAATACTGCATCGGACAGTCTGACAAGGTAAAACTGTTTTACAAATGAAATCAAACTAATTGCTTTAGAAATGGTAATATTGGATGCAATAAAGTTTTGACATTGTATTACAAGTGTTTGAACATTACAGTCATTTTGTGTTTCTTTGAATTCGGCATCATAGCTAGTGGCAATATTTGTATCTATTGATTCCATACCATTAGACGAGTTTCCATTTTTTTTTTTTTTTTTCGATTTTATGAATGAACTGCCCCGGTTGACCAGGGGTCATTCGGGGGAAACGCGTCTAAGGACATTGTGACCTAAAGATATTTGCTTTTTGACGTCAATCTTTTTTATTTAAAAGCACCAGTTGGAAGATCATGTCCATTTCCTTAATAATCATAGTTACCAAAGTTTTCAAAATCTCAGACAGTCCGTCTTTTTCCCCACAATGATAATAGATATATAGAGTTGCTAAAATCAATAAAAGTATCCGTTAGACGTCTTCTCTATTTGGTTCACTGACGGACAAAGCAGGTTGTTCCTTAATTTGTTATATGAATTATGTATATATTAGCTACATGTCGGCGGATACTGTACTGTTCAAAATTAATATTCACATTTCCTTCCTTTCATCTGTAATAAACATAGCAAATTTGTCAACGATTAATCTTATAAGTTGAACGTTGGACAGTCTTCGGACTGAATGCTTTCTTACTACCTGATTGGAAGATATTACCAAGGATTTGTATAGTACTTTACAAATCCTTGATATTACTGACTCTTTCATAGTACAAGTAATAGCTTTTCTAAAAAGCTTGCCGTTTTATAGCTTATTATATTGAAAATTGTTTTTTTTTAATTTGTAGTTTCGTCCATTCAGAATATTCCTCTGCATATATATTGTAATGGGGTAAAAAAGTGGAACATTGGAAAGGTCTATATATTATTTAAGGGTTACCATTTTCTCTTTGTGCGTGGCAATTTTTCACCCCTGGAACTGAGAGCTTAATTTTTTAAATCACTTGCTTTTTTGCCTATACTAATTTCGGTAATTTTTTTTTATGAATAAATTTTTCAGGAGACATGTCATTTATTTACTCTCCGTTTGATTGTTTGTGTTTGAGAAAAGTGTGATCAATATCTTTCATCAATTGTCCCGATAAACCAACTCACAAACGTGTTAGACCCCACTGAATCTTTATTATACCGGAACTAGTTGTTCCTATATCCTACTTGAGCTGGTTCCAGTAGTGTATAAGGCATGTTATGAAGTAAAGTGAATGCATGTGTGACTCTCTAAGTCTGATGAGTCAACTCCTTTTCAACTGGTGTTTACAATTAGTTCTTATATAATAGAAAAGAAAGGATATGGAGTATCCATCCATAACACAAAATCAGTTCATGCACAGCAAAAACACAAAAAGCAAAGGAACAACGATTTTATTGATGTGTGTTGCGCTTTAACACCACTGTGCCAGGTTGGGGGTGGGTTGGGCGCCCGCAAACATGCTTAATCCCGCCAAGTTCGATGTGTGGCTGTACCAAAATCATGAGCATGGATTTCGTTGGTTGTCGTTTGTTGTTGTGTATTATATTTGCTTTTCGTTTATGATTGTTTTGTACATAAAACAATGACATGCCGTTGGTTTTGTCGTTTGAAATTGTTTAACATTTGTCATGTCGGATCATTTTAAAGCTTGCAATGTGGTATGGGTTTTTCTCATTGTTAAATGCCGTAGGTTGACGTATATTTTCTAACATATAAGTCATTTTGTCTCTGGTGGATCTTAACCTCATTGGTAATCATACCACATCTTCTTATTTTTATGTTATAAATATAATACTGGCTAATTTTCTGGACCCTGGCAAACATATTTACTAAAATTATTGCTGTGAATATTGTTTTCTCAGATGTTAGCAAACGGAGTTCGTTCCTGTTCATTGCCCTAAGGTTTCCTAAATTTGTGTATTTTAATTTTGCTATTTAAGGGATTTTGTGCTGATTGCATATTTTGGAAGTCTTTGTAAAATTATCCACAATTATCTATTTTTTGAAAAGTTAGAGCTTGAAATATTGTAAAGACATGTATCCATTGAAGAAAATAGAATGTTGACCTGTTTAGCGGTGGCGTTAATTTGGTTGCTGTCTTATTTATAATACCCTACATCTCCTTTTATTTACACAAATAAATCTGGCAACGCTTTAAATTATTTTACATAGATACAAGAAGATGTGGTATGAGTGCCAATTAGACAACTCTCCATCCAAGTCAAAATTTATAAAAGTAAACCATTATAGGTCACAGTACGGTCTTCATCACGGAGCCTTGGCTGTATGTATGTAGGAATCTGAACCGCGATGGTACTCCGAACCGCGATGGTCACGCTGAAATGCGATGGTTTGACGCTGAAGTGCGATGGTGGCATTGTGACACTATCTTGTTGTTTGCTACGCCGAAGTGCGATGGTGATTACGCTGAAGTGCAATGGACTACATAATCTATATTTTTCATGTTTACATGCCAATGTAGATATCAATTTGTTTGTCGGAAGTAGTTTTTCATTTTTTCTTTAAGGAAAACATAAATTGTATCCCTGCTTAATTTAAAACAGTTGGTAAATAGTCATTGTATTTCCAGTCCTAACTGTAACGTTGTAGTGTACTTAGTAAATAGCTTAGACAAACAAAATAACAGTCGTTCAAACAATCGTTCAGAAATTGACCACTATAGAAACTACATAAGGTTTTTTCCTTTACAACCTGTACTAATCGCAATGACTGAAAAACGTGGAAGTTGTTTGAAGTGCAAATACTTCATGATTAGTCAGGACGAAACAAAATAAGCGAAACATCTATACGGCTGCTGTGAATGAGCGCAATAAAATAGATAGATCACTCGGTAGATGGTTTTTACTGCAACTGGAGAAAATATTAAATGTGTGATATTTATGTATACTGACTATAAAAAAAAATACTCTCATAATAATTGGACATCTGTATATTTTAAACTAGTGATCACGGGTCTAATAGACCATCGCACATCAGCGAAGGACCATCGCACTTCGGCGCAGACCTTCGCATTTCAGCGTCACCATTGCAATTCAGCGTCCTACATAAATATATATACCTGCTTTCAAAACACCTTACGGGACTGAGAAAACCAAGCCACTGGACCCGTACCGACGCCTATGTGTGTATAATATTCCTCCCTTCCCGACAAATTTATCTGTTTTAATCGTATCAAGTCTTATTGTTTTCCCCTTTGAAAGTTGACCTTATATATGTTATAAGTTGACCGTTTTGGCATCCTGCTGGACATTGGTGTGAAAAGGAATTCGACGCATGTCTACATCAACCCACCCCTCGTCTATACTATCCTGTAGCGCCGGGATAAAAGAAAATTAAAATTAATTGAAAATCAGTTTTCCGAGGCTATGGTGGCCGGTTAATGCCATTTCGCGTTTTCGCCCTTCATATTCTATAGGGCGAAAACGCGAAAACGCGAAGTCGAAAACGCGAAATCGGAAAGAAAAAATATTTCGCGTTTTCGACTTCGCGTTTTCGACTTCGCGATTTCGCGTTTTCGCCTTATAGAATATGAAGGGCGAAAACGCGAAATGGCCTTTACCGGCCACCATAGTTTTCTGACTTTTTTTTATGCTTTTGAATTATATCAGTTAATAGGTACTTAGCATTAATTTGTGTTAACTACAGACAGAAGCATACGCGATCCTTCATATATTTACATGTTTTTATGGACGTAACATTTATAAATGTGTATATATGTCTCTGGCACAATCACGACACTGGGTTACTTTGTATATGTAAATAAGTTACATCACTACGTGTGCATTTCTATACACCTTAAAACGAAATCGCTGTTTCGGCTATTTATAGATAAGTGTGTAATATTATTATCCTGTATAACGATACGCATGAGTAATAACTGTAACTTTATTGGTGATTTGTAACTCAGGAACTGATCTAAAATACACTAACAAATCAGTTATGAACATGAAAGTTAGCACATACTTACAACTTCTCGTCCAATCAAATTGCTTATATTTGCCTTCTAATTTTCATAGTACATACTTTTTCCATGTACTAAGTAACTACGCATGAATGACCACAAGGGTAAGATTTCATTGTATCGTAATCAAGATATTAAATCAAAAATTGCTACTGGCTATTTTGAAATAAATGCTGTGTTACAAATTAAACTAAATAGTGTGTAACTAGTTTTCAAATTGTTTTTCAAACATCCTACTATTTAATCTTTGGATCTAAAAATGTTTTTGACGATTAAAAGTTTCTTTCATTTAAATAAAGAGTAACACATATGTTTTTTTTTTATACCTTGCTTAGAGTACAACGCCATCTGAAAATTGTAATCATTTATCTTCCATGCAATTACTTTGTACACACAAAAGAGTGAACCATGAAACCTTGTGAAGGAAAATTACAGCAATTTGATATATTTCGTCATGAATTGATTGATTATTGGTTGCTTAATGTCCAGTGACAAATATTTCATGCATGTAAACTATCCACTAGACTACCTATGGGTACATACCAGGGCAGATCCAGTCATTTTTAAAAGGGGTTCCAACCCAAGATAAAAGGGGGGTCCAACTGTATGTCCTCATTCAAAAGCATTGATCATCACAAAAAGGGCGTTTTCCATCCCCCTCCTGAACTCCCCCTCCCCCTTTTTGGATCCGCCAGTGCAAACTATCCATATGTGTAAAATTTATTATAGTTTTAGTTTTTAGGTGAAATTGAAAAAAATGTTTTCAAGATTGTAAAGCTTCCACTGCAATTTAATTATTGCCTGCTTTTGGTCAATTTATTTTGTCATCTTACCATGTGAAGAAGTACATGAATAGTAAAACACCGCTTTATGTCAATAAACATACTTACACCAGCAGCTACCATCTTTTCATTCTGGATTCAATATTTTACAATGATACTAGTGAGTAGATTTACAAAACTACGTACATGAGCTACACCTAGTCAGCCAAAACATATCAATAGACTAATTACAGGATTACTCAAGTTGTAAATATGTGCTAAATTGGATAGTGTATGGAAAGGTATATACTATGAAATTAAGAGCTCGGGGCAAGCCCCTCGCTCTTAATTTCATAGTATATACCTTTCCATACACTAACCGACACGTAAACATAATATTTATATCTGATGCAAACACAATTAAATAATAAAGACAGAACAAAACTCAATTAACCTGAATCACTTTTGCGTTTGACCTTGCGTCATTAAAATATTGATTCAACACTTCACTATCAAATAGATTGAACACTTCACTATCATTTTCATGACCTACTATCATGATTTTTTTCCGGCCTCACTTACGGATACGCTCACTCATAATAGATGCACCTCAATATTAACCAATCAGACTATAAGAAAGCGGAACAAGCTAATATTTACCAATGAGAATCCCTTAACAGATTTAGCCCGCTGTGACCTGAAGCGTATGATTAATTAGACCGAGTCTCATGTGACTCGGTAAAAAGTCTGTTAATTGGTTGGGGTAATTTGAAACCTAGTAAATGTCCTTCAATCCCGCAGAGATTTAAGTTATTGAAGTTGCATCGTGATCAATCATGCATATCGGTACACAGGAACATTATTCTATAAATAGAAAGTAAAATCACAAAAATACTGAAATCCGAGGAAAATTCAAAAAGGAAAGTCCCTAATGCCGAAACTCCTGCAATTCTGTAATGTATAAAAACGCGCACGTGATCATTCCACATGTTATCCAGTCGCTCGTTGTTATAAATATACACTCATACCGTCTTCTTATTTATATTTATAGTCCAAATAAATATGACGTCTTGAAAGGCTATGTAAGGCGTCAAAGCAAAAAAAAATATAATAGCCTTTCAAGACGTCATAATTATTTGGACTATTATATTTAGAGTCATTACAGTTGACACGTAGACACATCGCACATGCTGTTTTTCCTCGGTTATAATGATACTTAGTAAGATATTCGACAAACTAACGATTTTAGTCAGATATTTTATTTATTATAACATGTATTATTTTATATATATAAGCATAATGTTGCAAGATCTTTTTGTCGACGTGTGCGCTAGCGCTGTTTCCTGTTCTGAAAACGAATGGAATTCGCGGCCTGCTTCCGTTGTGTTTGCTGGGAAATTGAAATTGATGCTAACTGTGTCGTCAAAAAATAATATCTAATTTAGTTATGGTTTTTAAAATGTTTCATTGTTATCACAGCCATCAATCAAAATTTGAATTTTAAGCTAGATATACTAGTATTTTGACCTTGTCCAACTTACTCCTATAGTCTTAAAACGTTGATGAGTTGATTTATCGGGACTATCGGGACCAGGGACCAGTACATTAACTTTATTAAGTCAATGTTTAAGCTTTTTCTAGATCTCAAAACTTCTCGTTTTAATAAATTTTGAATGACAAAAGGCAGATAAAAGATTGTTCAATATAAGTTTTTTAAAAGGATCATTTTGAAAAGATGTGAGAAGTCTTTTGAAAAATTATTTTGTGTTCTTTATTGTTTAAATTTTACTACGTTTCACACTCTATACACTTTCCGAGACCTACTGTGAATGCAACAGATACAGGCGGAAGTGGCCATACTTGTCTAACACAAATAAATAAACAACTGATCTTGGAAGAAGTAAATGAACAACATATCATTTTGAAGGGGAAAAAAATCGATAAACAGATACAAACGCAGATGATTGAGTAAGTATCCTCCCTTTTTCGGTGTTCTATACATGCCCCCATAGGCATTTGTCCCTGAGAAAAAGGCCTATATACCTTAATGTTTAGGTACACATGTATATGGAAAAAAACCAAAGACAAGTGCATGTGATTCCATACAAAAAGAAATAGGAAAATCTCGAAATTAGTATGCCGCTTATATTTTGTAATTCACTATACAATGCTATTCTGCATGGAAAAACATTTTCACATTTCATCAGCTATGAGACGGCTAGCTTTTTAGAAAAGCTATTACTTGTGTTAGATATAAAAATTGAATTATACAGCTATGCAATGTGAAAAATACATATTTGACAAAGAGAACATTCATGGAATTAAACTGGGTCGACGCCATTGCTGCGTTTCGTCCCCAAGGGTATCATCACTAGCCCAGGTGCCAGTACTAATGTTCTGACATGAAATATAGATGTGGTTCATAAGTGTTTCTCGTTTCTCGTTTTTTATATAGATTAGACCGTTGGTTTTCCCGTTTAAATGGTTTTACACTAGTAATTTTTGGGGTCCTTTATAGCTTGCTGTTTGGTGTGAGCCAAGGCTCCGTGTTGAAGACCGTACTTTGACCTATAATGGTTTACTTTTATAAATTTTGACTTGGATGGAGAGTTGTCTCATTGGCACTCATACCACATCTTCTTATATCTATTAGGTGATTTACTGTCATTAAAATGTTAAAATTATTCGAAACCTAATGTTTCGGATGGCCCTAGCCAAATTTGGCACAATAATTTGGAATATATTTTTTGGGGTTTTAATGCTCCTTAACTTCGTAATTGATTTGGCTTTCTTACTGTTTTTATTCGAGCGTCACTGAGAAATCTTATGTAGGCATGAGCAAAAATGACGAGACTACTAAAACTATACATATGCGTGAAAGGAAAATAAATATTATTTTATATGCTATTTGCAAAAGTGGTGATTTTTTCAGAAGATCTAAGACATGTGAAATTATAACAAATAAGGGTTTACACGCAGAAAAGAACACTTTTTATATGTGAAAAACAATAACCCAACTTTTAATAAGCGGACAGACACTGGCATCAAAAAGAAAATGCTAGCTTCCGTACATATCAGTACATAAGTTGCGGGCCCCGTACGCTATCGAAACTTTGTGTTCGTGATTTTCATAACTTTTAAAGACAGTATATGAAAATTATGGTCTTGTGTATTTATAGTGGAATATAATTGAATAATAGGAAGAAATGTCCAATCTTAAGAATCTTTAAACCGTCTATTTTTCCTGATCTGAAGTAATCGGTGCCTCTTTTTTCCTGTACTAGATGGTAGATTTTTATATCCAAAGTTGATTTACGCTGATGCCTAACATTCAGAAATGATGTGAAGAACAGGTCATTCCCAATATCATTATACAAATCTTTAGACACGAGCAATACTTACAAATGCATAAACAAATGGAATTTACCAATCGAATGGGAACGGCACCGGATATTGGTACTAGCTGAAGCGGATAGAGGTTGTAAAATGCAAGCTGTCGTGCATATAAATAACAAGTTGCCGTACACTGTCGAAACTTTGTCTTTGGGATTTACATACATTTTAATGACAATTTATGAAAATTATGATCTTGTGTATTTATAGTGGGTCATAATTGAATAATAGGGAGAAATATCCAATCTTTAGAAGCATTATAAACCGGCTACTTTTCTGGATCTAAAGTAATCGTTGCCTCTTTTTTCCTGTACTAGATGGTAGTTTTATATCTCCAGGTTTAACACTAGTAAATGAATTTTAGTCCGAAAAGGTCATTTTGATCTTAGCATCATCCGAAAAGACTGAACAATAAATTATTAAGTCATGTTCAGTGGTCAGTCAGTACATTTTCAAATTAATTGACTGCAGTAAATTCAGTATTGTTCAGACAATTCGCTTGTGTAGGATTTAATAATGTTCCCCATGAAATAATGTCCACCGGACATTATTTCATAGTAAATACTGTCCATGGACAATATTTACTTATTTAAATGTGTCCCGGACACAATTTCCTATGAAAATATGTCCTCAGGTATGAACAAGTGTCATGAACATGAAAACCGACAACCACTCAATTACAGGCTCCTGACTTGGGACAGGCATACATAGACATTGATGTAACGGCAATTTTTAAAAAACAAACCATTAAAAATCAGTTGAAAAATGCCGTACTCTTGGGATCGATACAAAGCACTAAAACATCTGACAAAAACACAGACTGGACGTATAATCCCTTGAAAAAATAGACAAACATAACAGATATGAGTAAAAACAAAAATTAATACTATAATTCTGACCAGGTGGACATTTTTTCACAGGACATTATGTCCGACAGAAATTTTTTGATATTATTAAAGTATTAAATGATATCCATTGCCTTGTTCCGGATTACTGGACGTATTTTAACCTTTAATTGCGAACTTTAATACCGGCATTGTTACTTTGACAGATAGATGTCTCAATGGCACTCATACCATCCTTATCTTCTTATTTATATTTTTTAATATATATACATGTATTATGATTTAAATTCAAACAAGTAACAGATGCTGTTCAGTATTATTTTCCTTGGAGGACACAATTTATTAACAATTAGTAGGTGGACCATATTTCATAACTGTTGCTGTAAAATGCTGTCCACTTAGGGGACAAGATTTCATGGCAATGGACATTATTAATACACTATATAATAAAATATTAATTTTCGCGAACCATTTAGGTCACAGAAATTCCAAAAAATGGCATCAGTAAGGAGAGTTGTACAAATGATGTGAATACACAGAACCCGGATCCAAATTATCTTTTACTAAAAGTATTCATCATTTTCTGTTTTGTATGTACTAACAACATTTCGTTTTTCTACAATTTCGATTAAAATATTATAAAACCTGCAGTTCAATAGGTCACATGCCCCAAATAAACATTCCCCGATTGGTCGAACTACTGTGGCCTCGGTGTAAAGCAACGCAAGCCTCGATGTAAAGATCACGCTTCCAAAAATAGAGGTAAGTCCCAACTTAACATTCCCCGATTGGTTGAATTGCTGCTCGATGTAAAGCAACGGAAGCCTTGATGCAATGAAGAAAAGGGGTTGACAGGATAAACGTAATCGTTATAAATTTTAACTTCATGGCTCTTATGCAAGCAAATTTAATAAACAATGATTTTATACAGTTGTGTTATTGTTTTCACCTTACATAGGGCTTTATTTCTGATCTTATTTCTGTGTACACAATTCTGAATCTACATATTTCACCTATATCAATATTAGGTAATCCGTTTGGACGATTCCATATACTGTTATGTTTTAGGGGTTTTTAGCTTCTGTGTCGAGTTGGTGTATAGTATTGAGGGCTATCTGCGAGAAATAAATCTTTTTTTTCTGATAGATTAACTAAATTCAAAACCAATATAAAAATAGTTAACACATATATTTTATTTAACTGAGTAATTGATCGGAATGTGAATGATACATAAACCTAAAATTCGTTTTGGTCTATCCCAGTGATGACATTTGCGCGGGAATTTAGTCCATTGACATCGTAATATAATTTACTTTGGATTATAATTATCTTAGATGTAATGTTACAGAATTTAATGTGAAATCATTTGTCTCTTCTTTTATAGTACACGAGTTTGACGTCAGGTTTGTACACATGAAGTCTCTAGTCTAGATAAGCAACTGTCTAGGGCCAAGTAGCAAGGGAGGTGAAAAAGCCAGTATTACGCAGAACGATAAACAGTTACATAGACGGATCCAGGGGGTGGGGAAAATTTGGTTGATTTTATAGGGAAGCAGGGGCGGATCCAGACATTTTATAAAAGGGGGGTTCCCAACTCAGGACAAAGGGTGGGTGGGGGGTGTGTTCCAACTATGTGTCCCCATTCAAATGCATTGATCGTCCAAAAAAAGGGGGTTCCAACCCTCGGAACCCTCCCCCAGATCCGCCACTGGGGAAGCATGACGGGAGTGGGCAACCCTTAGGTCAGTCAGCGGCCACCCCCCTTTTATGAAAAGTTGTGGATCCGCCACTGAGATTTATATAAGCAGGTTTTCTTTGTGTAGATACCTTAAAATATCACCAACTGTGACTGAGTACACAATTTGATTCATTTTAGCTCATTAGCTGGGTTCATTGCGGGCCTGCTCACTGGCTAACATTTTACGATATTCATGACTCGTGTAGAAAAGCCGATAATCTATACATGTGTGTGAGGAGTAGTTATCAAGCTTCCTTTCGTCTGTAAAAACTGTCTTAGGCCAAGTTAGGGAGGCGAAAAAGCCAGTAATTGAACGATAAACAGATGATCAGGTTTTCTTCATATAGATCCCTTAAAATATCCCCCACTGAGGACACAATTTGCAGTCAGCGGCCACCCCCCTTTTATGAAAAGTTGTGGATCCGCCACTGAGATTTATATAAGCAGGTTTTCTTTGTGTAGATACCTTAAAATATCACCAACTGTGACTGAGTACACAATTTGATTCATTTTAGCTCATTAGCTGGGTTCATTGCGGGCCTGCTCACTGGCTAACATTTTACGATATTCATGACTCGTGTAGAAAAGCCGATAATCTATACATGTGTGTGAGGAGTAGTTATCAAGCTTCCTTTCGTCTGTAAAAACTGTCTTAGGCCAAGTTAGGGAGGCGAAAAAGCCAGTAATTGAACGATAAACAGATGATCAGGTTTTCTTCATATAGATCCCTTAAAATATCCCCCACTGAGGACACAATTTGATTCATTTTAGCTCATTAGCTGCGCTCACTCGCCATAATAGGTTAATTGCAGCTTACTGGCTAATATGTGTAGAAAAGCTGATAACCTATACATACATGTACATGTATATGGTCAGATCATATGTTTTTGTACGTCATATGAATTTGTACTATGCATGCCTTTTCAATGGAAATTGTGACGACAGTATGCATTCTTAATAGCACGAAAAATGATGAGAAGAGGATACATATGTCAACCAAAATTTTTCAGCAACGTCAAAATATGTGAGGACACCCTATCAAGATCTATCAAGCTTGTGTTCATGTTGCGTTAAAACTGTTTTAGGAAGGTGAAAAATACCAACAACATAACAATAAATAGATAATCGATATTGTAAAATATCAATGTGTTGAAAAGCCAATGATCTACATATATACTTAAATATGTCAACCATAAAATAAAACTGATTTAATTTACACCACAACTGTTGAAAAAACCTTTATGTTTATATAACTTATCTCATTCTAGTCCATTCAACTGACAGAATCGGTGTACATTTCATGAACTCTTTAATAACAAGAATCATCATGGACTATTCTTTATAGCAATATCTGTTAGCCATTTAGGGGTCTTTTGCATTCAAAGTTTAGTTTAAGTGGGTTTATTTTGCGAAAAAGAACTCAATTTCCATATCAAAGTTAACATTTTCTATATATTTTGCTCTGTCAAAATGACCTAATAAATATAAAGGACAGTACCCATATAGATCCAAAAATGGTATTATATCACATTCTACACATGACATTTTAGCAGGAAAGACTGCCATTGGAGTATATAATTTTTAACCTGTGTATATATAATTAAAATACGATAATAAAATTCATGTCTTTTTCAGGACCTCTGATCCAACCATGTAGTATGGCATGTTTGTGAGATATGGTTTTGGTGGATAGGATGTTCATGAAGGACCTGTAGTACAAAGTATATCACTGGATTGAGCTCTTTGTCTAAGTGTATTATTAAAGTGCTTTGCTTTGGGCTCAGTTCATTGTTATGCAATTCATTCTTTGTGAAATAAAGATTTGACAGACAACTCTCATGTACAAGGATTTGTCAGGGTAGTATCCATTCTATGTACAATGTAAGTAATAAGGAGATAAAAGCATTTTATTATGATTTGAACCAAACATTTTTTGTCCATTAACCAAATTTAAAAAAAAAAGAACAAATTTACCCGACAATGCTACACTCGCTACTAGCAATATGATGCTAGGTTGTTTTAATACATCTGTACTGCCTACTGATGACTCGGTCCTGAGTGTAAATGGTCATTCAGTATGTTAAAAAAAAGGGCAAAATTTATAAGGCCTATCTGGCCTAATTGATTTCTAAAACTATATTTCATTGTACATGTTCAACATTTTTCATTCATTTGTTTATTTCTTAATTTGTGTGAATTAACATTGTTACAGTAAATGTTAATTACTACACTTTCATACCACAACAAATACTGTATTGGTATCATTTATATTTGTATCCATATAACAAAAAAAATTGAAAAGAGAATAATTTTGCAATACCTTTTTCATATTGAATACTATAACTTTTTTGATATTAAGACATATTAAGTAGATTTTCATAATACCCACTTGACATGCTTGAAATTCTATCAGATTACTTTTGGAGCAGTTATGAGTCTTTGAAGCATGCTCACAAAGGTTTTTTTGTTGATATCATTTTCATATTGGTCAAAACTTTTTTTTGCTTCGGCCAGCTTTGGAGGAGATGTTTTCAAAGAATTGATAAAAAACAACACAGAAGTTTACTTTCTAGCTCTTCTAGCCCCAAGCATCATGTCAGGCATTGTCATTACTAAAAACCAATAATAAATGTCTTCTAATCTGAGAAACAATTTCGACATTTTAACAAAATATTTTACTAATGATACTTACAATCCACCACAAAGTAATATAAATAGAACCATACAAATAGTGAGCAAATACATATAAAAATGATGTGGTATGATTGCCAATGAGACAATTCTCCACAACAGACCAAAATGACACAGAAATTAACAACTACGGGTCACCGTACAGCCTTCAACAATGAGCAAAGCCCATAACACATAGTCATTTATGTTATTTATGTACACAAAATAAACGAAAAACAAATATTATGTAACACATAGACAAACGACAACCACTGAATTACAGCCTCCTGATATCATGTTCTCAGATATCATCTCCCATTTAAAAAAAAATCACATGAAAAAATGAACCTATTATGTGTTGCTCTCCTAGCTACAAAATGTATCCAAAATCAAAGATGTGGAAAATATTCTATCATAATCATTTGGTAATTAATGCAATTAGTGTCTCTTCCATGCCCGTCTTGAACATAAAATCTAAATATTAAATAAACAACACTCCTCATGCTCAGGTTGGTTGTCATCGTGCAACACAGTTAATAACAACATATAGGAAAAACATAGAACTCCTTTTGTCATATAAAACACTGTCAAACATCCAAACATACTATCCACATTCATCTGTGTCCACACTTGTTTAATACCAAAATTCTATATTTTCTTTTGCCTTCTTCTCATAATAAATATAGTAAAGTTCGTAACATTTGATATTATACTTTACACACTTCCTTCTTATTGTCATTAGCATTAGCTGGGTATTTCTTAGAACTTAAATGTCTCTATATTCACTTCCATCCATTATTTGTTTGTTAACATTTGTATAATAATCAATTTCTAATCAATCGTTCAGATTTTATTAAAATTTAAGTATAATAAAACTTTTTAATGACCTTTGTATTACTTCCCTTGGAGGACACAATTTAATAGCAACTACTATGAAAACTTGTCCTGTGGGTGGACACTATTTCATAACTTTTGCAGTAAAAATCCGTCCACTTATTACATTATTGTTAAGTAGCATTTTAGAAGGTAAACAACAACTACTTAACAGTCTTAACCAATAGACTGGACATATCTTAATTGACTGCTGTCGAATGGTCTGAACCGTACTGACTTTATCGCATGCAGTGGACAAGTCTGAAAAATGACTGAAAAACATAAAATGACTTATAATTTACTGTTCAGTGTTTTAAGAGCTGTTCAGATCAAAATGACCATTTGAGTCATTTACAAGTGTAATTTACGCTGATGTCTAACATTCCTACATGATTTGGAGAACAGTTCAATTTCCAACATATAATTATACAAATCTTTAGAGGCGTGCAATAATTACAAATGCATAAAAAATTAGAATTCTTACCTGTGATTAGAAAAGTTTACAACCTTTCTCTGCTTCAGCTAGTACCAATATCCGGTGTCGCGCCTATAAGTTAAATATTGTCTTACGCAATCGTTATACAGGTCATATTATTACCTATAATAATAAAATTCAAAAATTTCAGAGCTAAACTCCAGGCGAAATTTGTCTTCGTTACTTATTATAGGAAAACTTCAAGGTTTACATTTTTCATTGTTTGTTATTCAGAAACACTGCACCAAACCATGACATAATCACTATAATAAACGCTTCTCGGTATGACGACGTTACCATCTGTGTACATATATACATTCCAAAAACTTTTTTTTAAAACATTTTGATTGTATAAAGTGCCTTATTTCATACTGAACATACAAAATGATACAAATAGACAATTTTTGACATTGAAATATAGCCTTAAATAAAATTGATCAAATCTGTAGTAAGCTTGTTATAAAGATAGAGTCAATCAGTTTTAGTTTTGTACTTGAAAGTCATATTTTTATATTGTGACAATCAATGAAAAATTAGCTAAATTTGACAATTGTCACCAATATAGTCAATATTAAGAGATAGTGTTCAATTTTCTTAATGTGAAAATAAACTTGTTTGGTATGGCAAACCGTTCTCGTCAAAACTATGTTTAAACCATTTTTCGAAAAATTTACACACAGAGAATTAAAAAAAAACAACACTGAGATTAAAAAACCTAAAAACACACACTGAGAATTAAAATTTACACACTGAGATTTCATAAAAACGCACTGAGATTACAATAAATGGAAACACACACTGAGAATTGAAAATTACACAATGAGATTTCCAAAAGACACACTGAGATGAAATAAACTGAAAAACACACACTGAGAATTTGAAATTACACACTGAGAATTTAAAATTACACACTGAGATTTGTGCGCACTTTTTATGCGCACATATCTAATTAGCATAATTAGTCTGAATCTATTACAAGCTTAAAACAACTAGGGGACAGAACTCTTTAGTCCTTCAATTTGGCGCTAAATGTTTTATAAAAAACATTAAAAATACAACGTATAGAAAAACTACGTTATTAAAGACCAATAGAACAAGAAAAATACCCACTTACTCTCATTACAAAATATAACCAAATGGTGAAAAACTTTATTAAAAAGTTATAAGAAAACATTGGAACAATCTGCAAAAATACAAACAATGCAGTGATTTTTTCCCCAAGTGCCTATTATAGCATATATACGTAACAAAAATATAAAAAAAATACCTTGCGAAATCAGGGTAACAGTTGAAAGACTTTTGAAAAGGGACCATGCTTAAACAGTTTTAAGCAAAAATCCCGATATACTGTTAGTAATAATCTGAATTATAGGCAAACAAACTTATGAATACGAGTTAGCAAAAAAAAATTGTTAAGTCTTGAAATTTATTGCGAATGTTGGTTCAGGTTGTAGGAACCGCATTTCATTTACATTATAATGACAAGAGTTCGGGAGACCAAGATATTAATCTGTTGAATTATTCATCTCATGAATATTCATTAGTAATTTGCATATTAATCTCGGTGTGTATTTTTGAAATCTCATTGTGTAATTAACAATTCTCAGTGTGTGTTTTTCAATTTATTTCATCTCAGTGTGTCTTTTTAAAATCTCAGTGTGTAATTTTAAATTCTTAGTGTGTGTTTTTCATATTTTTAAATCTCAGTGTGTAATTATAAAATCTCAGTGTGTAATTTCGATTTCTCAGTGTGTAATTTCAATTTCTCAGTGTGTTATTTAAGGTTCTTAAATCTCAGTGTGATTTTTTAAATTCTCAGTGTGTGTTTCCATTTATTGTAATCTCAGTGCGTTTTTATGAAATCTCAGTGTGTAAATTTTAATTCTCAGTGTGTGTTTTTAGGTTTTTTAATCTCAGTGTTGTTGTTTTTTAATTCTCTGTGTGTAAATTTTTCGAAAAATGGTTTAAACATAGTTTTGACGAGAACGGCTTGCCATAGTTTGGTGCAGGTCTTACTGAACTGACTCTTTTGTTCACAATTATTCAATTGTGAGGAAAAAAATTGCAAAATACAGCATCTTTATTGTTTCTACATCACCGTGCCAACATCTTATCAAATTGTAACATAGCCAAGACTACTCAAGTATTATGTAAATATTGAATACTAAGTAATAACTGATGTACATTTTACATGTATTCTTTGTATATCTATGACTGATTTTCCTCTTCTTTGGTTCAAATTGAAGAAAATTAAAGATTGAAGCCATTGTTAACATACATCAAAGATATTTCATTTTACATATATTTGCATATCTCTGAACCAGTAAAATTTAATTTTTGGTCCATGAAATACAAAGAAAATGTTGATTACATTTCAATTATAAAAACGTTCTTTTAAAGCTGAAAAGTTGAATCGACCAAGGAAAAACTATTTGAAGGTTTCTTTTGTCAAAATCAAACCTTAACTAAAACTATGCTCTTCTTGGTGTGAAGGGTGTCAAGTATGGCCAGTTGTTTCTGGATTAACATGCACAAATCAAAACCTTATACAGAAAATAGTCTGATTTTATTGAAGATATTTCAGCAAATAACATGAAAAATCAAATTTTTCAGAAGGTTATCTGGGTAGATTGAAGCTCTTATAAGCAACAAAACTTGAAATTGAGGTTTATAAGTTAGATATAGACAACATATTGGAGAATCACGAAGATCGTTTAGAAATTTAGCAGGACAAATACATGATTTTCCTGAGTTTGAATAGATATTTAGTTTAAACTTAGTTATACTGCAAAACTGAATTTAACCAAACAAATCTAAATTGAGACAGTTGTGTTCATCAGATATATAAATTCCATGTGTGCTCTCCTCACTAAATACAGTCAGCATAACTGTAAATATAGTGTACATATTTTGCTCTGTGTATTTATTGAATTGTTGTATTTATGTCTGAATCTATTTATGCCATGTAGTAGTGTCTGTATACCATTGTAATTCCAAAGGTTTGACAGAATAAAGATATGTATATATACACAAACAGACATCTAATTAATTAATTAATAACAATCAACATAAGATTAAAATTTATCCAAAAAACCTTATGAATAAATTATATCTAACTTTAATAAAGAAATAGAAATGATAATAAAATCAAGTTTCTTACCTGAGAAAGCATGAAATTACATTTGCATAATGTTTATTTTACATGTATCAGCATCACAATGATAAACCCAAATGCATACACATGACTCACACGTGCTATCGTACTTAGTCGTAGTTCATCTAAACAACTGTAATGAAATTACTATACTACATATAAAGGTATTGTTTATGGTGAGCCAATTGCGTCGGAAAATACCCATGCAGAGTAGGGAGAGATCACGGAACCCCAATCCAATCCATTTTTGCTATAATGTCACATTTTTCACTGTTTTTTTTTGGTTTTCGAAAAGAATCCCATTTTTGTATTATTTCCATTTTATTACGCGGAATCCCCATCTGTAAATGGAATTTGTAGAATTAAAAGCCATGTTGATTGGACATGTTTTACCTAATGGATTGAATGCATGTTAAAGCTAGTGGGGACGCCTCGCTGTCACTAACAACATACATGCCATATAAGCAGTCTAGTTGGGACGCCTCGCTGTCACTAACAACATACATGCCATATAAGTAGTCTAGTTGGGACGCCTCGCTTGATGTAAATGGAACAAGTATTAATTCTAATGGGGACAACTTGCTGGTGATATCATGTAAAGCATTTGTGGAAATCTGTCACTGAAATGAACACCTCACACTAACAACATTTTTTGCCGATGTGAACAAACCATAAAAAAGATAGAGTAACACAAATAGAGAACATAAATAATGACTATATATGCTTTACATGTACGCAAATGGATCAAGCTATTCCATAAAGTCAAGACCACAACATTGCTCAAATAATAGCCAATTACAGAATCAATGAGAAAACCCTATACCTTATAGTTAGCTCTAACAGGCATCAACATGAAAAAAATGGAAACTGAAGAAAACTAACGATCTAAGTTATACAATACAAAGTACGAAAAAAAAAACAAATTTGACAAACCTGAACAAACGACAACCACTGAATTACAGGCTCTTGACTTTGGGACAGGCATATACAGATTGTGGCTGGGTTAAACATGTTTGTAAGCCCTCAATCCTTCCCTAACTTTGCACAGTGGTGTTACAGCACAAAATAAGAACGAACTGTAAAAATCAGTTACAAATGGCTTTTCTCAATAGATCGGTACGAAGCACAGACAAACCAACTAACATAAAAACGATAGATACAAAGTATCGATATAAGAGTACTCGCCAGTCAGTACAAATAAATCATGTTTTCCCAGACTAAAGTATCAAGCAGTACAATGTTGGATTGAGACGTACGTACATTGTGTGTGTTAAGCGGGTATGTGTATTTTTTTTAACAGAAAATACATCCTATAGATGTTTCATTTACTATTGGTCTTGATGATAATTTGATTTGGCGTTCTATGAATGGAAAACAATTTTCGAATGCTACTACTGTGATGAGGAGTATGATCAAGCGTTCTTACACTTGGTCACACAGCAATAAAACACCATGATGGCTTCCTTTCCATCAGTTAGCAGTGCTTTAAAAAATGAAAAATACGGATCTCTATCTAAACATTACAATTACCAATGTATATCCACGGAACACTGAAAAAGACATGAATTAAATACACGAGGTTTACGCTGTTGTATACACATTTTTCTTATTATTATTTCAAAAGGATCATATTAAATTAAGATTATTTATTTCATTGTTTATTATATATCCCATTCATTTCAAAAAATTTTGTCAATAGGAAATAGTACAGGGGCGGTTTAAGTTTTTTTTTGGGGGGGGGGGGGGGGGGGGCTTGTCTGGTCCCAGGCCTCTCTTAGAAGAGTATTTATGGTATATTACATTTTTACTGATTTTATAACTTATGTCCCTTAGTTTTTTTAACCCTATTTTTAAAACTCCAGGTTTCGCCACTGTGATATATATATAAATCATAAACTATTATTTTACTGTAAAAAATATTATAGCATGAAATGATATTGAAAAGATTATGAGTCTCCTGTTCTCGGTTCTAAAGACAGTTTTACAAAGAATCCAGTAATTTCTAATATATCTTAATACTACAAGGTTATGGTAAAATGATTTCAGAACAGAAAATTATCATTAAATTGAAAAGGATTAAATAATTAAGTCAACATAGTAATATGTTTTGTTACTTATTAGGAATATATAATATTGCCCTTCCCTAAATTACATTTACAAACTAGAAAAAGTTACTTTTAAGCCCAATTATGCCTTCTTTCTAATTCACATTTTCTTTGAAAAACCCGGACCAATTGTGTAAAAACCCGGACGTTTTAACTGTTGCTCTCGAAAAAAACACGGACAATGTAAAACACTAAATTGTTAGCGAACTACAAGGAAATTGTGTGTCGTTTGTGCTCAAAACATGTTTAGTATTCTGAATAAGATGAACAGTCATGAATAAAACTATTTCATACGCGAAATAACAGTAAATTGATCTGATCGCATGTAATATCACTCGAAAAAAACTGATCTACACTCGAAAAAATACGATCTCCGCCGGACACTATACCTACCATGCAAATAGCAGTAACAAACGAAGACAAGTTCTTTAATTTCCATAATCTAGTTTGTCTCGAGGCTATAAATTTTCTGAAAAAAAGAAACAAAGTATCGTAAACCGTCGAAAATATATTGAAAAGAGTGTCGTGAGGTCATTAAAAATGCTCTTTCATCCTATTGCTAACATTGGTGTAAACGGAAGAAATCTTACAAAAAGTCACTTGATTCCTATTTGAATGAATGTCTTAAGGTGGTACCAAACACCTTGATTAAAATTTATTTGGCTCGTTTAATATTCACAAAATTTTGACCCTTTGACAAAAATTAAAAAATTTAAAAAAAACTTTAACCACACACTTTATCGGAAAAATTTCATTGGATATATAGCAGTTCGACAAACAATAATTTTGATCATTGAGAAGCTTAAATTTACAAAACAATAGAACGTGATTAAAACGTTCAGCTGATTTTTACAGAGTTATCTCCCTGTAGTGTTATGTACCACCTTAATATTGTCGATATTCGCATATTACATTTCGAAAATAATTTAGAAATGAATATAAGGGTAAACAATTATACGCCCATTTCTAGGATTAAAAACAAAGTGAAGTACTCGCAAAGTGTTTTGTGTTCGTACCTACCAACAAAGCAGCTAACCGTGAATGAGGTAGGGGTATGACGTAAGTTCTACAGAATGAAATAATACATTCATCTACATTCAAGGCCGTGCGCTCCACATTTTTGTAATAAACCATTTGAAAATAAATGAATTATCTATGGTTGGAGTGTCAAAAATTCCTTTGACGATTTTAATAAATTACGAGCTTTTGATGGTCCGTTCAAAACGGTTGACAGTTGTGATATTTCGACTCTGTACACTACACTACCTGGGACTATTATAATATGTTAATATACTATGTCCCAGACACTACCAAACAATCTTATCAAACATAAGTTCTCAAATTTAATTAAATCGTTCTTTGAAAAAAACTAGTGACATATTTATTTGCTGCAACTTATGTAAAAAGTAAAATAACAAACATACCTAACTCCAAGGAAAATTCAAAACGGAAAGTCCCTTATCAAATGGCAAAATTAAAAGCTCAAACACATCAAACGAATGGAAAACAACTGTCATATGCCTGACTTGGTACAGGCATTTCCTTATGTAGAAAATAGTGGATTAAACCTGGTTTTATAGCTAGATAAACCTCTCACTTGTATGACAGTCGCATAAAATTCCATTATATTGACAACAATGTGTGAACAAAACAAACACACATAATAGGTAAAAATGTCAAAAATAGGGGTACAGCACTCAACATTGTGTTATAATCTTAATCACTATAAAAACAAACAAATATGTCAACAAAGAAAAACATTCTTATGTAATGAAAAAGACAAATATGCTAGATATACTAACCGGAACTGTGATGAGATGATTAAAGCTCCTTGACAACATCTATGTAAGTTTCGTCACTAAAATTTAACGACAGTTTGTGGGTATTTATATGGGCACCAATTGCGCCCCTTTAATATGTATTGTTATGACTCACAGTTTATGGTCAAACTTCGTAAAGATCCTTCTAAATTATTGATAAATTTAAAAACTCTAATCTTTACCTTGATGATATTTTTGCTTTAAATAATTGAGAATTTTCTTATTCCTAAAGGTTATTAATTTAACACAGTAGTTAAATCATTAAATATTGTTTTATCGGTACGAACATTGATTGGTGTGTTCCCATTTCGCCTTAGCTGTGAATTCCAGGTAAAAAGGGTAAAAAAATTACTAAGGCGAGATGGGAATTGAACTAAGGCGAAATGTGAATTTAGATAAAAATTTTAAATAAACAAATTAAACCTCTGTGTTTTTATAACAATTTAAACAACATGTAATTAGGGAATTGTTTCTCTTGAGTTATTTTTTTATATTCATTTAATAAAAGTGACCATTTTTATGATTTCAAAAGTTGTGAAATCAGAAAAAATCTACAATAAAAACATTTGTCAGTAGGAAAGTTGCTTCTCTTGAAATATTTTTTGTTTCATTTAATAAATAATTATTTTTATGAAATTTATGCAATTAGAAAAATCTAAATAATTCAATTATCCTTTACATTATGCAACACAAAAAGTATAATAGAACAAAAAAACAAATGCAAAGATGTCCCAGATGTCAGCAAACTCGTCCGTCGTGCAGCAGCCTTACCATTACTGCCTTTAGATCGCTTGGAAGAAAACTGGTTAAACGCCTTGGAAAACGCACCACAGACAGATGCCAACACCAAATTAACTGACTATGTAATTCTTACATGGATAGAGGACAGATATCCACAACCAACCTGGAACCACCACCAAACAGAAGGACCCAGGACAAACAATCATTGAGAGGGCTGGCATAACAAGCTGAAAAAGAGGGTCAAAGCAGCACATCCAAACATATTTGAAATCATCAATGTGTTCAAGAAAGAGCAAGCAGCTAACGAGGTAAAGAAAGTACAATATGAAGCAGGTGGCAAGATGATGGGAAAATCTAAAAAGTATAGAGAAGTAGAAGAAAGATTCACCAGTTTGAAAGAAAACCTACACAATGGTACTACAGACTACATTCAGACATAATCTTTCAATCAGTTTAATTGAGGTCTGGAGCTGGCATATCAGTAACTGCTAGTAGTCCTTTGTTCATTTATGTATCATTGTCATTTTGCTTGGTTTCTTTTGTTACCTATTCTGACATCGGACTTGGACTTCTTTTAAACTGAGTTTTACTGTGCGTATTGCTATGTGTTTCTTTATTCTACATTAGCTAGAGGTAAAGGGGGAGGGTTGAGATCTCACAAAACATGTTTAACCCCGCCGCTTTTTTGCGCCTGTCCCAAGTCAGGAGCCTCTGGCCTTTGTTAGTCTTGTATGTTTTTTAATTTTAGTTCATTTATATGTTTTGGAGTTTAGTGTGACGTCCATTTTCACTGAATTAGTATACAATTTTATTTAGGGCCCAGCTGAGGACCACCTCCGGGTGCGGGATTTTCTCGCTGCGTTGAAGACCCATTGGTGGCCTTTAGCTGTTTTCTGCTCTTTGGTCGGGTTGTTGTCTCTTTGACATATTCCCCATTTCCATTCTCAATTTTACATTCAGTATGGTGATCTTTAAACTTGGTAACTAAATGGATTTTGAACATTCCAATGTGTCCATCAGTGCCTTGTTTTTCATAATATGAACTATCATGGTACTATTTATTTATGTTTATGGAAATAATTCTTATGTTTTATGTATTAGAGCTTTTTTCTCAGGCGATTATTTATTACATGTACATTTTCTTTAGTAGTATGCTCATTTAAAATTGTGCTTGTAATTCAGTGCTGATTCAGAAATAAAATATTTGTTATGATTGTATGATATTTGTCTTTATTTTATTCATTAAAATATGAAATATTCCGTATCCTATTTGTCATCTCTAATAAGAATCAACAACAAAGACTTATTTACAAAAAATATCACTTAAGTAAAAAAATACATTTTAAAAAAGATGATCCACTATAAAAAGAATTATTCAAAAAGTGGGACAATCGGGAAGACACCAAAAAAGCATCTTCTTTTAAAAAGTATTTCATTGCATACAAACAAAAAAATAACTTAATTACATTGTTTACACAAGTTCCATGTTCGCCTTAGTTAATTCATTTGTACCTGAAAATTTGTACTAAGGCGAAATGGGATTAATTTTATATAATGATTTTGACAGCTAAGTCGAAATGAGAATAAGCCCATTGATTTTGTTTTTGAAAAATGAAAACATAACTAAATATATATTGCTATATATGTACAGTTATGAGAACTCATGATCCCACACCCTATCGATCCTATTTACTTATACTTTGGCATTGCCTTAGGTCATGCGTTTCTCAAACTGTTTATCGCGTCTTTTTCTAAATCCGTTGGAGGTGTAATGATTGATACTTTAGTATGGGAGAACATGATTTATCTATCAGTAGTAATTGGCTTTGACTAGCTTTCAGTAAATGCGAGTACTCTTATTTTGGGGCTTTGTGTCTATTGTTTTTATTATCGATCTTTTCAGTTAAGCCAATTGCAACTGATTTTTACAGTTTGTTGTGCTATTACGCTACTGTCCTATGTTAATTAAGGGATGGTTGAGCGCTCACAAACATGTTAAACCCCGGCCACGTTCGTGATGTGCCTGCCCCAAGGCAGGGGTCTGTAGTTCAGTGGTTGTCGTTGGTTCATGCCTGTCATATTTGTCTTTCGTAAATTGTTTCCTTATATATTAGGCTGTTAGTTTTTTCGTTTGAATTGTTTCACATTTTTCATGTCAAGGCTTTTTATAGCCGACCATACGGTATGGGATTTTCTCATTGTTGAAGATCGTAAGGTGGACTTTAATTGCTTATATCCACTTCATTTTACCCCTGGTGGATAGTTGTCTCACTGGCAATCATAACACATCGCCTTATTTTTATATAGGCAGGACTTTTATTACTAAAAATACGAGCTCTTATCCCAGCAAAGTACCATAATTGAAAAGATAAAAAAAGGGGAAAATAAAATTGTGCAAATAAAGAAGAGAAAATACATAATGATGTTACAAAAAACTTTAACAAGGAAAATCATCAGATATTGATGGAATCTCAGCCAAACATTACAAAAAAGTTAAAGCTGATCTTCTATCACTCGTATTGCTTATCCTCAATACAGTAATATAACAACTTTACATCCAACAGATGTTGAAAGGAAGTATATTGAAATCATTAGTGAAAGAATAATAGTTTCGTCAAAACCCAGCAAACTAAAGAGGAAAACCAGTGACCAAAATCTGCTCTAAAATCCTACATAGTATATTCAAATCCAGAAAAGATATAAAATCCCACCAAATCCAAAACAAACTACAACAAGGATTTACAGAAACCCATCCTATGATATTTGGTGCCTTCCTGGCTTCGGAAGTTATAATTCAATCTTGTGAAGATAACCAGAAAAACCTGCTACTAACTTTGGATGCAGAAAAGGCTTTCTTTAAACTCGAACATGAAATATTATTTAGCAAGATCTATCCCTTATGGCATAAATGGTGACATGTAGATTATACTCCGTAATATGTATGGAGATATGAGCATTAAAATTAAATAGAACGATTTTGTTTAGCACCAAATATCTGTCAACAGAGGTGGATTTAGGGGCATGAAACCATGCAAAGGAAAATTCTAAGACAGCTTCAGGGCCTTCCCAATCAAGTAGCAAACACAGCAATCTTATACCCTAATTTGGGCTCCTATTCCGTATTTGCCATATATTTAAAGTTCAAGACATTAACCTTTAGTGCTTTGCTTTAGACTGTTTACATCCGCACGCATAGCATATAATAGTGTACACTTCTTGACTGGTTATGAGGGTAATAGCAAGTTTGTTGTTCCGGAGATACAAACTATTGCTCGAGACGATTCTTCCCAGAAAATTCTTCTGATTTGAATATGTTGAATACAGAGAATTAGTTTAACATGTTGAATAAAGGCAAATATTAAGTATGCAAGTTATGAAGTGTATCCCCATAACGTAAACTTCAATATGGCACCTCTTAATCATGGATGAAATGTTGCGTTGAACAAAATTTTTGACAAACAGATAACGTTTAGAATCCAAAAACTTGAATTTATCATTTAAATAATTTTGATATCAGAAAATTAGGAGTAAATAGTAAAACGGCGCCTCATACATCAAAGACATTGAAGGATGATTTTTTAATGAAAATAGATTTGAGGTAAAAATAAAAAAGACAAGTAATCAGAAATATGCTTTTAGGCTTAAACTTTTGTATCGTTTTATGGACGTGTAAACATGACTTAAGAGAAAAACTCCAAACTTGATGGTTAAAGACAATCTCTATATAATAGGCATACGAAACATGGAATTCGTGTACCTGATGAATATAAGTCCGCTGTTCAAGTATTGATGATATCGAGACCTGCTATATAATACTGTAATATAAAAGCAGTGATCTAAGGATAGAGTATGGCATAGATGCATTCGAGTGCTGTAATATTTAATCCCTTTTCTTTTCAATAGTTTTTTTCATTATGTAATCATATTATATCATATATTCGATCAAATACAACATGTGTGCAAATATCATGTCTATAAAGAAGTATCAAAGATACATTAAACATGTTAAATGGATACAAGTTATTCTGTAATATTGCTATTGAAATAGACCCGTACCATATGTTACTTAGATGATGAGTTCATAAAATCAATCCACTTTTGCAAGAAATACACTTTGGGACAAAAAAAACTATCCAGAATAATAAAAGATAATAAACGTACAGCACTCGGCCTCGTTACAACAATTTTTTTTTAAACTAAATCAGTTCGAACTAGGAATAAAATTGAATATTGTCGATGGGGCAATAGTATGTATTTTTTTGTTTTTTTTTTTTTTGACTGGAAGGATTCTAGTATTTAAAATTTCGATTGTATCAAAAATGTTTTATGATTGTCAGAAATCTGTTTGTCTCTCGTCTCGACTTTTCCTGATCAACAGCAAATCAACCAATCTCTATTGAGACAAGAAAGAAATGCGGATAACTGGTTTCACCCGTCCATCAGAATGATTAAGGGAAAGGAGACATGAATTTGGCTGTTCATGAAATAATTAAAAATTATTGCTGTGAATGGAGTGTAAACTTCAAAGCAAAACACATGTTGGTGTAAAAAATCAACGCCGTTGTCGCCCCAAGACCCCAACAACACCTCTATTTAGGAGTCGAAAACAAGACAAAGTTTTTGTCCCTACATAATGTTTTTAGTTGCACTCAAATTAGTTGGCTTTTTTTTCGTAAACAAATTGATATATTAATTGAACAATTGTCACTGGACTTTACAATTAAATAAACAACTGCATAAATAGTATATACAAAACTTGAAAAAACTAACTAGTTACTATTATAATATGAATAATAATAATACCGTATATGTTCAGTTCATTATATTCATGATACTTACATGATAAATAAATCTGATTTCTAATACATCTGCTTCAGTTTATGGGCAATTGACTAATTTTGTTGCTTGACCAATTAACACATTTTAAAAGAGATTTTAAACCGAAAGAGTTAAAACATACATGTGAGTTATCGTAAGTCGCTGTGACTAATTTTTCCTCGTTTAGTATATTTCTTTAAATACGAAACATAACTCTTTTGAGGCATGCATATTTCAAAAGAAAAATCTATTAATTCAAACTGAAGAAAAATTGTCAATAGCATTCGTGATTGTATATTTATCTAGGTACATGGCAAACTAGTCTCTAGTTTTTAGACGTACTTCTAAACTATGAATGAAATTATTGTAGTTTTATTGTTTTGCATATTGGATGGCACATTCGGTTGTACAAATTGCCCGGAGCACCAGAGTCAAAATGTGAAAAATGACCTATGTCGCAAAAATACAGATGGTCAGTACAACACAAATGGTAAGTACATTTTTACAATTTTCTTTTGTTTTTTTTCATATATAATTAGGTCTATATTTAATTTCATAATTTAATTATAACTATGATTGTTTATGAATCATAAATCTAAAATGGAATCGATTTATGACTTGTTTACTCTTGGTATTTACATATTTTTTGAAGATTTTTTACTTAACTTGGTCCTCTTCGTGCATACTTGCACATAAGGTCATCACCATATTGTTAGAAGCTATTAAATGATCGCTTACATATCTAATCTCAACATGCGTAGATGGCTTTACATGTCAATAAATGTTATTCAAAATTTTCACAATCTAAGGTTTTAAGACATGATGACGTAGTTCCAAGTTCAAACCGGCATGGCTGTCGTGGTTAATCGTATTTATTCGTGTGTATTTTACCGCGAGAGAATTTGCATCTCTTTACCTACCCACACTTTCATTAGATCAATATTAGTTATGCATTATTTAGTGAAGTTGATAATCACTTTAGAGGGAAAAGAAACCCATATAAAGCATTTGCATTGTTTTAATTACTCTTTGAAAACCAATGCCCCAGTTTATGCACGGATTTATGATATTTTAACTGATATACTCTCGTCATAAATGAATGTATCATGGCTTATGATATTTTAGTTGACAGACTACCGTCAAACTTGTTTGTAATCAGATAATCGATGTTGACATAACTAGTCATACTCTAGATTTCGTCGTGTGAAATCTTAAAATGATACAATTCCCATTTTTCTAACTGTTGGGAAATTGAATATTAAGTTTAAAAACTCAATAGACTGAGACACAAAAAAAGTTATATAGGAATAGAGTTTGCGTACATGAAAAGTAACTATTTGTTCGATTGTTTTTTTAATAGAAAAACAATTTAGATAAATAAAGCATTCCCTTTTCTGGAGATAAAACATTTTACAACAAACAATGTTGTTTTAGTTTATACCTATATTTCTATTGGAGATAGACCATGGATTTTCTAACTGTGTAATATCCCCCAATCTAATTAAAGTATAGCGAAATCAGAGAACTATATTTTAATTATATTGTAATATCACCAAGTCTGGACTGCTGGATTTGCTAAGAATTGCTCATAGATTGAGTTCAAACCATGCAAACAATTTAAGCATAGTACTAGAACTACTAAGATAATTTTGATAACGACTATTTTGCAGCAAAAATACCTGGAAAATAGTACAGATACAACACTATTTTCTCGGAAATAATTCGATGAATAAAATATGATCATCCAATGAGAGTGTGGAGATAGAACGGTGTAGTTCTTACAAAAAACTCGTAGAGTGTAGAAAAATAGTATTAATATTAAATATTAAAAAATGCCTCTCCTTTTTTTCTACCTATGAATTTCCTGAAAGGTTAGGAGTCGGACCACTGATTTATGGCTTCAATAGTGACTTCTATGATTCTTAAAGAAGACCCTGAATTTATCGTTTCCTTGAAGTTTGGTTCCAATGAAGTCGTCAAATGATTTGCACGAATCTTTTATTCCAAATGTTCGATGATTTTTAACACATAGAAAATAAGAGAAAAAGGTAGGCACATGTAAACTGCCCCCAAAGTAAGATTGTGTTTACGATAGCAAAAACATAATATTTTTTTATTGAGAAAATAAATAAATCAGAATAAAAAGGGGGTTTACCCCAACCCTGATATACTATTCCCAGTCCATGCATATAAGTGCATGTTCATAGATCTCCGTTGTAGTAGAACTTAGAAATAATGCATCCAAGTATATTTGATTTAGTCGTTTTCCTGTGAATTGTTGTTATGCGTTTTGCCTCCATTGAATAACAGGTAAAGGTAATGGGGTAAATCAGCAATTTAAATTTGATTTCACGCTTTATTTCTCTCAGTTTACGTGCACACGCTATTGTTCTGGAGTCTGTCGTATAGAAATTTGTATTAATGCAGTCACATTCTCCCTAATTTTCTTTGGGACATCTTTAAATATAAATCACGATCTCCAATTCTCTAAACGTCCATTGCATACGCGCGTTTGCAATCCGACACCTCATCCGGGACAATTTCCGCGCGTTTGCAATCCGACACCTCATCCGGGACAATTTCCGCGCCACATGACACTTCTGTTGATATTGAACATTTGCGCATCCGCAAACGGATGGCCGGAAAAATAGAGATTGTAAACTATTCTTCCGGCTAGCCGGAACAATAGACACTCCGTTTTTGGTATAGTATAGGTCACCGTACGGCTTTCAACAATGGACAAAACTCATACCGTATAAACAAACACTCTGTAAAAGTTCCCGGTTTAATATGTTATTGGATTTATGATAATTCAACTGACAAACTACCGTCTTACTTGTTTGTATCTGGATAAATGATATTTCAGCTGACAAATAGCCGTCTACTTGTTTTCGTCTGGATAAATGATATTTCAGCTGACAAACAACCGTCTACTTGTTTGTATCTGGATAAATTATATTTCAGCTGACATACAACCGTCTACTTGTTTGTATCTGGATAAATGATATTTCAGCTGACAAATAGCCGTCTACTTGTTTTCGTCTGGATAAATGATATTTCAGCTGACAAACAACCGTCTACTTGTTTGTATCTGGATAAATTATATTTCAGCTGACATACAACCGTCTACTTGTTTGTATCTGGATAAATGATATTTCAGCTGCCAGACTACCGTCTACTTGTTTGTATCTGGATAAATGATATTTCAGCTGCCAGACTACCGTCTACTTGTTTGTATGTAGATAAATGATATTTTAGCTGACAAACAACCGTCTACTTGTTTGTATCTGGATAAATGATATTTCAGCTGAAATGCTACTGTCTACTTGTTTGTATCTCGATAATAATATTCCAGCATACATACTACTATCTACTTGTATGTATCTGGATAAAGGAAATTTCAGCTGACAAACAACCGTCTACTTGTTTGTATCTAGATAAATGATATTTCAGCTGACAAACAACCGTCTACTTGCTTGTATCTGGATAAATGATATTCCAGCATACATACTACTGTCTACTTGTTTGTATCTGGATAAAGGAAATTTCAACTGACAAACAACCGTCTACCGTTTGTACCTGGATAAAAATTATATTTCAGCTGACATATATACTACCGTCTACTTGTTTGTATCTGGATAAATGATATTTCAATTAACATATATAATACCGTCTACTTTTTTGTTTCTGGATAAATGATATTTCAGCGGACATACTACTGTCTACTTGTTTGTATCTAAATAAATTATATTTTACTTTAGTTGACAAACAACCGTCTGCTTGTTTGTATCTGAATAAATTATATTTCAGTTGACAAACAACCGTCTACTTGTTTGTATCTGGATAAATGACATTTCAGTTGACTTAATTCGGATTACTTCTTTTATAACTGACCAATTGCATTCAAAAAGCATCTGATTATAAGGCTTAGATATTTCAATTGTCATTATTTTATTTTAGCCCAGAGCTGACTTTATTCTTAAGTTTATTTGTATATATTTATTCATTTTGAGTCATCATGAGGTCTTAGCATTGGTTGAGGATATAAATCACGGATAAGTGAGATCAGACTCTTTTTTAAATATATTGAAATAAAAAACATTTCATGAATAAACCTAACGTTTACTCTTTCATAATTTGTTATGCTAAAGTCATTGTGAAATTGATATACCAGTATTTTGAGTATATGCCCACGAGGGTCCATGATTGGTCAATACAAATCTTGAATCTTAAAATAACAGATATCTTTATCCCTAGTACTAGAAAATGTAATTGTGTCAACTATAAGGTTTCAACCCCTCAGTCAAAGATGACCGTAGATAATTTTGGCTGTTTTATATTAGGTCCGATTGGTTTCTGTGTTCTGAGATTTTTAAGGCTTTTCAAACTTTTGGTCTCGATCGCACCTACTCCTACTACCAAACGTGGGTGCATATTTATACATCCCGCTTTGTCACAAAACTGCCCGCTGTTTAGCATGGGGTTTATTGCTGAATGGGAGAATTTCCGCTGATCATATTTCTGTACCCCAGTGAATGTTTATATGTGCAGTGAATCGGAATGCATGAATTAATTTTACATGTTTTAAATAAATGAAATAATGAAGTAAAATAGTTCGATTTTAAACGTGTTACAACTGTCGTGAAATATTTTTTTTATCGTTCTATGACACCAGTAGAAATGTGCATATAACTAACGTATTATTTAGTATTTCAGTGTACAATACTAGAAGTAAAAGAAATGATTCCCGATACAAATAGTATTATGGAAACATCGGACCAGCTTGACGTCATACAACTGTATTATGTTGTTGAAATCACAAAAGTCTACAAGGTAAAGATGTTAAAACTTTAAAGCATTTGTTGCATGTGTTGAAATTTTACAGTCTTATTTTGTTATAAAACGCAAGTAAAATTAAGGATATCTTATGGAACGCCATGACTGTCTTCTGATGTTGATTGTTAAATATGTTCGGTGCTTTATGCATTACGTTCAGTAGTATTTATATTTTGTTCAGTAGTTTTCATATTCTGTTCAGTAGTTTTGACATTTAATTTATGTTCAGTAGTTTTGACATTATGTTCGGTGCTTTGGTTATTATGTTCAGTAGTTTCATTATTATATGCAGTGGTATTTAAATTATGTTCGGTACTTTTGACGTTATAATCAGTGCATTTTTCATTATGTTCAGTACCATCGACATTATGTTCAGTAGATTCAACATTATTTGCAGTACATTATGTATTACCTTGGTTTCTTTATATTCGGTGGATTATTCATTATGTTCAGTAAAAGCATCAGTTTTATACTCGGTTCAATGAACTATATGTTCAGTAGTTGTATCATTATGATGATGCAGTGAAAGTCGGGAAATCAATAACGGAAATTTTCAGAAAAAAACGAACGCGGAGATTTTCGACAGACGTTTTCTTCATGGATACTTTAACGGGATCAGGAATGAAAATGGAAGAAATGGAAGCAGTATTAAATTGGTTTGGTTTACGTTGACACGTTGGCAATTTTCACAAGGAAAAAAAATACTCTTGACTTAATTTGTAAGGTGTCATGATTGATTGATTGTTTGTTGTTTTCTGAACGTACAGTGGCAAATATTCACGCATATTTGTGACGGAGAGAAGAATTTTTAAACAAGAAATAAGAAGCTGCATGCGTTGTCGTTGATACACCATGACCATAGAGAGAAAGACAATCAGCAAAAAATAAAATATAAAAACATATTCTATAGCTTTTGTATTCCTAGTAGCCCACGGTAACCCTTTTTGTTGGTTGGTTGTAGCATATTAATCTCATGCACCGACTTTTAAGAGACCACGAAAAATCTTCTTGCAGATACTCCTATAGTATTCTGCATCCCACCCCGCTAATAGGCGCTTAAATATCAGATATTTATTTGAAATAACCCAAGATAAATGAGGTTGTAGATGAGGTTTACAGAATAGAGAAAGTTGATTCGTAAATATGACCATATCAATGAAAATTCATGGTAAAACGGATTAGCCTCGAACCTGTATCTGGATATTGTCAATCTATTCCTCTTCATTCTGGCTATCTTTGGTGGATTTAGAGACTAAATCCAGAAATATGTTTTTAAACGCTCTGTTCAAGTACAGATATTAAGTTATTGGTTTGGGTAGTTTCTAGTCTCTTATTAAACAATAATAGTCATGTTTTATGCATTACTTTAAAATAATAACCATAACTGTACAGAAATGGTGAAAATTTGCACATAATTAAAGTTTTGCACTTTGTATTTTGATATCCATTACCTGTCTAATAGACAGTCTATGGTAATCATATTTACACTTATAGACCTAGTTAGTTTTTGTGTATACAGCTTGAATTTGGAAGATTAAAAATCTTAATAAATGATTTTAAAATGACAATCATACTGATACTCAATGTTCATTGTTTGTAGCACTTTGTACAATATTTCATTTTATACTCTTGCATACCAGCATAAATTTCAATGTAGCTCTTTGAAGGTATGAAATTTATGACTAGTTGTTTTCTGTTTTTTTTTTTTGCTATTGCAGAGCTTTTTGTTGTCATTTTTGTCTGAACTCTATCACGAACTGTTTTATCATTGTTGTAATAATTTCTGACACAATGCAGGAGAAGAATGTAAGATTATCTTTGTCTGCAATAGTGGACGAAATAGTACGTCAAGATTTGTTAACTCGTGCAAGATCGTGATTTACGAGGAAAATATCGAATGTACATAATTTGCATGGTAACATCAAATAACCAGTTCTGATTACGACCAGTTCAACATTTCATTTCATATCAATGATAAATTCGGTATGCAGAAAAAGTTAAGTTATTCTGTTAATCATTTAATTCTGTAATCCTTTTTTTTTTATACCATTTTCCAAAGTTTTAAACATTTTTTTTAAAGCACTCCTTTATTCTCTATTCTTTATTTTTTGCCCACCTCTTTTTTGGGGGTAGGGGCATTATTCTCTATTCTGTAAACCTCATCCATAACCTCAAATATCTTGGGTTATTTCAAATAAATATCTGATATTTAAAGAAGGAGATTTTTGGTGGTCTCTTAAAAGTCGGTAAGTCGGTGCATGAGATTAATATGCTACAACCAACCATCAAAAAGGGTTACCTTCTAGAAATACAAAAACCATAGAATATGTTTTTATATTATATTTTTTGGCTGTTTGTCTTTTTGTCGTCTCTCTATGGTCATAGTGTATCAACGACAACACATGCAACTTCTTATTTTTTGTTTAAAAATTCTTCTCTCCGTCATAAATATGCGTGAAATATTTGCCACTATACGTTCAGAAAACAACAATAAATCAATCATGACATCTTACAAATTAAGTCAGGAGTATTTTTTTCCTTGTGAAAATTGCCAACGTGGGAACGTAAACCAAACCAATTTAATACTGCTTCCATTTCTTCCATTTTCATTCCATCCCGTAAAAGTGTCCTTGAAGAAAACGTCCGTCAAAAATGTCCGCGTTCGTTTTTTTCCGACAATTTCCGTTATTGATTTCCCAATTTTAACTGCATCATCATAATGATACAACTACTGAACATATAGTTCATTGAACCGAGTATAATACTGATGCTTTTACTGAACATAATGAATAATCCACCGAATATAAAGAAACCGGGACCACTGAAGGTAATACATAATGTGCTGCAAATAATATTGAATCTACTGAACATAATGTCGAAAGTACTGAACATAATGCAAAATGCACTGAATATAACGTCAGAAGTACCGAACATAATTTAAATACCACTGCATATAATAATGAAACTACTGAACATAATAACCAAAGCACCGAACATAATGTCAAAACTACTGAACATAATGTCAAAACTACTGAACAGAATATGAAAACTACTGAACATAATATAAATACTACTGAACGTAATGCATAAAGCACCGAATATATTAAACAATCAACATCAGAAGACAGTCATGGCGTTCCATAATATCTCATGTCTATAGTTATCATCACGTTCAGAATGAATGTTGATATGTTAATGTCAAATAAACAAAAAGCAATATTGATCAACATTTAGTTGTATTTACACCAAAATTTCGTTAAATGAATTTGGAAACCCTGTATTTATCATGCTTTTCAATAACATATGTTCAAATTGCGGACAGACCCCCCCCCCCCCCCCCCCCCCCCCCTCCTAAATTATTGAAAACAATCATTCTGCATTGACAATACTATCTTGATGTAAATTATATACGCCGTCAAGGTGTATCTAATACATACAATTCATTTACTCTGAAGTTGCGTTGGATATCAGTTTTCAGTTATAGTTCTGGTAAGAATTGGACAATCGGGATTAGTAACTACAGCCATCATACTTCATTTTTCCCTCATTCCTAAGGGAAAAACTTATGAGTTTTCCCGTCTATCTTTACAGTAAATATAAAAATAAGGAGATGTGGTATGAGTGCCAATGAAATACTATCCATGCACCAGAGTTCAAATGAAGCGGATATAAGCAATTATATATATAGGTCAATCTAATTAAAATATAGATCTCGGATTTCATTATACTACATTATACTACATACGAAGCTTCGTATGAAGTATAACGTAGTATAACGAAATCCGAGATCTATATTTAAAATATAGATCTCGGATTTCGTTATACTACGTTATACTACATACGAAGAAGCTTCGATCTCGGATTTCGTTATACTACGTTATACTACATACGAAGAAGCTTCGATCTCGGATTTCGTTATACTACGTTATACTACATACGAAGAAGCTTCGTATGTAGTATAACGTAGTATAACGAAATCCGCTTCGTATGTAGTATAACGTAGTATAACGAAATCCGAGATCTATATTTTAATTAGATTGATATATAGGTCACCATACGGCCTTCAACAATGAGAAAAACCCGTACCGTATAAAAGGCATCAACATGTAAAAATGTAAAACAATTCAAACGAGAAAACCAACGTCCTAATTTACAACAATTTTTTTTTGGAAAAAAACAAATATGACAGATATGTATCTACGACAACCATTAGACAGACACTTAAAGAATGTACTGGGATTAAACATGTTTGTGAGTGCTCAATTCTCCCCCTGACCTAAGACGTGTAACAGCACAACATAAGAACAAACTGTAAAAATCAGTAGCAATTGGTTTAATCTCAAAAGATCGGTACGAGACACAACCACAACTATATTATAACAAAAAAACAATACACAAAACACCGATATAAGAGTACTCGCAGTTATTGAAAGCTAGTCCAAAGATTTGAAGATAAATTGATGCAAGTGTGTGTCTTCTTGAGAATGACACTTGCCGATGAATCAACAAGGAGGCATTTTAGTAGACCCGTGCTAGTATACATTTTAATTCTCAATATACAAAAATCAATATTTACGGAAATTCACACTTTAAAAATTCTAGACAGATGTAGATTTTCTTTGTTCAAAAAGTTTACATTTAATCAAGATGGTCGACAGGTAAAAATAAAGGATTTGAAGGTAAGCTTATTTTTTTCATATTCGGCCTAATTCTATTTTTGCAAGTTATTATAGAAAAAAGTAAAAGTATATATGTAATTGATTACAGTTATACAACTGATTATTTTATTATATTAGACCATTGGAGCATTGCAAGAAAATCATCAGATACAACTTAAAACATCTAACGATTGTGTCCCAGACAAACTGGAAGTTGATCGATCCTATCTGTTGGCAGGTATACTTTCAGTTTCTTAATATCATGTAAATTAATTGGTCATTTTTTTTGTGTAGTCTAAACTGAATGCGTGAAACTAGATAAGAACAAATTATTTCAAATTTTACATACAGTTATGTTAAAGTTTGAAAAACTTAAATTGCGCACTAGAATTAAAGAAAATTCAAAACAAATTTGTAATGTAGTGATTTTCATGCTACACGGAAATTATTCCATATATAGTAACTTACCGTGTAAACGGGGATATATAGTGTCCATGAAAAAGTCGGATTGAGCTTTTGTTGTTTTTCGCTTTATACATTTTGATATCGTGAACACCCATACGTACCCATTATATCATCTGAGGGAGCGAAAAAGAAATTGGCAATATTCATTCATTCATGTCTTTATTTCCTCTTAAAATACGGGCCTCCGCTCCATTATTTCCCAGGAATGGACAGTTATTTGGACTTTCTCTATAACATAATTGAGATATAATGAATACATAAAATTAATTAAATATCACACAACCAAAAGAACAAGAGCAAAAAAGATTTTTTACACATCCAGACAAATATACACTTAAGTCACTCGGCATAAAGTCCCTATGAAATATTTAATGATGACATATCATGTATTGCCTAACCTGAAACAACGCCCATATGTTGCTATGCATTGAACAACATGGAAGTGGCAAAGCTTCTCAAACTCCGAATGTTCGGCAATGACATTTAACGGAAAGTAAAATTTGGTAAACAACCTCATCAGCATATTCGCTTAGTTCGCAATACAGCTATAGTGAACAATTCTCAATAATCATATTCCACCACAATACACGCAGCTCTGTAGTATCCTAGATACAAATAAAGGTACAACATGCATGTACATAAACATCATCAAAGTATTTTTTGCATGCGACGCACTTATTTCCTGATGAATTTGGTATTTCGGTTAACAGTTTTGTGATAAAATAAGGAATTTCATATTTCTGCAATCGATCGTGCTTTTTTCCAGAAGTTGGTCATAGAAACTGTCTTGTGAATATTTCTAAAACGCATAAAATTGTCATCTGACGCAATACGGTTTAACCAGTTGAAACTTGAAATATGACACATAGATTTTATCAATTAAAAATTTAATGAAGCTTATCTTGGAATTTTCTGACATATAGTTCACGATGTTAGCCAAAATTTAATGAAATACAAAATAACCGAAAGCTGAAAATATTAATAAGTGATCAAATATCAATATCGAAATTTATTTTTCAACATTTTGTATCAATGTGTGAAAGTGCAAATTTAAGAAACGGATTGTGGGGTTTCCCTCGTGGTTTTGCGTGATACCATTATATATTAAATACAATTATACTACAGCTCATAAGAATTATTGGAGATGTCGTCATTGAATATAGCACACAAGTCAATTCTAGCCTTGCGGACGGTCTTAAAAAAATCCGAATACGCTTATCGTCATCAGATCCGGCCTGAATTTAAACAATCAAAATACTGCATGGATTTGGTGTTTCGAGCACATATTTTGTTTTCCGAGTACCGAGTAAAGTTTTATGACCGAGACGTTAACAACTGTCTTGCCAAATGGTAACTTAGCGGTTAGTTCTATCAGTTTTATTTTTTTATTAAAGAAGGCACACTAATAAGCCAGAGAACTATAGGGATTAACTGACAAAACACCGGGGGGACTGTGAACAAATTAACAGCTTCGTTTATGTACGTATACGGTGGCATTGAAGACAAAAACAATCAAAACAAAAGTTTTTGTGTGACAACGAACACTATAAAAATGACTGCAAGAATTTCTTCCAATAGCTATGTATAACATAATCACCTACGGATCAATGAGAATAGTTATTTCTCGAGTTCTTCGATGCATGTGTAAACAGCGTGACATTCTCTTAAGGTGTAATACCACCATTGATTTTCCCCTATTAGTCTTTGTTAAATTTGCACTTTTCAAAAAATTGTGCAGAATTTATCTTTGTTTCAAATAAAGAAATACTTGGCATGAGTAAAGTTTTATCCTGTCCAGTACTATAGAAAAAAATTCACATAACATTTCATTGCATATAAGAAAATAACCATCACTGGAAGTTAACCAATCAAATTTCCCCCCTTTTTGAACCTGTGTACAAGCTTTAGTAACCATGTAACCTCAAGTTTCCAAAATATTCTATAGAAACCCCAAATAAAGAAATAATGGTGCTTTGAAATACCCAAGATATATGTTTATGACTCAGAAACGTTTTACTGCAATGAAATGTAGGATCAATTACCTACAGCTGTCAAAATCAAGGGAATATTTTTTTTAGACCTATTTTCGTATGCAACCGAATGTGGCGTACTATGATTTGGTGGTATTACACCTTAACACACAACTTGGACTCAATTTCCTCCAAAGGACTAGAGGTGATTGTTTTTGCCAAGAGAACGCCATCCCAGCACAAGTTGTGCTGCATGTCTGACGGAAGAATTCTGGTTATTCCGATAACACATCTACCCTTGAGGAGCAAGTATTCTGATCTTGCCAGTTTTCCTTGACTGTTAACACAGTGTAGATAATATTCTGTATGCTATCTGGAAGTCGCGATTTTCGAAGCGATGATTTCCAACTGGCTAACAGGACGGTTTTGCCTACGGTGACTTTTCTCATCATTTGTTTACTCCTATATCTATAAAGTGTTTTGAACATCTTCAAGGTATGTATAGCCTCATAAATATGACTAACTGTAACAAAAACATGCATAAGAATATAAAATATACGTGTGCATCACACCAACTTGATAGAAAAAAGTGAAATCGATGGACAATTTTGCTCTCGTAGTACAAAGCAAATAAACTTTTAATGCAAATATTTGCATCAGTTTACAGTTTAATATATACTGTTTCAATATTCTTTTCGTATTTAAGTAGAATATTCGTATTTCCCATAAAAAAATATGTTTTCCTTGAGGATCCCAAAATAAATTACTGTACGATCAGTCTAGAACTGACTGTATTCTAGAAGCGATTTCAGGTTTTTTGACTGTATGACCAGTCGTGATTTTGAAAAAGAAACAACGGCAATTTGAAGGTATATACGTGTCTATGTGATATTATGAACTGTCCAGGGAACTATAACGTGTAATTTCTTTCATCAGACAATACAAATATATTTCTGATGATTTTTGTAGACGGGATTTGTATGGGAACATATATTTGGAATCCCTTTTCTCCTGGATTGAACCCCCTCTCCATTTAAAAATGGCTGGAACCCACAATGTATATTAAGTGGTTTATGAGGAGATGCACTTACAAAACCGACGAAACATATTGTACCGGTCCAACGGAAAGACGGACTTCATTATCACTATAAACCACCGCTTTACAAAGTGGTATACAATTGAGTGTCAAAGAGACAGCTCTACATCCAAAACAAAGTGAAGGAACTGTGATCAATTATAGGCTACAGTACGGCCTCGAATGTGTGTAAATACATGCATTTTTATATAACAATTTAAATCTGTGTGTTTGTACAATTTTAAGTATAACGGAGGACATTTCTGAAACTTATATATACAACAAACCTTCCTCTTATTTTAGCAACATTTAAACATCCTTATACTTAATATAGTAAGTCGAGTACACCCCATCAAGCTCAAACATGTTTCATAAGTTTTCAGGATGTGAATTTATTGAAATATATTTGTGTTATTTAGAAAAATGCCACCTTCTAATGTATCGTAAATAACTTTGAAATCACCACTAGAATACAGTGAAATAAAGACTGATCATACAGTTTCAAAATATACAAGCGAGACTGATCGTACAGTGAGAAATTCAAACAAGTGTAATTTTCTTATTTCTGGCTTCAAAGATCTGGTTGAAACTTTTACCACCACTTGAAATATACTTCATTTAGTTAATTACGTCTGGTTTTTACGTTAATTTGTACACTAAGAAGGTAAAAAGATTGTTTTTAGGTTCACCGACTGATTTTCCTTAGTGATGCACTTGCAAATCTCTTGATTAAGGCAAAGATACGAATAATGAATGTGCTGAATTTAATTCTAAACCATTTGAGAATATCGATGTCAGCTGAATTAATCATTAAGCAATGTACAGATGATCAACTTACCGTTTAATTCAGTATATCAATCAAATTTAAAATGTGATCCAAAAAGTTCTCGCTTCGAAAATCGCTACTTCCGGATAGCGTACAGAATAGTATCTACACTGTGGTTAATGCTGTTAAAATAATCAAAAACGTTTTCATATGAAACCGTACCAAAAATATGGGTAATTCAATTTTTCTGTTTATTTATCATTCATTGCTGTTTTATTTTTTAGCAAATACTGATTTAATAATCGGAAGATGTAACATAGCCAAACTGTCTGAAAATACAAGCAAAGATGATGAAGAGTGGCTGGAAGGAAATAAAACTTGTTCCTAATTTCTCTCTCTGGCCAATAGATATATCAACTTTAAAATTCATTGGGGCATTCGGAATATATACAAATTGAAGTTGTATGATCAAATTACACCTTAAATTTTGTTAGACTTTTAAGGGCATACGATACAGTTTTGATCCCACGGTGATTTTTCTTAAAAAATTTGCATACAAGCTATTTTTCACCTGGTCAATTAAAATATGTAATAAAAAATATACCTTCATGTGCTAGATTTAGAGATATATTGGGTCGAAATTTTAGACATTTACCTAAAACTTTAGTTTCTTGAACATTTCTATCCTTTGGATAGACATATTAAACTTTTCTGTTTCAAAAGATAAACACATACAGATTTTGTAAAACGATTTGGAATATCTGCTTTACAAACGTATTCTCTTAATTTGTGTAACAATTCTTTGGAAATAATTCTTTTTTATTAAATTGTCAAGATTATAGAAAAAAAACGGCATTTTTTGCTGTTTCTTTATCTAATTTAAAATAAATTCATCGGTGATTTCTTCATAAAAATTGGAATAAATAATCTTCATACATTATCAAGTCAAAAATCATTTTAAAAAAGAGGAGTCCATGTACTCGTTTTCACGCTAATGATTAAAATCACTCAAAAAATGCATCTTTTCCCGATATGTCGCAGTTTGACAGCTATCGGATATGTTCCTTATGTCGTAACTACAATACTCTTCCCCTGTCACGAATGTGACCTACCGAATTAGACTATTTACCGGATTTGTTATAACATAAGCAACACGACGGGTGCCTCATGTGGAGCAGGATCTGCTTACCCTTCCGGAGCACCTGAGATCACCCCAGCTTTTGGCCGTGGGGTTCGTGTTGCTTAGTCTTTAGTTTTCTATGTTGTGTCATCTGTACTATTATTTGTCTGTTTGTCTTTTTATTTTTGGCCATGGCGTTGTCAGTTTGTTTTCGATCTATGAGCTTGACTGTCCCTCTGGTATCTTTCGTCCCTCTTTTCTTTGACGTCGCGAAAATATCATATTACGTTAGAAACATCATTACCTCCCCTGTAACTGTATCGTATGCCCTTAACTAATGAACCATAATTACATCCAAAAATTGTCACAATGGAATTATTATGTTAGACTAGTACAGATATCTAATTTAGGCATTTACATATAATTACAAAAATGATCATTCAAAATATCATTAAACTATGACAACTGTGTACTTGTTCTTTACAAGGGTATAAAAAAATGATTCCTTGTCTCCATATGTCTCCACTCCAGAGGCAAATGATACACGTTTGTATATTCTGAACATTACCGTCCAATAACAAATGTTTTATACAAGAACATGCATTTTCAAGACGAGAACAAATTAAACAATCAATCAATTACTAAGGTATCCTGAGAGATTTGAAAGCAGTAAAGACTGGAAATTTTGATTAACTGAAAAAAAGACTTTATGTAGGTTATGGGCAGAGATTTTGTCGGAATGGAAAGTAACTGGACACCATATTTTTTTCGTCAGTAAAACATTGGGTCGCTACTTTGAAAGCCATGAATCTATCTTTTATCCATATCAGAAGAATGACCGAGTGCATTTCTACCACACTTATAACCAGACTGACTATAAAAATCTCGGGACCACGATGAAGAGTTGTTATAAGAACTATCAACATGGGGACTCGTATTCAAGATTTTCAATCAAACTAGACATGGTAAAGTTAAATGTGGTCAAATAGTTCACTGAATACTTAAAAAGGGAATCAGAGACAGAGAATTTTTCGGTAAGAATATGAATAACGAATAACATAAACTGAGGATATATTCAAAATACGCTGCAACTGAAAAACGTACCTGCAATTAATCAACCGTGACAAAATAACTATTACAGTTAAAGTGTGAACCATTTAGAAAAGAAAAAAAAAGAACAATAAGAAGATACCAAGTGTGCAAGATAGGAGGTCCAATATGACAATAATTTTAAAAGGTACACACAGCACTTTGTCAATAAGAAAGAAATGAGACGAAAAAGAAAACTAAATTAGTATTGTGTCACACAAACCCTATAAAATACTGTAGATCAAATCATGTGGTTCTGAAGGATATACAGTTCCTGCAATGACTTGTGACAGCTTTTATCTTTTGTTGTCAAGAATCTTTATAATTGTTTTACAGTCAGGATCCATTTTGAAAGTTCGTTCTTTAGTATACCCAATCCTTTAAAATGAATTATCCATAGTTTATGTGCTTCCACTGGAAAGAAGTCTATAGTTATACAGTTGACCTACCAGTTATAATTTCTGAGATATCTGTCACGTTTTGCACATTCTCTATATGTCTAAGTTTCCGGTCTCTTGCCTTCTTTTTTTTTTAAAGAATCGTGGTCGCATTTAAATTTTAAAATTGCTTGTGCCTGTTATTGAAAGAAGCGTTTTCTAATTTTAATCTAAAATAGCTTTTAATTATCTAACTCTTTGTCTATATGATATTCAGATTCAAAACAATAGATCGTCATATCTATCAACCTAATTGAAAGGACTATGGAAAGCACTTAATATCCTTCCTTTTCAAAGATTTGCAGAAAGTTGTGTTCTTTATATCTGACATCATCAGGCATGGTCGCCTTTCAGTTTCATGACGTCAAAATAGGAAACTCAGAAGAAACCAAGTAATTTGACGTCATAATTAAATTTCGACCAATCATTAACCCGGGTTACAAACTAAAACCGAGAGAAACACATCAACTATAAGAGGAAAATAAATGAACAACAGGAACACTGAAGTGCAACAAAAACAAACGCCAACATACACAGAAACGAACTATTTAATAACAACTGCCATATTCCTAACTTGGTACAGGACATTTTAAGAAAAAATGGTGGGTTGAACCTGGTTTTATGACTAGCCAAACCTCCCGCTTATATGACAATGTTAAAAAAATATCGCAAAAATGACAACACTACGTGACAGAAATACAGCACAAACATACGCAAGAACACTCATCACAGAGAAACGCACAAACAAATGATATAATGGTCGACACAACATGCAAACCGCAGAACAACAACGAACATCTTCCATCAACGACAGACAGTCCACAGGACATCACAAACTGTGACGCACTTACGTAACGAGCATGCAATCTCGAACTTTATACAATTATTTTCACAATACCAGTCAAAACAATTTTCATGACAATGATGGTATTGAAAGGCTGTTTTATAATTATTTGGACTACAAACGTAGTAAAAACACAGAAAGATTAGTAGTAGAGTACTTAGGTGAGATGAACGATGTTGACGGGTTTTTGTGTAGTTTAGGTAACTAATAGCATACATATAAGGGACTTCCAAATGTTTAGAGGAGACATTAAGCTTAGATGTGACCGTAACATGATTGTTTTCTTTTTGACTCTGTTTGGAGCGCATGGCCTTGAATGTAGAAGACTGTTAGATTGCTGATTAACTTGATGTTGATAGTTTGGAAAGAGGGTTCTTGGGGCACTTTGCAGACCCATCAATTTAACGTTGTTTGTAAGGATACTTATGTAACTTAGGTATCCAATACAGTGGAGGAAGATTCAGTTCTGCATCTTTGGTTGAAATTCCATAGGAAAATAGAACAGACCTATGATTATTCAGGATTTCCTCTTTGGTAAGTGTTGCATGGACAACTACATATTTGTCATGGATGTAGGACAGGCGCTTAGCAACATTTGGGTCTTTGAAAATATCGATGTAGCATCATTGTTCAGAGACCCATTCAGTTTTTTTAATTCTAATTTGTATCAACGACCTCAAAGTCTTTAAAACTGTGTTTTCAATTGATGGATTTAAACTTACGGTATAGCGGGCCTTTGGATAACATATTCGCAGAGAAGTGTTATTGACAAAAATGTTCAGGTCACCAGTAATAACATGACCAGCCGGATTACATATGAATGGGGAACTAGCAAAAGTGCAGTCAAGATGTTTTAAGACTTGAAGTCGTCAATATATTCTCCCACTGATAGATTATTGTTCTATAGTTTGAAGTGGTAGTAGACTCGGCTGTTTTTTGCTCTTTGGTCGCGTTGTTGTCTCTTTGACACATTCCCCATTTCCATTCTCAACTTTAGTGCTAAAATGAGCTAGCATAAGAATAATAAAATTACAGAAAGGGAAGCAAGACCAATTTTACATGCTGGTCCACTTTCAGCGTCAGCAGCCTGTTTAAACAGCTTGCATGGCTGACAGTAGAGAACAGAGTCTCGAACCATAAACATGTTTTGATGCATAAATGCTTTAAGCATAAAGCCCCTATATATGTAGGACTCGGAGATGCTATGGGGACGCTGAAGTGCGATGGTCACGCTGAAGTGCGATGGTCTTCGCCGAAGTGCGATGGTCCTTTCGCTGATGTGCGATGGTCTCTAAGACGCGTGATGGCTATAGTTAAAATCTACAGATGTTTAATTAAAAAAATTTATTTCATATCGGTTAGTTTAAATAGTATTTATTAATGAAAAATTACAAGAATAAAATATTACAATACAATGTTAGATAAAGTTCAAATATGGGATTCGGAAACAAGTTTGGAAAAACTTATATAAATCCGTCTTCCAAAAAAAAAATAACATCTATTTAACAAACAATATTACGTGCCAACAGTATATTCAGTTAAGGTAGCATATGATAAATTGAATAAATACACAAAAAAAAAAAATACAACTAACAAATAAAATAAATTAAAAGAAAGAAAATGTGAAACAAAAACAAAAAATGAAACAGTCAACTCTACTGTACTTTCTTGATAGACAGTCACTGGGACCAACACACATGTCCGATTATAGTCATTTACGACGGACACTCCACTCGATTTTACATCGTTTTTTTTTTATATATATATATATACAAGATCAATTTTCAAAACGTTTTGTTTTATTTATGTATTCAGAAACTTTATGAAATATTTGCATATTGTCCTCGTCAGACTTTAAACTGTCCCCATATAAGATAAACTTAAGATTTAAACAAGAGACCGTCCCGATAGTATCCCTTCGAATTTCATTATATTTTGGACATTTGAGGAAGTAATGAGAGGTAGTTTCAGATTCTACACGACCACAGGAACATAGTGCGTTTTCGATAAGATTTTTTTTAATAGATGGTCCCTTAGAACACTACTCTGGAGTCTGAGTCTTGCTAAACATATCTGTTCTCTTCTACAGCCTAAGTGAAAATACAAAGGTATTTTATTAATATTTTGAGAGAGATACGTCTTAAAACCCGATTTTGATTGATTTAAACGAATGTCGTCTGGAATATCATTCCAAAGGTTTATAACGGCTGGTAGAAATGACTTTTGGTAATAGCCTGTTCTGCATAATATAGTTTGTAAAATATCGGTTAAGAATTAGCTTCTCTTGTTGGAAAACAAGGGGCCAAATGACATTCGTTATTCTTCAGTGAAAAATCCCATCGGTCTTTAACAGAAAAAAAAACGGACCAGAAAACCAGTCGTTAACGGACTTTTACATGTTAATGACGTAGTTTTTCTGTTTAGAGTGATGTCCCAATAAAACGCAAACGCGATTCGTTTATTATAAAATTATAGAAAACTTTATTTTGTATTCATATACTGAAAAATTGCACTTAAATGAATGGCGGTGACTTATAGTTATCACTATGACTGGTCTTCACTCTTTCCTATAGAAATCGTACAATAAATCGAGTTTTCTTTGAACAATTTGAATCTTATGAGAATTTTAAAAACATGGTTCCTCAATGAAATAAACATAATAGTTATTGAAGAACTGGTCATTATCGTGATACATGGACTGCCCGTAGGACATTGGTATTGACTGCAACAGCGATAATGACCTCCCCTAAGGCTCAGTCATTATCGCTTTCTTAGTCAATACCACTGTCCTGTGGGCAGTCTATATATCACGATAATGACCAGTTTTTCAATAACTATTATGTAATTTATGTAACGTATATAGCGGTCAATATATAAACGATTGTATGAACTATAATAAATAATTGCTTTTTTGTCTGAATATATTTACAAAGTACACTACAACGTTACAGTTAGGATTGAAAAGGCAATGACTATTTATCATAACTGTTTTTGGTTAAACAGGTTATACTCCCGATATTTTACATTAAAAAACTGAAAAGCTACTTCCAACAAACAATTGACTTTAACATTTACATGTGAACATTGATTTATGTAATCCATCGCACTTCAGCGTTACCACCATCGGACTTCGGTGTAGCTTTCAAGAAGATAGCGTCACAATCCCACCATCGCACTTCAGTGTGGTCAAAAACGCACTTCAGCGTCAAACCATCGCACTTCAGCGTGACCATCGCGGTTCGGAGTACCATCGCGGTTCAGAGTCCTACATATTTAACCGAAAATGTAAAGAAATGACAGAAAATAACCAATATAAACAAAAGGAATATGTCTTTCAAAAACATAACAAGTTCCAAAAGCAAAAACAGAGCAACAAGTGTTTGTAATTGAAACTTTAAATAGTCGCAATTGGTTTGGTATATAGGTATAAGAGATGATAGGTACAGACTACAGACTGATCTTTAAAGTAGGGAGATATATTCGATTGAACCGATTTATGATGAAAGATATTGACTAAATTGATGGCATCGAGGCCTTTGTTGGCAAAGGAAAGTTTTAGAAAGGATTGTTTCTCCATTTCATCCTTTTCAATGCCAACCGGTCTGAAAAGTCTGTGACGGGCAATATCAGAGATGATAGCTGTCAGTTTGTTTAGGTTTGAATGATGATTTGTAAAAGCGGTTTCCAAACATAAGTTGCAGAGAGAATGAAGTATTGAAAGGGGAAATCAAATAAAGTTCCGTGTGGTTGTGCTGAATATCCAACGTAGTCATTAATAGACCTTTTCAACAATTGTCTACACCTACAGTTGAGAACGACTACGACAGGTGAGATATGAGGCGTCGTCTCAAAAATAATATTGAAAAAAAATATTATTGATCGCATATGATTATTTTGATTGCCAATGAGACCACTATCCAACATGACGTGCATATAAGCAATTGTTGTGTACCGTACCTTATTTTGTTTATTAAGTATTTGCTTATCTAAATTTAACTTATTTGTGAATTGACTATGAAGAAAAGGAAGCTATTCAATGCTTCATTTCTTTTAGACGTCGAGCGAGTTGAAAAATGAAAAAAAACTAAAAAAAAAACTGTATTTTTGTAGTAGATGTTTAGTTAGTCAATGTTTTATATCTGTTGACTAGGGCGTTACATGTTTCTACAATGTCTGTTAATTTTGACTTCGAATGCCTCAATGGTACTCAGTACTTTGTTTCTTTTTAATTCACCAATTTGATGTTCCACTTGAAATCGATATTCAGCGACAATGCAATTTAAATTTCGACTATTTCTCTTTAAATTATCCGGTTTACTGTGCCGTCGTTGGACCTGCTCCATGGCAACCAGATGCCGTAGCTGACCAGAGAGAGGAGGAAGCTGATGAATTGCCTCGCCCTAATGTTGTACGACCAAAACAAACTTAAAGTAAAATAGAGCCCACAAATGGACCTCATTCGCGAAAATCAGCCTGAGTACAATAAATTCATAACAAAATAGATACCAGATTTTTAAAGGCCCTTGGTGTCTCTTCTGATTCAGATTCAGATTCAAATCGTAAACTTTTTTTTTCGATCTCTTGCTATTTTTATGACTTCCGCAGTAGGAAAAAAAATCACACAATGCAACATATAAAACAGACATTCAGAGTTACCGCATAGTCTGCATTTTGGTTAAAGACGAACGGACGCACAGACCGAAAAACAGTATGCCCCTAGGTGGGGCATAAAAAAGGAAACAAAGTTACTATCTTTGATCGAATAAAAAGGAAATGAATATGAGAGCGAAGCATAATGTCAAAATATCAAATTGTAAACTAAAAATTCTATTGTGACAAAAACTTACCAATTGCAATGACCAACTTGTTATGGAATTGTTTCAGGCGCATAAAACATGCGGCGGGGTTTTACTAGTATAATTGGATCTAAAACCTCCCTATATATGGTCAGAGATGAAATTTAAAAACCATTATGCATGGAAAAAATAGAAAAGAGTAGAAAACCAAAGCTATGTCCTGAAAAGGGGAAGGGTAAACAGGCGTATTAAATTAAAATCCTGGCACCTTTGATAACTATTTACACCACTGGGTCGATGCCACTACTGGTGGACGTTTCGTCCCCGAGGGTATCACTAGCCCAGTAGTCAGCACTTCGGTGTTGACATGAGTATCAATTATATGGTAATTTTTATAAATTTCCTGTTACAAAACTGTGAATTTTTTGAAAAACTAAGGATTTTCTTATCCCAGGAATAGATTACCTTAGCCGTATTTGGCACAACTTTTAGGAATTTTGGGTCCTCAATGCTCTTCAACTTTGTACTTGTTTGGCTTTATAACTGTTTTGATCTGAGCGTCACTGATGAGTCTTATGTAGACGAAACTCGCGTCTGGCGTATTAAATTAAAATCCTGGTACCTTTGACCGTTATGGAATAACCGTTTCACAGATGATATCGGATATGTTCCTTATGTCGTAACTACAATACCCTTCCCTTTTCACGAATGTGACTTACCGAATTAGACTATTTACCGGATTTGTAATAACATAAGCAACACGACGGGTGCCACATGTGGAGCAGGATCTGCTTACCCTTCCGGAGCACCTGAGATCACCCCCAGTTTTTGGTGGGGTTCGTGTTGCTTAGTCTTTAGTTTTCTATGTTGTGTCATCTGTACTATTATTTGTCTGTTTGTCTTTTTATTTTTGGCCATGGCGTTGTCAGTTTGTTTTCGATCTATGAGTTTGACTGTCCCTCTGGTATCTTTCGTCCCTCTTTGATAACTATTTACACCACTGGGTCGATGCCACTGCTGTTGGACGTTTCGTCTCCGAGGGTATCACCAGCCCAGTAGTCAGCACTTCGGTGTTGACATGAATATCAATTATATGGTCATTTTTATAAATTTCCTGTTACAAAACTTTGAATTTTTCGAAAAACTAAGGATTTTCTTATCCCAGGAATAGATTACCTTAGCCGTATTTGGCACAACTTAACTTCTTAGATATAAGAAGATGTGGTATGAGTGCCAACGAGACAACTCTCCATCCAAGTCACAATTTGTAAAAGTAAACCATTATAGGTCAAAGTACAGCCTTCAACACGGACCCTTGGCTCACACCGAACAGCAAGCTAAAAAGGGCCCCAAAAATGACTAGTGTAAAACCATTCAAACAGGAAAACCAACAAATTCGTAAAGGTTCCGCGGAACCCAGTGTCTCGCCTACTCTTGCTGTTAGTCGCAGGCTAAACAAAAATGGGGAAAAAATTATTAAAAATTTTCCTCTGGATACTATCTTTTGATTGTAAGAAGTTCTGTTCAAGTTTGGTAAAAATCCAAGAAGGTTTATGAATCTAATAAATGTTTTAAAAACTTTAACTGCAGACTGTACGTAATGTTAACTGGAATAAAACTAAGACCATTTATAAGTAATATACGGAAAAACAGGAAATAAATTTTTACAAAATTTCCTTCTAGATACTAGCTTTTGATCATAAACAAGCTTCTGTCCAAGTGTGGTACAAATCCAGGATAGTTTAAGAAAGTTGTTAAAATTTGAAAAACTTTAACCACAGAGTGAATGTTATGTTAACTGGCAGAAAAACTAAGTCCATATATGAGTAAAATACGGATAAACCGGATTTTTTTTTTTTACAAAATTTACTTTTGGATACTATCTTATGATCATAAACAAGCTTCTGTCCAAGTTTGCATGGTTGAAATGCAGGATAGTTTAAGAAAGTTATCAAAATTTCAAAAACTTTAACCAAAGAGTGAATAATTGTGGACGTCGTCGTCGACGACGACGCCGACGGAATGTAGGATCGCTATGTCTCGCTTTTGCAACAAAAGTCGCAGGCTCGACAAAAACGAGAAACACTTATGAACCACATCAACAAACGACAACCACTGAACATCAGGTTCCTGACTGTTGTCTTTCAGGACACGGACAACCTATAACGGTCAATCAGTTCGGCACTGTCCAAAAAGACACTGCAATGACAAAAAGCTCTGTTGAGATATAAATACCATACGCATCACTGAAGATTAATTGTATAAAAATGCGCATGTTGCGCAAAACAAAAATGGTGCCGTTAATGTTTCCAGTTCATTAAGGAAACATCTCAATTTTAACATGGTATCTTAAAGCGGAGTAGTCCCTCGTAACTAAATTATCGATGTGGCCTTTTCCTTTGACCTTTAAACAAATAGGCTTTTACCCCTCCCAAAATTGAAAGTGTACAACAAGTGACGTGAAGATCTATTGAGAAACTCAAACTCTAGCGGACGGAAGGCAGTCCTGTTACAATGTTCCTTTCGCAAATTTCATAAATAGCATTACAAAAACGAATTAATCGCTATTGGCATGTGGAACAATCTGCGTTGACAGACTCGCTTATTTAAATACTCACATAATCATAAAATTTATGAAGAAAAAAAGGCAGATTACGATGTAAATTGATTGCAGTAATTATTTACCTCAAGGTTTAATAAATTCAACGTAAAATGTCGTATAAATACATGTAATAAGAATGCTAAACAAAAGAGAGAGATATAGTTCATATTTGTTTGAAATATGTTCTTTCGTCCAAATAGTGTAAAACGATAAATCGAAGGTGTAAACGTAATACTATTCATCAATGATTTTTTAATTTTGAGACGACCCCTTCATTTTACCTGTAAACTGTAGGTGTCATTAGTCGGTGTCGAGAGTTTTTGAAAAGGTCTAATAGAGACAGTATGAGGAGTAATTGATTATTAATGACGATGACAATCGTCTACATCGAGAGCAGAGTTGAAAATATTCATTACATTTACCGAGCTGGAGAAACGACTATAGATAGCACTCACAGATAAGATATACCTATATCAATTTTTTCATTGCAACCGTATGGTGTCACAGTTCCTAGTTCTGGGATTCAGTAATCTTCCTTTTGTCTACTAAGAGGTGTTGACAACTTGTGAGATGTTGATTGTTAGTCCTGTGGTCTATTTTTTTTTCGATGATGCGAACTCGCACGACGAGGAATGAATGATCAGACTTATTAACATGTTGATAAACAATGTCATTAGCTTTGATGTTAATGTCTGATCTATGGCCCCACATACAATTATTAAGACTTCCTTTCGTTTCACCGGCATAATCCAATCCGCAAAGGTTACACTCTTAGATTTGTTGATTTACAATTCAGATCATCGTAGCTCCTGGTATAGTTAGATTTTTCAGTTAAATTGCCAGTAAATTAAGAATCTATTATTAAAATTTAATAGGTTTTGCAGCTTTTTTTATTTAGAAATGAGACAGAATTGTTCAAAGTCATTAAAGTAAAAAATGTCTCTTAGTAGGACTGTATACGACTGGGTGGCGAAGATTATTGCTATTGTCATTAGTATGATGATCTAAATTTGTAGTATTCGAGGTATTTGTCTGGTCTGGTGATAAAGGGACACCTGTTATTTCCGACTGCACCATGTCCTTGATGAAGCCTGTTAGGGACCTTTTTAAACTGGGCAACGTCCTAGCCAGTTTTCTATTCGACCTTCGTATTTATTCATGCATAATATGCTACTGGGTGGATGATGTCCTCGCAGTGATATCGAGCCACTGTTTGTAAAAGAAAGGCGGAAGATATTGCCGGAATATTCAAACTTAAAAGTTGAAGACAAACTGATATCTCCATGGCAAAAAAACAAACAAAAAACTACCAAAAGACAAACAACAATCTTCAAAACAAAAAACACAAAACTAAAATCTCATTTCTTGCATAACAGTGTCGAGAAAGGAAATTCTAGATATTTACTAAGTTAAATTAAGTGTGTATGCTCTATCATGTCTATGGTGATACCAACAAATTTATCAATGAAATCAATTGTAAAATTGTTAAAGGGTGAATTAACTTGAAAACCAAGGACACAAAAAAAATAATTTATTACCACGAATAAGGGAGTAGTTATTTCACAACATCATTCATAAGTATACCAAGAGTGTACACGCTGAAATGTCTCGTCTGCTCTACTGACCATAATTGATTCTATAAAGTCTTAAAGATAAAGTTTTACTACAAGTATCACATAAACTTAACATTATCAATGCCATACACCAAATATAGTTGACTTATTGATTATAGTATCTAAGAAACAGACAACCCGGGAAACTTAACATTGGCCAATGAACCATGAAAATGAGGTCAAGGTTAGATGAATCCTGCCAGACAGACATGTACACCTTACAATCATCCCATACACCACGTTGACCTACCGTTATAGTATTTGAGAAACAGACCTAATCACGTAATTTTAACCTTGATCACTGATCCATGAAATGAGGTCGAGGTCATGTCTCTGACGAACATGTAGACTTTGCAAGGAACCCATACACCAAATGTAGTTATCCTATTACTCACAATAAGGGAGAAATTCGCATGACAAACAACTACATATTTTTAAGCAGTCGCTGAACCATGAAAATGATGTCAAGGACAATAGACATATGACAGCCGGAAACTTCGTAACATAAGGCATTTATATACAAGGTATGAAACATCCAGGTATTCTATCTTCTGAAATATGAAGCTTTTAAGTAGTTAGGTTATGCCGCCACCGCCGGATCACTATCCCTATGTCTTTCTTTCCGCGACAGAAGTTGCAGGCTCGACAATAAAATCACGCTTGAGCTAGATAATCTAAGACATATGAAAAGTATGAAGCCTCCAAGTCTTCTACCCTCTGAATATTAAGTGCTTTTGAGCTTTATAGAAACAGTTTATGCCGCGGTCGACGCCGGATTGTAATCGTTCGTTGCAGGCGAGACAAAAGGGACTATAATTGTCTGGAAAGTTCTTCAAATATCGTTTTATCTCGGATTCTAGTAAGTGTTTTACGACTTATCTTTGTGTGCTGTTAACTTTATTTCTCTTACTCATATGCAAATAATCATTGTGTATTAATTATTTCTGGGATGTCAAAAACTATTTGGATGTTTTGGATAAATAACGTGCCTTTGGTAATCCGTTTAGTTCGGTTGACAGTTATGAATTTTCGACTCTGTACACTACACTACAACACAATCTTATCAAACTCTTATTCAATTAAATGGTCCTTTGAAAAATCTGATAGCAAATGTATTTGCTGCAACTCATATAAAGCTGTAATGTATAAAAGGGAAATATGCTAGATACACTTACTGGAGTTGTGATGAGATGATTAAAGCTGTAAATTTTCTGCTTGACAATAGATATATACGTTTTGTCAATAAAGTTTATCGACAGGCTGTAGGCATATGGGCCCTTATTGCGCCCCTTAAAAGCAGACTTGTTGCTTTATTGTTATGAATCACAGATTATGGCAAAACTCAGTTAAGATCTAAATTACATCTAAAATTGAAAATTTTCAAATACTTAACTTTACCTTAATGGTATTTTTGCTTTAAATAATCAAGAAATTTCTAATTCTACTGCGGAAATTTACCCAAGGGAACTTACTCTAATAAATCTAATGCAAACAGCAATAATTATCCTTTTCTAGATTTGGATATTTCAGTTTCACCTGGGAAACTATATATATACAAAATATTACGACAAAAGAGACGATTTTTCGTTCCCTATTGTTATGTTTCCCTCTTTGGACGCTGATGTTCCTTTGGTCCCTTCTTACGGTGTATATATTTCACAACTTGTTCGCTATACCCGTGTCTGTAGTCGCGTTTTAGATTTCAATGAACATAATTTATGTAAAACTTGTAAATTATTATGTCAAGAATTTCGCTAACATAAATTAGTTAAAAAAACTTTTATTAAATTCCTCCATAACTACAAAGATTTAGTGAGGAAGTTTGGCTGCACCTGTATAATTCTTAATATAAACGGGATATCACATCCTTAATTTTACGCCCATATTCTGTATACTAAGCCCGTAAATTTAGATACGATCCAAGTAAACTCATTGATCCTTTGAATAAACTTATTCTTTAAGGTTGTCAATTTAAAACCGTAGTGAAATTTTCAAATATTTTTTTTATCGGTACTAACATTGATTTTGTGTTTGATTGATTAAAATATAACTTAATATACATTGCTATATATGTTCATTTATGAGTACATCCTGTCGATACTGTTTTGGCATTGCACAAGGTCGTGCGTTTCTCAGACTGTTTATGACGCCTTACATTAAATCCGTTAGATTTGTACTGATTGATACTTTAGTCTGTGAAAACATGATTTATTCATTAGTTGTAACTTACGTTGAGCTAACTTTCAGTAACTGCGAGTACTCTTATATCCATTCGGTGCTTTGTGTCTATTATTTTTATGTTAGTTGGTTTATTTGTGCTTTGTACGGATTAAATTAGTTAAGCTATTTGCAACTAATTTTTGCAGCTTGTCCTAATGTTGTGCTGCAACACCACTGTCCCAGATTAGGAGAGGGTTGATCGCTCACAATCATGTTTAACACCGCCACATTCTTTATGTGCCTGTCCCAAGTCAGGTCTGAGCATGTTAGAAAGCGGTTGACAGTGGTTCATGTCTGTCATATTTGTTTTTCGTAAATTGTTTTGTTATAAATTAGGCTGTTAGTTTTCTCAATTGAATTGTTTCATATTTTTCATGTCAGAGCATCTTAAAGCCGACTATCACTAGCCTGTCAAAAGGTCGGTGGTTCTCTCCGGCTTCCCGCTCCACCAATATCAACCGACTGCCACGAAAAAGCACAATAGTGCTGAAAGTGGCGTTAAACACCAATAAATCAATGAACTCAATTTATAGCCGACTTTACGGTATGGGTTTTTCTCGTTGTTAAAGGCCATACGGTTGCCTATAATTAATAAGCTGCTTATATCGACTCCATTTGAACTTTGGAAGATAGTTGTCATAATGGCAATCATCCCACATCTCCTTATTTTTATATGGGACACACTACAGAAAACTGCCAATGACGGACACAAATGGAAGATCTTCGTTACTGCCTTACACGCCTAATAAGTTATTCCCATGTATTTCCCAAACTGTATAGAGAGATTCCTCTAAGGAAGCAAGACAACTCGCCCCACTGCCAAATCGCCCCACACCATATCGCCCCACTTCTTTTTCACCAACTCGCCCCACTCTTGTTTACCAACTCGCCCCACTTTCTAGAAAATCGCTCCACTCTGGTTTACCAACTCGCCCCACTTATGAAAAAGGGTTTAATCCCGTTAAATTTACTCCTGCCAACTCGCCCCACTTATGATAAAGGGTGAAATCCCGATAATATATTGAGCTGCGTCGGATAGAAATCGACCTTCAGCGGCGGATCCAGCCATTTATAAAAGGGGGGTTCCTAACCCAGGATAAAGGGCCCCCCCCCCTTTATCCTGGGTTAGGAACCCTCCTTTTATAAATGGCTGGATCCAATTATATGTCCCCATTCAAATGCATTGATCGTCAAAAAAACTGAAAGGGGGGTTCCAACCCCCGGAACCCCCCCCCCCCCCTGGATCCGCCACTGACCTTATGCAAATTAATACATCATTACATCTGTAAACCTATTTCATGTTGAAAAATGTCTACGGAGAGTCTCTAACTGTGTTAAAATTGAGTTGTTATAAGAACCATACAAAACAGACCAAAATGTATCTCGTATTTGAATGTTACAAAACCAATCAAAGTCTTATATATGTACATGTATATGTGCACTTGCATAAGGTCGATTTCTATCCGACGCAGCTCATATAATAAAGGCCTGCCAACTCGCCCCACTTATGAAACTTATCTACACAGATTAAAAAAAATCACTTGTGATACTAATAAAAATCGAAAATTTAATATATGATTAGGATTGAAATTAAATGATGCTTCATTTCTTAAAATAAAATTGTAGATACATTATTTATTATTATGTAATGTTAGTATGTATTGGAGAATAACTTTATTATTATTATAAACACCCATGATTCTCGACTTATCTAGTAAAACAGTGATTACATTTACAAGAAAACAAATGTCATAAACAGTTACAATAGTCAATAACATTGTACGTCACAGAAATTCTGATACTTACTTCTTTCTGCTTTATTTCAACCAAAAGAAAAGATTTAAAAGAACAAGATGCATTTCTAAGGTTTTCATCAGTATTCATTTAATTCATTAGTGGGGTGAGTTGGTAGGCCTTAATTCAGTACAGTTTAATTCTCAAGTTTTATTCATTAGTGGGGCGAGTTGCCGGGCAGACTTAAAACTGAGATTAAACTCCTTTTCATATGTGGGGCGAGTTGGTAGTGCGTTGGGCGAGTTGGTAGGCCTATATTCAACGGGATTTTACCCTTTTTCATAAGTGGGGCGAGTTGTTAATCAAGAGTGGAGCGAGTTGGTGAAAAAGTGGGGCGATTTGGCAGTGGGGCGAGTTGTCATGGATTCAACTCTAATTTGGTCTTAATATATACAAGGATTTCTTACTATATATATATACAAATCCTTGATATATGTATACATAACTGTCAAGTACTCTTAGTATATAAACCAGAGATATTATATGTCTCTGGTATAACATAAAATATAAAGCATTCAAATAAAAAATATATATAAATGTCACAACTATATTTTTTTTGTCCGGCATAAGTCTAAGAGATCCAAGAAGTCACAAAAATTAAGGATAAAAATGTAGTTATAATAGTCCCAGTTTCAATGCTTCGGAATTTTAACGCGAATAATATAGCGCCCTCTTACGGTCGGTGTCCTCTACTGTAGTAATCGGAGTGAGCGGAATATAACGACTGGATTATTCAGGTTATCGGAATGGGAGTTGACTACTCTTTGTCATGCGCATTAACTCCATTCCAAATTTAGAAGTAAATCCGCCATTATCGATATAAAGGGGCCAAACGTCATAACAAACTGTTGTTCACGGTTATATCTTTGAGGGAAATAACTTTTTGGTAAGAAGACAGAATTTTAAATCATCGTCCACATGCTTCTGATCGAACGTTCACTAAATTTGTCCTAACTTTTAACTTTTGGCTATGGATTCCCCTTTGAATATGGTTCAGCTTCTGGACAGCAGGAAATGCCAAAATGTGACGATAACAACATCCTTTCATCAACCATCAATCTTCTTACGATGAAATATGTTAATACTTTTCTAAAATATGTTTAGTTTATCAGTGAAGAATTTAAAATGTAGGCATTTCGGTAAATATCAGGTTGATGACTCAGCCCCATCCCAGATTGCAGGCTGGGTACAATCCTTCAAATAGGTCAGTGTAACCTGTTTGAGGTATGGAATATAGAATACTGTTATTAAGGAAGGTGTATTTTTTAAATTGTAAATAATATCAGATGAAAAGCTAAAAATTTTCTTTGTGCCTATTCCGAAACCAACCAACGAAGTGGAAGAAGGGTTACAGTGTAGATATGATAAAATAATAGTGTTCTCCACATGTGCATGATGTGGGTTTGTGGCCTAGTGGTTAAAAACCGACAGATACAGTGCTGAAGGTCTCACAGGGGTTCAAATTTACTTTGAGCAATAGAATGTCTAGGCCCTTTGACAATTTCAAAAGGTCCTCCGTTATTCTAAGAATGTCCAACAAATCGTACAAAATTCAATTCATTAATACAGAAAACACTTACCCTTTCAAAGCACTCATCATGTCTTAGTGTTTATACTAGCATCTTAAAGCCAAAAAGGAACCATGCATGCAATGTTTTGCCAAATTAGGTACAAGTCAGCTAGTTCTGTTCTTTGTTTAATTAAATGTGTTTAAATTGTTCAGGTTTCAATTGCTGCTTAAGAATACATTGGCCTAACTTTGTGTCAGATAACAGCTTACCTTTGTTTTCAAACTTAGCTTGGGGCCAGTTTCTTTTAACCACTAATTTTGGCAAGATAAAAATGCTGAGAGGTAGTTTCTTAACTTTTTTATGGGGTCAAGTTTTATGTTGTTGTCCCACAAACCCAGGGCACTTTCCCTTTTAACTGTGTGTGGGATATTTGACACAATACTTGAACAACATTAAACCAGTTGCCTCATCAAAATCTAGCCAAGGGCTATTAACCTTCTTTTGGGTAAAAAATTTACGTTCTCAGTGTTTTCCATTCGGCAATTAAGCCGGGTGTGCATACCTCCTTTTTATGAAAGCCGACCACCTTTCTATTTAGGAGGTGGTCGGCTTTTTTTTTCAAATTCCGGATTTTTTTCGGTTCCGCACCGTAATAAATGAAATACTAATCGCGCCTCGCTGATTTGTTTTCATTGACAAAAATGGCTGATCGTCAAATTTTAATGTTTTCTTTTATTAATCGGGGGAAGAGTACGGCAGATGATGATGGTGATAAGGAAAATTCTAGGCTAAATAAGTCAACTAAAACGGATAGTTGTATTGAGATTGTTGAAATTGAAAAAAAAGCACTAAAACAATGGAAAAGCACACAAGCGAAGATAAATATGAACAGGACTTAAAATGGCTAAGCTTCACAGATAGAGGAAGGAAATTACTGTTCTGTGTGCTAAAAGTACAGTCCTAAAGCGAGGAACAGGACAGAAATTTGGATCGATTGCATAAAAAAGTGAATGAAAGAAGAGAAAAAAGGAAATAATTATTGAAAGAAATCAAATCAAAGACGAATATTTGACAGTTTTTGTGACTACATCTATTTACTTTTCGTTCAATTCCATTAAATGTGAATACGATACTAATCCTTCATTTTGTGACCCCCACCCACAGTAAAAAAACACTTGGTTGCAAGTGGTTTTTTCAAAACATCCACCTTACCTTAGTGAAAAAAGGAGAACACTGCGTTCTGCTTTTCTCTGTCATATTTTTGGTCTTTAATCAGATCCTGTCTTTTGGGCTGCGTTTCATCAGTCACCCCTGCTGTATTACCTGTTTCATCAGGTTTTCTTATGGAAGAGGTCACCCTAAAAAAAACAAGGACTCCTACCGTTTACTAATTATGTTTGTTAATATATTCCCTGTGTTTCATGCAGTTTTTGAAAAGGACAGGGTAATTTTTTTCTCAAAGGGCACTCTTAGCGAGATTGTCAACACTTTAAGGGCACCCTTTGCGCAGAGGACTACACTTTTAGGGCACTCTTCATAGATATAAAGGCACTGTAATAGATAGGGATTTAATGGAATATACCAATTGTTTTATATTTATTGGTAAGAAATAAAGATATGTATATAAGTTGTTAACTTAATTCCTTTTTGTAATAAAATTGTCACTTTTAGACTCAGCTAATAGAATCTTGATCATGTTCATTATGCAACTGCTTCATTTCAATCAATAACTCCAGTTATAAACTTTAAAATTGGATCACTGAGACTGATTGTCTAAGGATGTGTTGTGAAAGTGGACTTTGCATGACCAAGAGCATATGCATTATACGACCCATGACCGCAAAAAAATTTTGCGGTCGTATATTGGTATCACGTCGTTGTCCGAAGACATTTGGTTTCTGGACAATAACTTTAGTAAATGTAAATAGAAATTGTCTACATTTTAAATTCGTACAGGTACACATCGATGTTGTCCCTACTAGATTCAATCATTAATCGTATTTGTACTCTGTCATGTCTGTCGCTTCAAAACTGTTCAAACATTACGAAATTCAATAAAATGTCGGCCATTAAAATTTTTATTTCATTCCAAGGGAAATAACTCGAAATGGTGTTGCTAAAAGATGAATTGCTGAACCGATATTGAATTACGGCAGTGCGTACTAAAATACGACGGAAAAAGGGCATGGCGCCAAATTTTTTTCCTAAAATGGGCAGGGCGTCAAGAAAACACGGCAGGGTGCCATACCATGCCAAAACATCCTACAGGAAACACTAATTCCAGAGTTTCCTGATGTCTACTACGACGACTGGTCATGCGACTACCCATCAAATCAATTGTAAAGAATTTAAGCAAACACGGCTTCCTCCACCATCATAACAGACTTCACAGTGTCCTAACAATCCCTTGTTCCACCTAACAGAAGTTCCACTGGAAACTTTTCTATAAATAATGCCTTAATAAATGATCCTTTTGGAACAAATATTACATACCATTTATTCTGTAAGGAACAAATACTGTAATAGTTGTCCCAGTGGGAATAATATTCCTGAATATTTATTCAATTTGGAACTTATATTTCTTGACAGTGGATTTTACATAAGTTAGTGACACATCGTCATTAATCCTGATAGGGAGTGAACATGAATACCAATGGTACCCTCACAGCTATTGAGGGGAGCTCCAAATAATGGAGGTACATGTATCTACCAGTATACATGTATATACATACATGCCCTTAGAATACAACAGACTGCAGTTCTTTCATTTCTGTGTGTGGTCAAACAATTCTGGCCCATGGTGCCATATCATTTTCATTTTAAATTTGTATATAGGTTGAATTTTTTACATAAATAATTGTCCAGCAGTAAAACATTTATATTATCAAATTAGTTATTCAAGACATATACATTGTGACAAGTGATTGTGTATGTATTAATTCCTTAACTAATGAATAAATAAAGTGTTGGGAGTAATGCAATGCAGTGTTAACCTCACAATTATATTCAAATAGCATCCCATGGTATTTGAAAAGGCACTTATCAAACATACATCTTCTTATATCTACATGTATGTACTATTGAAAGTATATTCAGATAGCATCATTGTACTGTAAGGCAATGGCATGTCTGGGGAGAACACAGGGACTCACTGGAACCATAACCCTAAGTTTTTGGGAGAGTAGCAGACACCTGGTTACTGTGAACATATCTACAGTACATTGTAGATTACAGTGTTGTCGACTAATGTTACACACCTGTCCTAAGACTTGGATTTATTGTGCATGGTTATAGAATTGCTAGACAATTTATTCAGGGCTTAGTCCAGACAAATATGAATATGTTATTTTTATACGACCGCAAAAAAATTTTGTGGTCGTATATTGGTATGACGTTGTCGTCGTCGTCATCGTCCGAATACACATTGGTTTTCGCACTCTAACTTTAGTTTAAGTGAATGGATCTTTTTAAAATTTTACCATAAGGTTAAATACCACAAAAGGAAGGTTGGGATTGATTTTGGGGGTTATGGTACCAACAGTTAAGGAATTAGGGGCAGAAAAGGGGCCAAAAATAAGCATTTTCTAGTTTCCAGACAATAACTGTGGAATGGTGTATGGATCTCTCTGAAATTATACTACAAGTTTCCATACCACAAAGGGATGGTTAGGATTTGCTTTGGGGGGTTATGGCTCAAACCGTTTAGGAATTAGGGGCAAAAAAGGGCGAAAAACAAGGTTGTCCTGGTTAATGGACAAATACTTTAGTACAAAACAATTTAAAGCAGTGTAAGGGAGATAAATCAAATACATCATTGAAATTATCTCCCTTACACTGCTTTTAAATTATGTATAAAGTAATGGTTAATGAACAATAAAGATAATTTAAAACAGTGTAAGGGAGGTAATCCAAATACAACGTTTTGGTTACTTCCCTTACACTGCTTTTAAATTATGTTTAAAGAAATGCATATTTATAAAGGTAGACCAGTAAAAATATCTGCAAATGTTGCATCTTTTTTTTTACAAGAAAATCCATATGAAAGATTTGACACTATATTTTTAATTCTATTATAAAATAGATTAAGTTAGCACTATGGTAAATTTAAATGGGTAATTATGGTTGCCAACTCCATTGGAAATTTGAATTGAAATTATGACCATATCTTGAGGGAAAGAATTTTTTTGGGGAAAAAAAGGGGGGGGGATAAAAAGAAATTGTGGGGGGTCAATTTTTTCTCATTTCAGATTTCAGAAATTAAAAAGAATTATTCTTCAAATATTATTTTTTTTTCAAATTTCAAATATTGAAAAATTTCAAGAAGTAATCTTTAATTGCACAGTATGGGTCATTAGATTTGTAAAATCTTTGATCACATTTATTTATTTGTTAAGCCGAATCTAACAGTGTATTTAGATTTTTAATTTTGGGTCCAGTTTTCAAATTGGTCTACATTAAGGTCCAAAGGGTCCAAAATTAAACTTTGTTTGATTTTAGCAAAAATTGAATATATGAGGTTCTTTGATACACTGAATCTAAACATGTATTTAGATTTTTGATTTTTGGCCCAGTTTTCAAGTTGGTCCAAATTGGGGTCCAAAATTAAACTTTGTTTGATTTCAACAAAAATCGAATATATGGGGTTCTTTGATATGCTGAATCTAACCATGTATTTAGATTTTTTATTTGTGGACCCCACTATCAAATTGGTTCATATTGAGGTCAAAAGGGTCCAAAATTAAACTTTGTTTGATTTCATCTAAAATTGAATTATTGGGGTTCTTTAATATTCCAAATCTAACCGTGTATTTAGATTTTTAATTTTGGGTCCTGTTTTTTAAATTGGTCTACATTAAGGTCCAAAGGGTCCAAAATTAAACTTAGTTTGATTTTAACAAAAATTGAATTCTTGGGGTTCTTTGATATGCTGATTCTAAACGTGTTTAGATTTTTGATTATGGGCCCAGTTTTCAAGTTGGTCCAAGATAGGGTCCAGTATTTAAACTTTGTTTGATTTCAACAAAAATTGAATATATGGGGTTCTTTGATATGCTGAATCTAAACATGTATTTAGATTTTTGATTATGGGCCCAGTTTTCAAGTTGGTCCAAATTGGGGTCCAAAATTAAACTTTGTTTGATTTCAACAAAAATTGAATATATGGGGTTCTTTGATATGCTGAATCTAACCATGTATTTAGATTTTTTATTTGTGGACCCCACTATCAAATTGGTTCATATTGAGGTCAAAAGGGTCCAAAATTAAACTTTGTTTGATTTCATCTAAAATTGAATTATTGGGGTTCTTTGATATTCCAAATCTAACCGTGTATTTAGATTTTTAATTTTGGGTCCTGTTTTTTAAATTGGTCTACATTAAGGTCCAAAGGGTCCAAAATTAAACTTAGTTTGATTTTAACAAATTTGAATTCTTGAGGTTCTTTGATATGCTGATTCTAAAAATGTATTTAGATTTTTGATTTTTGGCCCAGTTTTCAAGTTGGTCCAAGATAGGGTCCAGTATTAAAACTTTGTTTGATTTCAACAAAAATTGAATATATGGGGTTCTTTGATATGCTGAATCTAAACATGTATTTAGATTTTTGATTATGGGCCCAGTTTTCAAGTTGGTCCAAATTGGGGTCCAAAATTAAACTTTGTTTGATTTCAACAAAAATTGAATATATGAGGTTCTTTGATATGCTGAATCTAACCATGTATTTAGATTTATTATTTGTGGGCCCCGCTATCAAATTGGTTCATATTGAGGTCAAAAGGGTCCAAAATTAAAATTTGTTTGATTTCATCAAAAATTGAATTATTGGGGTTCTTTGATATGCCAAATCTAACCGTGTATTTAGATTTTTAATTTTAAGTCCCGTTTTTTAAATTGGTCTACATTAAGGTCCAAAGGGTCCAAAATTAAACTTAGTTTGATTTTAGCAAAAATTGAAAATATGAGGTTCTTTGATACTCTGAATCTAAACATGTATTTAGATTTTTGATTTTTGGCCCAGTTTTCAAGTTGGTCCAAATTGGGGTCCAAAATTAAACTTTGTTTGATTTCAACAAAAATTGAATATATGGGGTTCTTTGATATGCTGAATCTAACCATGTATTTAGATTTTTTATTAGTGGGCCCCACTATCAAATTGGTTCATATTGAGGTCAAAAGGGTCCAAAATTAAACTTTGTTTGATTTCATCAAAAATTGAATTATTGGGGTTCTTTGATATTCCAAATCTAACCGTGTATTTAGATTTCTAATTTTAAGTCCCTTTTTTTAAATTGGTCTACATTAAGGTCCAAAGGGTCCAAAATTAAACTTAGTTTGATTTTAGCAAAAATTGAATTCTTGGGGTTCTTTGATATGCTGAATCTAAACATCTGTTTAGATATTTGATTATGGGCCCAGTTTTCAAGTTTGTCCAAGTTGGGGTCCAAAATTAAACTTTGTTTGATTTTAACAAAAATTGAATATATGGGGTTCTTTGATATGCTGAATCTAACCATGTATTTTGATTTTGGACATTGGACCATAATAGGTAAATTAAAAAAATTCAAGTTCTTAGACCACATTCTTTCTGTGTCAGAAACCTATGCTGTGTCAAATATTTAATAACAATCCAAATTCAGAGCTGTATCAAGCTTGAATGTTGTGTCCATACTTGCCCCAACTGTTCAGGGTTCGACCTCTGCGGTCGTATCAAGCTGCGCCCCAGCGAAGCATTTTATTTATCATGTTTATGTATTAAAATTCTAGAAAAGACCTAAATGTTTATTTTTTACACTTTGGCATCAGATTGAGATTTGTTAACAAGTACATGTACACTAGACTATGATCATGTACATTAGACTATCATCATGTACATCAGACTATGATGTTTTTTTTCTCCCTTATTTCAGATAGCAACAGAAAATGAGAGAATATAAACTGGTTGTGCTTGGTAGTGGTGGTGTTGGTAAAAGTGCCCTGGTAAATATGCCAAATATTCAGATATTATGTTTTATGTTTTTGGGGAAAAGATGACTGAAAGTACAAGTATTCAACAAACAATTAAATTTCCCCTAGATTGCATCCAAACCTTTTCAAGGCTTGAAACAGTAATCCTTTAAGATATTCAAGGAAAAATCTATTTGGTATCAGAAATAAAAAAAAAAGTCATGAAGGGATAACTTTTATTTTGAACTAAAGCTTAAGTGATAAAGATTTAATTACAACTGGAAGTTTTGGCATGGAACACCTCTTACCAAAACACTGATTGTATTTTCGGTCTATATTATTTAGAGGTGGCAGGTGACACATATTTCTTGGAGGACTCAAACATTTCATTATCTTTAAAGAACACTCATGCTAGAAACACAGGGCTTAAACTACCTTTTTTTTTGGCTCAACTGGCCCAAAGGTGGATTTTTACCATTTTTGCCTTATATCTAAAAAATTGTAATAGATAGATACAAACTTAAATAAGCAAAAATGATCAGCAAGACAAGATCTACGTATATATATACTATTAAGACCATATGTAGGAAATCGTCTGATGACTCCTTATTGGAGTTATTGCCCTTTAATGACGATTTTTTTTCCCCCCCATTTTTTTTGCGTTTTGCCATATATGATATAAATTATAATAGATAAATAGACACTTCAGCAAAGCAAGACCTACTAACAAGTCAAATTTTGACAATACAGTTAGTTTAACTGTTACTCTTTTTAGGAGTGATAGCCCTTAAATGGTGATTTTTTTTTTACCCTCTTTTGTGTTTTGAGCAAAAACTAAAGGAGATAGAGAGAAACTAAACAGACTAAAAGATCAGCATTACAAGATCAACAAAACAGAGATTTTGTCATGAATTCTATTCTCGTCTACAATGTTGGAGAGTTGGGCAAGATAAAAAAATCAGTGGGGATCAAAAATTGTAAAAGGAGTTATGCCCCTGGGAAATATAAATTACATGTGTATGGAAAATTTGCTTTGTAAGGGCTCTCGAAGCCAACATATTTTTATATGCCCGTTTACAGGACATATTATGGTATACTGTTGTCCTTCCGCCGTCGTCAACACTTCGGACAGTAACTCAGCCACTTTCACCAATTTTCATGAAACTTTGGTGAATCGATTATATCTACTAACGTAGGCTCCCTTTTGATTTTTATAAATTCCAGATATTACGTTTTCGAGTTATTGGATTTTATTAAAAAAATCGGGGGTTTTCAAGTTTTCTAACTATAATCAAAAAATGCTTTGAGCAGTTTTCATGAAACTTTGGTGACTTGTTTATAGCTATTGAAATAACCTCCCTTTTGTTTTTTTTTTACAAATTTCTGATATGACATTGTGGAGTTATGGAACTTTATTTGTTGAATAAAAAGTAAAATCTGTCCAATTTTCAGACTTCGGACAGTTATAGAATTTTGTCTTTTTTGAGCCGTTCTCTTAGTATTTCTAGTTAATCATATAAATTCATTTAAAGCATAAAGACAAGCTAAAAGGGCATCAGGCTCATAGCACAGCTCTTTATTTAGGATTTATATGAAATTTATATGTCAAAGGTTTATATGAGCTATATGTGTAGGTAGGATGAGTTGGAAAATCAGCACTAATCAGTCATTTGATCATTGCATTGTCAGCACTCTCAGTCTTCATTTCAGATTTGTTTATGAATTTTATATGGTTTATATATATCATGTATATATATAAGCAAGGTCTTGGAAGATTTTGATAACCAGTGGCAATCAACTATGTTTACAGGAGGTCTAGATCTGCTCCTTGGGAATAGAAATTATATGGATAACATTGTAAGGGATCACATGCCTAAATTTCATGAGGATATTTACAAAATGATTTATGAAAAATGTGAAAAAGAACCAACATTTTTATGCCCCCGCTGTGGCGGAGGGGGCATTATGTTTTACCCTTGTCCATCTGTACGTATGTATGTCCCAAAGTTGGTTTCTGTTCTCTAACTTTAGTTTGCCTCAACCAAATGTTATGAAACTTATACAAAATGCTTATTACCAAAAACCACAGATCAAGTTTGAATTTTGGTGGCGTCACTTAAACAGTTTTAGAGTTATGCCTCTTTTACAAATGGAAAAATTGCTGAATTTTTCGTTTCCGTTCTCTACATGTAAGTTGAACTAACTTAAGTTTGCCTCAACCAAATTTTATTAAACTTATACACAATACTTATTACCACAAAACTCAGATCAAGTACAAATTTGGGTAGCCTCTCTGTCCCATGGACACATTCCCCATTTATTTTTTAAGTTATTGCCCTTGAAGAGGTTACATATGTGCATCAGCCAGGGATATTGGGACACTGTTCTTTAATGTGTGTAGAAGAAATCCAATGTTTAATTTTGTGTCTTTTAAGCATTTTTTAGTTACACTTAATTATAGTTAATTTCCACTGGTCAATCAACTGTACTATTATCATGATCATCTACATGTAAATAGATGTACATGTATCTACTACTGTTGCAGATTTAAAGAATAAATAAAAAATAGAAAAGATATAACTATATATCAATTAAAATCTATTAAAAACAATTATGTTTATACATATATATTCATTGCTTCTCTTAAAAAGATTGATTATGGTAAAAAAAAAAATATGAAAAATTTATGATAACTACAGTGTTTATTATACACATATAATAGGATATTTCTGATGAGTCCATTGTATATGTACAGTAATTCAAATAGTCAGTTTTGCTTCTATTATGCTCAGAGAGTCATCGTCAAGATGCTGTTCAAAAAGTATGGGATGAACTGGTTCAATGAATGTTTCTTATTATATTTTGTAATCTTTGAAAAAAAATTGTGACCTTCACAAAATAAGAGTACAGTAAATAAATAAATGAATACAGTGTTTTATTAGGTGAATTATATAACATACTAATGATGATAATCTGTATAAGTTTGGCATCAAACAATAATTAAGTTTAAAACTCAAATTGTAGGTACACTTGTACATATAGTAGATAAACATGTACAAGGTATCACATTATCAACTACATTATACCTATACACTGTTGTTAAAAAACAATGATAAATGCACACTTTCATAAAATTTGAATGCATATGATATATCTTGAATATTCCAGCAAACTATAGACCATATTTAGAGAGGATTACCAATCTTTTTATCAATGGGGGTTTGACTTTGTGGGATATTTGAGCTAGCTCACCAAGGATATAAATTAATACAAAATAATGCTGAAGTATAAGTAACTGTCACAATCTACAATGAAGTACTGTAAACTCAGAAATTGTTGTGTGCATTAATAAACATGATTGTTAAAAAATGAGGGACCATTGGTATTTGTCATTAATAAATAAATTTGTAAATATATATTGTTTATTTTAAGATCATAAATAAGGATTAATAATATTTTCTTTGTAATGATTTTTAAAAGTACAATATATAATAGTATATACATGTTACATATGTTTTGAGGGCTGTATAGCCAGTCAAGGTCGTTAAAAACTCCCATCATCATATGTGTGAATGGTAATTGTACAGTATTGACTGGGTAATGATTATTTTGTTAGACAAGGTCCATATTTTCCATATTTCCACTTGCCAATGGTTTGGTCTTTTGTCAGAACAAAACTGATTGTCAAATACATCTGTCTCGTGAACAGCCTTCATCATTATGGTATATCATGCTGTCATCAATTCAGCTACAATTAGGTTTACTAATCACTACTAATAGATCACAAATTATCACTTTCTATCTTAATAGCAATGTTGTAATAGGTTATTTTTTACTTAAATTAATAATAAGCAAGCTATTAATTCTAAATATTAAAAATATAATTTTTCTAATATATTTATATGATGATATTTTTAGCTCACCTGACCTGAAAGGTCAAGTGAGCTTTTCTCATCACTTTGCGTCCGTCGTCCGTCGTCCGTAAACTTTTACAAAAATCTTCTCCTCTGAAACTACTGGGCCAAATTTAACCAAACTTGGCCACAATCATTATTGGGGTATCTAGTTTTAAAAATGTGTGGCGTGACCCGGTCAACCAACCAAGATGGCCGCCACGGCTAAAAATAGAACATAGGGGTAAAATGCAGTTTTTAGCTTATAACTCAAAAACCAAAGCATTAAGAGCAAATCTGACATGGGGTAAAATTGTTCTTCAGGTCAAGATCTATCTGCCCTGAAATTTTCAGATGAATCGGACAACCTGTTATTGGGTTGCTGCCCCTGAATTGGTAATTTTAAGGAAATTTTGCTGTTTTTGGTTATTATCTTGAATATTATTATAGATAGAGATAAACTGTAAACAGCAATAATGTTCAGCAAAGTAAGATTTACAAATAAGTCAATATAACCGAAATGGTCAGTTGACCCCTTTAGGAGTAATTGCCCTTTATAGTCAATTTTTAACCATTTTTCTTAAATCTTAGTCATCTTTTACAAAAATCTTCTCCTCTGAAACAACTGGGCCAAATTAAACCAAACTTGGCCACAATCATCATTGGGGTATATAGTTTAAAAAATGTGTGGCGTGACCCGGCCAACCAACCAAGATGGCCGCCACAGCTAAAAATAAAACATAGGGGTAAAATGCAGTTTTTGGCTTGTAACTCAAAAACCAAAGCATTTAGAGCAAATCTGACATGAAGTAAAATTGTTTATCAGGTCAAGATCTATCTGCCCTGAAATTTTCAGATGAATCGAACAACCTGTTGTTGGGTTGCTGCCCCTGAATTGGTAATTTTAAGGAAATTTTGCAGTTTTTGGTTATTATCTTGAATATTATTATAGATAGAGATAAACTGTAAACAGCAATAATGTTCAGCAAAGTAAGATTAACAAATAAGTCAACATGACTGAAATGGTCAGTTGACCCCTTTAGGAGTAATTGCCCTTTATAGTCAATTTTTAACCATTTTTCGTAAATCTTAGTCATCTTTTACAAAAATCTTCTCCTCTGAAACAACTGGGCCAAATTAAACCAAACTTGGCCACAATCATCATTTGGTTATATAGTTTTAAAAATGTGTGGCGTGACCTGGTCAACCAACCAAGATGGCCGCCACGGCTAAAAATAGAACATAGGGGTAAAATTCAGTTTTTGGCTTTTAATTCAAAAACCAAAGCATTTAAAGCAAATCTGACATGAAGTAAAATTGTTTATCAGGTCAAGATCTATCTGCCCTGAAATTTTCAGATGAATCGGACAACCCGTTGTTGGGTTGCTGCCCCTGAATTGGTAATTTTAAGGTAATTTTGCTGTTTTTGGTTATTATCTTGAATATTATTATAGATAGAGATAAACTGTAAACAGCAATAATGTTCAGCAAAGTAAGATTTACAAATAAGTCAATATAACCGAAATGGTCAGTTGACCCCTTTAGGAGTTATTGCCCTTTATAGTCAATTTTTAACCATTTTTTCGTAAATCTTAGTAATCTTTTACAAAAATCTTCTCCTCTGAAACTACTGGGCCAAGTTAATTATAGATAGAGATAATTGTAAGCAGGAAAAATGTTCAGTAAATTAAGATGTACAAACACATCACCATCACCAAAACACAATTTTGTCATGAATCCATCTGCATCCTTTGTTTAATATTCACATAGACCAAGGTGAGCGACACAGGCTCTTTAGAGCCTCTAGTTTTATGTTGTAAGCATGGTAAGTTTGTTCAATGTTTGTATGACAGTGTGTAGTATTGTTATTCATTCTTCAAAAACATTTCTATTTTACAGACAGTACAGTTTGTACAGAATATTTTCGTAGAGAAATATGACCCCACAATAGAAGACAGTTACAGGAAGGTATGTGTTGCTTCTTTTTCATAGTAAAACATGTATATTCACAATAAGTGATAACCTTATTTTCTTACATCTGACATCATTCCCAAAATAATCTGTCACAAATGCTAAAATTGTGAAGATTTCAGTGATTTTGCATGAATTTATAATGCTGGTACCTGATGCATGTCCATTTTATTGTCAAAAACAGCCCATATTTATGTAACAAAAGTATTCAACTTTCCAATAAATAGCTAAAAGTTTACATTTTTAGCAAATTTGTAAAAATGCTATATTTTGGGGCTGAAAAGGTGTCTTACTGGGCCTACTCCTTTAAAACCAGATTTTCAATACTAAGTTACTTGATGGATGAATATTGTTGTGCTTTATGAAATTGTCAATAATATTTATTTTATAGCAAGTAGAAGTGGATGGCCAACAATGTATGTTAGAAATTTTAGACACAGCCGGAACAGTAAGTATACATAATAAGTAACTTACAAATGTATAACATGTTTCCTGTGTGTTCGTTTGTTGTTTGTGTAATTGCTTACAGAAGATTGAATACTAACTGAAAGTTTAAAATAAAAAAAGTTTCTAATGTACATGTATTCACCTAAAACAATATAAATGTTTATACTCTAAAAGTGAATGATCTATCTTGGTAAATCAGAAAAACTGAATGCAAACCCGAGTGATGAGTAAGACAGCTAACTAAAAGAAATGCCAACTTTTAAAATAAACAATTATTCAGACCAGGATTGATACTCAACTAATATTTAATTTTATTTCATCTGTAAAAAAGATCATAGTATGGTATTACTTTTCTGACAGCAACATTGAAAATTGCATATGTTCTCTGCCTTTTCTAGCTTATGCTGTCGGTTTGAATTTTTTAGGTTAAAAGTCTCTTCCACAGCAGTTATAGAAAATCTACACAATAGGTTGAAATTAAAAATGTTCATATGTGAATGTAAGAGTACCAAACAAGCATTATTTTGCTTTGGCTTATATGCCAGTTCAAATAATTAAATGTTGCAGAGCCAGAAGGCAAAACATTTCAGATGTACATTTTATGTTAGTACTGTAATAGCTGACTTTTGTGCTTCAAATAAAACTCAAGTCGCTTTGCTAGGGTTCAGGATATTTATTTATCAGTAACGTAAATCACCCAACTTGTGGAGCAAGGTAGTTACTGCTGTGGCACAAACCATTTCAAATGTACATACTGGTATATCACACAGTGATATCTATATATCAGCTTACAAATTGTCAAAATGTCAAGTCTGTCATTTCAATACAATTCTGACTGTTCAATATAAATTCTCAGTAACTTCAATGGCTACTGGACATAAACATCTGTCCATTTCGAATCCATTAGTCCTTCTAACTCAAACAAAGAAACTCACTACTTAGCGCTAAAACTTCAAACCAACCAATCAGATTACTTGAAATCCAAATAATAAATTTGCATTAAACATTTCTTTAACAGAAATGAATAAAAGGAGATATGGTCACCAACAAATAAAAAACCAAAAAGTCTAAAAGGGCGACATGAATCTTCAACAACAGACAGATTTAAACACAATGAATCAAGGTCCAAGTATTTGCAAGTCTATAAAATTGTTATTGAGTTAAATAAAAACATTTCGAGATATGAGCAACCAATAAATAAGAGTTGGGACATTGATTTGCAGATTTTGTTTAGAATACTGTACATGATTTGGTAAAATGATTGAAAATTCACATTATTTTCATTTTTATAGGAACAATTCACAGCAATGAGAGATCTATATATGAAAAATGGACAAGGCTTTTTATTAGTATACTCTATAACAGCACAGTCAACATTCAATGATCTTCAAGATTTAAGGGAACAGATTCTTAGAGTTAAAGACACAGACGATGTATGTATATAGGGTTTTAAGGTTTAAGTAGTGATATTGATATAAAACAAATAACAATTTCAACACTAAACCATTATGGAAAACATCTTCTTCATTTGATAATGAAAGGTGGGAGAAATAGCATTTTTAGATAAACATGGTTTAACAAGCATAACTAACCTTATTAAACTTCTTCGTATAACAAACTTATATGATTAGAAGTAGAATTTTAAGTCATACCAGATATACATATTGAAGTAGTCCCTATCTGTGGACTATATTTTATTATGTATACAAAATTGGATTTTACTTTGAAAATTACACAATACAATATAAAAATTAATTAGGGCCTCGCCGAATGGCGTGTTGCCCTATAGTGATCTGTCTGTCCGTCCGTAACAAATTGTGTCCGCTCTATATCTAGAGAACCGTTATGATTACAAAGTTTATACTTGACAAGTATATTAACCAACACCAGAGGGTATGCCTTAATGTTTGTACAACTTTCTAGGTCAAAGGTCAAGGTCAAAAACTTTGGTTTCAGTTGACAACCCCATGTCCTATGGTAAAGATTCCGCTCTATATCTTGAGAACCGTTATGATTTCAAAGTTTATACTTGACATGTATATTCACCAACACCAGAGGGTGTGTCATAATGTATGTACAACTTCCTAGGTCAAAGGTCAAGGTCAAAAACTTTGGTTTCAGTTGACAACCCCATGTCCTATGGTAAAGATTGTGTCCGCTCTATATCTTGAGAACCGTTATGATTTCAAAGTTTATACTTGACATGTATATTAACCACCACTAGAGGGTGTGTCATAATGTATGTACAACTTCCTAGGTCAAAGGTCAAGATAAAAAACTTTGGTTTCAGTAACCCCATGTCCTATGGTAAAGATACACATTTTTTACCACACATTATTCACAGCGGGACCCACAGAGATGGCTCCCATCTCAATGATATCTAGTTGAAATATATTTAGTTATACATTTAATTTTATGAGGTTCATTTATGTATGCCAAGTTATGTTAAGTGGATGATACTTAAATATATATTTTATTTAAAAAAATTCAGAAATTTGAAGAAAAAAATAAACTCATTTCTGTAATTATTTGACCGCTACAAACTACATGTACATTTAACAATTAAATACAGTAAATTTAAGCTTATGAACCAATTTTTTTATCATTGTGGGAAAAAATATGATGTGATTTATGACTCATTAATTGAAACTCCCATTTTAAATTCTGACATTATTTGTAGACAGCTTATATTATCCAATTATCATATTGATTCATTTCATGGTTTTGTTCAACCATCATTGAAACATGTTCATAATTATGTTTGAATATCTTTTAAGTTTGGTTTAATTTTGTGTTCTATTTTTTTTTTATCATAATTGTGAAGTTTTTAAACAATTATCTGCAGGTACCAATGATTCTAGTAGGAAACAAATGTGACTTAGAAGATGAAAGGATAGTCAGCAAAGAACAAGGAATGAATTTGGCTAGACATTTTAACAATTGTGAATTTTTAGAAACATCAGCAAAAGCAAAAATAAATGTTAATGAAGTAAGTATATGATTAGCTTGGTAAATAAAATGCATTAAGACTGTTCAATCTAAACATACTAGGCACCAATTTATATGATGGATACATGTCTCCTTATGTTACAAAAAAAGGTGATCTTTTGATCAGCTGTTATTTGGTGGTTGTGCTTCATTGTATGAGTGGTCCTGAACATACATGTAAAATTTGCCACTGGACATAAAGAAACTTGCTATCGATTAATTATTGTGTGGGATAGGAATGTCTATGGCATTTTGATAAACAAGATAAAAGAATACACTGTCATCATTTTCCTAGGGTACAGTTTAAATACTTTAAAAATTGTTTAAATTTGTAACTTGACTATATCCTTTATTTAATTGGTTGATTATAAAGTTCAATGTTTGTTTAATAGTATGTCCGCTATTGGTATCCCACAAGTGTTTTGACATATTCTGTTGCATTCAAGAACAAAAACTCTTTGTAAACAGTTTCAGTACTAATTTAGTAAGAAGATTTCTGATATAGATGATATTTAATAGTCCCCTACCGACGAAGTCTAAGGGGACTTTAGGTTTGCACTCCGTCTGTCTGTCCAGCTGTCAGTCCGGCAAATCAGTTTTCAAGACTTTTTTTCTTCGAGCTTGAAGATATTGATTTGATATTTGGTTGATTGATTTATCATGACAAGTTACAGGTCAAGTTCAATTTTCACGATTTTAGCTTTTCTCTTTTTATACCCCACGCAACGAGTTGCGGAGGGTATAATGTTTTTGACCCGTCCGTCTGTCAGTCCGTCAGTCCTATTTCTTGTCATCGCAACTCCTCTCAAACCACACAACAGAATTTCATGAAACCTTTTCAGATAATAAGGACATACTACGTAGATGTGCATATCGACAGGAAATTACGATTCATTTTTTTTCCCAGGAGTTACGCCCCTTTGAACTTATTTGCCCAATATACTACTGCAACCTTTTGTCATCCCAACTCCTCTCAAACCACACAACAGAATTTCATGAAACCTTTTCAGATAATAAGGACATACTACGTAGATGTGCATATCGACAGGAAATTAAGATTCAATTTTTTTTCCAGGAGTTACGCCCCTTTGAACTTATTTGCTTTAATGTACTACTGCAACAGTTTGTCATCGCAACTCCTCTGAAACCACACAACAGAATTTCATGCAACCTTTGTAGATAATAAGGACATACTATGTAGTTGTGCATATCGACAGAAATTATGATTCATTTTTTATACGACCGCAAAAAAATTTTTGTGGTCGTATATTGGTATGACGTTGGCGGCGTCGTCATCTGGTGTCGTCCGGCGTCGTCTGAAGACACATTGGTTTTCGCACTCTAACTTTAGTTTAAGTGAATGGATCTCTATGAAATTTTACCACAAGGTTCAATACCACAATAGGAAGGTGGGGATTGATTTTGGGGGTTATGATACCAACAGTTAAGGAATTAGGGGCCAAAAAGGGGCCGAAAATAAGCATTTTTGTAACTTCCAGACATAACTTGTGTGTTAGCATATGGATCTCTTTGACATTGTACCACAAGATTCCATATCACAAAGGGTCAATGCTGGGATTGATTTTGGGGTTAATTGCCTCAAAATTTTAGGAATAAGGGGCCAAAAGGGGGCAAAAAACAAGCATTTTTCTAGTTTCATGACAATAACTTGTGTGTAAGTGTATGGATCTTTCTGAAATTTTACTACAAGGTTCCATTTCACAAAGGGAAAGCTGGAATTGAGTGTTGTGGTAATTGCCCAAAACGTTTAGTAATAAGGGGCCTAAAAAGGGGTTTAAAATAAGCATTTTTTAGTTTCTAGACAATAACTTGTGTTCAAGTGTATGGATCTCTCTAAAATTGTATTACAAGGTACCATACCACAAAGGCAAGGCTGTTATTGAGCTTGGTTTGGGGGGAAAGGGGGGTGGGGTGATGAATCATAAGGGGGGCGGGGGTCAAAAAAGGGGTAATTTTTTTTTTCCTTTTTTTTTTGTTTAAAATTTACATTTTAAGTTAGTTATTTTTTATCACGAAGAGAAAGTAGGAATTGAGTTTTGGGGTTAATTGCTCAAACATTTATGAATAAGGGGCCAAATATTGGTCAAAAATAAGGATTTTTTTAGTTTGCAACAAAAACTTGTGTTCAAGTGTATGGATCTCTGTGAAATTGTATTGCAATGTACCATACCACAAATTGAAGGTTGTGATTGAGGTGGGGGATGATGAATCAAAAGGGGGTTGAAAAAATGTGTGGGAGGTAGGATTTTATTTTTTCCTTTTTTTTTCTTTAAAATTTTCCATTTAAAGATGGTTGTTTCAGATTTATATATGAAAGAAAATAATAATGATACGGTTATATATCATGAGGAATTGAAATTTAAAATTATGTATATTGGAAATTTAAGTTACATTGGAAAGTAATAATTGGCTTTTGGGGGGGGGGGGGGGTTATGGCTCTAATGTTTAAGGAATAAGGGGAAAAAAGGTTAAAAAACAAGGGTTTCCATTTTAATAGACAAATAATTGAGTAAAGAACATTATTTAAAAGCAGTGTAAGGTTGGTAATTCAAACTCATTTAAATATCTCATCTACACTGCTTTTAAATTATGTAAATTGGAAATTTGCCAATAACTTTATTGTTAATAAATGCATTGGAAATTTGCCAACAATTTTAGTGTAATAAACTTCATTGGAAATTTGCCAATATAAAATTTTGCTGATGAAGGTTTTTTGTTTACCTTTAGCCTTGACTATGAAGTCATTTTCTATTTTTATAGCCTTATGATGTAGTTGAATTATTTAATACTTTTATGATGTGTTTAAATGGGGTTTTATCATGTTTATGGTTGCAAATTTATTGTTTTAGTATAATAAACTCCATTTAAAATTTGCCAATAAAAAAAATTTTTGTTTATTTTTAGCTATGATTATGATGTCATTTTCTATTTTACTTTTATGGTTGCAAAGAAATTTTTATTTTTAGATATTACTGTTAAATGATGCTGATTAAGGTTTTTGCTATGTTTAGCCATGACTATGATGTCATTTTCTATTTTAATATCTGTTATGATGTATTTAAATGGGCTTTTATGGTTACAAAGGAATTTTATTTTTAGATAGTACTTTAAATGTTGCTGATTAAGGATTTTTGTTTATTTTTAGCCATGACTATGATGTCACTTTCTATTTTAATACCTTTATGATGTATTTAAATGGGCTCCCATGTATTTAGATTTTTGATTATTTATACATGTTACCAAATTGGTCCACATTGAACAAAAACGGTCCAAATTTCAACTTTATTACATTACATCAAACATTGAATTCTACATATTCTTTGATATATTGAAATTAACAAACAATTTAGTTTATGGATATTCCACCATAATAGGTAAATTAAATTTTTTCCAGTTCTTACACCACATTCATCCTGTGTCAGAAACCTATGCTGTGTCAAATATTTAATGACAATCCAAAGTCATAGCTGTATCAAGCTTGAATTTTGTGTCCATACTTGCCCCAACTGTTCAGGGTTCGACCTCTGCGGTCGTATCAAGCTGCGCCCCAGCGAAGCATTTTATTGGATTTTGGGCCCCGTTTTTAAATTGGTCAACATTGAGGTCCAAAGGGTCCAAAATTAAACTTTGTTTGATTTCATCAAAAATTGAATTATTGGGGTTCTTTGATATGCCGAATCAACCGTGTATTTAGATTCTTAATTTTTGGTTCCGTTTTCAAATTGGTCTACATTAAGGTCCAAAGGGTCCAAAATTAAACTTAGTTTGATTTTAACAAAAATTGAATTCTTAGGGCTCTTTGATATGCTGAATCTAAACATGTATTTAGATTTTTGATTATGGGCCCAGTTTTCAAGTTGGTCCAAATCGGGGTCCAAAATTAAACTTTGTTTGATATCAACAAAAATTGAATATATGGGGTTCTTTGATATGCTGAATCTTACCATGTATTTAGATTTTTGATTTTTGGGCCCCGTTATCAACTTTGTCCACATTGAGGTCAAAAGGGTCCAAAATTAAACTTTGTTTGATTTCATCAAAAATTGAATTCTTGGGGTTCTTTGATATGCTGAATCTAACCATGTATTTAGATTTTGGATATTGGACCATAATAGGTGAATGTCCAATTTAAAATTTTTAAGTTCTTAGACCACATTCATTCTGTGTCAGAAACCTATGCTGTGTCAAATATTTAATCACAATCCAAATGCAAAGCTGTATCAAGCTTGAATGTTGTGTCCATACTTGCCCCAACTGTTCAGGGTTTGACCTCTGCGGTCGTATCAAGCTGCGCCCTGCGGAGCATTTTATTTACTATTAGTGTTGCGCCCCTTTGAACTTATTTGCTTCAATGTACTTTTGCAACAGTTTGTCATCACAACTCCTCTGAAACCACACAACAGAATTTCATGAAACTTTGTAGATAATAAGGACATACTATGTAGATTTGCATATTGACAGGAAATTATGATTCATTTTTTTTTTCTTATACAATTTTTTTTTCTTACACTTATTTTATTTCTCCAATGACAATGTGGGGTATGTGAGCGCGCTCACTAAGGTTCTTTAATTTCAGTTAAAGCCCTTTCCCTAGAATTAAATTTTTGATGAAATACTTATTAATTAGTAGATTTCTATTCAAAGGGAAATTACATCATTTTTTAAAAGACAAAATGACATTTTGGATTTTTTTCCTTTTCTTTGTTAAATTTGAAGAATTTAGTGGTAGGTTTGTTTGTCATTCTTGAAGATATTGATTTGATAATTAGTATATAGTTTTATCATGACAAGTTACAGATCAAGTTGGAATTTTGTTCCAGTCTGATAATTTTGTGCAGAGTTATGGTCTCTGGACATAGAAAATTCCCTTAAATAATCAGTTTTCAACAGTTTTTTTCGTCGTGCTTGAAGATTTTGACTCGATATTTTATGTAGTTTACACCATGACAAGTTATAGATCAAGTTAGAATTTCATTCCATTACAATGAATTTGTAACCGTAGGGGACTATGTATTGTCATGCAATACTCACAGAATGCTTGTTAAAACAATATTCAACACAAAAAAATAATACATTCTTAATTGGACTTGACATTATGTAAGGTTAAGATCTCTAGTTAAAGCCATTCTGTTTTAACATTCATGGTTTTCATCGAAAACAGTTTGAATATAGGATGAACAACTGATTAACAAAACATTATAATTGAAAAAGAATTGATTTCAAGATAAAGTTTTTTTTTTCTTTTCCTTAATAGATATTTTGCAACCTTGTGAGACAAATCAACAGAAAGAATCCAGAAAAAAGACCAGGTGGAAAATCAGGAAGCAAATCTAAATGTACTTTATTATAATGGTAGGTTAAATAACATCAAGAGTATTTGTCTTTACTGGTCAACATAGATGGTGTATTTCTGGAATCAGAGTTTCTAGTTATGTCAATTATACAGAAACTCATTATCATAAGTTAAAGATATTTGGTATGCAGCTTATGTAGTATAACTCATTTCCTTGTATTTTTTTTAACTTTTCAACTCATGGTCCATTTCCTTTTAAATTTATATTAGTCTGTGACTTATAGTATGCATTTGCATCAGCATCATTACATTTCATTCCCCTGGAGATATCATAAATTGACATGCTAATGACTAAATTTCCAATCTTAGTAATTATACTCCCACTTCTACTGAGGGCTCTCACCTTGTCTGTTAGTTCCTTCATCCAACAAATATTTTTGTCACACGTTTCTCCGGAACTACTGAATAGAAATACTTCATATTTGGTCATCAGCTTGTTAATGATGAGTTGTAACAGTCATGTGAGCACTTTTTGGATCTGTCAAATACCAACTTACTGTTTGCTGATACTTTGAAGTTTTCAATATGTTGAATGAACTAATTATTTCCGCCACACATTTCTCCAATACTACTGAACAAAATGATTTTCATATCTGGTTTGCAGTTTGACAGGTATGAGTTGTAACTTGTGAGCGCTTTTCAGATCTGTTAAACAACTTCTTCCTGTTTTGTAAATTATTTGAATTAGAAGTGGCTGAGTGCTCAGCACAACAACACATGTAGCTTCTTGTTCTCCATACATTGTAGGGCATAACTGGCAAATATTTCTGTTTCTTATCCCCCATATATACAGCTGCAGACAAAATACAAAATAAAAACAGAAATATTAACACATGTATAATGTTTTTGTTTTGAATGGAAGGCTGTTACACTATTCATACTTACTCCATCAAGTATTTTATATAAACAAAAATAGAAGTAACATATAGACCTAATGGGTAACTTTTTTGATTATTGGCCCAAAATTATGATATTCATAGTCAGAGTTTGAATATATCATACATTAACAAACATCCAGAAAAAAATGTTTAATTTGCAAAAATGAATTTTTAAGAATTATTTTCTGAAGATTTATAGAAGTCAAACAGACTATAGTCTGCAGTTAAAATTTTTAAAACATTTATTTGATTCATAAACCATCCTGGATTCGTACCAAACTTGAACAGAAGCTTCTTACAATCAAAAGATAGTATCTAGAGGAAAATTTTTGATTATTATTTCCCCATTTTTGTTGAGCCTGAGACTAACAGCAAAAGTAGGCGAGACACTGGGTTCCGCGGAACCTTTACAAATTTTTTTAGTAGATTTCTCTTTAATTTCATCAGCTGGTATATAATGTGATTATTATTGTTTGGTCTGACACTGTTTAGCATAAGGGTAACTTCTGTTGAGTTAAAGGGGCATTATATTAGCGGTCAAATTCATTTTCATTGATTTGACTCAAATTCTCATATTTGATTTATAATATACTTAAACGAATATAAAAATTACAAAAAGTCTAAAATAAACAATTAACAATGCATGGACTCGATAATATGTATCAACATTTCGTGTCTATTTTTGTCTAGACGTCATCTAATCAACCATCGAGATGACCTCCGAAGACTGCTGACAGTCATATAACCCAGTATAAACATAAATATAATCATAAACTGATAGCAACCACGTGCAATTGGATTGTTCTAGGTCTGTTTGATTTCATATTGTAGGTTAAAAAGTATGTTAATCATTGTTTTTACCTGTGTTAGAATGATTTTTTGTGTGGATCTAATCAGTCAACCAGATGATTCATTCTTGTATCACTTTCAATGTTGACATTTTTTTCCTTTTAATAGCTGAATACATGCGTAAACCATCTCCAGCTAAGGGTTAAAATTTAAGGTCACATGAATACAGATTCAAAGGGGGTGGAATTATTCACTTGCAAGTGAATAATTCATCAGCAATGTTATTTATCTTATTTTGACAAAATTGAACTAAATTGGCTGCTGAAAGCAAAATAGTATTTCACTATATCACTTACATTAATGATTGAACAAAACAAAAAATCATTTTGAGAATTAGAGAGGCACATCATCCTTGGAAGTCTCACACAATTAAATATTAAACTAGTTAGATCCCTCTTTTAATTATTTCCATTAACAGTCATTCTAAACCATTGAAATAGTCTGGTTTTTGTCAGAAAGGTCGATAGTTTGATATTCCTGAACTTTTCAACTATACCTAATATTGTCATTAACTATATCTTTTCAGGTTTACCACTTTATATGTTAAACATTAAAGGACAGAAATAGAAAAAGAATAGTTAATGGATAGCCAGAACTAGTCCAGAAGATTAAAGAAAATGTGTCTTGCTGGTTTAATTTTTTTTTTTATCTATATATGTAATTTTAAAATACTTGGTTTTCTATTTTAAAATTTTCGTGTGAAGATCTGATAAAACTATTAGTGAAAAAAAATTCAGACAGCTGCATTGGTGAAAACTATTAACTATAATTTGCATCTTCATTAGGCCAATTATATTCAAATGTACATCATTTTTTGCTAGCTAATTTTATAAAATAATTCATTGTTTATATTCATGTTAACTGACAAAGGATGCCAAGTTAGTGTACAGTATTATAAAGGGTAGATGTCCTGTTTATAGGAATAGGTACATGCTTAATATAACGATGGTGCATTTAATCTTGTTTGTTTATACGAGACATAAGCTAGTGCTTCTTGAGATCAAATTCAGTTAACAATTTTATTCTTCCTAGAATAAAATTGATTGCTTTCAAATAATGCTCACCAGGTGAGGAGACTTTAAAATCAGACATTGTGAATTTGAATTGAGACAGTTTTGTAGAGAAGTTGGATAAATTTTGTTGAAATTGTTCTGTTGAGAAGATTAACAAGTTTAAATGAAATAATCAAATTTTCTGTGAAAGTGTCTTATTTTTTTTTTTAGTGCATGTTAAGTTAAATGCATTTAAGCTTGTAGATATTGCCTATGGCATACTTCAATTTGTTTTATTATTAAATTTTATTTTATTAAGAAAAAGCATTAAATTTATATGAAATGTGAATGAAATATGCATGAAAAAGCATATAGAGCTTTTTTTATTTTATTGATTTGTCAAAACCTACAGAAATTTTAAATCATAATTCTGCTTATGCATCTTAAAATCTTGCATGAATGAAAAAAAATAAATTCCTTACAAAATCAAAAGGAAATTTCTTTTTTTTTTTTGCTTAATGTGGTTATATATAGCTTTAATACATTTATCCTCTTCTCAATTACTGTTTCTAGGGCCTTTTATTTTCATTTTCAAGGAGTCATTTTTTGAACATCGTTTGTCACCTCTTAAACAAGCATAAAACTTGATGACTTTGTGTGGCATTACGCTTAGTTGAGATCTTATTTTATGTAGGAACATTTATGGGTTTATACTTATCTGCAATAAATTTACAACAGTCATTATAAAGTTTGCTTTCATTATTTGTTGTTTCAATTTATGTTTGTATGTTTTATAAGTAAAAGCACAGCCAAATAGTATGTTTGACATTGTTTGTCAAATTACATTTATGAATTACATTTATGAATACTTGCACAAATGTTATCCTCAGTTCAAATACATTTCATTAATTTCTTTTTAACAATTAATCTTTTTGAAATATATTAGTGCAATTTCTAAATGTGCTTCAATGTCTGAAAAACTGAGAGTAACTTATGCTTCACAGATTTTCACGATTTATCATATAATTATAATCAATGATTGTATAAATTGGAATGTGGCTTATTTATACTGGGAATGGCTTGTATTTTATATACATTTTGTAGTATTGTGATACTGAGTTTGGGAATAAAATAGTTTTGTAGTACTGATGTTATCTCCCCTTAGTTTCTATTGTTAGTTAAAATTAATTGGCCATATACATATTATAATAATACACAAATGATTAAATGTATCTTTTTCATTTACATATTTCTCTGCATATTTCTTTTTATAAATCTTGAAGTAACATTATGCCTTTTTATGTATTTCATGTCTTTCAAATGACAAATTAATTAAATAATTACAAAAGGCAATACACACATATACATTCACTGTCATTACCCATATTACTTTGTAACATCTTAATTACATATGTGAACATACATATGATGTCAGTTATAAATGTGGACAGAAGTGAACTAATATGGTTAATACAGCTTATTACATTGAATGTACAATGATATATCTCATTATTATAAGTTTATGTTGTGGACTATTTGACCTAAAATTAGATAGAGATGGTTCATATTTCATAAAAAGCAAGGTACTTATGGCCAGTTAATAAATGATGTTGTTTCAATTCATTACTGTACTGTGATACACAATAGGAGAAGGCCTTTTACTGAACTTAGTTTGTCTTTCAATGTGCATTCTTTATTTAAAGATTGAAGATAAATAATATTAACTATTTAATTGGAATACTTGTCCATGTTTTAACATTATTTTATTCATGCAAATGAACAGATGGAGGTTAGAAAATAGACATTTAATTGTTTCAAATTCATACACAACAAATCCTATATACCATCTCACAACTGTTCAGATCTTGCTTGGTAAAAATATTTAAAAATACTGTGTGATAAAATTTTCAACAGATAAATCATGTATTTTATCTATAAAAATTTACCAATTCAAAGTCTACATTTAATATGTCTTTTTGTTTTAGAAACCTTTAAAAATATTTAAGTGGTGAATTATTATTTTGGTAATTTTGATTGCATATCTGGGGCCATATGTTAATTTTATGTTATTTAGCAGACAATCCTTTGCTTGTTTGCTTTATGTAGAAAAAATTGAAGTTGATTAAATACTCAAATTTGTTTTCTGTTAGTATTTATGTCATTGATGCTAGGTTTTTCCTAATTACGTGTGAATAAATGCAATGCACACAAAGTTTTGTCATATTTTAGATGTACTTGCATGAATATAATACATACCTTCATCTCAATAAAAATTTGAAAAGACACTGTATTAATTTAACAAGATTATTGATATTTTAATGGTGTATTTTAGAGTTGGGGCTACATTTGTTAACCATATTTCAGAAGTTTATTAATTTGGTGATGTACGGCGGGCTGGCATCTGGGTTGGTGGCTGCCAAACAGAGTCCGTTCAATAACTGGAAAACACTTTGACAAAATCTTTTCAAATTTATATATGTTGTTTCCTGTGACTGAATGAAGGTCAAGTCCTTTAAGTAGCAAAAAGTGATACTTAGTGTGTTGTCTCTGCAATAATTTGATAATACTTTGATGAAATCTTTTCAAATATAGATATGTTCTTCCCTGTAACTAAAAGAAGGTCAATTTTGATTTTCACGTTTTAAGCTTTTATAGTTGTAGTGTTGTAGACCTTAAGTAGCGAAAAGTGATACTTAGATTGATTTTGGCCTTTCCTTTGCTGAGCCCTACAAAAAATCATTTATTTGTTTTACTTGATGTTTGGGGGTCCAGATTTGCAAATATCATTTTCATGCTGGAAAATCCAGTTTGCTAATCTGATAGCCTCCTGTTTTCATGTCATTTTAAGTCTTTTAATATTTTTTTAACCAAAGAGGTCATGGTTTCATCCCAATTCCAGTTTCAAAATGATAAAATGCTTCTTTTTTCAAGTTCAACTTTTTTTTGAGACTGGGTACTGAACCTTAAAATTGATAATAGTTTTATTATGGAGATTTTTTTATTTACTAATAATGTCATTTCAAAGAATATGAGGATAATATTGAACTACCTTTAGCAGACACCTCAGAATCAATATCAGATGTGTGAGAGAAAGTGGATCATGTGATTCTACATATAGAGTAATTGAGATGTGGGGTAGATCTCATCAAGACAGAAACCCTACAATTCAAAAACCATTTAAAGGTCAATATTTTGTCTTTAATATACGAATGTCTTTGCCATGTCAAGCCTATGGACACTTAAAGATTATTATTCTCCTACCGACGAAGTCGAAGGGGACTTTAGGTTTGCACTCCATCCGTCTGTCCATCCGTCAGTCCGGCAAATCAGCTTTTCACACTTTTTTTCTTCGTTCTTGAAGATATTGATTTGATATTTGGTATATCGTTTTATCATGACAAGTTATAGATCAAGTTCGAATTTTGTTCCGGTCTGATGATTTAGTCCAGAGTTATCATGGTCCATATTTAATGTTACTACATTTTGTATGATAAACCATATTTCTGTACAAAGAGAGATAACTCATTTTTTTAAAGACATTCTTTGGTTAATTGTTTGAAGTGTTTTTTATTTTGTATAAACTAATTTTCTGAATGCTATATACATAAAAAAAATTGATGAAGTGAAATCTTTTAATTAGATAATAATCTATTTTTATTAAGGTATATATTTCATTACATTACATTGTGTATAGATAAAAGTTGTTGACATTTTATAGATAAGTTACAAATCTATATTAGTTTGTGACAAATGAAAGAAAAAATATTTGGAACTATTAATTATATTTGATTATAACTTGAAAATAAATATACATTGTATTACATCATATCTAATTTTAGAGAACTATTAATCACATCATGCATGAAGATATTGATTGATAATTGGTATATAGTTTTATCATGAAAAGTTACAGATCAAGTTCAAATTTTTGTATCGGTCGGATAATTTTGTGCAGAGTTATGGTCCTTGGACTTGAAAAATTCACTCATATAATCAGTTTTCCACACTGTTTTTAGTCATGCTTGAAGATATTGACTTGATATTTTCTTTTTGTTTACACCATGACAAGTTATAGAACAAGTTAGCATTTTGTTCCAGTATAATGAATTTTTACCCGGTAGGGGACTATGTATTGCCATGCAATACTCTCAGAATGCTTGTTATTATAATCATGTAAGATTGATTGGAAACTTGCCTTGGTTGACCATATTTTCTTGGGGTAACAATCTGCTCTTTTTATCCCTCAGCTACTGTGAAAGTACTAATATTCATGGGATATCAATTTTCGTGCTTTTTATGGTGGATTTATCCACAAATTTAAGTGTTCAACAAACTATAACAACTGATGTCCAAATCAAGACCAGGAATGATCCAGATGCAGGTAGGACTACAAGGATACCGGCATATAATCTAGAGAATACATATCAGCAAACACACTATGAACTGTTATATACAACAACTGACAGGATTTTTATTCCCAGTTAAACTTTAAAAAAAACCTAAATGTACGACTCAACCTTTTAATTCTCATGAAAAACTAGTTTTGATTGATGAAAGTCAGACTTCCGGTGATGATATGTGATGATGAAGTTCATTTTATCTCCTAATAATTCTCATATGAAAAAAAATATTATTTCATTTTGGGCTTGCGTTTATATTTCATAAGAATTTATTCTACAATTCAAAGTTCATATGTATCATTTTTGTCGAGCCTTCGACTTTAGTCGAAAAAGCGAGACATAGCAATCCTACATTCCGTCGGCGTCGTCGGCGGCGGCGGCGTCCACAAATATTCACTCTGTGGTTAAAAGTTTTTGAAATTTTAATAACTTTCTTAAACTACCTTGGATTTCTACCAAACTTGGACAGAAGCTTGTTTATGATCATAAGATAGTATCCAGAAGTAAATTTTGTAAAAATAAAAATCCATTTTTTCCGTATTTTACTTATAAATGGACTTAGTTTTTCTGCCGGGAAATATTACATTCACTGTGTGGTTAAAGTTTTTAAAATTTTAATAACTTTCTTAAACTATCCTGGGTTTGTACCAAACTTGGACAGAAGCTTGTTTATGATCATAAGATAGTATCCAGAAGGAAATTTTGTAAAATAATAAATCCATTTTTTCCGTATTTTACTTTTAAATGGACTTAGATTTTCTGCCAGGAAACAACACATTCACTCTGTGGTTAAAGTTTTTAAAATTTTAATAACTTTCTTATACTATTTTGGATTTGTACCAAACTTGGACAGAAGCTTGTTTATGATCAAAAGCTAGTATCTAGAAGGAAATTTTGTAAAATAATAAATCCATTTTTCCCGTATTTTACTTTTAAATGGACTTAGATTTCCTGTCAGGAAACAACACATTCACTCTGTGGTTAAAGTTTTTTAAATTTTAATAACTTTCTTATACTATTTTGGATTTGCACCAAACTTTAACAGAAGCTTGTTTATGATCAAATGCTAGTATCAAGAAGGGAATTTTGTTTTCTTCAAGTTAACATTACATTCAGTCTGCAGATAAAGTTTTTAAACATTTATTAGATTCATAAACTATCCTGGATTTTTACCAAACTTGGACAGAAAGTTCTTACAATCAAAAGATAGTATCAAGAGGAATATTTTATTGATTTACTTCCTCATTTTTGTTGAGCCTGCGATTAACAGAAAAAGTAGGCGAGACACTGGGTTCCGCGGAACCCTTACAAATTTTTTTATGTTACTGTTTTCTTTAAGTGACATGTTTATGGCCCAATTTACAACTTTGACGATTGTTAATCTGTTGATGATTCCATCTTGGGGGAAAGTTAGTGTCATCACTTTTGATTACACATGTGAAACAATTCAAATGTTTGCTTTGCATTTCCTTCAATCGAGACAATTTGTAAGCATACATTTTTTGTAGATGAATCAGCTTATTTACGAAAGCAATTATTTTATTCAAAATTTTATGAAACTTGTCAGTAATGAAAGATGAAAATGTAATTGAAAAGGAACACCTTATTTTGCAATGTCTCACAAATCATGCAAATCACTATAAAACAACATATGATATTTTTCAAGAATTCTTTGTTTCTGATTGTTTCAAATGCTTCTTTTGATTTTTTTCAGAAAACTAAAATCCGTAATTTTAGCTCAGACCACAAAAATTGATACCAATGAAAAAAAGTACTTTATTTATATACTGTTCTAGCATTTTCAGTGTAATAGTAATTTTGTAACTAATCAGGATTTTAAAAGTAACCACTGCAATGTGTTTGCTTGTCCTTATTTTTAGCAAAAACATGTACCAGTGTATATATGATATATGCTAGCTAGTGATTGAATTAATTTTCATTTTTTTCGCTGATTGAATTAAACCTTGAGGTAAACAAGCAAATCACTCGCACACAAAAAAATAATCTAAAATTAAATAAAGCATTCACAATTCAAAGAAACCATACATATTTGCTTACTGATAATAATCTTTTGGAAAAAACTTCACTTGATTGCTAAATAAGAAAAGTGAACCACTCAATTTGAATATACTTTCAAAAGTATTCAAGAAAAATGCTGTTTCAGTCAGGGACCTTAGTAATAAAAAAAATCATATTGGCAACCAGTGATGTTGCAGTCAGCTTGGCCCCATTGCCAGCAACACATTTTGTCAAGTGTTGAGTTTATCAGTTATGTGCCTCCTGATTTAGAAAATTAAACCTCCAGCAAACACATAAATTGATGTTGGTACATGAGGAATTTATTCATAGCAACACATAAAACTATATTTTACATAAAACAACACCTGTTGTCATTACTTAATATATAAGATGGAAATTCTGTTTCATTTTATATTTTTGTTCATTGTTTCTATTACCAGAATGTTTACTAGTGAACAATATCTGCTGTATATAGTAAACAGAAATTTCTTTTTATTAATAGTGCGAAAACAAGCTTTTTACTAGGTGCTCGATGTTAAGAAGAACTAATAATCATAAGCAACTTTACAGAGAATGTAAAAATGTTTAAAAGGTCAATTTCTCAGTGTTTGCAGGGAGGCATTTCTAAGCCACTAGATTTTCCACTAAGTTAGGTTTGATCTATTGACTTGTGTCAGATGGACACATACTCCTCCAAAATATTCTTTTACCTATGATTCATTGTTACGTAGGAAAATCCTGAAAACTTAACAAGATCAATGAAGTGTGGAATTACGGTCAATGTCGAATGACATGTCAGACAGCCATATACTCACAGGCACTAGTCTCAGAAAAAAAAATTCCTATATACCTGTTTTTTAAGGTATATATATAAAAAAAAAATTCTGAGACAAGTGCCTGTGCATATACTCCTAGCAAAATTTTGATGCAGGCAAGATTAAACCAGTATTTTATCATATAGTATGTGTTTCCTTCTGACAATAAGATGCGAAGATGCTAGTAGATTGGTAAATTAATCCATTGATATGAACCAATGATTAACACTTTTGAAAAGCAATAGCAAATTCAAAGGGAAGTGCAAATTAAAAACAACATCGAAAACAGACTGAATTATGTACATTAATTAAGACAATATGAACTAATGCAGAGGATGTTGTCAAAAATCTCAAAAAAATAAATGATTCCTAATATTCCATGAAAAATGCAGTTCAGTAGGATCTATGGGAAGCCATGTGCTAGTTGCTCTTATGTTTGCAATGTTAATCATCCCACTATGATTACAAAAAATCTGTTGTAGTCTTCCATTGATGTATAAGCTACTGATAGAAAAAAATATTGAATGCTCCTGGTTTCCATTTCTAGCTCACCTAGTCCACAGGGCCAAGTGAGTTTTTCTCATCACTTAGATCAGTCGTCCGTTGATGTTGTCTTGCATTCAAATCATATGTGCCCTTTTCAGCCATATCAGTTATATTGGTTGATAGACTTGGTCATCAGACACATTTTAAAACTAGATACTCTAATCAGTCTAATGATGATTGTGGACAAGTTTGGTTCCAATTGGCCCAGCAGTTTTAGAGGATGAGATTTTTGTAAAAGTTAATGGACGATGTCGACATGCTAAGTGAGAAAAGCTAAAAAGGTGAAAACAATAGCTCACTAAATACAGAATTAAATAGGGATGACTACAGTTCACTTAACAGAACAAAACTTGAACTGTCCACTAAGCTGGACTTATACTATTCCCCCATCCCTGAATGACATTTAAGTTTCTCGTGACTGAAATACGGGAATCAAAGAAGTTGGTAATATAATTTTCAGTGTTTTATTTGATGACGTCTCTGATGCATGTGATGCATGTACATCCTACATACATCTATATTTGCATCTCAGGTTCTAAAAATATACAAAGTTTCATATAGATATAAGAAGCATCATTGAGGGGAAGAAATTTTTCTAAGTTCAATGGACCATAACTCTAGAAAAACTCAATTTTCTGAAATATCTTGCCCACATGCACATCTGCACATTCATGATTATGATTTAACAATGTACCAATTTCCATGTAGATACCATAAACCATGAAGGAGAAGTTGTGATGACATAGTTGCCGGACAGGGTCAAAATATTCTAAGTTCGAAGGGACATCGCTAGGAAAAAATGGACTGGAGCACCCTAACCACATGCAAATATGTATATAAGGATTTAACAATATAACAAGTTTTGTGTAGATATGATAAAACATATTGGTGGAGTGGCAATGACAAGGACAGTACCAAAATTTGAAAGGGGCATAACTCTAAACTAGAGACTCTACAGAGCCTGTGTTGCTCATTTGCATCTTCAACAATTCCCATTTTTAGGTAAAAATACATTTGTATTCATTAAAGGATAATAACAATATTGAGAATTAACTGACAATTTCTGTAATGTTGACGTATTTGTAGATTTTAACCTCTAGATCATATTTCTTTTTTAAAGTTTTTAATTATCGTTTATAGTTTGCAAGATAATTGGCAAAACATGCAAAAAAATGGTAATGGCAGGGCAATAATTCCAATAAAGAGTCGACTGGCTTTTTAAAGTGTCTATCTATCCTTTATAATTTTAAACATAATGGGAAAAAATGAAAAAAATTGGGGGAAATTGTTCCTTGAGGGCCATTACTTCAATAAGGTGTCGATCAATGACTTCGGTCTTACTGATTTATTTGTAGATCTTGACTTGTTAATCATTTTTACTATTTGAAATTTCTATCGATCTATTAAAGTTTTCAAGATCATAGGCAAAAAAGCAAAAAAATTGGTAAAAAAAGTCATTATACGAGAATAACTTCAATAAGGAGTTGACTAATTATTGCAGTCATGTTGACTTAATTGTAGATTTTTAAATTCACCTTTGGGCCAGGCGAGCCAAAAAAAAAAACAATTCAAGGAACATACTACCCACATGCACATCTGCATATAAAGATCCAACAAAGAAATAAGTTTCATGTAGATACAATAAACCATATAGTCTGGTCTGAAAAGGGTCATAATTTCTAAGGTGAAAGGGGCATTACTCTTGGTAAACTTAACAAAATTAAAAATCTTTCACATGCTGCATATCATTTATTATTTATTCTAAAAAGTTTGAACTGAATCAAAGGATAAAGAAGTTTGTCTGGAGAGACAACCTGATTTCTATAAACCCATCCAAAATTTGAATAATAATTTAGAAATCTCTGAATACAAAGATTGTCAGAGGAGGGAGAATGCTTTAAAAATATTGTGCAACTTATGAACTTTATTTGACACAACTTTTTATTTTCTATATAATTTACATTCCATCTGAATAAAGTTTTGGAAGTATGTCATTTTTATGAGGAGCAGAATACACATGATGTATCTAATCTTTGTCATCCTATCCATGGACTTTCTCTGTTGACTTTCATCACAAATTCAATTTTTCTTTGCATGTCAGCATTGTAAATCCTCTTACATCTTTCATAACTTATACGTCTCCTCATTGTTGTTGGTTTTTCATAATATTTCTTTCTTCTCACTTGGTCAACGATTCCATCATTTCTCATAAATCTGAAAAAAAGTATTTAAGTATGTAAAACAGAGCCCTGCTTGGATCACACCATTCAGAGAGACAAAGACAATAGCCCTGTAATATCTTTAATTGATCACACCACCTCTTATTCCATGTATATCCTAACATAATCATAAATTAAAATTCAACTCTTATTGAATATAATTTTACTGTTTCATATTTAGGGATTATAGTTTTTTAAGACCTTGAAAATGTCATACATGTACCTTCAGAATCATGTGGTTTTCTTGAACACTTTATTATTGAAAGTTCTTGTATGTACCTTATATTGTTCCAGTGATCAAGATTATAAAGGAAAAGGAATAATCTAATCTAAAAGAAATTTATGTTTAATCTCCAACATACATGTATTCATGTAGCTGTTCAAAGTCTGGGGTTGTTGTTCATTATAATTTAATGTTTTTGTTATTGTGAAAGTTTGGTGTTATTAAAGAGCAGATCTTTGATAATCTCTGATCAAATTATTCACAACCTTTTTAGACTTCAGCCCATTCTGACCTTGACATATTGTATAGAAACCAGTCAATTATTGAAAACTATGTGCTCACCTCTAAATGTCTTTTTGGTTTATTTTGTCTCACTGATGTATATATAGGAACAGCAAAATTATGAACATTACCAATTCTATGCTTGAAGTATTTATTTTCAGTTAAAAAACTGTTCAACTGTTTTTATCTTTGGGTAGTTGTTGTTGCAGATATATTTAGTAGAAATGGCAAAGTCCATGTTCTCTTATGTGGATTCAGAATCAGTTTCCTCTTAAAATTACAAAAAAATACCATCAAAAACTGAGTTAAGGTTCATCATAACAAATGGACAAATATGGCCGTATTTTCACCTCAAAAACTACGCTGTGTACAGACTTACCTGAGCAGTTTGGAAAGTTTTAAGGCCTGGCATCCACTAGATATATGAAAGTTAAATGTATTTTGTATATCAGAAAGATAAAATCTTTTTTGGATTTTAATGCACATTTTTTTTCATTCCTGCAGAAGGTGTAAAAATAAACTAAGTTGGGATACAACTTTGAGATGCTCCCTCTCAGGTAACAACCGGTTTGTATTGTATTGATTGTCCTTGATTGGCATGGACAATAGATATCTACACATCTATAGGTGAGTTAAAGGTAGTAACTGAGTGGACAGTATCAAATGCAATTCAGGTGTTTGTTTATTTTTACACCTTCTGCAGGAAGGAAAAAATGCCCATCAAAATCCAAAAACGATTTAATCTTTCTGAATATATATATATATTTATTCAAGATAAAAAGGCATGAATTTGACAGATACAAAATATTACAAAGACACAGATATAGCACTAGATATAGTTTATAGACACTAAAATGATATACATGTTTACTAAAAATTTTAATTTAAGAAATAAACTAGAGGCTCTCAAGAGCCTGTGTCGCTCACCTGTATTTACTGATGCTTTGGAAATCATGTAAAATAAGGTTAAAATCATAATTAATAGTATTAGATATTAGATATTATAATGATATCTAAGATAATAACAATAAAATGCTTCGCTGGGCGCAGCTTGATACGACCGCAGAGGTTGAACCCTGAACAGTTGGGGCAAGTATGGACACAACATTCAAGCTTGATACAGCTCTGAATTTGGATTGTGATTAAATATTTGACACAGCATAGGTTTCTGACACAGAAAGAATGTGGTCTAAGAACTTGAATTTTTTTGATTTACCTATTATGGTCCAATGTCCAAAATCAAAATACATGGTTAGATTCAGCATATCAAAGAACCCCATATATTCAATTTTTATTGAAATCAAACAAAGTTTAATTTTGGACCCCAACTTGGACAAACTTGAAAACTGGGCCCATAATCAAAAATCTAAACACATGTTTAGATTCAGCATATCAAAGAACCCCAAGAATTCAATTTTTGTTAAAATCAAACTAAGTTTAATTTTGGACCCTTTGGACCTTAATGTAGACCAATTTAGAAAAACAGGACCCAAAATTAAAAATCTAAATACACGGTTAGATTTGGAATATCAAAGAACTCCAATAATTCAATTTTTGATGAAATCAAACAAAGTTTAATTTTGGACCCTTTTGACCTCAATATGAACCAATTTGATAGCGGGGCCCACAAATAAAAAATCTAAATACATGGTTAGATTCAGCATATCAAGGAACCCCATATATTCAATTTTTGTTGAAATCAAAAAAAGTTTAATTTTGGACCCCAACTTGGACCAACTTAAAAACTGGGCCCATAATTAAAAATCCAAACACATGTTTAGATTCAGCATATCAAAGAACCCCAAGAATTCAATTTTTGTTAAAATCAAACTAAGTTTAATTTTGGACCCTTTGGACCTTAATGTAGACCAATTTAAAAAACTGGACCCAAAATTAAAAATCTAAATACACGGTTAGATTTGTCATATCAAAGAACCCCAATAATTCAATTTTTGATGAAATCAAACAAAGTTTAATTTTGGACCCTTTTGACTTCAATATGAACCAATTTGATAGCGGGCCCACAAATAAAAAATCTAAATACATGGTTAGATTCAGCATATCAAAGAACCCCATATATTCAATTTTTGTTGAAATCAAACAAAGTTTAATTTTGGACCCCAATTTGGACCAACTTGAAAACTGGGCCAAAAATCTAAAATCTAAATACATGTTTAGATTCAGCATATCAAAGAACCCCAAGAATTCAATTTTTGTTAAAATCAAACTAAGTTTAATTTTGGACCCTTCGGACCTTAATGTAGACAAATTTAAAAAACAGGACCCAAAATTAAAAATCTAAATACACGGTTAGATTTGGAATATCAAAGAACCCCAATAATTCAATTTTTGATGAAATCAAACAAAGTTTAATTTTGGACCCTTTTGACCTCAATATGAACCAATTTGATAGCGGGGCCCACAAATAAAAAATCTAAATACATGGTTAGATTCAGCATATCAAAGAACCCCATATATTCAATTTTTGTTGAAATAAAACAAAGTTTAATTTTGGACCCCAATTTGGACCAACTTGAAAACTGGGCCAAAAATCAAAAATCTAAATACATGTTTAGATTCAGCATATCAAAGAACACAATAAATTCAATTTTTGTTAAAATCAAACAAAGTTTAATTTTGGACCCTTTGGACCTTAATGTAGACCAATTTGAAAACTGGACCCAAAATTAAAAATCTAAATACACGGTTAGATTCGGCATAACAAATAAATAAATGTGGTCAAAAATTTTAAAAATCTAATGTGCCATACTGTGCAATTAAAGATTACTTCTTGAAATTTTTCAATATTTGAAATTTGAAAAAAAAATAATATTTGAAGAATAATTCTTTTTAATTTCTGAAATCTGAAATGAGAAAAAATTGACCCCCCACAATTTCTTTTTACCCCCTCCCCCCTCCTTTTTTCCCCAAAAAAATTCTTTCCCTCAAGATATGGTCATAATCTCAATCAAATTTCCAATGGAGTTTGCAACCATAATTACCCATTTAAATTTACCATAGTGCTAACTTAATCTATTTTATAATAGAATTTAAAATATAGTGTCAAATCTTTCATATGGATTTTTTTGTAAAAAAAAAAGATGCAACATTTGCAGATATTTTTACTGGTCTTCCTTTATAAATATGCATTTCTTTAAACATAACTTAAAAGCTGTAAGGGAAGTAACCAAAACGTTGTATTTGGATTACCTCCCTTACACTGTTTTAAATTATCTTAATTGTTCATTAACCATTACTTTATTCATAATTTAAAAGCAATGTAAGGGAGATAATTTCAATGATGTATTTGATTTATCTCCCTTACACTGCTTTAAATTATGTTTTGTACTAAAGTATTTGTCCATTAACCAGGACAACCTTGTTTTTCCCCCTTTTTTGCCCCTAATTCCTTAACGGTTTGAGCCATAACCCCCCAAAGCAAATCCTAACCATCCCTTTGTGGTATGGAAACTTGTAGTATAATTTCAGAGAGATCCATACACCATTCCACAGTTATTGTCTGGAAACTAGAAAATGCTTATTTTTGGCCCCTTTGTGGCCCCTAATTCCTTAACTGTTGGAACCATAACCCCCAAAATCAATCCCCACCTTCCTTTTTTGGTATTGAACCTTATGGTAAAATTTCAAAGAGATCCATTCACTTAAACTAAAGTTAGAGTGCGAAAACCAATGTGTCTTCGGACGACATCGACGACGACAACGTCATACCAATATACGACCTTTTTTGCGGTCGTATAAAAAACTGCAAAATCTTTGTAAAATTACTAACTCAGGGGCAGCAACCCAACAACGGGTTGTCGGATTCGTCTGAATATTTCAGGGCAGATAAATCTAAATCTGATGAACATTTTTGCCACCTGTCAGATTTGCTCTAAATGCTTTAGTTTCAGAGATATAAACCAAAAACTGCATTTTACCCCTATGTTCTATTTTTAACCAAGTCGGACATGATGGTTGGAGGGCGGGGTCATCGGACAAATTTGTTTAACTAGATACCCTAATAATAATTATGGCCAAGTATGGTTAAATTTGTCTCAGTAGTTTCAGAGAAGAAGATTTTTGTAAAAGATTACAAAAATTTACAAAAAATTGTTAAAAATTTACTATTAAGGGCAATAACTCCTAAAGGGGTCAACTGACAATTTTGGTCATGACAATTTATTTGTAGATCTTACTTTGCTGAACATTATTGCTGTTTACAGTTTATCTCTATCTATAATAATATTCAAGATAATAACCAAAACAGGGGTTAAAAAATCCACTAGCCCGACGCCCGGGACTAGACTTTTACACTTCGAGCAATTAAAACTGGTAACCGAATATGCCCGACGGACTAGTAACAAACAATTCTTGGCATTTCCAAAATAGTAAGTGGAAAATCCCCTCATCACTATTCTATCTTAGCCAATCAGATTCAATTATGTACGTCATCCGGGATTCCAAGAATTTGAACCGATTTTGTACATGTTTTAAAAATAGAACAACTAACTCTGGGTGGACCGGTATCATGTATTGATCGCAATTCACGTACTTTCAATATCAATTTCTCAGTACAGGGGGTATTGTACATTGCTTATGCCGAGATTTTCAATTAATGGTACTTGGGTGTATGATGTAATGATCGATATTGACCTGTCTTGTTGGACAGCTGTTAATTTGAGCTTGAAACCATGCACAAATTATTTCTAAACATTTATACGGCCACCCATAGGAACTTTGTCAGTTTCAAAACGTAAAATGGTAGATGAAGGGGGTAATGAGGCTGAAAATTTATCCCAAAAAATGCCAAATACGACCAGGAAAAGCGGAAAAAAACATTTATAGTGTCATGGACAGAAAGATTCCCAATGGGCAAGGTCGATTGTTACTGATGATAAACAAGAGATGATGTTTTGTGAACGGGAGAAAGGAAGAAAGACCATTCACAATTTGTCTTACATTTGTTTTTCTCTCTTTCTAGTAAATAAAAAAAATTAAAACTTTCAGATGTAGAGTTCATAAGAAGGAAATATTCCCTGTGGAACACCCACCCCCCCCTTTTTTTGTGTTCTCTATTTTCAACCCTCTAATCTAATTAAAATTAAAACTTTGATTTCTAACCGATCTATTTATGTACCGGACCGGCAATTTTTTTTATTTAATAAGAAAATCTACAGTGCCGTTATACACATGCATGTTGATTGTTTGGAGTCCCCGCCCGAAAAGAAAGAAATAGTCTAACTCCAAGATACTATATTCCTGAATCACGTGATTTTTACTACGTGGAGCTTAAATTAGAATAAATACGGAATATGGAAAGTGAAACTACAATACATAACATAAAGTCCGTTGGCAAATAGAAGAAAAAGAAGATTATTTTTTGGCAAAGGGTACCGGGTTAATCCTCTTTGTGGTCAAAATATACATGAAATATTTTCCACTGCCCTTGTCTCGTTTCTATGAATGTTTACCCTGAGTTTTCTATCTGTTACTATTGCCGTTATTTTCCTGATCACGCTGATAAAAAGTCTACTTTGTATGTGGGAACAACAAATATACGAATTGAACCACTGGTTTCACATGACAAGATCAATGAACATGTTTTCTGTGCCCGAAAATATTTAACAACCCATAGTACAAGGGATATCCAAAAAGATGTCTAGAGATCCTTGTTATAATTAATAAAACAAAAATTTATTTGATTTATTTTATCAAATACCGTGTATAATGCCGCATTCAAAACAAGGGACACCCACTCTAAATTTGTAAGGTATACTCGGGCTAGCAGGTCAGTTTTGATGGGCTAGCAGATCTTTCAACAGGGCTAGTAAAATCCTGCTACCAATAAGTCCTGGGCTAGTGAGCTGTAACAAATTTTTTTAACCCCTGCAAAAACTGCAAAATTTCCTTAAAATTACCAATTCAGGGGCAGCAACCCAACAACAGGTTGTCAGATTTGTCTGAAAATTTCAAGGCAGATAGATCTTGACCTGATAATCAGTTTTACCCGATGTCAGATTTCCTCTAAATGCTTTGGTTTCAGAGATATAAGCCAAAATCTACATTTTACCCCTATGTTCTATTTTTAGCCATGGCGGCCATCTTGGTTGGTTGGCGGGGTCATCGGACACATTTTTTAATCTAGATACCCTAATGATGATTGTGGCTAAGTTTGGTTAAATTTGGCCCAGTGGTTTCAGAGGAGAAGATTTTTGTAAAAAGCTAACGACGACAGACGACAAGTGATGAGAAAAGCTCACTTGGCCCTTCGGGCCAGGTGAGCTAAAAATAAGATTATGAAACACAAAATGCATTTAACTTGTATATATCTAGTGGATGCCAGGCCTTAAAACTTTCCAAACTGCACAGGTAAGTCTGTAAACAGAGTAGTTTTTGAAGTGAATATACGGCCATATTTGTCGATTTGTTATGATGAACCTTAAATTATGATACTACCAAACACTCTGTGTTGGAAAGGTTAAACTTGTTTTGAAAGCAATTTGTTTGCTTATCCTAGGATTTATGATGGTCTACCTTTTTTTACCAGAAAATAATGTTAGTATTTTCATAATAGTACCTCATCATTGCATTGTGGGCTTGTTCTACGTTATTTTTGTGGACAAAAACAGTTCTTGCCAGAAATTTTGCATTTCTGTGGCATGACATTTTGTGTCAATGAATGGTCTCCCTTTCCCAATGGTCACTTACGCGTTTGGAGAAATGCGATTTGTAATAGAAATGAAAACAAAATATTGTACACTGATTAAGATTTCGAGCCACTCCGAATCAAACAGAAAGTATGAAAATAGCATGTTTTACTTGCCTTTACATAAAAAGGAAGGCTTTAATTTGAAAACTCTAGAAACTAGTTGGAATACAATGCATGAACATAATTATTCGTCCTTTGCGAATTTTCACTACATATTTTATTTAAAAGCATTTTTTTTATTGTGGGATCATTTCTTCTTTTTGCCACCATGAATATAATGCAAACTTTAGTTTGTTAAAACATCATTTGATAGTAATTGCATGTTATTGTCAATTGGGGGTTTTCTATACAATTTCCCATCTTAAATATTCCTTAAAAGGTTTTAGGCAGAATTTGCCAGAAACATTAACATCTTTACTCCATTTATTAGATTGAAATACTAGTACAAGAACACGTCTTTAATGCACAATTATATGAAATAGAATTATATAATATGATATCCTGATTCACAAGTTTTTTAGGAAAAACTGTTATTGCCACGCAAAAAAGAGAAAACGATTATTATGTCTTTCCACTTTTCTGTGGAAAGACCTATTGGATTTCTTCTGATTATTATTATTATTTTTTCTTCTTCCGCCACTTTTTTCTGACGGTGCTTTTTTGTTTCGCAAGATGTCGCTTAGATTTTTTGTGTATGATATGGAACAGTTATTGCGATTTTGGAACTGACCCAGAGTTCGCGAAAAACTTATTTTGACCCGTCGGTCATGGGACAAACAAAGCATGATTATTTGTCAGTCCTACAAAATTTTAGCCAGTCCTACAAAATCTGTCAATTTTATCCTGAAATAAAATTAATAACATATTTTATAGAAAAATAACTTTATTAATATTAGTTTTATTCTTCGCAGGACCAGTTCAGGTCTTCTGATTGTTCTTATCTAAAGTCATCTTCACTATCCATTTCATCGTCTGAATCACTTTCTCGGCTGTTACAGTATTTGTTTGCTCCATTGTAGGGTTCAATCGCCGATTGTTTGCCAGGGATGGCTCTATGAACAAATTTAGTAGGCCACATGTAGATCGCCGCTTTGGTTTGTTTATAATAAATCCGTAAACCAGTACCGGAAATTGGCAGCAGGTACATCTGATAACTGATGTAAACACTTATTGGAAACAGTTGCGGTACATCTAATAACCGATGTAAAAAAGTGCCGAAATATGCACTACAACGGCCGTTTTACATCGGTCATCGGGACCGGCACTAGCCTTCAAAATACTGGTCCGAGCCTCATTTTGACCGACAGGACCGACCATTTTCGCGAACTCTGCTGACCCTGTTTAGCGGAATACTTTTTATTGTAAGAGTTATCTCCCCAAATACTGTTTTTCTTGTGTACGCATCTCCTTCGCAACCGTAAAAGATTATGACAAATTTATGTCTCCAATTTGTTCCTTATATCCTCAGGATCTTAAGAATAATTTTGACCGAAGCGGTCCAGAAACTCCATATGAGAGTTATTTCCCCTTCTGTATTTAAAATAAGTAAAATGTAATTGTAATTGGTAAACCATAAGTGATAGGGACCTAGGGTCTTTTGATTTGAGGTCCTTGGTCCAAAAAAAAGAAAATAGTGTCAAGGTCAAAGGTCAAGGTCATTTTTAAATTTGGATTTTGGCTTATTCACCTCTTTTCAAACACGATATAAGACATCACATCGACAACATATTTTTACTTAATTGTTAGTTGTGACATGTCGTAACTCATACATATCGGTTTAAAGGGTACGCTTACATCAAATTAGAGTTTTCTCCCCTCTTTTATTTAAAAATATGCATATGGTGATATAACTCATGAACCAAATATAATTAAGTCCTAGGGTCTTTTGATTTTAGGTCCTTGCTTGAAATTGAGCTCAAGGTCATAGGTTAAATTGACGTTCTAGATTTTGACCTTTGCTTTTACCTCACATGTATACATGATAAATCCATGGGACTTTTTGCATTAGTTTTTAAAGCCATTTTACCTTAGAAAAGCCAACCGGAAGTGACCTTGTGTAAACCAGAAGTAGCTCTTTTTTGTACTTAATTAATGTAAAAGTTTATAGAACCAGATATTTTTGGTATCAGTGTCAATTAAACTTTTGAATAATACCGGAAGTAACATTTTTCAAACCGGAAGTAACAAATTATCTCCCTTATTTAACAAATATTGTATAGAAACCATATACCGGTATTTTTGGAATCAGCGTACAATAAGCTATCATTTGAAGCTGGAAATGACATTTTAAAACGAATTTTACTATTTTCATATTAGAATACATGTTTTTTTGTGGAAAGGCCTTCAATTGTTCTCTGAACAATTGGTTTTTAATTCTGAATAAGTTTCTATTCAATTGTTGCACAAATAGATGTTTTTTTGGGCCACAAATGTCATAAAACCAGAGAAAAAAACATAACCCCCTTTTTATAAAGTTGTAATGATAAATTACTATCCAAGTTACTTGTATTTTTCATATATCGAAACAATTGTTTTATTTCTTGCTTCATGCAATTACTGTAAAATTGAAAAAAGTATTAAGCTGTACAGTAATTATTAACGTTTATATCTAGATTAGTGAGTTTTATTTCAACTTATGGTTTAGCCGTTGTTATACCTTAATGCATGAGAAAAGAATATTCCACTTTAATGTGATAGGTTAAATGGGATGCAATTTCCTTCAAATCGTCACTGAAAATAATAATTTTTGATAGTATATAAGTCAAGTAATGCATATTTTGGGATGTCAGGATTGTCCAAAGAAAGACATTCCTATGGTCGGTCTTTCATTTGAACAATCCTGACACCCCTCAGTGTGTTATACGACAAGAAAACCTTAAAATATACATTTTCTATAAAATGAACAGTTACACATATCATTTATATTATGTTTAGTTAAGATTTTGTTCTTGAAATGTCTTACAGATTGTAAAGATGTTTGGAGGGAATAATCCGCCAACAGGAACAACTTCATTTACATCAACTACAAAACCATCTGGTAGGTTTATATGAATTTAAATTTAGTGTGTTCTGATATAAAGTAAATAAATAACAGGTCAGGTGTACAGGTAGATCATACACAAGTATTCGGCATTGTAATACATGTATATCTACTTTAACTTAATACCGATACTTCTGTTGATTTGAACCTTTACTCTACTTCATATCTTAACTTATGTCTCAAAATTGATGATGACTAGCTGTATAAAAAATATTGAAAACTGATTATGTCATAACGTTTATTTTTTATTTAACATTTTATCAAGTTGTATTGAACATTATTATCATACTTGTCTTTTTATGCTAATGTATGCAATAAACAGAAAAAATATAAGTGAACCAACACCTGAAGTGGTGATTGTGCGGTAGGGTAAAAACGAGTGGATACCGCTAGGTATTCACAGTCATCTTGAAAAAAATGAATATGTCGACAATAAAGACAACAACACTCAAGTTTTTACCGCAAAGTATCTGTTTATTTGGTCAACATGTTTCGCCAACAAGCGTGGCGTCTTCAGGACAATATTACATATGAAATCAAACAGTGAAGTACAAATTTTTGCGGTTGTGTGGTTCGCCGAAAGTAACGTAACAATAGAGGTTATTATGACGACGTTACAGATATAAAATGTATGCAATGTATATGTTTGCATTTTGTTTGATTTTTTATGATGAGGGCCTCAGGGAAGATTAGTTATATAGCTAACTGTGTAACCCTCTAAAAATAAAGTATTGTTGTTGTTGTTGTTCAGAACAAAAAATTTCGAGATGATTTCAGCATTCCAATTGTGAACTTCTCTTTCCTTGATAATGACATTAACGAAAGCGACTTATCACAGAATTTGCCATGAGAAATATGAAAGGTGCCACTAGTTGTGCAGAATCTGCTTTATCATAATACCTTTACATAGCACTTGAGATCAATCTCATTTTTTTGTGAGTTTATTGTTGCTTTGTTTTTAGTTTTCTTTGTATTGTTTTTTAGACCATTGCTTGTCTTTAGGTTGTTTTTCTATGACCATGATGTCTGTTTTCCCTTGAATAATGATTTTTATGCCCCATTTATGGGCATTGTGTTTTTCGGTCTGTGCGTCGGTTTGTTTGTTCGTCCGTCCGTCCGTCTGTCCCACTTCAGGTTAAAGTTTTTGGTCAAGGTAGTTTTTGATGAAGTTGAAGTCCAATCAACTTGAAACTTAGTACACATGTTCCCTATGGTATGATCTTTCTAATTTTAATGCCAAATTAGAGTTTTGACCCCAATTTCATGGTCCACTGAACATAGAAAATGATAGTGTGAGTGGGGCATCTGTCATCTTTGCTAGCCAAGGGTTACAATCAACTTCCCTCCTCTTCACCCTTGGCAGATTAAGCCAACATTTGTGATAACAATGTTGCGCCATCTATCGATAGATTAAAGTCACACCCATTCCGAATACATTATTCTTGACCAATAGTAGCACTTGAACTCTTCAATTTGGAGGTAAAAACACGGTAGCGTCTAGATTCTACACACTTGGTAAAGCAGGAAACGAAAATATACGTTGACATTCATGCATTTGTGCAAGAAACATACACAGGAACTTCTATTAATTGATTAAAAACATTCAAATTGTCACTAAATATAGTTGTATGTTTAGGGATGTAAAGACTTGTTGCACAAAAAGCACGTGGCAATTGTTTACATACACTTTCTACATTTACACGTGATCATGTTATTGGCGCTTTTTGATTGGATGCAGCGAGTTTCGACTGCAACCAATGAAAATCATTACCTTGTGTCTCCGAAATTCTATCTCAATCCGCCAAGGGTGAAGAGGAGGGAAGTGGATTGTAACCCTTGGCTAGGGAAGATGGGCATCTGTGTACTATGGACACATTCTTGTTTAATGTGGCTTAGTATTGTCTGCCATTTTTTTTATTCAGAATTTCAAGTAAGAAAATAATTAAAGAAAACATTTTTATCTTATTTAATTAAAACTGTACATAAACATGATAAACTTAGTGGATTGAATTAAATTCCCAAATTTATGACATCCTGTTGTAAAAGTTTTTTTGTTTAAGGATTTTATTTAAGCCATTAGTAGTTTTAAAAACTGAATGAAATATAGAAAGAAATGAAACTGGAAAAGTATTTCCCTTATTTTGGCAGGCACTGAAGAATAAAACGCATGTTTTTGCATGGACACCAATGATAGATTTTTAAAATTGAAAAATCTTAACATATATATATATATATAATCATTATTATTTTTTCATTTTAAGGTTTTTCATTTGGACCACCTGCAGTCAGCAGTACACCAGGTGGAGGTGGTGGAGGGTTTAATTTTGGAGGTGCAACTCAGCCAACAGCCTCCGCAGGTACATCAGGATTTGGTTTTGGAGGAACCACAGCACCAGCTCCTACATCTGTACCACCACCAGGATATTCATTTGGTGCTGGAACACAAGCTACATCTGGTTTCTCAGGAGGAGGTAACCAACCAACAATTGGGCTGCCTCAAGCTGGCGCAACCACGCAACCAGGATCTGGATTTTCTTTAGGTGGTGCAACTACCCAACCAGTATCAGGATTTTCACTTGGTGGTACAACTACCCAACCAGCATCTGGATTTTCATTAAGTGGTGCAACTACCCAACCAGCAACAGGTGGTTTCTCATTAGGTGGAATAACTACCCAAACTTCAGCACCAGGGTTTTCAGCTGGAGGTACAACAGTAACACATCCTTCAGGTATATTTATTGTTATTATCTAAGTACAAACTTGGATTTCAAATGCATGAATAATATTGTATCTATGAAGGATTCTGTTTATAGCTGACTTGACAGTATGGGATGTGCTCATTGTTAAAGGTTGTATGGTGACCTGTAATTGTTAATATCAATGTTATTGGACTCAATGGCAATCATACCACATCTCTTTATTTTATGTATTTTCTCTTATGTAAATTCTACCTGTACTTGCCAAGCATAACAAACATAGGCTCTTCCAAACGTTAATAGTGAGGTAGAATTATTCTTCATCAGTATTTTTATATGTATTATTAAGATAATAAGATGTGGAAGTTGTCAGATTGTTCAGAAAATGGAAGCCATATATATGTTTTAAAACATTAAAATTTATAATCATTTCTTTTGAGTAAACAATAATCAACTGTCATGGTGAAACATATGCATGATATTCTCATAACTCAGAATAATTGGGCTTTTGTCAATTTTTTGTCTGCTTTGGATTTGACATATATCCCAAGTATTATCATTTTGATAATGACTTAACTGTTTAATACTGTAATGTCTCAGAATATGAATTTTATTTTGTATCTCTTTGCTGTTTTAATCTATTTACCATCTGAATAGTACAGATATTTATCATCTGGTTATCATGCGATGTGTAAAACTGTCTAAAATTCAACAGCATCAGACTTTTTTTCTGCATTTCTTTCAGGTTTTGAATTAAGTTATTCAGTGTGCATTTCTGTCTTCCTTACCTGTAGTACCAATATATATAAATATAAATTTTCAGCAACAAGTACAGCACAGCCAGCTGGTGGTTTGAACTTGACCAGACCAACAGGACAAACCACAGCACAACCAACAGGTGGTTTTAATTTGTCATCACAGCCAACAGTTAGTCTTGGTGGTGGTTTAACAAGGCCTGTGCAGCCATCAGCAGTACAGCCAACAGCTACATCAGCTCCAGGTTTGGCTCTTTGACATCAAATGACCACATCAACACCTTATTTTAACAAAGACAAAAAATTCATATAGAATGGCAAATGAAATTTTTAAATCATTTAAACTATGGTGTTAAAACAAATTCTTCTCAGTTTTCATATTGGTAAGAAATAGACAAATATGTGGTCATTTTTGTCTGACTTCAAACATTACTGGATACCAGTGTATGGTGGATTACTTAAACAAAATATATACATGTGTATACACAGCTACATGATAGAATTATAAAAATGCATTCTGATTCTAGTTTCTCGTTGAAAATTTCTTTGAATATAAAAATATTGGTATGATGGTGAGTTAAGATCGGACTCATGCTTCCTTTTGGATGACCTTTTTTTCACAGAATTAAGGCCCTTTTTCTATGCATATCCTGTTATGCTTGTACATATTGGCTGATTTTCAGTTAATAAGTATATATTTATGAGTTGCAGATCGAGTTTGCTTTGGTTTTTAATGAACTACTTTCATAGAAATATGATGTCCTTCCATCATTCTACAGGCAGGAGTATAGATATTGTCCTGATATATTTAGAAAATAGTTCAATTGTAGCTTAATAATTAAGCATGAAGATTTATCAGTTTGGACAATACAGACCAAATGAGAGCATGAACACATTTTTGTGGTACCAATTTTTGCTTATTTGTTGTAACAATTTATATGACTTATGATTTGATATAGATCTAAATACCTACTTTTTATGCCTCCGCCATAGTGGAGGGGGCATTAAGTTTTACCCTTGTCCGTCCATACATACGTACGTACGTCACCAAAGTTGGTTTCCGTTCTCTAACATAAGTTTGCCTCAACCAAATGTTATGAAACTTATACAAAATGCTTATTACCACAAAACACAGATAAAGTTTGAATTTAGGTAGTGTCACTTTATCCGTTCTAGAGTTATGCCCCTTTACAAATGGAAAAATTGCTGAATTTTTCGTTTCCGTTCTCTAAGTTCTAACTTAAGTTTGCCTCAACCAAATGTTATGAAACTTATACACTACTTATTTATACCACAAAACTCAGATCAAATACAAATTTGGGTAGCGTCACTTTTACCGTTCTTCAGTTATGTCCCTTTATAACTTTATATGATATGCAAGCGGGGGCATCATCTGTGTCCCATGGACACATTCCCCATTTATTTTTTAATAGTTACTAAATTTACAGGTATATTTGGAGGAGGATTAAAATTAGGAACAGCACCAGCCTCAGCTACAACATCCAGTACACAACCAGCTAACTTGGGTGTGGCCTCAGGATTCTCCCTTGGTGGGGCTACTACTTCAGCTGCTCCATCATTGGGTGGAGTTGAAAAAACAAAGACAGCTACAGTTGGCTTTTCACTCCCTACAACAGTAGCTGCTAGGTTAGCAAATATACAATACAGAAATAAGAAAAACATTTTTTTTGTTTCAATATAGTGAATAATGAATAATACTCTTAATATAATATAAAATGTTGACTGGTACATACGTATACTATAAGTAATATAAAAGATTTTGTACATTTGAAGGTTATATGTGAGATTTGATGTACATTATGATATAATAATAGGTGTGAGGTTTAACTGAAATATACTTATTATACTTATTATATGATATCTTTGAAAATTTTCTGATCAAATGTAAGTTTAGCAAAGTGATTGATACATGTATAAATTTTGAACTTAATTCTGTTTTTAGCAACCTCATTGTAAATAAGTATACAGACTCCTTGATACAAGCTCTGTGATGTTTAAAGTTTTTGATAATTATTTTTGGAAATGATGAAAATATTCAATTGCATACATTGCTCTTAACCAGGAAATAATTGTTATTAAATTTAATTGTAACACTTTAAAGCTCTGGTACTGCAACAGCTCCACAGAAACAGATGAACTATCAGCAACTCGAAGAAAATATAAATAAATGGATGCAAGAACTCGAAAAACAGGAAAAAGAGTTTTTAGAACAAGCAACTCATGTTAATGCATGGGATAGGTTGCTGGTAGAAAATGGTGAAAAAGTAAGTAGAGTGAGGATCAAAGAATTTAATGCTTTTATAGAATGATTGTTATTTGCCTAACATCTAATGGCTATTATCTCATTGTATTCATATTGATTGTAAGTGTTATGCTATATTTGAATAAGAGAACCCTTTTAAAGGGGTATTAGCTGTCAAACTCATGTTCACCGATTTGACTAAAATTCTCATATTGGATTTATAACATACTTAAACGTATATCCAAATTACAATAAGTCTGAAATAAACAATTAACAATGCATGGACTCGATAATATATATCAACATTTCATGTGTATTTTAATCTAGATGCCATCTAATTAACCATTGAGATGACCTCTGAAGACTGCCTACGTCACATAACCCTATTTAAACATAAACATAAATATAAATAGATAGCGACCTCTTGCAATTGGACTTTTCTAGGTCTGTTTGATACATGTTATAGGTTAAAAATCAAATTCATCATCGTTTTTACCTGTATAAGAATGATTTTTGTTGAGCCTGCAAAATTTATTTCACGAAAGCGAGACATAGCGATCCTAGAGTCCGGGGGTGGCGTCAACATTTAGGTTCAGTCTGTGGTTATATTTTTTTGGACATCAATAACTTTATCAAACCTACATGGAATTAGATGGAATTTGGACAGAAGCTTGTTTATGACCAAAATACAGTATCCAGAGCAAAATTTTGAAAATATTTATTTTCATTTTTCCATATTTTACTGATAAATGGATTAAGTTTTTTTCACACTTAACATTCAGATTCAGTCTGAGTTTAAAGTTTTTCAGTCATCAATAACTTTGTCAAACCTTCATGGAATTTTATGAAATTTGGACAGAAGCTTGTTTATGACCAAAATACAGTATCCAGAGCAAAATTTTTAAAATCTTTATTTTCATTTTTCTGTATTTTACTGATAAATGGACTAAGAGTTTTTTACATTTAACTAAGTTTTTTTTACATTTAACAAATAGATACAGTCTGGGGTTAAAGTTTGTTACACATCAAAGACTTTGTCAAACCTTCATAGAATTTTATGAAACTTTTTTATGATTAAGAGATAATGTCTGAAGCACACTTTTGAAAATACATTTTCATTTTCAGTATTTTTCTGATAGACGGACTTTTTTTACAGTTAACATTTACTGACAGTCGGGGATTAAATTTTTTTGACATGATAAGTTTGTTAACCTTCATGGATTGTTATGAAACTTGGACAGAAGCTAATCTTCAAGACCAAGAAATAGCATCTAAAGAGAAAGTTTGAATCTTTTTTAACATTCTGTATTTTACTGATAAATGGACTCACTTTTTAAGTCAACATTACACTTTTACACTGACAGCAGCAATCGTAGGCGAGACACAGGGTTCTGCGGAACCCCTTACAAATTTTTGTGGATCAAATCCGTCAATGAAATGGTTCACCTTTGTTTCACTTTCAATGTTGACATTCTTTTCCTTTTAATGACTGAACACGACTAATACATGCGTAACCAATCTCTAACTAATGGGTTAAATTGAAGGTCACATTAATACAACTTTAATGAGTACGAATTATTCACTTGCAAGTGAATAATTCATCAGCGATATTTTGACAAAATTGAACTAAACTGGCTGCTAAAAGGGAATTATTATTTGACTATTTCACTTTCATTAATGATTGAACAAAAAAAAATGATATTTTATTTTTTTTTATATATCTCGTAGCTAATGCCCCTTTTACAATCAAGAATTTATCGGGATTTTGTTTTCTTATTCAGTCTGATTTGCTTTCATTAGTTTCCAATGTGCAAGAATTTTGTGTTTGTTTTTTGTTTTCCGTTTGGTATATGGTTTCCTTGCAACGTCTACATGTCCGTCAGGTAGGGTTCACCTGATCTGGACCTCTTCATGGATCAGTGATCAAGGTTTAAGTTACATGGTCAGGTCCGTATCTCAGAAACTATAAGCATTAGGTCAACTATATTCAGAGCATGGAATGATTGTAAGGTGTGTAGGTTTCATCCGCCGTAGCGAAAGGGGCATTAAGTTTTACCCTTGTCTGTCTGTATGTCCGTACGTACGTCCATACGTATGTCCCAAAATTGTTTTCCCTTCTCCAACTTTAGTTTGCCTCAACCAAATGTTATGAAACTTATACACAATGCTTATTACCACAAAACACAGATCAAGTTATAATTTTGGTAGCGTCACTCTAACCATTCTAGAGTTATGCCCCTTTACAAATGGAAAAATTGCAAAATTTTTTTGTTTCCGTTCTCTAACTTCAGTTTGCCTCAACCAAATGTTATGAAACTTATACACAATGCTTATAACCACAAAACACAGATCATGTTTGAATTTTGGTGGTGTCACTTTTGCCATTCTAGAGTTATGTCCTTCTACAAATGGAAAAATTACTGAATTTGTTTCCATTCTCTTACTTTAGTTTGCCTGAACCAAATGTTTTGAAACGTATACACAATGCTTATTAACACAAAACTCAGATCAAGTACAAATTTGGGTAGCGTCACTTTTACAGTTCTTGAGTTATATTCCTTTATAACATTATATGCAAGCAGGGGCATCAATTGTGTCCCATGGACACATTCACCATTTATTCTCAGATACTATAAGCAAATAGAGCCACTATATTTGGTGTATGGAATGATTGTAAGCTGTACTTGTATGTCTGGCAGGTTTCAATTGACCTTGACTTCATTATCATGGTTCATTGGACAATGCTTTGTTTTTTGTGGTTTGGTGTATTTCTCAGATATTAAAAGCAATTGGTCAATTATATTTTTTGTATATGGAAGGATTGTAAGGTGTACATGTCTGTGTGGCAGAGTTCATACAACCTTGACCTCATTTTCACAGTTCATTGGTCAATGATAAAATTTTGTAATTTTGTCAGTTTATCAATTTGGTGTATGGAATGATTGTAAGGTATACATGTCTGTCTGGCAGGGTTCACATGACCTTGACCTCATTTTCATTGTTCATTGGTCAATGTTAAGATTTTGTGTCGAGACATTTCAGTGTGCACTCTTGTTTATTTTTAGTCCCCTAGTGACGAAGTCAAAGGGGACTTTTGGTTTGCACTCTGTCCGTCTGTCCATCCGTCAGTCCGGCAACTCAGCTTTCCACACTTTTTTTCTTCGTTCTTGAAGATATTGATTTGATATTTGGTATATAGTTTTATCATGACAAGTTATAGATCAAGTTCGAATTTTGTTCCAGTCTGATGATTTAGTCTAGAGTTATGGTCCATAAAAAAACTTCATAACTAATGTTAGAGTACTATGTTAAACCATATATCTGTACAAAGGGAGATAACACATTTTTTAAAAGACATTCTTTGGTAAATTGTTTGAGGAATTTTGTGGCAGGTTGATATGTTATTTTGTATAAACTAATTTTCTGAATGCTACATGTATATACCCTGTATATATATATTTTTTTTTATTAAGTGAAATCCTTTAATTAGATAATAATCTATTTTTATGAAGGTATATATTTCATTACATTATATTGTGTAGATAAAAGTTGTGGACATTTTATAGATAAGTTACAAATCTATATTAGTTTGTGACAAATGAAGAAAAAATATTTGGAACTATTAATTATATTTGATTGTAATTTGAAAATAGAGATACATTGTATTACATCATATCTAATTTTAGAAAACTATTAATCATATCTAATGTTAGAGTGTTATAGGTTTTCCCCACTTTTTTGCATCATGCTTGAAGATATGGTTTGATATTTGGTATATAGTTTTATCATGACAAGTTATAGATCAAGTTCGAATTTTGTTCCGGTCTGATGATTTAGTCCAGAGTTATGGTCCATAAAAAAACTCCACAACTAATGTTTGAGTACTATGTTAAACCATATATCTGTACAAAGGGAGATAACTCATTTTTTAAAAGACATTCTTTGGTAAATTGTTTGAGGAATTTTGTGGCCGGTTTATATGTTATTTTGTATAAACTAACTTTCTGAATGCTACATGTATATACCTGGTATATATATATTTTTTTTTATTAAGTGAAATCCTTTAATTAGATAATAATCTATTTTTATTAATGTATATATTTCATTACATTACATTGTGTAGATAACAGTTGTTGACATTTTATAGATAAGTTACAAATCTATATTAGTTTGTGACAAATGAAGAAAAAATATTTGGAACTATTAATTATATTTGATTGTAATTTGAAAATAGATATACATTGTATTACATCATATCTAATTTTAGAGAACTATTAATCATACTGTGGATTCATTTATTTTCGTGGGTATCAATTTTCGTGGATAGAGAAAAAAAGACGTTTCGTGGTAAACATAAATTAGTGGATCGCTGATTACAAAAAAAAAAAAAAATTCAGATACATAATTCGTGGATTTCTTTTTGATTTAGATCATATAACCTCCTTGGTTTGATCAATAAAACAAACAAAAAAGAAGGAATTCATGAAAGGCTTTGAATTGTCAAAATCCTCGCTTGGTCATTCTAGGTTAAAGTGTTCATTGAAAACTTCTATTACAATAATGGACAGAGACAACTAATTATTTGTTTGTTTTACAATTTATGAATTCTTGTCGGAATTTTATAAGGCATTCAAAACTCTATGATTGAAATATACCCTAATCACGATACAATAAACAGTCATATAAGTAAAAGGTGTGAAAATAAATGTTCCGGTCATAAACAATATTACCTACGGGCAATATCCCCGTACTTAATCCTATTGATTTTTAATCACCAGTAAACCAAACTATGACACGGTAATTAACAACTTGCAGTTATTTCCATGAACAGTTTTAATCAATTTTAAAAAGTAAATTATCACTGATATTCGATATATTTATTATTGATTATATCAAAATACTTGTATCTTCTTTCAATAAAAACACGTGTTATGTTACAATGTTTATCGCTAGTCAACACTATACTAGAACTGCATAACATAACCGGAAATAAACATCCGACTCCATACACATTTCTCTGGATTATTCTTCGTTGAATTCTTAAATTCGTGGTTCGCTGTGACCCACGAAACCCACGAAAATTGGTATACCACGAATAAAAATGAATCCACAGTATCTAATGTTAGAGTGTTATAGGTTTTCCATCATGCTTGAAGATATGGTTTGACAATTGGTATATAGTTTTATCATAACAAGTTACAGATCAAGTTCAAATTTTTGTTTCAGTCTGATAATTTTGTGCAGAGTTATGGTCCTTGGACTTGAAAAAATTCACTCATTTATTCAGTTTTCCACACTGTTTTTAGTCATGTTTTAAGATATTGACTTGATATTTTCTTTTTGTTTACACCATTACAAGTTATAGAAATAGTTAGCATTTTGTTCTAGTATAATGAATTTTTACCCGGTAGGGGACTATTTATTGCCATGCAATACTCTAAGAATGCTTGTTCTTCCTTAAACTACCAGGTTGAACATTATAAATCGAATAACTTCTGCTTGTAAAGGTGAACTTATTGTTATTTTACTCTTGTTTGAAGTCTTTGGTATACAGTTCATATAAGTAACTTCAAGAATTCTCTCAATATATTATAATTTGTGCTGAATGTTTATTGATAATAACATTTGATTGGTTATATTATTTTAGATTACCTGTTTGAATAGTGATATGGAGAGAGTGAAGGTAGAACAACAAAAACTAGACCATGAGTTGGATTTTATAAAATCACAACAGAGAGAACTAGAGGAGATGTTAAATCCTTTAGAGAAATCTGTTGAGGAACAACCTAATATCAGCTTCCAACAACATGCAGACTTGGAGAGGGAAAACACGTTAGTATAATCATTGGCTAGAATCAACCGATCAAAACTTTTCTCCTAATCTGATCAGTTTTGGAAACTATTATGAAATCTGTTCCTAGTGACTCATAAGTCTTATAAAATAAACTATGTTCCCATAGCAATGATAAAAATTAACATCTTATGTTGCAGTCACCATATGACTTTCAACAATGATTATACCATATGATAAGGTGGAATAATCAGGCATGAAACAGTTTATCAGAAATCTTCAAAAACCTTTGAATTGACATCAATGTAAGAAGAAAAGTTGACATAGATTCCTTGTCCTGGACAGGTACAAACCAACAAATACTGTGAACTTTACCAAAATGTGTCCAATGCTGTATAAATTGTGAAACTGATAATTATTTTTATCAAATTATTCAGCCATATTTATTCCATGTTTTCTACACCTCTCTTTTAAAGTTATGTTTTCTTTAGCAAGTATGCATTGGTGTTTTCTTTAGCAAATATGCATTTGTTTTCAGTTAAGGTAGGTTGAAATTTACTAATAGTGAATTTTAAAATGATAAAGTAATTTTACCAGTATCCTGATTTTTAATAGTTATATGTAAAGTCCTGTTATATTTGCAGTTACCAGTTAGCAGAAAATGTTGATGCTCAGTTAAAGAGAATGTTACAAGATCTGAAAGAGATTATTGACCATCTTAACACGTCGAATGCTAGTCAAGATAATACTGACCCAGTAAGTGTTTATTGCTGTAACACTCATTATTACATATGTATAAATAGTTGTAATTTTAATAGAGGAAATTTTAATATTTTAAAATTGAGAATGGAAATGGGGAATATGTCAAATAGACAACAACCCGACCAAAGAGCTTAAAACAGCCGCAGGCCACCAATAAATCTTCAACACAGCGAGAAAATTCCGCACCCAGAGGCGTGCTTCAGCTGGCCCCTAAACAAAAATGTGTACTAGTTCAGTGATAATGGACGTCATACTAAACTCCAAAACATATAAATGAACTAAAATTAAAAATCATACAAGACTAAAAAAGGCCAGAGGCTCCTGACTTGGGACAGGCACAAAATTGGGGCAGGGTTAAACATGTTTTGTGAGATCTCAACCCACCCCCTATACCTCTAGCCAATGTATATTGAGTTTGCATTTATGAACCAAGAATTCAGAGCAAAACATATTCCGGTACATCTTCTACATGAAAGTTCATGTACAGCTTGACTAGCAATATCATACTGGATTGCAGTTGTCTTGTTATTTTATGCATAGCCCAAGATATTAAAGGGCATATTATTTTTGGTTTTATGTACATCCCATTATTCATCAGTCCTGTTTCAGGTTGAAGGTAGTTTGCCAAAAGTTTTGGTCACATCAATTTGATGTACACTTTTTAGAATATATGTCAAATTAGGGTATTGAACCTTATTTTGCAGTTCACTGAACATTTAAATGTGATAGTGTGAGCTGGGCATGTCTAATGAACGCATTATTCATTTTTAGCTCACCTGGCCCGAAGGGCTAAGTGAGCTTTTCTCATCAATTGGCGTCCGTTGTCCGTCGTCGTTAAATCTTCTCCTCTGAAACCACTGGGCCAAATTTAACCAAACTTGGCCACATTCATCATTAGGGTATCTAGTTTAAAAAGTGTGTCCAATGACCCCGCCAACCAACCAAGATGGCCGCCATGGCTAAAAATAGAACATAGGGGTAAAATGTAGATTTTGGCTTATATCTCTGAAACCAAAGCATTTAGAGTAAATCTGACATAGGGTAAAACTGATTATTAGGTCAAGATCTATCTGCCCTGAAATTTTCAGACAAATCTGACAACCTGTTGTTGGGTTGCTGCCCCTGAATTGGTAGTTTTATGGAAATTTTGCAGTTTTTGGTTATTATCTTGAATATTATTATAGATAGAGATAACTGTAAACAGCAATAATGTTCAGCAAAGTAAGATCTACAAATAAGTTGTCCATGACCAAAATTGTCAGTCGACCACTTTAGGAGTTATTGCCCGTTATAGTAAATTTTTCGTAAATTTTTGTAATCTTTTACAAAAATCTTCTTCTCTGAAACTACTGAGACAAATTTAACCATACTTGGCCATAATCATTATTAGGGTATCTAGTTTAAAATTTGTCCGATGACCCTGCCTTCCAACCATCATGGCCGACTTGGTTAAAAATAGAACATAGGGGTAAAATGCAGTTTTTGGTTTATATCTCTGGTCTAAAGCATTTAGAGGAAATCTGACAGGTGGCAAAAATGTTCATCTGATTTAGATTTATCTGCCCTGAAATTTTCAGACGAATCCAACAACCCGTTGTTGGGTTGCTGCCCCTGAGTTAGTAATTTTACAGAAATTTTGCAGTTTTTTGTTATTATCTTAGATATCTTTATAATATCTTATATCTAATACTATTAATTATGATTTTAACCTTATTTTACATGATTTCCAAAGCATCAGTAAATACAGGTGAGCGACACAGGCTCTTGAGAGCCTCTAGTTTTATATCTCTCAGAAAAAATAAATATTGGATGGGTGGGTGCCCATGTTAAACTGCATACTTTAATACATCAGCATTTATGCACCTTTGCATCTATACTTATGCATGTGTTGTTGTAAATACAGCGCGAACACAATGAGGGAACGTCACTCATTTCTTAATTCACGTATTCACGACATGTATATCAATATCCAGTCTACCTTTCCTCAAAAGTGGATGTTGCCTTAAAAAATGCATAAAAATAACAGGTCATAGCCTATAAATTTTTTTCATCTTTAAACTTGATCAATTTTGTATCAGTTGAACATATGTAATTTTTTGTAGTTGTATTATCTCAAGTTTTGTATAAATTACATTAATCAGTCTTAATTGTCAAGTTAAAACTTATTTAGCTATTTTATGCCATATTCTGAAAATTCAAGGGCTATTTAGAAATCAGATATAACTGTCAGAAAAAGTTAAAAGTTTTAACAGGATCATGAGGAGAGATCAAAGGAGAAGAAAATATTATAAATGCATGTTTGAATGAGTTTGGTCATGGTGCGTCCCTTAGTGATAAATAAAGGCTCTTTTTTAGTTTATGTTCATTTCTTTATCTCTTTCAGATATTCCAGATTACACAGATATTAAATTCACATATGGATTCATTACAATGGATAGATCAAAATTCAGGTAAATTTTGTTCATATTGATAATAAAAGGTAAAAGTATGGTTATGTTTTTGTTGTCAGTTCCTAGTTTTTGACCAAAGCCTTACTATTTTGATATTGTTGTAGTTATACTAGGAGGCAGTATATACTGATAGTTCTGAACAAGTTTTATTTGAACATTAAGTGTTGTGGATCTATATACTCATTTAATATTATACGAAGAAATAGAAGTACTTGTTTCATATTAGAGGAATAAGATTGAACGATTCTGTCCAGCATTGAGTATAAGTTTTACTTGATTCAAATCATTTGTTGACACACAGAGATTTGTGGTACCAAGATTGGACAAGTTTCTGTTGTACTATATATGTAGGACTCGGAGGTGCGATGGGGACGCTGAAGTGCGATGGTCACACTGAAGTGCTATGGTCTACGCTGAAGTGCGATGGTCTGTTCGCTGAAGTGGGATGGTCTATATATGTCATCTGTCACAGTTCCATACTAAATGAGAAATCGTTCTCTTTAAATTTGCTGCATGTGAACATTATTCTGCGCTCTCATCTGAGATAACTATAATTATGTCTTAAAGTAATCTCAGCTTCCAGCTCTCACGAGTTCCACGTTTACCGTAATATCATAATACGGAGAGTCTGTCTGCGGAACCATATGTAGTTCCATAAGCTCCATCGTACGCAAAAAACAAAACTCCTGTAGTTTTCAAAAAGAGGATCTGCTACAGAGGCTAATTTTATATATTAAAATTGAGAATGGAAATGGGAAATTGCATTTTAAATAGCTTTCACATTTTTAGTCACTAGTTTTTATGGAAAAAAACCGTTGCGTGTGAACATGAAAAACATTGAAAATATAGTTTACGTAATCCATCGCATTTCAGCATAACCACCATCGCACTTCGGCGTAGCTATCAACAATATAGCATCACAATGCCACCATCGCACTTCAGCGTGATTAGAAACGCACTTCATCGTCAAACCATCGCACATCAGCGTGACCATCGCGGTTCAGAGTCCTACATATATGCAATCAGATAGGCATATTTCAGGGGAGATAACTTGATATGCCTTTGGTTTTGACAAATAGTTAATGCTTCATAAGAATTTTTAGCATGTCTAGATTTCCACTTCAACTTTCCTCCAATTGTAAGCGTAGTAAAGTTCTGGCATATTAATAAAATGTTTATTGCAAATTAAATATCATTTCAAAGTGAATAAAAAAAAAATATGATTCAAATGTTGGTGCTGCTTATCTTAAGTAACTAAGTGTATATAAGAAATATTTCAAGTTTAAATGAAAATATGCATAGTCTGAGCTTGTCCTGTGGTATAAAATTAAGATAACTTAATGTTACATGTATAAAACCAAATACTTTGCCTTTGAATCACTTAGATATTTACAGAAATTGATTGCCATGAACAATAGAAGAAAAATATCTGGAAAGTGTTTGTGAATTTTTTCAAGTTCACTCAAGTAACATATTTTATCATTTCTATTATACAGCTGTATTGAAGAGACATGTTGAAGACATATCAAAACAGATGGAATCACAAAGAAAACAAGAAGAAAAAAACTTCCGTCTTGTTTATCAATGATCAAAGACACATGTTACTCTGAATCTGTGTTATCGTTTGTACAGTTTACAGTGCAGGATAAGACCCTTGAATAATTGTTGTACATCATTAATTATAGATAAACACATGTTTTCTTAACACATAAAGCTACAGGTGCTTTTTGATTTGTATGTGCATCTAAGAAAAGCAAAGTATTTACTTAGAATGATTGAATTACACCCACCAGTAAATGCATATATGTAACTTTTTGTACAAACACCTACTTCTTGTACAAATATTTTGTGCAATAAAAATATTCAAACTTGATGCTTTTTTCTATGAGGTATAATTAAAGAGTTTGAAATACTTTTTGGTATCTTAACTGTCTTTGTGTCAACACATAAAGTATTGTCGAACTTTTATCTGATTGCTCTGAATTTATAAATAGAATTAACTTACCTCCTCATAGGTAGTGTCTTATGTATGCAGGTGACAGATAAGAATTCCAGGCTTATGGCGGTTAACGTCATAGTGAGAAAACGTCAATGTAATATCACGTAACATAATCGGTGCACCTGTTATTGAATGTCCAATTATATCATGCAGTTAAATAAAGTTTCATTATTTCATGACTTGAGGAAATTTGAATTTTATATTAAGATATACAAAACAAGTAGATCTTTTACGTAACATGAATAATTTAGGTTAAAATCCAGTTTAGAATAGTGTTCTAAATTCACACAATTTATCTTTTCTCCTAAATCATTAATATGTTTTTCAATTATACAAAATAGTTAAAAATATATCACCATTGTGAGATATTATTTAGAAAATAAGGTTTTGAAAAATTAAACTTTCCCGAAATCATGAGCAGCAAGTTTTTGGAGTAAATCTCATTGTTCCTCATTGTAAGGAAAAATATGAACATATGTATGGACATATCCTGATACATGTAAATCAAGGAATATATACCTGCCCATTAGGACCTCAATAGTGTCTCATCCCATGTTTCTTCCTGTTAGATTCTGGTTTGAATTGTTTTACATTTGTCATTTCGTTGCCTCTTATAGCTTGCTATGTGGTAAGGGTTTTGCTCATTGTTGAAGGCCGTACAATGACCTATAGTTGCTTACTTCAACATCATTTGGTCTCTGGTGGAGAGTTGTCACATTGGCAATCATATCAAATCTTATATTCATACAAACATCAAATCAACTTATTACTAAGTTATTTTTGTGAAACCTGAAAAAATCACATTGAAAAATATGTTTTACAAAAGACATCTTGAAGTTAAAATACAGTCTTCAACAATATTTCCAGCTCTTAATGGCCAAAGTCAAGAAAAGTGAATAGATTTATCAAAGATCTGCCATCAACACAAAATTCCTTTAATGACAAACTCATTTAGACATAACTAAAGACAACCACTGACAATGTTCCTGACTAAGGAAAGACAAATGAATATAAGGTGGGTTTAACTAGTTTTTAGATCACCTTGCCATAATAATGCAAAATTACAAAAATATCAAAAAATTTATTTAAAAAAACAATAAAAATATATCTTATGAAATCTTAAATACATTGTTTGTATTAATACAATGACAGTTATTTATATGGCACCATTTAATTTTAAAGTACATTTTTGTACACATAAATCTATGAATAACCTTATATTACTCTCCTAACTTGTACCCTCAGAGATTGCAACTAGGCAACTGCTGTTGAAGAACATACAACTTTTTAGGTAACAGGTGTGAAATAGTTGTAAAAATATATCATACCTATCAACTAATCAACAATCTAAATTCCAACTTTTATATGATGCATAGTTGCTGGAAAACTGCCCTGAAAAATTCTAGTATAACATCTGTTTGAAATGTTAATTATGGTGCAGGAACCACATGAAACTGACAAAACATGTAAAAATGCTTTATACCTAACAGCTCAAAAATATGCTAAATGCTAAATCAAATAACATGTTGATGCATGGTTGCTGAGAAATTCCTTCACAGAAAAGTGTGGTTGAAACAATTTTTTAATATTCCTCCACTCCTTAATAGTATGTTAAATATTTTTATAAAACATTTTGTATGATTACCTCCAAAAGTTTACTCAGATTACCCAGTAGTGTAAGATGGAAAAATAAATACAACAGACTGAATGGAGTGCTTGGAAATGTCCTTCGGTTACATTAGTAAATATCTCAATAACAACTATAACTTTGTCTCAATTATGTAAAGCATTAACAACACATTTAGGGCATGCTACACATAACATCCCAGGTCTCTGATAATACTGCATCAAAATACTACCACATCTCTCCAGCTTTGTATGTCCATCTGTTATTTCTTTTTCAAATTTAGTCATGATTTCTTCAATAAATATCTGTCGGGTATAATTATGTCCACATGTAAATACTACAGCATTAGGTTCAGAAGAGGAACTTCTACGAGACATGTGCAAGTTCTCATCAAGATGATCCAATTCCCCTCGTGTTATGTAGATATAGTTTGTATGTTCTTTCTGAAGATTTTGTACCACATCATGCCATAGCTGATTGAATGGGTTCAGGTTTGAGAGGGAGGAAGCATTCTGTTTTATTGTTAATGAACTTAGCATCAGATATAAAGCTGGGTGACGTCTTTCAAATTCTGTGTCGGAAATTGCATGAATGACTGTCTCCAGAATTTTGAATTTGAATCTCATGGAGAAGGATAATCTAAACTCATTTGTTATTTCTATAGATGACTCTCCTGTTTTCAACCTGTCAATAAATATCACATTAATATATTATAAATTTCAGAGTTACATATAAATAATTTTGTAGTAAGAACAAATTTGGAATTTCCTTTATATGAGTTTTCTTACATAAGCTGAATGTTTTTATGGCCCTTCTGTAGCAGAGGGGCGTTAAGTTTTATCCTTGTACGTCCGTCCGTCTGCCTGTCCGTACGTCCCGAAATTGGTTTCCGTTCTTTCACTTTAGTTTTGCCTCAACCAAATGTGATGAAACTTATACACAATGCTTATTACCACAAAACACAGATCAAGTTTGAATTTTGGTGGCATCACTTTTACCGTTCTAGAGTTATGCCCCTTAATTAATTTGAAAAAATTGCTGAATTTTTCGTTTCCTTTCTCTAACTTAAGTTTGCCTCAACCAAAAGTTATGTAACTTATACACAATGCTTATTACCACAAAACTCAGATCAAATACAAATTTGGGTAGCGTCACTTTTACCGTTCTTGAGTTATGTCCCTTTATAACGTTATATGCAAGCAGGGGCATCATCTGTGTCCCATGGACACATTCCCCATTTATTTCTATTAGTTAACACAAATTTCAAATAATCTGAATGTTGTAAAACAAATTAATTTCATTTTTATAATTTTGGACAATTTGCTGAGCAATAAAAAATACCACTAGTAGTACAAAGGACTCACAGAAATTTTACACTTCATTCATAACAACATGTTTGATGTTAAACTTCTTTCTATGCATACATAGTTCATAACATTTTTCTAAAGTATTCAATTCAAAACTGAATAAAGTTCTGGTATAACATTTTTCTAAAGTATTCAATTCAAAACTGAATAAAGTTCTGGTATCTATGACCATTTTCATTAAAAAAAATATGACCCAAAGCAGACTCTGAGATAACCATTCTTTGCTCATACTACTAAAATGTACTTTTTTATGGAAGAAACAGCAAATACTCATTTGTTGTCTTTATTTTTACTAAGTGAAGAACAAATCAGCAGGAGCTCACTGCAATAATACTGTGAATGAGGTATGAGATTATTTAATACAAATACATACCAAAACAGAGTTGTACATAAATCACATGCAAAACAATCTTTATGTGTCTGTAAAACATCTTCTAAGTCTGAAGTCTGTAATGAATGTGTCTCCCAAAACTTCATAATCTACAATAGATGATTTATTAAATTGTAACTTCATTCATTTAATCAGTGCTACACTAAATCACAAAAATATTTCAGTTCCGTCATGACAGTTTACACATAAATAACACTTTCAACTTGCTTGACCAAAAGGATCATGGAGGAAGGGTTGAACAGGGGTAAGGCAATATGGGAATGAGCAGAATTAGGAGTAGGAGTAGAGGAGGAGGGAGGTAAGTGGGGTTCAGTGACCCTCTAGCCACCCCTTCATGGAGTCTTCCTTACTACTTTGTAACTGCAGCAAGTTGAAAGTTTGTCAGGTGTTCTTAAGCATTTAATAAAATATTCTACATCATTTAGCAAACAGGACATGAATAATCTTAAAGGAATATATTTGAAACTGCATTATGCATTTCACTCCCAATCAACCAACAGGCAACCGTTACTATAAATAGATCAGAAATTTTTCTGACTAAATCTCCAGAAACATTTAGCTGATCTTTAATAAATAAATGTGAAATAAATCAAAACAGAAAATATGTGAGTATTGTTCAAGTTGACCTAATTATGGACTTGAACTTGAACTGAGAAAATATCTGAAGATGACAGTTTTATAATCTATTTGTAATCATAAATCTGATATTGATCTGATATCGTATATATATAGTTGTAAAGCCTATATTTTCAAAACATGTGATATTGTGCATCTAATTTACAGTAAAAAGGTGAGTCAATTCAATAGAGTCAAATTCTTAAACTATGGACTTTTTCACAAGTGCCAGATGAGTAAAATTGACTCAATAGTGCCTTGTGCTATGTAATCACTAGAATGACAACAAATATAATATATGTAATAAGAATTAGATGGTTTTGAAAATCGTATCCAATAACTTTATGAATATAATAAGACTTCCTTTCAACTTGTTTGTCCTTTAAATATTTACAGTTACCTTACATTTGAGAACTTATAGCATACCAATAATGTTTAGGCTACTTTTGTGAAGAAAATTAATACTACACTGAAATGTGTATAGAGTGCATAAAAAAAGACAGAAGGACACAGTTATTTTGCTATTTGACTGCTGAAACTTTCTTTGAGGAGAAAAAAGTACATTCTTAAAGTTATAGGTCAAAATCTATATAATATATAAAAGACTTGAAAACTGTAACATTGAAGAGTGAAAGTATAGTTTGATGTCATTTTTATTATCATTCAGGAATAAATATTTGATAAGGGCAGAAAATATTTTAACCTCAGCAAAAAAAGAAAATTCCCCATAATTCTGCACAATATATCCCTCCAAATACTGTGGATTCATTATATTCATAGGATACCGATTTTCATGGATTTCGTGGGTACAGGGGGACCATGAATTTATAAGTTCAAAAAATCACAAATTTTTTATAGGAATGTATACATTAATTTTTAAAACCACAAAATCATATATCCACGGAAATGCAAGTTTACCTCAATCACCAAAAATTGGTAAAATGAATCCACAGTAGTGAATGCCTGAAAGTATAATAATTTAAAGATAAAGATTGGCTTATCATTTAACATATATAAGAGATTTACAGTTCTTAAAAATTACCTGTAACAGTAAAATTCTGTAAACTTCTTCTTTTTCTGTTGCAGAAGACTTGTGATCCACACATAACCTTTAAAAATAAATACATGTATCATCCTTCATGTAATATTTGCCACTAAAAATTAAGCAGCCAACAATCATCTAAAAAATAACTTGAATATCATATCATCAGCAAGTGTATTCAAGGTTTTCAAAGTCGTATTTGTGTCAAATTAAATTGATTTTTTTTATATAGTGTCATTTTCTGTTAGAAACAAAATATACTTATTCTCAATTATTTGTTACAAGAACTTGATTCTAATTCTCAAATTTAGGGTATGACCAAGGAGAATCTACAGTGTAATGTTATACATGTACTCTATTAGAAGAAGAGATAGCCATGAAATTTTGATAGGATGTAACAATGAAATTTATAATAAACTTAAGTCTGTTCAAAAAGAATATTCCAAGCTTATTTTCATTTGCATTGTAGAAGGTACAATAAGGCCCCTTTTTTGGTCATTTGAATTAAAATACCTAGCAAGAAAGCACGTTAAAATGTCTTGATGGATTTATGACTCACAGACCAGGTAACATAATACCCTGTATTACCATAGGCAGGGCATACTAATAAACTGTTAATATCAACTTTTTTGCTTGCATACAATTCCACCAAGTAACAACAACCCATGTGAGCCGATCCTTGTTCAGAAAGTTAGAAGTGAAGATAGCATTACTTAAAAGACATAAACCAATTTGTATACCTGATATAATTTTGAATAACAGTCTTGGATACCTCTGTAAATCTACTGTCTAATGATGATTTATAGTGAGTTAAAGCAGCCAGATGGAATGATAATGCCTAAAATAAACACATATACCAACTGTTAATACTGATACTTTTAACAGAAAAACAACTGCAATTAATGAAATGTCATCAAATGAATTTTTACCCTGTAATGCAAAATTACCATAGCAACTTCTATCTAATAAAATTTAATCTATTCTTATTCAGGGGTACCATCAAATCAAGTTCAATTGTTTTTTGTCATGCATGAAAATCTTTGAAACTGATAAAATACCCCCAACCACCACCACCACTGTATTAAATGGGGTTCAGACCCTCCCATAAATTTGTTTCTGGAAAAATCATAAGGGTCATTTTTTTCAAATTTAAAGTTTTTTAGAACGTCATGTAATGTAGTAAATTTCAATACCTGTGAATAGTTGGTCTGATGGAGACAAATGTATGCTGCACTTAACCAGTCCTGGTGATCAACATATGTTCTAAGTAACTTTAAACAATTACACACACTTGGTAAATGCTGAAAATAGATAATTTACTGAGATATTGCAACTTTAATACCATGAACTTAATTATTTAATGAAAAAAGTTATTTGATATATGTATATATAATTTTGCATCAAATTCTATTTGTGAAAAAACAAATTAAATTGATTGATTGAATGTTGGTTTCTTAATGTCTAGTGGCAAATATTTCATACATATTCAGGATAAAAACAAATTGAATAACATAAGTTATGTAGAAATTGATATGGTGCATCAATGCATGCTACTGTTTGAATTTCATTTATAGTAACTTATAATTAGAAATATTAAACTTACCTCCAAAATAGTCAAAACAACACAACGACTGTACTTGACACCAACATCTGACTGTAAGTCTGGTATATGTGGTACAAAGTCATCATCATCACTCAGCTACAAAAATCATGTAAAAAAGTATTAATTTTCAGCCACACTATTTCACTATAATTTTTTACACACCCTTCCATATGTTTATGAATGACTTAGAACTAGATGCAATAATTAATTCAAAACAAGCAACATTTCTTCAATTCTTAATATTTTGTTCTAAATAATATCTAAAATTCTATTGTCAGTATTCCAAATTAACGAACTCATATCTTGACATGAAAATCTTACCAGTAATTCATCATCACTACTGGATGACCTTGACCTTGATAGCATTAAATGTCTCGATTGTAAAGGTTTAACTGATGGCAAAGCTGTACAGCGTGTAGGTACCAACTGTTCCTTCATGTTACTACTTGGTCTTAATCTTCTACCAGGATCTGTTGGATCAAGACCCAACTAACATAAAAATATATTATTCCAAAATATAAAATATGTGTATGGCTTCAATAGTTACGATACGAAATACAAATAACAGTTTTCTATGGGGTACCCATCTATTTTGGCATTTATGAAATAGACAGCATGGTAAAGGTAAATATTTCACATCGTCAAATTTTCCTTTTGTTTGTAATCATGATGTATTCAATATCAACAACACTAAATTAGGAGACCTTTTTCGCATGTTGCTTTTCATACTATCAGATAATATCAATCAGTATGATTTGGTGTTCTGAACTAAGCATGTCATTTTCACTTTTCATGTTCAGTTTGGATTTTCAGGGGGGAAAATTTAAAAAAAAAAAGTGATTTCAGATTTATGTCAATACTTATAATTTCCATGTTAACACTTGTTTAGAAAAGTTATGACTCATAACCACCAGTATATCCAAGCAACAACACACCATAATGTTAAAGGTTTGTTTAAAAACCAAACAAGACTTTCAAACAAAAACACACCACCAGTCTTGAATCGAAATAAACTTGGTCTAAAATTTGCAAAACTGAGCCCATAACAAACAGAATAAGGTAATTTTGACCTTAACGAAAATAGTTTTCTTACATCTTTCAACCATGACTAACTTCTTGTACTTAATCAGTTGACAATGTGAATTGAGAGAATAAACATAATTAAATTCACAAACCCAATGATTTTGCAGGTGTCTTCCAGAAGGTATTTAAGTTATTTGAAAAAAAAAACTTTTTATACATCTCTTATGTTATTTTTTTTTTTTTTTTTGGTATTTCATGTGTTCAAATGAATGTTTACAGCCTATAAACTTGTATCAAAATATTCTTGAACAATATGGTAGTGAACAGAACTTTTACAAATATTTACCTGTCCAAATTCATTTTTGCCCCAAACCCACAAAGAATATTCTGAATCCATGGCTACATTAAATTCACCTCCTGAAGATATGTGAATAATCTGTTTGTCATTTATACTTGTTACCATGGATGGAGTTTTCTACAAACAAAAATATGTGCATTTGGAAAATATGCATGTACTGTTGTTATTGTGTAAAAGGTTAGTTTTGAATTATTACCTATTTTTGTATTTTTTTTCTAAAAGATATAAATAAATAAATCCATTAACTTTAATATTTGCCACTACAGTTTAAAAAAGTGTAAAACAAAGAATTTCAACCACAAACTTTCCATAAAATGAAATTTAATAATGAACTTACAACATCTTGTCTTGAGTTATTACCAATCTGTCCATCCATATTACGTCCCCATGTGTAGACATCACCATCTAACGTTACTAAACAAGTGTGAGATTTTCCACAGGAGGCCTAAAATTCAACCAGTCAACAAAACTTTATTTAGATCATACAGGTCTCAAGTTTAGTATTTTCTGTCAATGTCATCTCTGTTTTCATGTATTGTTTTTTTTTAATCATTTATGTAACTACAGCTTTAAGTATATATTTATGAGGCAAGTTCTAGAACTTTATTGAGAGAACTTTGAAAGTGTTAAACAAAGCAATGACTCATTAAGAAATTAAAAAAAAAAATGTTTCTATACATACAACACTAATAAAACTTTATAGGAAACAGAGTAAACAAGAAAATATGACAAATATAAAAAAGGATTATGTTATAGCAATGACATAAGATGGTTTTGATTTTTCCTTTTTAAGTCCATTTTTGTTGATAAGCTTTCCTTGTGTTACACAACTCTTGCTTTCTAATTTTTAATTGTAAGAATGATTTGGAAACTATTTAAAAACTGTTTGAAAACATGAACTAAAAAAATCCTACCTTTACAATACGACCATGAACAAAACTAGTGTCGACTATCTCTGGAACAAGGAATCTCTCCACTGGATCACTGACTGCTGTACCCGCTTGCCTAGCTCTACGTACAGCATGAGCATTCAATCTGAGGTTATATGGATGACATCCCCAATTATAAACAACATTATGTATAGTTACAGCTACCTGTACATAAAAAGTATATCTAATTAATTAATGTACTTGTCTCTTTCTTCAAACCCTATACAGTTACATGACTGTTATTGATCAAAGAATGAATTTTAAATTCTTCCTTGAATATTTCTATTATAAGTTGAGAAGAAAATGCTCCTTTTTACACATTATCATTCTACATATCATGAGTTATTGATTTCTACTGAAAAATGAATCCTGTGACCCCATATAAACTTTATATCATTAAAACAGAACAGTTCATAGCAATCACATATAATTCTTAAACAAAATTTTGTGGACAGAATTTTGTAATTTAAATTTGAAAACATTTTTTTTGCAGCTTTTTATTTACATTCTATACATTTGTAGATCTGTTTCACAATTTTTCTAATTAATTGCATCCTTGCAGTAATAAATGCTACATATACATGTATATAATTTTTTTTATCTTGATGCAGTTAAGCAAGTTATAAGTGCAAACAAAATTTCATAAAAAATTTGAAATACAGCCAAATTAGGTATACATTGCCTTCAGAATATATAGATTACTTCCTAGCCAACATCCTAATCATGTTAAAAAGTTGTTTTCAAAGAAAGTTATCTCGGATAATCTAAGTTATCAAACTTAAACAAAACAAAAATACTTACATTATGGAAATACTTAGTAGCTATCATTTTAACTTTATGTGGTATTCTCTCCATCTTTACTGGTAAAGACTGTTTGGTGGTATGACCTATGCCCAACTGACCAAAATAACCACAACCAAATACCCATATTTCACCCTGAGAAAATAAAAGTGCAAAAAATTACAAGTACCATAATATTATTTCTTTATTTAATATTTTCTACAGTATTTCATTTGACTGATAACATAATTCTGTTTAGGAACACTTATCTTTCAAGAAATACATTTTCAAAAAGAAACTGCACATGAATGGGAAGATAAACAAAGGAGAAGGTAAAAGCCTTACTTGGCAGATAAAGTATTACAAAATCATATTAGTTCTGAATTTTAAACATTTAAAAATTATTCAAAATTCCTAAATATCAAATTTTATCAAGTGCATATATTTTCAACTACATTCATCATTCTAACAATGTTTTTATAAATCAATGTTAATATTTGATATTCATTTTTAATGTGTAATCTCTAGGCAAAAAATGCAAATGAGTTTGATTTTAGTGTGTTAAAAGTATATTTTACTTGTATCAAACATAAAGTTCTTTCATTATCTTTGGAATTATTATTGCGAACCCAATGATACTTTTCCACAGATTCACCTGCAAGTTACCTGTCGATTTAAACTTTTGTAAGTTCTTTTGTCCCATCTAATAAATACAATAGCTATTGTTCTCTGTGTAGTTTATTTGATGGGACCTTTAAATTTCTTCCAAGAGAAATCTATCACTCACTGATTAATTTACCTGAACAAAAAATTGAACTGTCAAAAATGAAAATACATGTACAAATACTAAATAAGGACTCAAAAAAACTGTATGTGGTGTTGTATTTATTCAATATCAATAATTCATTTTTAATAGTTTCAATATAAACACTGATTCAAAAATTAAAAGTTGATTTCTGAACAAATTTTTTTTATTTTCCCTATTAAAATTTGCTTTTTTTTGTGTGTTTGACAAATAAAAACTTGAAAATTATTGTGTTTAAATTAAGGTCTTGATAAATGTATTCTATAACTGAACAACAACAAAAACATGCAAATTCATTGGAACAATATTAAAAATTTTGTCAGAAATAAACTTTTTATAATTAAATCAGTGTTTATATTGAACAGATTGAAAACATATTATTGATACTGATTAAATACAATATTGCATGCAGTTTATGCGAGTTTATACAACTATTTCCCCCCAAAAAGAAGATAATTTTTTGGTCAGGTAAATTAATCAATGAGTGATAGATTTCTCCTAGAAGAAATTTAAAGGTCCCAGTGAAAAAACTACACAGAGAACAATAGCTATTGTATTTATTCAATAGTACAAGAGAATAGACAAAAGTTTACATACCCTGGTCAAGAGCAGACGACTCTATGGAAGACTTTCATTTGGTTCGCAATAAATCACCTTGAAGGTCTCAACTGCATGAAGCTGATATTTGATGCTATTACACTGATGGAAATTAGATACATGCTTATAAAACTTACTTGACTTGATAATGCTAATGTATGACAATATAACTTACCTGACTTGATAATGCTAATGTATGACAATATAACTCACCTGACTTGATAATGCTAATGTATGACAATATAACTCACCTGACTTGATAATGCTAATGTATGACAATATAACTCACCTGACTTGATAATGCTAATGTATGACAATATAACTCACCTGACTTGATAATGCTAATGTAATGCTAATGTATGACAATATAACTTACCTGACTTGATAATGCTAATGTATGACAATATCCACCAGATACTGCTGTGATTTGTTTATCTGACAAAGTTTCTATTCTTTTTGGTGTCAACTGATCTTCTGGGTCTCCGTGACCCAGTTGTCCATGTACTCCCCAACCCCAACTATACACTCTGTAAGCAATATAAAAATCAGCACAAAATCTACCTATTCATTAATATGATATCAATAATCAAATTAACATGCACTACTTATTTACTGTTTAAAAGATTGCTATATTAAGAATTATATAATTAGAGAATATCTCTTGCCTAAAATATTGTTAAAGAATATTTCTTGCCTAAAATATTGTTAAAGAATATTTCTTGCCTAAAATATTGTTAAAATATGATAAGTAAAAGACACATATCATAGCTGAGAAAAAAATCAAAGCTGAGAAAAAATATAAAACTGTCATCAAAATTTCATATACTTAGCTAAAGACCTATTCAGATAAAACAGTGGCGCATTCTCATATAAACCTTTATAGACAAATTTCGGGAAGCTCTGATTTGTAGTTCCTCAGAAAAATGCGACCAAAATTTTTTATAAAAGTTTTGTTGATGATTAAGATCAAATTTAATTTATGAAACAATGATTACACCTGTAATCATTATAAGGAATATTATATTTGAGAAAAACTTACTGATTGTCATTAGTCAGAGCAAGAGTATGAAACAGTCCACATACTACACTGATAATATGATGGCCAAAATTAACTAACATAGCACGACTGTACATATGTCTAGTTCCTACTCCCACTTGACCATACAAGGATGAACCCCATGAATACACCTGAAAATAAAACAACATAACACATAAAAAAATTAATGCATTTAGAATCAACAGCTTCTTTCATTTGAATACACTTGAGGGTGGTACCATTTACATGATTTTTTAGTTTTGTTTTTATAAATAAATCTGACAAATGTTTTAAGTTACTTTAATTCTGTCACAAACTGTCAGATCATATAACCTAACAAAAGGGTAAAAGTAAACAGCTAGCATAAATTGATACTTGGGTTCAATAAACTCAGTAAAATAATCTATATTTCTTTTTATTCCAATAAAATGCACTGAATAATATTCCCAGATGAAGTATTTCATAAAAATTAAAAACCTATTTTGCCTGTGTAGGAATTAATCTTAGGCTTGTGGTGTCATGAAACAGGTTTATTCATGCATACAATTTTTGGTTGCAATGGCATTCACCAATGAAATAAGACTAACATATAACATTAGAACTATAATAGATTGATTGTATTCTCGTCTTTTATTTTTGCTTATGTGCTTTGTCTATATGCCATTTTGTTTTTCTTTGTTGACATATTTGTTTGTTTTTATAGTGATTAAGATTATAACACAATGTTGACTGCTGTACCCCTATTTTTGACATTTTTACCTATTATGTCTGTTTGTTTTGTTCACACATTGTTGTCAATATAATGGAATTTTATGCGACTGTCATACAAGTGAGAGGTTTAGCTAGCTATAAAACCAGGTTTAATCCACCATTTTCTACATAAGGAAATGCCTGTACCAAGTCAGAAATATGACAGTTGTTTTCCATTCCTTTGATGTGTTTGAGCTTTTAATTTTGCCATTTGAGAAGGGGCTTTCCATTTTGATTTTTCCTTGGAGTTCAGTATTTTTGTTATTTCACTTTTACACATAAAACTAAAATTCGATACCCCCATCACCTGTACAGAAACAAACAAATATTTACAAATTATATTACTCACTCCTTGATGAGTTAAGGCTACTGTGTGATCTCCACCACATGAAACTGATATCACCTTTATCTGTAGCTGATGTAGTGTGTCAACTCGGCAGGGAACCAGTGTAGGATTATCTGGTACCAGATCTCCCTGTCCTAAACTGAAAGATATTACATATGTATAAACTGTCAAAGTCTTTGACTAACATATTTCACATTCTCTAAAACTGTTGTATTTACACTATGCATCAATCTACTTTTTGATAATATAATTCATGGAGCAAAAGTGAAGTGCAAGTTCTTTTGAAAATATCGCAATATTTTTTTTTTAATTCTGGAAAATAAATGTTGTGTTATTAAGGGTTGGAAAATAAATTTGGATACACAACTCAACAAAGGATAATTTACAATAAGCACATGGAAAAAGTTAGTGAATAATTCTATTGGAAATTATACACTAGTGTAACTTGTCCTCTTGAAAAAATATACTGGCGGAAGGAATACACTGTTACAAGCTTCATAGCTAGGTATATATCTATAAGACTTACCGACCATGTGAAGCTCGTCCCCAGGTATACAAATCGCCATTTCTAACAACTCCAACATGTTGAGCTCCACAACTTACTAGTTTCATCTGGTATTTCAATTTTCTTTTTCTTAATTTTATATCTGACTTTCTTGCCTGAAGAAAAAAAAACCAGCTTCTTTTTAAAATGCAATACACTATTTAAAACCTAGAATGAAGGTATATATGTTATACATTGTCTTATGGTTCCATTTCTAGGAATTTAACAAAAAAAGAGCTATTTCACAGCAAGCTTGTGTATGTGGAAATATGGTATTTACCATAAACAGCTATTGTTCTCAACTTTATTTGTGTAATAGACTCAAAGGTAAAAAAAAAAAATTATTGGTCGACAGGTTTCGTCTGTATTTAATCATTTTTATTTGAAAACCCTGCATACCATCTGTATCCATTTAATGAGACTCTACCAACACAAAATTTAGAAGGTGTTAACTGTATGTTCAGTGGATCTTTATTTTTATTGTTAATGTAAAATTATTGTCTTGTTTTTTTATTAATATACATTCCCTTAATTAAAGTTTGACTAATATGTGCAAAGAATTTTCTTTTTAAGTGCTGTTGTATGAAATATACATGCATTGTTTGTCACTGGAAGGTACGCAAACAACATTTAATCAATCTTTCTGTATTGAACTTCTCTATATAGATTAACTTTGTGCATTGAACCAGATGGTCTTTCTATGCTGTTCAAATATTTTATTCCCACCTTCCACTCCCTAGTGGATAGCTTTTCCATATTTGCTACATTAATCATTAGAAATGGAACTCATAGTTATCATGTACTTTGTGTTAGGGGTACCACAGGTTTACATTTTGATTTTGCTTTGTTTGTTAATATATTTATTGCTTTATTGATATGCAAAGAAAATATCAAACTGTGATTCTTTCTCCCAAACCTTTGTTTTTTCAGTTTAAACCCTAATACAAGAACCAGTTACACACAGGCAAAAAAGCTAAGGACATATCAAAACATCCATATCACGTCTGTTTTACAGATGTATAGTACCATGTCCGTAAAACAGATCTTCCATATTACAGACATTTCTCAAACATTCATATGACTGCTGTACAACCCCATGTTTTATTTTCATTTGAAAAGCATTGTGTAATATTTGCCTTTCTTTCATTGTAACATTAAGAAACTTCCTTAAAACATTACGAAAGTGATACAACATCTCCTGGGTCCCTTACTGACTTCTGATTAGTGTAAAGCAGATGCCTTTATTTGCACTGTATCTTCTTAGCATTTGGTTCAGGCTCCAGAGATAGCAACCAGGTAATTGGTCAACTGATGTGAATTAATTTTGTGCATTGACCAGATGGTCTTTCTATGCTGCTCTTTATGTTCTTGTTTAAAATCTGTTCAATTAGGTTTTAAATCACTATCTATTTCTATAGTGATTAAGTTTTGACACTGGTATCTACTATGATATGACACCAGTGAATGAATTTAAAATAAGGAAATATTTAATGATAATTTCTTTTCTGTTGACCTGTCAGAGTTTTTTTTGGGGGGAGGCATAATATTATAGTATTTTACACTTGTATATGCACATGAAGTACTCATATCATATTGGAAATAGCCTATGTAAATTAAAATACAAAGGATCTTTTAAGGAATAATTTGTTCAGTTTGTTCATATATCCTATAAAGAATGATATTTGCCATAAAAATTACTCACAACAAATCTACATACCCCATAGTGTTGACCTATCAAGAATACTTACTGAAAAACAGATATCATCCTGATAATTAAATCTCATTACTTGCAAATTAAAATGGGGTCTTGGTTAGATAACAATACCTGATTTACAAGGTCACATCATAAATGTCATCCAGAAAAAAAATGTTTGACTTAAATGAAAGTGGGGATAAATTAAAACACATTTGCAAATTGTTTTCAGTGTCACAATTGCTGTTAAATACTGATGTGTCATCTACCTCAACTTTTGAGACGTTAAAAAAAACTGTCATTACCTTTTTAACAACGGCCTTGGGTTTCATCATTATAAGATCTTCAGCTGTTGGTGAATCTAATCTTTTATTCAGATGTAAAACCAATGTGAAGAAAAATCCTATCAACTCAGAAATGTCGGGAAATGTTTCCATCTGCTTAAAAAAAAGGTACATTTTTTATCACTAGTGTCTAAAATTTATTGATAATTAAACCTGTTAAATAGAGTAAGAAATTATCATTTCCTAAAATTGATAATAGTTCATAACAGTACCTATAATTAATGTTTACATTAGTTTTATCTGCACAGGTCATAAAAATCAGTTATGAATGACAATATGGTACCTATCTGTTTTTATGTGTGAGCTTATAAAAGGGTTGTCTAATAAATAAAATATTCTTTCAAAAGTATTCTGTTTATTCAAAGTTATGATACATAGACAGAGCATCACAATTTATTGTTCTTTATTATTTCACATCATGAAAATAAAAATTGATATTTCTAGATGAAGAACAGCAATGAAAGCACTGTACCTATGATTGTGATTGTTTTCATGTGCATGCAGTGAATTGATACACATTCTTTTCCATTTCATATAGACCTTTCAGGGGCGAATCCTGAAAAGGGGGGCCAAATTCCCTAAAAGTAACATATACCACTGAGTGGAGAGAGGGAAAACATTTTTTGGATGATTTTATGCTAAAAAGTTATATATTTTCCAATCAAACACCCCCCTCCTCTCTCTATCTGCAAATGCCTTTCCATGCATTATTCCCAATAAGCTTGATTCAAAATGATAAGAAGCATGCTTTCCACTTCCATTAAATTGACAAATTGACATCTATTTTGGATTCATTTATTTTTCTTTGGTATCACTTTACTTGGTTGGAGAAATTTTGAATATTCAGCAGGTATCAAATTTCATTTTTTTTTTACAAAGGTTGAGTTATATTTTCTCTCTTAGGTATCAAACACATGAAACTATCAGAATAAAAATTGTTTCTAGCTGCCTAATTTACCCTACATTGGAAAACAATTATGAATCTTTATAAAATAACTTTCACATGTCATGCATGCAAAGTCTATTCCAATTTAGTCTTTTGTAGAAGATACTAGTAGATGATGATGAAAGATACATGCAGGGTAATAACAATATATTTTGCAGTCCTTTAAGCCAGTTCTAGTGATTTCCTAAAAATGCACATAAAGTTGGAAACACAAATTCAAAGAGCCAAAACATCTAAGTGTTTATGCTACAAACTACAAAATGTTGTTTCACAGAATTACCTCAGTATAGGTATCCCCTTCACTGGATATTGATGTCATTGAACTAACACTTCCTCTTCTAAAACAAAGGATTTAAAATCAAATCAGAACAGATTAAACTGACAGAAAATGTAATTCCAATATAATATCTTGATTCTACTTAAAAGAAAAATATCCAAATTCTCAAAATATTAAGTAGCAAAAACTTAATTGTAATACTCATAATAACACTGTTTTACTACATGTATCATCACTACATTAAATGTTAAAAATGGAAAATGTTATGGCTGTTTCTGGTTTTAGAATGAAAAATGGGACAGGCCAATATCACAGGAACTTGATAGTCACATATACTAATTGGCTAATTTAAAACACATCCGACAGGTAATTTATATTTTACTACATTTTATTAAATATATACTTAGTGTATTGAATGGTTATGTACTTAGTGATGTAAGTGTACGAAATGATGTAATTGTCCTTAATGACCTTTGCATACCTAAATATTTTGTAAACAACTTAGTGTATTTTTGGAGGGAAAGATGTAAATATTCATATAAAAGGATAAGATCATACAACATGGACATTTCTGGATTTAAAAATATCTATACTTATTTACCTTTTCCTTGAATGCAACAATTGTCTACCTAAATGTGATCCAAAGTATGATTGTGATGGATCAAATATTTCACACAACTTCTCCAGCACTGGTGTTTCTATATCTTCAATGTAGGGTACCAGTTTTGTGTAGTTATGGAAGGCTAGAATTGGCTTCTCACAGAATAACACTACTAAGCTGTTTGGTGTTAGTCCATCTAGCAGTACACCTTAAATAATACAACTTTAAATATAGTCATGCCTGTTTTAATTTTATGAAGAGCTGTGACAGGAGTACATGGCACTCAAGTTCTTAATTACCTTTGCAAATATACTATGCTTGTTTACTTTAATTGAAATATAGAAGTTAACTATCTATCCATTCCATTACAAAACTTTTCAATTAAAATAAGCAATCATTTTTAAATGTTTTTAATTATTTCTGGGACATTTTTGCCTTAAAATTAAAATCACTGATATTTACTTTGAATCACTTGTTGTTATTAGACTTACCATTACTAGCCCTTATCAGGTGATGTGCAAAGCCTTTTTCTATTAGCTTACTAATAAGACATGGTTCTAGAACAATATGACCTTTCTGTACTAAAATCTCTAATGCTTCTAACACCAAACCTCTGGCCTAAAAAAAAGCAGAAATTTCACACCTTGTGAGCAAAGCATAACCCCATTTGTAATTCAAAGTATTATAAAACAGGAAGTAGGAATCTGATAGATCTGATAGGCATTACAACTATCACTGTCAAGCTGGTGACCAAATATGAAGTCATTCTGTACCTACAGTAGTTACTGAGTAAAGTGACAAAAAAATTTTGTTTTCATTCAACATATTGAAATATTAAAGTATCTGTAAACAGAAAGTTGGTGTCTAACACATTATAACTCATCACTGTCATGCTAATGAAAATGTATAAAGTCATTTTATTCAAACTGTGGTTATAACTCTTCAATATAATGGTTGCATATTTCAGAAACACCCTTGATACAGGGTTGTTATACTAAAAAGTTGGAAGTAAAGATCTACTGAAAGATGTCACATTATTAACCATGTACATCTATTGTAATATCTGTAAATATAAGATACTGGGTGAAAAATGAGGATGTTCAACAACCTGTTATTTTGTAAAACAAGAGCGCTGAAATGTCTCGCCTGCTTTACTGATCATTGATTTCATGTTGAAAGTCTCAAAGATAAAGGTTTTACTAAAACCGTTACAGTAACTTAACATTTTTAAAAATCTATGACAATGAAGTTAAGGTCAGATAAATTGTCAGACAGACATATACACCTTACAATTTTTTTATACACTAAATACAGTTGACCTATTCATATGCTAATTGAAAAACAGACCAAAACACAAAAACTTAACATTGAAATGAACCATAAATATGAGGTCAAGGTCAGATAATACCTGCCAGACAGACATGTGCACCTTACAATCATTCCATCCACCAAATATAGCTGACCTATTGCTATTAGTATTTCAAAAACAGACCAAAACACAAAAACTTAACATTGACCATTGAACCATGAAAATGAGGTCAAGGTCAGATGATACCTGCAAGACAGACATGTACACCTTATAATCATTCCATACACCAAATGTAATTGACCTATTGCTTAAAGTACTTGAAAAACAGACCAAAACACAAAAACTTAACATTGACCAATGAACCATGAAAATGAGGTCAAGGTTGGATGAAACCTTCCAGACTGACATGTACCCATTACAATCATTCCATACACCAAAGATAGTTGACCTACTGCTTATAGTATTTGAGAAACAGACCATAATCATGTAACTTTAAACTTGATCACTGATCTATGAAATGAGGTCGAGGTCAGGTGAACTCTGTCTGAGGGACATGTAGACATTGCAAGGAACCCATATACCAAATATAGTTATCCTATTACTCATAATAAGTGAGAAATTCACATGACAAAAAAACTCAATTTTTTTTTCAAGCAGTCGCTAAACCATACAAATGAGGTCAAGAACAATGGGCATATGATTGACGGAAACTTCGTAACATAAGGTATCTGCATACAAAATATGAAGTATCCATGTCTTCTACCTTCTGAAATATAAAGCTGTATACAACAATTTCATGCCACTGCCACCGGATAGTAATACATATGTTTCGCATACTGCGACTTTCGTCAAAGGCGAGACAAAAAAATGGTTCAAAATCTTAATCTTGACAAAAGACCAATTTCAAGTTCCTTTTTATGAATGAGTTACACCTGTTGACCTGGGGTCAATCAGTGTAAATGAGGTCTTTGAACAATTGGCACTTACTGTGCATGGTGAATTGGAAATGTATGTGAAAATACAAGAATGTGAAAGTCATCTATAGTAGAAATTAGATATGTTAACTGTGAAGAGTAAAATGTACTGTATCTATGAATGGACAAAAGGCAGTAAAACAATGTCCCATGCTGTGCTATAATCATCAATGACTATTTGATCAACAAGTAAACTTGATCTAAATTACTACCTTCAAATTTCACTTTCGTTCAAATATAAAACTCTGAAAATACATTTTCCGCTCAAATTTGTGCTAGGGGCATTCTTGGAACTTAGGATCTTAGTCAATTTTTTAGGTTTAAGGACAGCACAAACATCTTTACATACTTGGATTCCGGTCAAGGTCATGTGCATCGTATTCATTCTTATTCATGGAGTGCATGTAATGCGCCCTGCTGGATTAATTTTCAACAGGAACACTATTAATCATAATTTTGGAAAGCCAAATAAATCATAAACAAGGAAAATGTGTCCACAGTACACAGATGTCCCACTCGCACTATTATTTTCCTTGTTAAGCGAACAATGAAATTTGGGTCAAAACCCTAATTTGATATACAATTTAGGAAGATCATATCATAATGAGCTTTGTACTTAGTTTCAAGTTGATGTGACTTCATCTTCATCATAAACCACCTTGAACAAAATGAGAATGTACTTTTTTTACAATATCACATTTCTTAGTTCAGTGAACCATGCAATTGGGGTCAAAACCTTAATTTAGCATACAAGTTAGAAAAATAATATCATAAGGAACATGTGTATGATGTTTCAAGCTGATGCGACTTCTACATTATCATAAACTACCTTGACCAAAAACTTTAACCTGATCCGGGACAGATGGTCGGACGCACAGACCAGAAAATATAATGCCTGTCTACTAACATAGGTGGGCATACAAACTATGTAGCAATAAAACTAACAAACAAAATATTAAACGAGTAAATTCCATTTTGATTAAGAGAGTCGGAACCTTATTTGATTCTTATCTTGACTAATTCCAGAATTTATCGAAAAAAAAATGATACCCTGAGGACAACATGTATCAGTCCAACAAAAAAAGATACAAGCTGCATGGGTGGCAATAAACTGGATCGATCTGTGTTTCTAGATTATCCTATTGAGATCTATTGAGGCATGCTCGTACACAATAATTTTAAACTGAAGTCAACAGCTCATATAAATAGCTTTATAAACAATAAACCAAAGGAGGGGACATAGTTGTTGTTTTAGCTCCGAACAACAAAATACAGAGTGGTCATGGTAATTCGTCATAACTCGTAATGATAACTAATAATCATCACTGACTATATTAGACTGTTAGCACGGGGATTGTAAGTTAGAATATGATGGCCTTTTTAAAAGCGCATAGTGTTCAACTCCATTCTGAATTGACAAGGATTTCAGTTTTACTGACGAAAGACAGCGTTTAACCACAACAAAACCAAACAATCAAAAATCAGAATCTGCATAGCACCAAACAAAAACTGGGGGAATTTATAAGTACAGTTTTAAACTGTCGGTTAAGGCTTACAGTTACAAAATACAAACTTCTTTCATTACACACATGCTACAAAGGTCATCCAGTTTCTCCAAGAGGGTCACCATGCCTTGCTAACTTAGTTTTATAGCAATAGATATTCAATAGACATGTTATCCCATGGAAAAAGTATGATTGACCTGTTTATTTGAGGTTAGAGGCCATGTTTATCATTTCAGGATTATTCTTTTGTTGGGATCTGGGATTTCAATGTTTTAAGATCGGGAATTCTGGATTTGGGCAAATTAAGTTCAGGATTTCGGGATCAGAACCCCTCCTGCCCCCTCTTACATCACTTAGATATTACCATAGCTAGCTCCAATAGTGCTTCACAAAGATTGTGTTCAGCTAACAGGTCTAATGCTTGTTTTTCTTCGTAGTAAAAGTCTGTAACAAGTACATTTCTACAAAAGAAAAGAATCAGAAAAAAATTAATTAAACATGGAAGTTTAAAAAACAAACAAGAATGAGTGTCAATAGGACACCATGCCCAACATGCACTATCAAATTTCCATGTTCTTTAAAAGAAAAAATCTATGTCAAAACCCTAATTTGGCGAAAAAAATTGAAGTTCATGTATAAATGAAAACATGTACTAAGTTTCTAGATGATGCAACCACATCTGCCTTAAACAAAAGCTTAAACCTACCTTAAACCAAAACTTTAACCTACTTTCAACCAAAACTTTAACCTGATATGTGGCAGATGAGTGACTAGACAGAGAGACAAGGAAATGAACAGAGGAATGGACAGACACACTGACTGGAAAACATTTTGCTTCTCTATGATCTAGTATGGGGGGCATAACACAATATAAATTCACCCACTGCATTGAGTGTGATGCAATATTACTATATCATAGTGGAGAAATATCGTATAGCACGAGATGAGTGTGATGCAATATTACTATATCATAGTGGAGAAATATAGTTTTGCACGAGATGAGTGTGATGAAATATTTCTATATTATAGTGGAGAAATATCATATTGCACGAGATGAGTGTGATGCAATATTACTATATCATTGAGGAGAAATATCGTATTGCACAAGATGAGTGTGATGCAATATTTCTATATTAAAGTGGAAAAATATCAGATTGCAGGAGACGAGTGTGATGCAATATTTCTATATTATAGTGGAGAAATATTGTATTGCACGAGATGAGTGTGATGCAATATTTCTATATTATAGTGGAGAAATATTGTATTGCAAGAGATGAGTGTGACGCAATATTTCTATATTATAGTGGAGAAATATCAAATTGCAAGAGATGAGCATGATGCAATATTTCTATATTATAGTGGAGAAATATCATATTGCACAAGATGGGGTATCTGTTGTTCCTCTTATGGTTTTTATATGATATGTAGGCAAACTTTATCTTTCATTTTCAATGATCTGCAAAAAGATGTGCTCTTTCTATATGAGGTCATCAAGCATGTCCCCTTTCTTCATGATGTCATAATAGCAAATTCAGAGGACAGCAAGAAAATAGTATATCATAATTAAAGAACTGAGTGCTAGATTAAATGAATCGGACGAAGGTTATAAAAAAAATAATCAATGGGTCTGGGAAAGTTCATATAAGCCAAGAATGATCAATAATGTAATATAACATAGCAATGTTAATTTCAACCGTATCAATCATATACAGCTATTGGAAAAAACTATGAAGTATTGCTTTATAGCAACTAATAGAAATAATATATTTGAAAACAAAATAAAATAAAAATATATGTAGAAATAACGTGCTCTAGGTACATTCTATTTTTCATTGCATTTACATTTTAAACCTCTTCTTGAAATGAGAAAGAGTTTAATCCTGTTTTATTCCTAGAAAGAATAATGATGGAAAAAAGAACTAAAGCTGTAAAAGTGAGAAAATGCTCAAAATCAAAAATTTTCTTTTTTTTAAACATTTTATGATTAATCAGCAATTGAGGACAAATGTATATGTATGATCTAAACTTATATGTACTCCTGTATGTTTTGATATGGTCCACATTGTACAAGTTTAGTCCAAATACCTATACTGTCTGGATCTTCAATATCCTTAAAACTAGAGGCTCTCAAGAGCCTGTGTCACTCACCTGTATCTACTGTGGTTTTGGAAATCATGTAAAATATGGTTAAAATCATAATAAATAGTATTAGATACCCCAATAATGATTGAGAGGGTCATCGGATGCATTTTTTAAACTAGATACCCTAAGGATGATTTAGGCCAAGTTTGGTTTAATTTGGCCCAGTAGTTTCAGAGGAGAAGATTTTTGTAAAATATTACAAAAATTACGAAATATTGTGAAAAATTGATTTTAAAGGGCAATCACTCCTTATGGGTCAATTGATAATTTTGGTCATGTTTGACTTATTTGTAGATCTTACTTTTTGCTGAACAATTTTGCTGTTTACAGTTTATCTCTATCTATTATAATATTCAAGATAACTAAAAACTGCAAAATTTCCTTAAAATTACCAATTCAGGGGCAGCAATCCAACAACGGATTGTCTGATGAGTCTGAAAATTTCAGAGCAGATAGATCTTAATCGGATGAACATTTTTACCCCCATGTCTGATTTGCTCTAAATGCTTTGGTTTCAGAGATATTAGCCAAAACTGCATTTTACCCTTATGTTCTATTTTTAGCCATGGTGGCCATCTTGGTTGATGGTGGGGTCATCAGATACATTTTTTTAAACAAGATACCCTAAGAATGATTTAGGCCATGTTTGGTTTAATTTTGCCTAGTAGTTTCAGAGGAGAAGATTTTTGTAAAAGATTACAAAAATTTACGAAAAAATTGTGAAAAATTGATTTTAAAGGGCAACAACTCCTTATGGGGTCAATAAACAATTTTGTCGTGTTGACTTATTTGTAGATCTTACTTTGCTGAACAATTTTGTTGTTTACAGTTTATCTCTATCTATGATAATATTCAAGATAATAACCAAAAACTGCAAAATTTCCATAGCATTACCAATTCAGGGGCAGCAACCCAACAACAAGTTATCTGATGTGTCTGAAAATTTCAGACCAGATAGATCTTGACCTGATGAACATTTTTTCCCCCATGTCTGATTTGCTCTAAATGGTTTGGGTTTTTTGACAGGTAAGCTAAAAAGGTTAACAATTTTTTTCAATCCATTATACATAATTTTCTTTTTTGACAAGTGCTGTATGACTATATTAACATACATTAAGGTTTTCTGATTTGTCTCCATATCTCCATCTTGCAGCTGATATACCATACAATGTAGATATAAGTTAGACACATGTTTCCTGTCTGCTGTACTGATTTCTCTATTAGATAGTGCCAATGTTAAATGTGAAATAGCATCAGCTACATATCCATATTTAGCCAGGTACATAACTAGTTTATATGACGTACTCTGAAATATATTTGACAACTTTCAAAATTCAAATGACTAAGAATTTAAGTAAATATTTATAAACAACTGCACCAGAACTGTATGATATGCCTGTCATATGTATATAAAATGGAATATTGTAAGTAGCTTGAAATTAGAAGTCAGTAGAATGGCCCTTTAGAAAAAGTTGGAGGATATTCTTTGTGGTAAAAAAAAAAACTTAAAATTTTACAGTTAGTCCCATAACTAAAATGACAAGTCAGAAAATTAAAAAAAATCAAAGCAGAGCTTACTTTCATCAATACATGTAACAATACAAAGTTTGAAATCAATTCAACTAAGCATACTCTAGTTCGTGTCAACATGTGAAAAGTTCCCTTAAATCTGATTGTTTAAGTCCAATAGATCTAGAATGACAAATTAGAAGATTTTTTAAATCAAAAGTAGCTTAATTTGACTAACTCCCACAAAAAGTTTCATGAAAATTGTCCGGAGCATACCTGAGTTAGTGCAAAAACTATGCTTTATTTACTATGTAATACAAAATTAAACGAGTGGAACTATTATCAGTTATATTCAAAAACTTTAACAGGTAATGAAATTTAAAAAGTGCTGATTTCCTGTCATTTGATAAACAGAAAGAATCTGGAATCACTAGTAAGTTATGATTAACTTGAAACTCCTGGTTTATATTTCGTTTCTAAAAATCGAATGTATTGTGGTTGATTCCCGAGAAATTTACAGTTTTAAGTCATTAACATCATTTCAAATTTAAACGGTTGAATTCAATAAAAAAACGATTTTAGAAAAACGGTATGAAATTTCATGAAGTAAATGCAGTGAAACTGTCAATACAAATTCATTAATCAGTGAATCTAGTATGAATTTGACAGTTTGAAAAAAAGAACCCAATTTTCAAGTCACCTCAGAATAACATAAATTGAGTGAAAAAAATTTGCAGATTATTGAACTGGAACATGTTTTGATTGAAGAAAATGGCCAATTAATAATTACAATGCTGCAAACTGTGTCGATTTTTTCAATCAGCAGTCAAAGACCTGTTCACACTTTAAAATATACAAGATACAACAGCCATTGAACTGCAACAGAATACTAGATATCTTTTTCAACAAGCATTCTGAGAGTATTGCATGGCAACACATAGTCCCCTACCGGTTAAAAATTCATTGTACTAGAACAAAATGCTAACTTGATCTATAACTTGTCATGTGGTGTAAACTATATAACAAATATCAAGTCAATATCTTCAAGCATGACGAAAAAAGTGTGGAAAATTGATTATTTGAGTGAATTTTTAAAGTCCAAGGACCATAACTCTGCACAAATTATTAGGCTGGAACAAATTTGAACTTGGTCTGAACTTGTCATGATAAAACTATTTACCAATTATCAAATCAATATCTTCAAGCATGACGAAAAAAAAGTGCAGAAAACTGATTATTTGAGTGAATTTTCTAAGTCCCAGGACCATAACTCTGGACATAATCATCAGACCGGAACATAATTCGAATTTGATCTGCAACTTGTAATGATAAAACAATACACCAAATATCAAATCAATATCTTCAAGCATGAAGAAAAAAGTGTGGAAAACTGATTTGCCAGACTGACGGATGGACAGACAGACGGGCGGAGTGCAAACCTATAGTCCCCTTCGACTTCATCGGTAGGGGACTAAACATTAAAGTTCATTTTAAATCTGTTCACATTTATTCCCATTGAGTTAGATGTACAATTATTTAAGATAATCTGTCTCTTTCTGTTTTAAAACAAATTAACTGTCAATAAATGCAATGAACTTTTGTCAATTATATTGAGGAAAAATACTATATCATTATATTTTTTATCTTACATATAATAAAAAATCATTTTCTAACCTTGACAACTTTACAGAATTTAATAGCCTGGGCAACATGACCTCTTTGTAGTAAATATTCTGCTGATTTCTCATATAATGTGTTAACATCAAGTCCTAATCCAATTCCAAGGTTTTCTACATGTGCAGACTCGCTGTAAAATGTCAGTTCTAAAAACAACCTCTCTGGAGATATTCTGCAAAAACAAATATTGAAGTAGGTTGAAAATTAAGAACATAAATTAAAACAATGCTTTATAGCATAAAAAAAAGAAACATTCATTTGAAAGTCTATTACCAGTATTGTTGAGTTACTGTCTACTTGACAAATAGTTAAATAAGTTTTTATTTTTAATTTTTATGTTCAGATATCTCTGATATTACCTTTTTAAAGTGAAAGCACAAAAATATTGAAATGTGATGTGAAATAGCAATGTTTTTTTTAGTTGATTGATTAATTGTTAGTGTTAACACGCCACTTTCAATTCTCATGGCTATATCATGGCAGCCATCTTTTAAAGATGAATTCATAAACAAAACAACTTATTCAATAGTCTTATATATCAATTGATAGTTTTAAGTTAAGAACAATAAAACATCAGCAATATTAAAGAAAGTAAAACCGTTTTAGTCCTATGTACCTTGGTTTCATTTCATACACTGAAGAATCAGTTATTATAATACAACCATCTAATACAGTATGATTGGTCAATTGAATATCATGTGACATTGTCAGACCAGGTTGCCACGACCCTGATGATGTCAATCCAAGTTTGATATCCTGATTATATTTCTGTCTCATATTCTCCTCACATTTTTCATGCCAGTAAAATGGAAAGGATTTCTTTTGTATGGTAAGCAGATGTTCATTTTGTGGTATATCAAACTGTTGTAGAACTGCATCTTTGTTGAAATCCTGCAAAGAAATCTTACATGCATATGAAAACAACTCCATATATATCTGTATCTGAATCTCAACAGGGAAGTTATTTGAAAGTTTTTGTTTTCAAGCCACATAATTGTAATTGAATAAATTATAAATATTTCTTATGCCTAGAATTGATAAATTAGTCTTAAATTATCCATTTAAGGTGTACTATAAAATTATATCATGTAGTTTTTTTTTTAAATTGATTAAAAAATTCAGACAAGACAGTCATGTCATTGTAACTAAGACATTGAAATCCAATAATATATACTATTTCCATCAAATCGGTGTTAAACTTGTACTATTATGATACCTTTGTTTGGTCCATTGAGGTTTCAGCCCTCTGATTTGCTATTATGTAGAGCTTCTTTCCACTGGCAAGACGTGTCATGGCTAACAGAACTTTATCTGTCAATATTACAATGTCAGATCCAATGGGTAACTTGTAGGCAAATAATGGTGATCTGTCTATGTTACTGTCATAAACCTACAAGAACATTATCATACTGTTATCCCCCTAAATGTAATTAGTAAATAATGTATGTAAGGCATATTAAGTGTAAACAATTTTGCAATAACAAATGTATGTTGTCAAAATAAAGGGTGATGACATTTTTCTCCCTACATGACCATTTTTCAGTCCATTCAAAAAAATTGAAAGCTACATTATTAACACATTTTTTAAAAGTTCATTTATGGTCATCCATTCATTTAGAACAGAAACAGATCCATGGATTCTAGGTAAAACATTATCTGTACGAGTACCTTCATCTAAAATACAATAGTTTGCATTTCTAAAATCAGTATAGACTTATAATTCTTACTACAGAGAAAAGTATTTTAACTAAAAACATTATTTTAGAGAAACAACAATTTTAAATCATATTTATTTTGTAACATATTTGGGTGTTTATATACCTTTGGTCAATTATATATACTTCAAAGTTCCTCTGGCACAAAGAATTGATTTCATCATATTCTATGGCTCTCAAACTCCAGTTTCCCAAAACCAAAATTTGTACTCTTTCATTACTGTTAAAAAAAGGATCAAATTTCTGCTAATTAGATATATTCATCACTTACAATGACTGAAATAAAATTACTGTGACTTCACTTAATTTCCTGCTTTATTAACAGTATTTACCTGAAAAGTAGATTCTTTAGAGCAGTGAGAGGTTATGAAGTGATGACCTTTAGCACATTGGGGTTGTAGAATGACTGAGCGTGGAAACTGGTCTAACTTCTGGGGCTGGAACAGGCCTCTTGTTTCCTCTTTAATATAATAATAAGCAAATACAGTGGCCTCAATATGTCAAAAATACAATTTAAAAAAAATTCACCTAACTTAGTTATTTTTCTAAGTAAACACTGACATAACAAGATTAAATGAATATCTAACATGAGCTTTGTCAGCATTCAGTAATGTCATCTCTAAATATAATGTTTTATTTTTATATATAATAGCATTATATATACTAACATATAGGCAAATATGTTTACTTCAGAGGTTAAGTCTTTGTTATATTATTAACTTAGTTTGAAAGTAAATAAATGTGGATTGTGTCCACATGTGGACACAGATGATGCCCCTGCTTGCATATCATATAGTTATAAAGGTACATAACTGAAGAACGGTAAAAGTGACGCTACCCAAATTTGAACTTGATCTGAGTTTTGTGGTAATAAGCATTGTGTGTAAGTCTCATAACATTTGGTTATAGCTAACTTAAGTAGAGAACAGAAACTAAAAATTCAGCAATTTTTCTATTTGTAAACACGCATAACTCTAGAACGGTTGTGTATAAGCTTTATAACATTTGGTTGAGACAAACTAAAGTTAGAGAACGGAAACGAAAAATTCAGCAATTTTTATGTTTATAAAGGGACATAACTCAAGAATGGTAAAAGTGACGCCACCAAAATTTCATACTTAATCTGTATTATGTAGTAATAAGCAATGTGTATAAGTTTCATAACATTTGGTTGAGGCAAACTTAAGTTAGAGAACGGAAACACAAAAATTGTACATTATCTTAGTTTTGAGGTAATAAATATAGTGTATAGGTTTCATAATGTTTGGTTGGGGCAAACTTAAGTTACAGAATGGAAACTAAAAATTTTGCAATCTTTCGATTTATAAAGGAGCATAACTCAATAATGGTTAAAGTGACACTAACCAAATTAACTTGATCTGTGTTTTATCAGTGGAAGGCAAAATTAAACATTGCATTGTATAAAGCATTGATTGTAGTTGATTCAACTATAATCATGGACAAAGGAAGATAACTCCAATTTTAATAAAATGCTCCGCTGGGCACAGCTTGATTCGACCGCAGAGGTCGAACCCTGAACAGTTGGGGCAAGTATGGACACAACATTCAAGCTTGATACACACTGACTTTGGATTGTGATTAAATATTTGACACAGCATAGGTTTCTGACACAGAATGAATGTGGTCTAAGAACTTATAAATTTTTAATTTACCTATTCAAACCATATCATTATTATTTGCTTTTATATATAAATCAGAAATAACCAATTTAAAATGGAAAATTTTAAAGAAAAAAAAAGGAAAATAAGGAAAAAAAATCCCTCCCCCCAAACTCAATCCCAGCCTTCCCTTTGTGGTATGGTACCTTGCAGTACAATTTCAGAGAGATCCATACACTTGAACACAAGTTATTGTCTGGAAACTAGAAAAATATTTGTTTTTTTGCCACTTTTTGGCCCCAAATTTCTAAACGTTTAGGGCAATTACCCCCAAACTCAAACCCAGCTTTCCCTTTGTGATATGGAACCTTGTAGTACAATTTCATAAAGATCCATACACTTACACACAAGTTATTGTACTGAAACTAGAAAAATGCTTGTTTTTTGCCCCTTTTTGGCCCCATATTCCTAAAATTTTGAGGCAATTCCCTCCAAAATCAATCCCAGCCTTCCCTTTGTGGTATGGTACCTTGCAGTGCAATTTGAGAGAGATCCATACACTTGAACACAAGTTATTGTCTGGAAACTAGAAAAATGCTTATTTTTGGCCCCTTTTTGGCCCCTTATTCCTAAACGTTTTGGGCAATTACCCCCAAACTCAATTCCAGCTTTCCCTTTGTGATATGGAACCTTGTAGTACAATTTCAGAAAGATCCATACACTTACACACAAGTTAATTGTCATGAAACTAGAAAAATGCTTGTTTTTTGCCCCTTTTTTTGGCCCCTAATTCCTAAAACTTTGAGGCAATTACCCCCAAAATCAATCCCAGCATTCCCTTTATGATATGGAACCTTGTGGTACAATGTCAGAGAGATCCATACACTAACACACAAGTTATGTCTGGAAGTTACAAAAATGCTTATTTTTGGCCCCTAATTCCTTAACTGTTGGTACCATAACCCCCAACCTTCCTTTTGTGGTATTGAACCTTATGGTAAAATTTCATAGAGATCCATTCACTTAAACTAAAGTTAGAGTGCGAAAACCAATGTGTCTTCGGACGACGACGCCAACGTCATACCAATATACGACCACAAAATTTTTTTGCGGTCGTATAAAAATTACTTGATATTTAGAAAAAAAAAGAAGAAAAATTTAACAATTTTTCCATTTGTAAAGGGCATAACTCTAGAACAGTAAAAGTGACGGCACCAAATTTCAAACTAGATCTGTATATTGTGGTAATAAGCATTTTGTATAAGTTTCATAACATTTGGCTGAGGCAAACTTAAGTTAGAGAATGGAAACTTAGCAATTTTTCCATTTGTAAAGTAGTATAACTCTATAACGGTAAAAGTGACGCCACCAAAATTCAAACTTGATCTGTATTTAGTGGTAATAAGCATTGTGTATAAGTTTCATAACATTTGGTTGAGGCAAACTAAAGTTAGAGAACGGAAACCAACTTTGGGACGTATGGACGGACGGACAGACGGACAAGGGTAAAACTTAATGCCCCCTACGTTACAGCGGGGGCATAAAAACATAAGGACAAATTTCTTTATACATAGTACAGGTTGTAATATTCATCTTTTATTCAATAATCAAGTGGAGATTGTCATGTTAATAATTGCAATCATAATTATATTACTAATAAAACGGTTTAGTATGAAATATTGTCATCTTTATGTGATCTTTAGATAGCAAAAACATACACTAACTGGGTTTTTTATCACAGTCTCATACCTGTAACTTGTGTAATTGACAGTATTGGTAGACTTCGTCCACTGAGTCCATCGTATCCCATGTCTGATATTTCCTTATCTACTGGCATTGCTAGTTCTTGTGTACGACATTCTAATAATAGTTTCCACTGAACTAATGGCTGACCTGTAATCTTTTAAGAAGTTAAGTATAATAATCTGTTATAAAAAAGGATATTAAATGTCTTAAAAATCTATTAACATCATAAAAAAAGTGCATTTATTAAATCTAAGTAACTTATTAAAATAGATCAAATTAATGTGTTAACTTAGTTGACTTAGTGTTACAAGATCCATATATTTGTATTGCCTATAAAATTTACTTTTTCAGAGTTTTAGACAAAACCAATTCTGCAGAAAATGCCACCTATCAGTAAAATAAGTCAGATTTCTTTTTATTTTCTCACTCTATCTACTTTATTTTTTTTAGTTTATCTAACATTTGTTTTGTTTTACTAGAAAAAATAATTCAAACTCTAAATATCTTATTTTTAGAAAACTTATATCAGGCCAAATGCAAAAAAAAAAAGTATGACCATCTCATATATTTGTTGTTTCTGTTTTTTAAAACAGCAAGCCTTGTTTAAGTATGGCATTGTTAACTAACAAAAAGATTGCATTTATTTACCATTAAATAAGTAGACATTTGTTGGTCATCTTCAACCAATTCTAATTTATGAATTCTGGTCTCTAAGGTAAACTGATGAACCATTTTCCTTGTTGACAAATCAACCAACAGTATGTTTCCATTCTGAAAAAAATAATACAAGTTTTACTTATCAAAAGATTAATGATAAATACCAACAATAACAATTTTATCATCCATACATGCATGCACACATCTGAATAAAGTAAGTGTGACATACAAGTTTTTTTTGTGTTTCATTTGTGTTGTCCCTATGATCAGTAGTAGTATCAAGGCTGGCATAAGTGAAAGATAGCTAATAATCAATATTCAATTCCATCTTATTGTCTCAAAATTATAAAATAAAAATATTTGGACTCTATTTATAAAACGCAAAAGTGTTTTTGTACAACCTTCATTCCAATGATTGCTATCTGTCTATCATCCAGTGTATGCCACCAGGTCACTACAGATGGTATACCTGAAATTATCAAATATATTATGTTACCTATCTAATGTGTGATGCATTAGTATAATCACTGCCATATGATAAATATTTCTCAAGACAAACATTTCTAACTAACTGTGGGTCCTTCCTTATGTGAAATATGTGGTGAAATATATTCTTTGACTCCAATTTAGTCTTCACAATGGACTATTTTACTATCTGGGTATCTTTGTTTACAGTAGTACCAAATTTTAAAAAACAAACATACATGCATACATGATAACTGTTCTGTGTCAACATACTTAGGAAAACTGTCAAAGCTTCTATTGAGGGCAATGACTCATTTTATACTTACCAGTATCTGGTTGACAAATATGGCAAGGTTATAATGCTTGACATTTCCATAAATTAAGTATGAACATTTAAAGTAACATGATTTTAAGAAACTACTTACTGGAAACTTTCTAATTATAACAAATGCATGCCAAGAACAACCTCTTAAAGAAATATACACCATGTGGAATCAGTTACTTGCTGAAGTTAAATTATTACAAATGCATTCTATTATACTGTTAAGCCATCTAACCTTAAAACAAAGAAACAATTTACCTTGCTGTCTTTTAAAGCGAAGAACTGTTACATCTTCAAGATTCCATAACCTGTTTACTTTGGCTGTACTGTCCTATAGTATGTGAAAAGTTAATAATATAAGATAGCACATTAAATTATTGATAGAAATGAGGCTGGAATTAATAAGAAATATCAAAGCAGAGGTACAACTCAAATAAATAAGGAAAATCTAAATTGGAAATTTTGATTCCAAGGATTTAATTTTTTACAAAGTTTACATCATCACAGCAACATTTTTCAATTAAATTTGTATTTATCCTGTAAACTTTAATCCTATAACTTTTTTTTACTAGGGGTGTCAACGTAGAGTTGTTCCTCCTACCAAAAGTTCCTCAGAAAACTTTTTTATAAACAAGACTATAATATCTGTTCCTTTTGGAACAAATATTCTAAACCCTTTATACCATAAGGAAAAAATACTGTCATTTTTCTTCCAGTGGAAATAATATTTCAGAATATTTATTCCATTTAGGAACTTATATTATAAAGGAACTTCTATTCCAAGTCACATTATTTAACAGGCGATATGAAAAATCATGTTACAAACATTTCCTGGAATTACATTACTACATTTTAGTCCTAAGATGAAGAAAACATTTTAAACTTACCATCAGTGATAACACTGGAACAATAGACACTGTCACATCTTCAGAAATGACAAGCAGCCATGAGACTGTAGGATCAAAACATAAGCATACAATTGATCTACTTTCTGGCCATGGAATATGACTAATAACAGGGTCATGTCCACTGCAACAATATCTCAGTATAATGTCTCCTAAAATACAAAATAAAACTTCCAGGGATATGTAACTAGGACAAGAAACTAGTTTTAATTTCCCAGTTAATTTTTTCAAATATGAGTTAAGATGAATCTTTGTTGCAAGGTTTTCAAATAGGTTATTGTTTACAATACATACTTGTGGAGAGTTGTCTCATTTGCAATCATACTACATCTTCTTACTTTTATATTTACATATTTTAAATAAGTGACTGTCTAGAATACATGTACCACTGTTCCAGACTTTTCTGTACTTTTCCATCTGAACAAGATTTCTATGCCATAGAGAAATGTCCCCAACACTAAATAAATTTGGAATTACATTGTGTGTCGCAATGGGTCATATAGTGTTGAAATAGTCAAAATATGATAAAATCAAAATGACCAACAATATAGTCAACTACACGTCAGCGAGCTTTCTGTCAAATGGTATTAGAGGAGTTGGATTCAATATCTAACTGATTTCTGGTGATTTTGTTGTGTCTAGAAAACATATAACAGTTCATTTGTTCCCAAAATTGCACGAATTGTAAGCTTGATTTTACTTCCTTTAGTTCCTTACTTGACCGAGTACCAAAATGTCATATTACAGAGATGAATACCTGTTGGAAAATTATTTATTGAAGAGTCAAAAGTCAGTAATACAGCCTTATCAAATATTTTTTTTTTTTTTAATTTCAACCAATGTATTGGCATAAACAGTTTTGTAATTCCGTAATTGGATGGAATTTTTCTTGATTTTCGGTTGTTTTACTTTCATCTGATGAAAATATAGTTTACAAAAGATTTGGACCGTCACACAAACTGTTCCTTATGGGAGATTACTGAAATTTACTCCCAAAAAATCTTTGGTCCCGAAAAAGACAAATTCATGTCATTTGGGAGTTAACTCTTGTCAAATATCATCTCATTAAATATGTACATCAGAAAACCATCCGTTTTCAAGAATAAAACTGTCGCACAAAAAGAAAATTAATAAAATTCCTGTGATTTCACAACATTTTCCTTAAGCATTTCAACTATGATTGGGCAATTTACCATGTGTGTAAAAAAATCAAGATTTTATTTAATGTCTATAGTAAATGCATGCGAACTTCACAGATAAATTTTAGAGACAAAGTCACAAAGCTTAACTCTGTGATATATATACATCATTTTTTTGTATTAATACATTTTCATCAACTTTAAACATTGCTTTTGACATTTTATAATTAGTCCTTGTCCCACCTGTACGTCTGTACTCAAAGACATTGATAAACCAATTAGTGCTGAGAAAGCATGACAATCCAGAAGTTGTCTGTTACTAGTAACAAAAAATTCTTAAATATAATTACTCCCCTTTTGCTGCCAAACGATAACTGCAGACCTGCCAACTATCCCAATTTATAGGGGATATCCCCCATGAGATGAGATGGCTTGAATTTTTAAATTCTTTATTATATAAACTGAATACCTCAAAACAGGCAATCAAAAAAAGTTAAAATGGTATGTACATGTAAGAACATATATTTTCATTCAAACAATATAGTAGTAGATTAAAAACACTAATGACAATATAAGAGGAGCATCAAGTCCTCTTGCGCTTAAAATCCCCCATGGAGATTTTGAAAAATTGGCAGGTATATAACTGTAATTTGTAAAGGCTAAATATGAAAATAGTTTATATTTATATTCCCATTATTTTTGGTTTTATGAGTTTACCAAATTGAAACAAAAAGTCTTAGGTGCACAGATACATCTGACTGCTCTGTAGCAAAATAATGTATGTAACTAATAATTATGGTCATACATGGTATCGGGTCCGTTCGCCCTAATAACATGCTCGTCCTGGGTCTGTTGCCCTGAGTCTGTTCGCCCATTGAGTCTGTTCGCCCTGGGTCCGTTCACGCTATTTTTTATAAAAAAATAATATTAATGGTTTAATTTAAAGTTTTGTAATCTTATTCAGATATTTAAATGGTAAATATTAAAAATGTATATCTCCAAATTCAATCGGTACATATGTAAGTCCCTTCCTTTGTTAGCATTGCTGGACGAACGAAATAACCATCAACTAATGTAAATGGAAGCCAAAGCTGAGGGGTTATAAAGCAAAGAACTAAATTCTTACACAAAAGCATAATTTATAAGGAAGCAGTCAAACATTTTAATATGATAAGTCTGTCCAAAGCAGAAAATGAAACGACAACATCGCGTAAATTACCAGTAGAAGCAACAAGTGCCAAAAAGTTAACTTCTCCAGCCTCCCGCCAGGCATAATTTACTATGCTCTGTTCACTTGAGTCGCTGTCTTTCACTGACAAGCACTTTACGACCTCATACAAACCAAACATGTTATTTTTGTCACATGAGACGGACAGACGACGGAAGTTGATTTGTTCATAGGCTAAAAGTAAGTATACTGATCCCGTGCACGTCACCGACCTATGCGCTATGCGAGGATCGATGATTAATATTTGTCCATCTAGATAGTTTTTTTTTAAATATTTAGAATTTGAGATCTTTTTTTTCATCCATTCATTCACTTATTAACTTTATATATGCTGTAAACTGAAAATATATTACCTTAAACATATCCTCGATAATAAGAAAAACTATTTTCTTGAACAAATGTTCATTTTCTTCTATCAGTATGATAAAATAATATAAATACACATATTAAAAAACACACTTTAATGCATGTTTCTATATTTGTATTTTTGAAATAATTAATATTTTGATTTCTTGACAATAAATGTGTTTGCTTGTCGCTTCATTACCCTTCTTGTCGCTAATTAGTGAGACCCTGTTTAGAGAGAATATTTTGTGATATGTAAATATATGTATATGTACCTTTTGAGTCTGGAATAAAGATACTCTCATTTTATTTTATTTTATCTGATCGCATCTTATAATAGATAGTATAGGTCAATGGGATTGTTTTCGAGCTACAGGTTGTGTACAATCGACACACCGGCAGTGTTATAAGTGAATGAAGGCAAGTGAAATGACAGAATTGTTATAAACTCATGAGAAGATAGCTATTATTTATAGATAAAATGCTTTCATAAAATTAGAATAAAAAGTGTGGTCATCACACTTTTTCTCGCAATATACTGACAAGTTAGAAAAATTTCTATGTTCATTCCTACCCCTTATAAAGCAAATATTTTTTTCTTTCAATTAATCCCATAAAAATCTGTATATGGTGTTATCATCGGACGAAATTAATGAACTCAGAAAATTGGTGTTCCTTTTTTTTTTTTATCTTATCTCTAATTTTTGTAATAAAACATATGAAAATAGTGGAATTAACCATTTTTTAAGTGTAAAAAAATCTTTGGATGTTTAAGATAAATTACGTGCTTTTGATGGTTCTTTTGAATCGGTTGACAGTTTTGACTTTTCCACTCTTTATACTACACTTCCACACAATTTATCAAATAAAAGTTTTCCTATTTAATTAAATGGTCGTTTGATAAATCTGATTGCAAATTTATTTGTTGCAACTCATATAAAGCCTTTTTCTCAAATGAGAAAGGTAAACATGCTAAATATACTTACTGGAGGTGTGATGAGATGATTAAAGCCATCAGTTTCTCCTTGGCAACATTTATGTACGTTTTGACAATAAAGTTTATCGACAGATTGTAGATATTCCTATAGGCACCAATTGCGCCCCTTTAATAGCAGACTTGTTCTTCAACAAGTGTACTGTTGTGAATCACAGTTTATGACCAAACTCAGTAAAGACCCGTCTAAATTCCATTTACTAGTAATTGATAAATTCTACAACGCTTACCGTTATCTTGATAATATTTGTTCGTTAAATAATCAAGAATTCTCTAAATATATTGCCGAAATTTACCCAAAGGAACTAACCTGAAATAAATCAAACATTAACAGCAATAAGTGTCATTTCCTAGATTTAGACATTTCAGTTTCACACTAAAAACTCTACAAACAAATTTACGACAAGAGGGATGATTTTTCTTTCCCTATTGTTAATTTTCCTTTTTTTTTTTGGACAGTGATGTTCCTTTTGCACCGTCTTACGGTGTTCATATATCCCAACTCGTTCGCTATGCCCGTGTCTGTAGTGACGTTTTGGATTTCAATGAGCGTAATCTATGTATTATTGGTAAATTATTAAGTCAGGGATTTCTTTACCATAAATTACTTAAAACATTTACTAAATTCTTCCATAGATACAAAGATTGTGTTTGCAAGTTTGGCTATACCCGTAAAAACTTATTTCAGACGGAATAGCATATCCTAAATTTTACAGTGATGTTGTTTACCGATCCCGGAAATTTATATACGATCCGGGAAACTTATCAATCCTTTAATTTTAACATTGTATTTTGTATATATTTACCTCTTGTTTCACATGTCAATGTGACGGAGTGTTTTTAAATAAAGCATATTGTATTGTTACATGTAAGGTTCATGTAACTACGGGTAATAATAAATAACCCGATTCCAAAAGGGTTACAAATTCAACACTGTAATTATATCTTTGAATATTGTTTTATTGGTATAAATATTGATTTTGTTATCAGTAAATTAAAACCATACTAAATAGTATTGTTATACACATATGCACTTTCACGGTACTACAATCTGTCGATACCTTTGTTTTGGTTTGGCACAGCACAAAGTTATGTTTTTTCTCTGACTGTTAATGACGTCTTTACACTAAATCCATTGGATGTTGGGTGTCTACTGATTGATATTTTAGTCTTAGATACATGGTTTCTTTTATCAGCTGTTATTGGCTCTCAACTAGCTGTTAGTAACTGCGAGTACTCTCAGGTCTGTACTTTGTGTCTTTTTTGTTGTTAGGGGTGTTTAAATACCCTGCCACGCCCGGTCTGTGTTTTTGTTAGATGTTCTTCTACTTTGTATCGATCTGATGAGTTAAGCCATTTACAACTGATTTTTATAGTTTGTTCTTATGTTGTGCTGTAACACCACTGTCCCAGGTGGAAAAGGGGGAGGGGGCGGGGGGGGGGAGGGGGGGAGCACTCACAAACATGTTTAACCCCGCCGCATTCTTTATGTGCATATCCCAAGTCAGGAGCCTGTATTTCAGTGGTTGTCGATGGTTCATGTCTGTCATATTTGTTTTTCGTAAATTGTTTTGTTATAAATTATGCCGTTAGTTTTCACTTTTGAATTGTTTCATATTTTTCATGTCGGGGCCTTTTTTAGCCGACTTTTCGGTATGGTTTTTCTCATTGTTGAAGGCCTTGCGTTTGCCTATAATTGTTTAAATCCACTTCATTTGAACTTTGGTGGATAGTTGTCTCATTGGCAATCATACCACATCTCCTTATCTTTAAAACATTATTTTTCACCATTATAAATATCAACAAAAGCTACAACAATTGTACCATACTTCATACCCGGTTTTCAATAAAATTAAAAATTTCTGAAAAAGAGATATAACAATACAATAAAAACAATACAATACAATACAATAAAATACAATAATACAATACAATACAATACAATACAATACAATACAATACAATACAATACAATACAATACAATACAATACAATACAATACAATACAACACAATACAATACAATACACACTGTGATAAGGAAAATGTTATCAAAAAATTTTGTTATCTCCCTTTGAACAGACACTTTGGCAAACTTTGGCATATGCCATGTAAATGATGCATCGTTATATGTACATTATTCTTTGTCCCCGATGCACCCAGCAAAACATTATATATACAATGTTAAATAGAGTAATATAAACTTATACTATACAATTTGAGAATAGCATACATCCAGTTTCGTGATAAAGAAAGACCGAACTGCACTTAACACCAAGAGTCGGTGCTCCATTAAATAGTTGACTTAACTACAGTTCAGAACAACATCCTTCATTCTATGCCTCTTCGTAATTTTTCTTCATACTATAGATGCAATCTTTGAGAAAAAAAGTTCCATGCGAGCATGAAGTTCTTATATATACTGTGCATGGTGCATTGTACGAAGACCATCTTCTGTACAAAGAGGCCTAAAGAAGTACAAAACTTAAGCGAAGTTGGGACAGTTACTAGGCAAGGTGAATCCTACATTAAGGCGTTTTTTTAGTGTGACAGCTATTCAAGACACATTTATTATAAAGTTCCATGATACTGAACAAGTATCATCAGAAGGGTACAAAACGAATGTACTGTCTGAATTGGTGCATATCGTCCTTTGAATTTCGTTATTTTCTTGAAGAATATAGTCCCTAGTGTGGACAGTGTAGAACTTGCTTTTTTTCGTACACCTTCAAAATTTATTTATTTATATTTCATGCAGAAAATGGTTAGTACTAAGGGATATTCAACGCTCATATATTTATAAGTCGAAGAGAAACTGACAACGCCATGACAAAAAAAAACCCGAATTCACACTACATATAGAAAACTAAAGACTGAGAAAAACGAATTCCTACGGCAAAGACGATTATTTTACTGTTTGGTCCAATATGATGGCCATCCTCAAACCATAACCAAAATTTAGAAATTAAACGCGGATGAAAATACTATTAAATGGTCAAGCCTGCAATATGTGAATTCACTCTATGCAACTATTACCAGAATTTAAATAGTTGATTGAACTACAAATCTTTTATTAAATCCATTGTAAAATTTTGTGCTATATTTTACCCAATCTCACCACCACCCAAAATAACATGAGACTATCAGATGAGTATAAATTTTCCTCTTCGTTGTATATATTACGTATCCATAAAAGATCAGTGAACGATTTCCGACAGATAGGTCAGAAAGGTTATCAACTGTTATCAGCTGTACATATTAGAAGTACAGAAATGATGGCCACACAATTCCTGGTAACTGTTTTTGTCTTGTTTTTTAAATACTCGACAGAAGCTGAACAAGGGCACCGTTCAAGGCGTTTGCTGATAAATGACCCAGACCATGTTGAGACACTGTTGCATCAAATGCAAGTAGAAATCCAAAATTTAAAAGCAAGAATGGAAACTCAAGAAAAACAAATTCATACTCTTCAAATGAGTCCAGGTAAGAACGTATTACTGTTATGGTTATTGGCAAATGTTCTTTATATTTTTAAATCAATGACGTATAATAAAGTAATAAAAAAAAAATACAGTGCAACATAAACATGATAAACTAAAACAAGTTACTATCTTTTTTAGGTCAAGGGAGTGGAGCAACTTATGTGCGATGGGGACGTAAAGCGTGTCCTGGAAACAATACTGAGCTGGTCTACTCTGGTAAAAAGTAGTAATGTAGTAATTAGGAATTACAAGAAAAGTAGATGGTTAACAGTGATACTTTTTTTGCAGGGTTAACCGCGTTTTGGCAGGCACACTATAAGATCGAAGAGAACGTACACTAGACAGAAATCTGAAAGTGTACAGGTCCGTTATACCCGTGCGTGTAGTGATGTCATAGATGTTAACGAACGTAATCAATGCATCACATGTAAAAAATCTTTCTGATATTGTTTCACATCTCACCCCCTTTTTTTTTAATTAATTTTGTATTTACACTGTGTCATAGATCAAATTTATTCGTTTAGTGTATGTTCACTTAATTGTTTTTGTAAATATGTCTTTTGATTGAGTTAAGCCATTTCAATTGATATTTTATAGTGTGTCTTTCTATGTTGTGATGTTACATTATTATTTCAGGTTAGGGTGAAGGTTGGCGCCTATTAAAACGTTTAAACCCGCTACATTTGTTTGCACCTGTCCTAAGTCAGGAACCTGATGTTCAGTGGTTGTCGTTTGTTGATGTGGTTCATAAGTGTTTCTCATTTTTTTATATAGATTAGACTGTAGGTTTTCCTGTTTGAATGGTTTTACACTAGTAATGTTTGGGGCCCTTTATAGCTTGCTGTTCGGTGAGCCAAGGCTCCGTGTTGAAGACCGTACTTTGACCTATAATGGTTTACTTTTACAAATTGTGACTTGGATGGAGAGTTGTCTCATTGGCACTCATACCACATCTTCTTATATCTAGGAAAGTCTAATCATGCACCAGGATCTGTAGAACTAAATTTCTCATTGACAGTTACGATTTCAAATGACAAACTGATCTATAACATGCATTTAAGCCATTGGTTTTCTCGTTTGAATTGTTTTACATTTGATCATATCGGGGCCTTTTATAGCTTGTATGGGTTTTGTTCAAATTTATAGACCTTACGATGACTTATAGTTACTAACTTATAGGTCACTTGGTGTGTGTTGGCTAGTGTCTCCCCCGGCCCCCAATTAACCAAAACAAAAAACGAAGGGAGCAACTTCTCAGGTAAAAAATGATAATAGTTATGACTTCTTTACGTGAACTTGTATACGAAGCTAGCTTCTTTTAGTAGATACTATCTATTTCAAGTTAGTAGTCATCCTGTTGGTAGCTGTATTGAACAGCTTTTTTATTGTGTGTTTACCTTTTCGACATGTGGTCTGAATAGGCAATATAGGAGGTTTGGGAGCACGTAAAATCCCTACCACAATTCTTGCCAGTACCAAGTCGTGCTATCTGTTAGCCGTATTTCATTGTACGTTTTTTTTCTAAGAAGGATCGGATTTTGTGGGGGTTGGTGTCGTCCAATATAAGTGGTAATTCCTGTGAGTCTTTTTTTAGTTTATTCATGAAAAAAAAACACGACAAGAATATTTATGTTCCATAAACACGAGTTACCTGGGCTATGAAGTTTTTAGGATTCATAAAGCTGAAAGATCGAACCCATGTGAAAAAAAAATCTGTGACAAACGTCTTTACATCAATATAGATCAGTATATGTGGTATAACTGCCATTGAGCAACTTTCTGCCACAGTACTAATAACACAGAAGTTAGTAACTTGCGGTTCACTTTCCCATAATATAATGCCAATCAGTCCCAATTTTACGTATAGTTGAGAAGATGTCAACCTATAATAGTAAGACTCGTAATATTTTGATTCAACTTAATATTATGTGCTTCCATTACAAATTTTATGGTTTTAGGTTTTGCAGCTGGTGGCTTTTATAATGAAGAAGGTTCTGCAGCAGAATATATTTGTCTTCCACCAGATCCAAATCTTGGTGCGACTTATAGTGATAGCTATTATGGAAGCATTTATGGAGCGGAATATGAATCAAATGGTTTTGGTGGTGGTTTATGGAATGATGATGTTCCATGCGCTGTTTGCCGGTCAACGACTGCATCGCATGTGCTTATGATTGCAGCAAAAAATCAGTGCTATGATGGATGGTTTACTGAATATGTTGGGGAACTAGCGGGTGGACATCATCTACATAAAGCAGCATCGTCATTTGTTTGTGTTGACAAAAATCCAGAGGAAATAATTGGCGGAGAAGCAGGTCAAGACGGCAAATTGTTTTATCCAATCAAAACTGTTTGTGGATCATTGAAATGTCCACCGTACCATAACAATCGTCTATTGCCATGTGTTGTATGTTCAAGATAAAAATAAAAGTTATTTTTATTTTTTTAAATATCAACCAGACTATTCTAAACAGCCTTTACTTCGATAAACAAATTGGTTTGTTTCTGTTTAATTGCTTCACAACTTTTTGATAATCATGACGACCGAGTTTGATTGATTGAGAGGTGCTTGCATAACGCCCAGTGGAATACATTTTATGCATATTATAATATATAGTAGCTGCGGAACCGTAGCTCTTATGTCCTTATGATGTTCGCAGCTAAATGTTTAGACACTCGTCTATTGTTGAAAACCGTATATGTTGACTTCCTATTCATACCTTAAGGGTTTTTGTGTCCTTGGGTTGCTACCCCATATGACTTTTACTAGCCCAGACAAAATAAGTTAACAACGAAACAGAAAACAACCAATAGTCAAAAATAGGCCTTTACAAAAAAGAAAAATTTAAACACAAAGCACACACGAAAAGCCAAAGGGAATCTAGAGGCCAATAGAGGACCTAAAGACATATACTAATAGCATTATCGAGAGAGAAAATACAACCACACCGATAACAGAAGAACTTACATGATAACCTAGTACATAACTGTGTTACATGTAGCGGAGATGTATATAGACATCGAGAACTATTTAACATACTGTCGAAACTTTACCTATTTTATGTGTTTATAGAAACAACATTTCAAAGGATTTTTAACATTCAACGAAATTGATTGTAACAATCCTTTTAACCTGCGTCTCCCATTCCGTCCGTCCGTCCACCAGGCCGCCAAAAGGAAAACTTTCGTCAAAGTTTTCTTGGCTTCTATGAAAGGGAATGATTTAATATTTGGTCTGCAGCTTAATAATGTTGATATGTAGCGAGTAAGCAATTTTTACAATTTTCCATGTAGCTACTTCCTGTTTGCCGATAGTTTGAAATTTTACAACACTCATTTTACTAGGAGAATGTTCGTCAAACGTTTCTTCGCTCCTATTTAGCAATTTGTAGTGAGTAAGCAATTTTTACATCTGCCATGTAACTACTTTCTGTTTGCCGATAGTTTGAAATTTTACAACGCTCATTGTACAAAGAAAATTTTCGTCAAAGTTTTCTTTGCGCCAGTGAAAGGAAATGTTCAGTTATGCTCCAGTATACGTATTACCTCAATCAATTGCATGCAGCGAAGCAGGTCCAAACCCTGTGTTGGTCTTGTCTATAGTAAGATTTGGACAAATTGTTATCTATGTAAGCATAGAAAATTTGTAAAGGGTTTCGTAGAACCCTGCGTCTTGCCTGCGATTGCTGCTACATCTCAGTGTGAAAGTGTAATGTTGACTTAAAAAGTGAGTCCATTTGTCAGTAAAATACAGAATTAAAAAAAAAAATTCAAACTTTTCTTTAGATGCTATTTCATGGTCTTGAAGATAAGCTTCTGTCCAAGTTTCATAACAATCCTCGAAGGTTTACAAATGTACCATGTCAAAAAAGTTCAATCCCAGACTGTCTGTACATGTTTATTGTAAAAAAACAAAGTCCATCTATCAGAAAAATACTTAAAATGAAAAAAATATATTTTCAAAAATTGGCTTCAGACATTATCTCTTAATCATTAAAAAAAAACTTCTGCCAAAGTTTCATAAAATTCTATGAAGGTTTGATAAAGTAATTGATGTGTAAAAAACTTGAACATCAGAATGTATCTATTTGTTAAATGTAAAAAAAACTAAGTCCACTTTATCAGTTAAACACGGAAAATTAAAATAGATATTTTCAAAATTTTGCTCTGAATACTGTCTTTTGGTCATAGCTAAGCTTCTGTCCAAATTTCCCATGAAGTTTTGACAAAGTAATTGATGAGTGAAAAACTTAAACCTCAGACTTAATCTGAATGTTAAATGTAAAGATAACGAAGTCCATTTATCAGTATAAAAAGGAAAAAGGAAAATAAATATTTTCAAAGTTTTGCTCTGATATTATATTTTGGTCATAAACAAGCTTCTATCCAAATTTCCTAAAATTCCATGAAGTTTTGACAAAGTAATTGATGATTGAAAAATTTAAACCTCAGACTTAATCTGAATGTTAAATGTAAAAAAGACTAAGTCTATTTGTTAGTAAAATACGGAAAAATGAAAACAAGTATTTTCAAAATTTTGCTCTGATACTGTGTTTTGGTCATAAACAAGCTTCTGTTCAAATT